>NW_026889778.1:13667500-14285000 GCF_033153115.1 Saccostrea echinata
TATACAATAACACTGATGGACGACAATATGCGCAGTGAGGGAAGGTACACATTGTCGTCGGCGACAATATGAACAGGACAACAAAATGTACCGTCACAATCACGCTGCATGAAATAGCAAACGAGACACGTCAGTGTGATTCTCACACCAATAACATTCACAAAACTACCAAAATACAGCAAAAGACATCTTTAAACAACAATATCTTTGGAGTGACAATATGTACAGTAAGGGTGAGGCACATAATGTCGCCAGCGACAATATGTACATACGTAACTTTTCAGTCGGCGACAATATGTACAGATGGACGACAATATGTGCAGTGAGGGTAGGTACATATTGTCGCCGACGACAAAATGACAATATGTACCGTCACATTAGTTCATTAGAAAGGACAATCACTGTGTGATTTGTCAACCTGTTATTTAATTTAGAGCAGTAATTCTGCAGTACGAGCAATCTTTGAATCAGTAAGTGATGATAATTTGGGATTGGTCATAATGTAATTTAATTTTCAGACTGCAGTTTTTCATCAGTAGGGAAAACCATTGAAGCCGTACTGGTGGGATTTGTTATACTGCTATTTAATTTACAGTGAAATATCGAGATAACGAGTTTTTCAGGTGTTATATCTCCCACAATATACAAAATACAGGTGTCATAATTGGTAAATATAATGAGAGTACAAAATCCCACCATACAATATTAAAAGTTATATAATATCTTTAAAAAAGTGGTTGGCGAAAGTCCGGACGAATGTCGTGTTCGGAGTTAAATGTCGCACTGTTCAACAATAATCAAGCTCAGAAGTCCATTGAAACAATAAAACAATGGGAACAGAGCAAACAGACCTCTAAAAGCATCAGATGCCATGGAGGAGTAAGCATCCCCTGTCGACCGGGCACACCCGCTGTGCGCTCCTTGTCATGATCAGCCAAAAGGAAAAATCCGTAGACACTTCAGTGTGTAAAAAATGGCTTAACAATTAGTACGTCAGCCACATTCGACTGAATGATAGATTGCATTTGCTGACAAGGTCATTGTATCGATCATAGAACTTGCGAAATGTTGGTTTCAAACGAGACGAGACAGTTGATATCCTTGTTTCATCAATTTGTTGTCAATAGCTTGCCTCGTTTAAAAATTTTTCGTACGTAGAGCATTCTCTTTCGTATCGAATCAACTGCGTGGGAGACATAAACTCCACATGCAGGTGATAAGGGCGTATTGCTACATAAATAAGAGAAGATGACGAAAGAAAAGTTGAAGTCATCGTTTATCATAAATTTTTGTTGTTAGCTTACCATTCACGTTTTTTTTCTAGTAAAATATCCAAATATGAAACAGATGTATCAGACTCTGTGCTATCATTTGTTTCAAGTTCACTCGGATATATCAGGTCGATATATGAATGGAAGTAACTAGTGTTATAATAACAACAGTTATTCGACTTCGTCAGTAGAGACAACCAATGAAGTCGTAACTGGTGGTTCTGTGGGACTTGTCACATTGTTATTTAATTTATTGCAGTACTTCAAGTTCATCAACAGGGACGATAACTGGAGCTGTCATTGGAGGTATCGTGGGGTTTGTAATCCTTGTGGCCATCGTGGTGATTGTGTGTGTTAAAGTCTGCAAAAAGTCAAAACATGGAAACGTGATTGTCAGAACAATGCAACCAACCGTGCCTTACATCAGTTCAAGTACTGGTATTCAACATGTTCGAATCCTGCCTTTTTTTTTCTTTTTCTAAATTATCTCCCTAAGACTTAACTATGCAAATTTTTATTCTTGTGACACAGTTATGGCACATATAAAACGTACAGATACGTATATCTTTAGAAATTTTTTTAATATAATTTTGAAATTAAAGCTTGTGTAAGATACAAGTAATTTAACATATTGATAATGGTACACTGTATTATAAAAAATAATGAAAACATTATTATAGCTGACAAGAATCATTGATTTGTTGAAATCAAAGCCGTGTATGGTACATGTACTTAAATAAATTAATGCATTTTTCTTATCGATCTTTCAGCTCAAAACACATATGATGGATACACAGCCTACCAGCCTGCTACCAACCCTGTATTCCCGCCACCCTATCAAGGACCCCCGGGATCCACGCTTAATGCGTCATCAGTTCCTAGTTATGGTGATCCGCCATCATACAATGGACAGCAATTTGTGTGTAACCCAATCAACCAATCTACAAACCCGGTTCCTTAAGGAACGTCTTAGCCAAGATATATGAAGTACTAAGTTTATACGTGAAGTACTAAGTCTTATACGTGAAGTACTTAGTCTTATATACATGTATCTGTATGTATAAATATACAGTCATATGAAAAACGAACATGAGATAATTTCGTTTCTCAAAAATATTGAATGAATGTCGATGCGCAGATTTGTTATCAATTTTAAAAGAATTGTTTTCATTTTTTTTCTTTTTGGTTTTATGAAAATTTGGAATTTTCTTACATGATAAAAACAGTGTCCGTTGCTAGTTATAATTCTCAAAAAGTGCCATGTGATCATTTTCTATATGTACTTGATTAGTTTCCTTTAAAAATTATTTTTGAAATATTATTTATAATTTTTGATTTTTTAATACCTTGAACTGGTTACAATTTCTATCTTGTGGATTTGAAGCAACACTTAATCTACAAGACGTACTGTTTTATAAGTTCAACGAATGTTCCATGTTTTCACTATTACATTTATTTATTATTTACATGTATTTATTTATTTATTATATTAATCAATTATCGATAATTAATTTATTATCAATGCAATAAATGAAAAATATATATCATGTATATGTGCATGCATGTTGACCGTATATAGCTGAATCATTTTATTTTCTTGTAAAATACTTTGGTATCAAAATTGTTCGTGGGGGACCAATGTTTGCTTATTTCATGCACCACCCTTACCCATTAATTTACATCCCTACGAACAATTATTTTGTCGGTTCATTGAATCTTCTGTATATATCATGTATATAGATATGTATATAGACATTCGAAATTTCGTCCCAACGAAGCAGCTTTATATGCAAAAGAAATTAAAAAGCAGTATTGAAAAAAAAGCGGAAGTTTGTTGTTGTTGTTTAAATAAATTTATTGATCTGTTAATATATTTCATAATGGTGTTTAGTATACTGTAAGGAGAAAGGGCAATGTAAACAAATAACTGTCCATTTCACTTACATGTACAGTGCACAGGTAAACTTGTATTTTTAATACATGCACAGTGTAGTCAAATAAAATTATTGATTCCATCCTTCAACATAAAGATTACATGTATTACTGGGCTTTAGCACCGGCGTTGTAATGTTGGACTTCCCCAACGTAAAATTTCTCTCGTAAGAATGGCTATATAGTGAGCCCCCCCCCCCCCCAGTAGGCTGGCTATAAATTCCTACAGCTAGAACTAATGGCTCTCAGTTACCTTTATATAGTAAATTGTGTCAACTCTACAAGTTATACCCCTCCCCGTTTCAAAATCATTAAATGTGATGTTACATATTGATTACGATAGAAATCTAGTTTTTCGACCTAATTTTTATGTAATTTTCTTTGATTTCAATATATATTTTAATTAAGTTTAAAAAATAAACATAGGCAATGAACCAACTCCCAAAATTTTAACTTGCCCCAAAACCTGTAAACTGTTCATCATTATCGAATATTTTTGGAGAAATATTATCACTTCGTCAAGGTGAGCTTAAAATGATCCCGATACAAACACACGTGTACATGTACACATATATGTAGATCAAAAATATGAATAAAATCCAAACCAAGCACGTGAAATGGGGGGAGGGGATTTCACTCTTGTTGGTCAGGAGGGAGAAGTCACTATAAAACACCCCCCCGGGGGGGGGGGGGGGAGATCATACACCAGCTCCCAAGAGGCAGAGCCCCAAGGCTTGATAAGAATTTAACTTTACTAATAACAAGACTTTACTCAGCCAAAATATATGATTTACTGGTCCCTAACTCCACTGTAGGTCTATTACAAGGAGTTCAATGAATCTTTCAATGGGACAAAAACTTCAGTCACTATGCATAACTATTATTTTCTTAGCTTTAAAACAAAATGTAAATTCTGTAGAATATGTAGAACAGACTGAAATTGGATACATGAAAGTCTTCAATCACTTTACAGGATTCTGATATGGGCAATATGGATCACACAATATCAAACTCATCAAGATAACCAACCTTTGTCTTCAAATAACCAATAATATTGTACGATACAAAAAAGCCTCCTTTGTAACCAATGATATTGCATGGTACAGTCAACATTTACTGTAGCACAGCATTTCATAGCCAACCATTTATGTAAGGGTTAATAATATTTTGTTGCTGTTCAACTCCCAGATCAGAAAACAAGTACTTACATACATGTATACTGTACTAAAACAAGAAGGAAGAAAATAATGCCATAACTGTTTATTGAACAGTGAACAAAAATCAGAGAAAGAAAAATAAATAATGTGATCTTACAAGTAAACAAAAGTAAATTAAAGAAGGTATATATTGTAGTCAAAATCAAGAGAATACAAAAGAAAAATAAGTACTGGAAATAAATTGACTCTCATGCAAAAGTTTGTAAGTATACACAAGACAATAATTAAGTATCAAAAACTTAAAGAATAAAATACATAACTTTCTGGTGGGAGCAGAAGTCAATGATTCATTTGGATTATTTAATATATTAAGCTTCAAAATACAATATTGTCCTGAAAAATTTATGAAATCAAAATGTCAAAATCATATTGGTATCTATTCAGGTAATTTTTTATCATGTCATTTCAGTCAAACCTTGTTATCTCAAACTCCATGGGACTGAGAAAAAACTCCCAAGATATACGTGGGTTCGAGATATTGAGGGTAAAAAGGGCTTGGGACTTTCTAATCACTTTGACATATCCATTGTATTCAAGATATCTGTGTTTGTCTGTTCGAGATACTGAAGTTCAACTGTACATGCAAGCCTGATGTTAATAACATTGTTTTTTACATAAGTATATCAAAATTGCAAATCTTCAAGATGTGTATCAAGCATTTAAAAATGTACAACATCTTAATGTATTAAATATTCTTTAAACATTTTACATGTTATTAACTACAGGATGTGTAATTCTTTGAAAAATTATAAAATTAAAATCAAATTGTAATATTTTGTCATGGATTTCAAGTAACAATCAAAAAATAGCTCACAAAATATGGATTATGTAATATTGTACATACTTTCAAATGAAAGAAAATATAAAGAATCAAAATATTGCATAACGTACACATGAATTCCATTAAGTATTATTGCATAAAAGTCATGGTTTAAACAGGAAGTATTGGGAAAGACAGCAGTAAGGTGTATAATGGATAGATCTTCAGATCGCCATAATCTGGCAAATCAGGGCCAAGTTGGCAACAATAAAAAATGTTTTGTTTGAGGTACTCCGACTGACCAATCAACCAATTGCCCCTACATGATCTTTTTTTTTTCATTAGACAGTTTAATTTTTTCTCATTTCTGGGAAAAGACGGAATCGTATGACTTGCTTTTAAACTTTAGGTTCCATATGCCTTTTTTGTTTTATACAACCTATCAAGTCACAGAGGGGAAAAAAAAAAGAAAACTTCATAAAAAAAAAATTGACACTTAGAAAACTTCTGATCTTAATTTTGTAGATTGTAATTTCATATGTGTAAAATGTGTCACAGTGTGATATATTAAATGAAAAATTCATTGAACATCTCTGTCAGATTACAATTTTCATTTGACTAGACAACCTTCAAAAGGAACTTTGTTCATACATGGTTGAACTAAAACATGTAGCAAGCTTTTACATGACCGAGATTCTACATTATGTACAAAGACTTTGATTTTACACATGTTTAATACAGGAAAATTTTAAGTACATACTCTCTTTAAAGAAAAGTACATCTTTAACTATCTTAATTTCTTCGAAAATATTTCATTAGTTGTGAAAATTATGCAAAAAATTTCACTTGCCAATATAATTCTACAGTATATTGCAATAAAATCATAGAATACATATTCTTTGGATAAATATATATTTTGTTGAATGAACTTTTGATTACAGATTATCAGAGTTTAAGCAAATAATTTCAATACACATTAAAAACAAAGTCAACTGGCCTTAATGTAATACAAGCTACTTCTACCATGCACAAAACACAAATTTAAAGGTCATACTGTAAAATCTGCTATCCATTGATCAATTAATTTAATGTCATTTTCTAAATGGAATAAAAAGCCACAAGATATTAACCTAATACTTTTCTCTGTACTTGAGGTAAGTAATATACTGTATCTTTTTGTAGATGTATGCATTACATGCTGTAAAATATTACCAACCAGTCTGTATTCATGAAAGAAAGCATTAAATGGTACAGTGTTCATAAGTAATTGTCTGAGCAACTGGATTTCAAAGTAAATAAACCTCTTCATGATCATCATAAAAAAAAAAAAAAAAATAAACCATAGAAAATGCACCATTCAAAAATCTTTCCAGTAAGTACACATAGAAAAATCAAAGCAAAAAAGCAGTAAAAAAATTTAAAAAAAAAAAAAAAATTAATATAAGGTGGATAATTCAGCATTGGCATCTTTGTGGAATTTTCCTGTCACTCCTACCTTTGGCACTTAAACTTCATCTTCCGGGGCCAGAAACTTTTCTAGGACCCCCGGGTAAGGATAATCAAAGAGGCTATAATCCGTGTGGTAAATCTTCCACAGCTTTTCCAGGAGATCTTTTGGAATCGTTCTGTAATAGGACTCCAGCTGATCCTGGGTTTTAGATCTTTTGTACGTGGCATTTCTTTTTGGGAATTTAATCAGCTGATCAATTTTTAGATCCTTTAACACAAAGTTTACATCTTCGTCAATGGTTTCGTATTTTCCAATGAAATCATATTGCACATAACAGGGTTGACACAGAGAAACATATTGGGCCCAGTGTTCATTAAAACCTTCCCTATCTATAGTGTCTGTATCTGTAATATACTTGACAAATTCTAAGAAAGTAACATCATTGCCTAAAATTTCTTCTGTCTTATTTGATCCTTCTCGAAATCTACGAATAATCCTCCGTCCAAACCTCTTATGGAAATATGGGCTCTTCTCGGTGAATTTGTTCCGATACGCAGACAGTAATCTTTCTAATGGCTCCCTAACAAACACCAGCTTCTTGTACGTTTTCAACTTCTCCTGTACTTCTTCCTCTGAGTAAGAATCCAGGTACGTTAGATATTTATCTAGCGCCATGTGAACATCTTTACTTTTCAGTGCTAATGGGTGCGTGCTGTTCATCTTACCCGTCAGAATCAAAAACACTCGCTTCATATTAGTGCAAGCGACCTTTGGGATGTAACAATAAAGAACCTTATATTGGTCATTTACTATGATGTGACCTAGTTTCTTGGCAGGAATGTCCTTTTTCACAAGTTTGGCTTCGTCTGCTCTCTGGCATTTTTTACGGAGGTTGTACAGACGCTCTTTTCTGTTGTAATCGAAATTTTTTTCTCCCATCTGCTTAAGTCCGGATCCAGGGGGCTGTTCATTGTGGTGGGAAATAGTGATTTTCTGAACAAGAAAATAAAATTTGATAACACACATGTACTCTTATTTTGTTCTTCTATATGTCAACCCTATTTCATTCTTGAGAACCTCCTGGGTTTGAAGCAAAATTTTCAAAGTACATATGTACTTGTATCAATTATTTTGGCAGGATTTGCATGAATTATTCAATTATTTATTTTATTATAATGCATTCTAAATATGTTTACAACCAGTGATTCTAAAATTAATTTACAGAACAACCTGTAATATTGTACATGTATCAAAAAAATTACCTTTATATTCCTAAAGAAATCTTTTCTTGCCACTAGCTTTCTACCTGTGAATAGATCATACAGAAATAGGGAATTTTTTTAAAAACTACAATTGTGATGACTTTATTGTCTTGTTAATAATTGCAGGGCTTAAACATGTTAAAAAACATATATTGACTGGGATTAAAATGCATAAAAATTAGATTTTGTGTCATCTTTAAATTAAGTGTAGCACTGTTAATGTCTACATAGTAATTAACATACTTGATTCAATGGCAGGAATGCTCCACATGGAGTAGACTGAGAGAGCAGCCAGGGAGAAGAACACTGCTAGTACAAAATTTCCCAATGTCAATTTCTTCATTCTGACTCTCATTGGGTAAAACTTTGACCAATCACTTCCAAGCTGAAAGATAAAAGAATACGGCACATTGGTTAAACTTTGAGTCCAATCACTGCCACAATTTTGGTCTATTACAACTTTCCCTTTGAAATCTTCAAGGAAATAGCTCAGATCATTCATGGCAGGGGTGTGCAATTAGCATCGCCTGACGCCCGGGGCTACCATTTTTTGGGGTCGGGCTAGTTGTTCTCTGCATGCAGGTAGCCCCTTGGGCTAGTAAAAATTAAAAATACCAATGTTATAAATGAAAATCACTACCGGTATTTTCACTTATTTTTTGCTATTAAATTCCCAAACAATGAAAAATTTCCAGGCAGAATGCTCCTATTGTTCGTAAATCTCCATAATCTTATCCATTTTGCAGCACTTCCTGACTTATTTACTTCCAAAAACGATCGTTTTTTTCCTAATCCGAATTCCCTCCATTCATGTGTTTATGATAAATAAAGGCAGATATCTATTATTTACGATCACTCAATCAACTGAAAGATAAGTATTATGTGAATTACGTGTACATAAAATATATTTCCAGTGTATTTAATAATTTAAGATAAAAAAAAAAAAGATTTCACTTCGTTTTAAATGAGCTAGTGCAATATGCACAGAGAAAAGGAAAAAAAAAAAAAATTAAATTCATCTTTATTTTCTACCATAATTATTAATTTATACATGATTCAATTTTACTAGTGAGAATAAAAGTTTAATTTTAAAAAGAATTACCAGAAACCCCTGACTTATTCAACAATAATTTATTCAGTTTTCGTAGTTGTTACTTTTCCCACCTACATTTGGGCTAGTAACTTTTTACTTGGGGCTAGTAACTTTATTGCTGCCACTAGCCTGTGGGCTAGTACTTGATTTTTTTAATTGCACACCCCTGCATGGGGTACAATGGTTACAAGATGATGCTTGGCAGTATTAAAAGTGCACTTGAAACCTACATGTATTAAGGACATACGCAACGTAGTTTGAACTTTATTGTCTTTTTCCCTGGAGTTGAAGAGTTCCAGTACTTAAAGGAACTGTGTGCTACATTTTAATGTCTATATATGCTGTTGTACACTTCTTCTAAAATAAGTTTGGATAAACAAAACGTCTAGAACATATGCTTAGTAATTTTTGTATATTTTTCTTTGAATTATACAAGAATTTTCATCGATATCTTTTCAAAACCCCATGCTGATTTTTTGTCTACAAACATCTGATGCCACAATAATCTTAAATTAAGAATATCTTGAAAAATTATCAGTAGGTAAGGTACATTGCATATGTCCTTAACTCTACCCGTCCAGTAAGAAACCTAGCACATAGGACACAGTATTGTCCAAGCAAGATAAGTGGCTAGGTGCAACCAGGAGGTTGATTTTTGGGGTAGCAGCTTGTGTAAAATATTTTTTTTTCTTTATAAACCTTCGGTTGATAAAACCTGTTGTATTTTTTTTTTACAAGAGTACTATTTTGAGGTTCAAGTGGTCAGCTATTGATTTTTCTGTGACCTGTTATAAATGTTGGAGTGGGAAGAATCATCTAAACAGTAAACAGTCAGGGGTGAGACTGAAATCCGTCATTTTTAAAATGACGATTTTTAGTCATAAAATAAAATTTTCATTATGACTTATAAACTCATCATTTTTTGGAAAATGACGAAAAACAGTCATAAAAATTTAGAGTGTTTCTAGAATACCGAGTTACATCTCTTTGAAAAATGTAAGATCCACCAACCGAAAAAAGGACAAAAAACATCGTAAACAAACTTCATTTCTCTAATACAGTTGACTACAATACTGGTTATGTTGACAGTACAAATTTCCCAAGCAAAAATAAGAGTGGAAGAGTTATTTGTCAATTTATTTGCATTAAATAGGAAAGAAGAGGGAAATGACGATATTCTGTCTTTTTTCAAAATGGAGGGTCTGGGCGCACTGAAATATCTCGCTTGTTTTACGGGGCGCACTACTTTTTTATGGCTTTAACTTTTTGTTGAGACTTTTCTCTGCAAGTACGTATTCTTCCAGATGGTGAACTATATGTTTTTATAGGGCTAAAAGCCATGTAAAAATGGCGAATTAGTTCTACCAAAATTCGACATTTTACCACTAAATAATAACTTTCACCTTCCATGTTGATGTTCTAACACAGGTGGTCGGCAGTAATTAGTGACCCGGATGAAATGAAACTTGCGTAAACACTCTTCTTTCAGCGGTGAATTCAAATTTCGCTTTTATGTAACCAGGATAGAAGAATTAAGTTGAAAAAGAAAATATGATGATAGTAAGTCATATTGACAAAAATGACGAAAATACGTAGTTAGTAAATATGACAATTATCCATCATTTTTCAGAAATGACGGATTTCAGTCTCACCCCTGACTGGTAAATGAAAGATAACTGATCCACCAAGTTATTATGCATGAAGAATATGTTCTTGCAACCAGTGCTAGAAGATTACCTTTGGCCTTCTACATATACATGTAATTTCTTTTTCAGAAATTTCAACATGACCATGTGCAAACTTCTCAGGGACTCCCTAGTCACAGGAAATGTTTAGTTTGAATCCCAGAATGTGAAGTTTCAGTCATAGTGTCATCTTTTTCGGCTTGGATGGTATGTGTACTGTGTACTCCACATTAGGTTCGTCTTCCTTACTGCAACATAAAATGAAAAAAATAAAGCAAATGCAGCAAGTGGCAGTTTGTGTTGCTCTACACTGTGAGCTCTTAAAGCAATGCCTAGATAAAAAGAGAATCAGACTTTGCACATTGATGCAAATGTTACCTCTGGAACCACGTGATGCAATGCAAATGCATCTCACTGCTAACTACATTCTCGTTGTAACAGCAAAAGTTCACCAAAATAATAAACTCGCATTGATTTAGTGGATATTGCAGATAAATAGTAGACTAAATGTTCTTTGTTAAAATTTGCCCTTTTCAGACTTTGTTATATGGTATTATTAATATATGATGTCATGCGACTTCATAGCCTAGACGCTTAAAATGTCTTGTGCGGTTTGAAAACTTTGAGGCGAATCTAAGTTAAAAGTGATAAGGTTTCTGCGCTCACTCTAACGAACACACTGTCATCACATTAAATTAAAAAAGAAAATTATGTGAGAGCATAATATGCCATAATAACTCGAAAGTACTCTTTTTTTGTCGACATGATAAGCACAGGAGTGGATTTTTCTTCACATTTTTCCAATTGTGTGTAAATGTGCTGAAGTTTCTCATCTACATATAAAATAACGGAAAATTCATTCAACGAGGTATAGTTGAGTAAACTCCATAGGCACTCCCCAGCTTAAATATGTTTATAGTATAGTAGATATATATTTTTTAACAATTAAGCTGGGGAGTGCCAATGGTTAACTCGAGAATTTCGGCCCTTTCCATCAAAAAAACATTGTGCTTCTGATATAGTTACCTCGATTACAAAACGATGAAATTTGTAGCCTTCAACAAAAAAGACTTATATCAATTTATAAATGACATAATAATCCATATTTTTAATCCATAAATGATAATTTACTTTCTCAGTTTTTACGTTTTTTCCCGTCCCTGATGATCCGGAAGTGTCCATTTCAAGAAAATTTCGAGCCCGATTTATAAACCAAAAACTTTTTGGGAAGGGAGAGGGGAGATGTTCACAAACATTCGCACCCTCACCTAAGCAAGGAGTATTTGATGGGTTATTAACCTTAAATTCATATTTTCATTCTTAAGTAAACACAAATTAGAGTAACATAACTTTAAATAGATCCAAAAAACAAACTGGAGCTCATTGGAAACAGAAGAAAGACTGAATATATCATTTTAATAATTTACTCAAAGTGACAGCCAGAAATTAAAATCGATGGCCTTCCTAAGAATGTATCTAAGACTGCTTTTCAAGTGTTTACTTCCACAAAGCTTCCACAGCTACATGTACATGTACTATATATTTTGGATCATAGGCGCTTGGTTTCAGAATGGTGCATTTTGTGTATTATAAACTTTTTTATATACAGTTATATGATATATTTTAAACCTGCTAATTTCAGCGATTTATGATCTTTATTTCAATGAGTGTATTCAAACACACCTAAAAAACCAATTATAATACACAAAATGCACCATCCTGAAACCAAGCGTCTATGTTTTGGATCGAGTGTCATCTGCTGATGTATATTATAAAGAAGATGGGTGAACAAGGCGTGCAGAATGCCTATAGCTTCAGATATGAAAAAAAAAATATTCAAATTGTGAATTAAGTATTTAAAGTAAAGTTCTCATTGTTGAAATTTATGAAATTATGATCATCAAAACTTTTCTGAAAAAAAAAATCTCAGAAAAATTATTCTTTTATTACAAATAAAATGGGTATTCGTGGGATTCGAACCCCTAACAATAAAAATCCGGAGTATCATATTGCTTTGAGACTAACACGCTACCCACTACGCTACACAGCTCCTGATAAATCATGTTTGTGATACGACCCTTGACTTAATGGACTTCAAGTATTTTTTGGAAAGATGCGAATGCTTTGTCATAAAAGTGTACTTTTAATATATAGTGGGTCTTTGCTCCATTTTTTTGTAAACCAAAAACTGCATATTTTTATGCAAACGTTTAGGATTAACTTTCAAAAAAATGGAGAGAAGACCCACTCATATCGAAAAATTTTATTAAAGTGTGAGAAAATGACCCTTTTTGTCCTCTTTAGTGTGTGTATGCTATTTCGTAGGCAAATAATTTCAGTCTTTGTGAAATTTTTGTAAATTATAGAGATTTTACATAAAGTATACTTTAATTTTAGATGAAATATCAAAGAAATTTTGGATATGATTGAGATTTTATTTTTCACTTCATGTTTGTCGCACTATAGGCACTTCGCCCACCTTGTTCACCCATCTTCTTTAATTTCATTTTCGTTTATTTTGTTTCATTTCTATCTGAAAATTTGCACATGTCATCTTTCAAACTGAAGTTGAGTTATATGTTTTGCTATCATGAAACAACCAAAGAATCGGGTCTCATGTATGTTTTGGAGATGTTGATGTAGACCAAGCCTTTCAATTTCAAGATTCTTAAGCAGAAAATGGGGGTGGGGGGTTAAAAGCAAAGCATAAAATCATCACAACTTCTATGACCTTTCTGACAAGCAGGAAAAAACTTAGTTTTCCAAGTTTAATAGTCAGGAAAGGCCTGAGAAGATGCGATCGATCGGCATCAAATGAGTAGTTTAATTTAGCATCAAAACATTCCTTAAGGACATACGCAACGTAGTTTGAACTTTATTGTCTTTTTCCCTGGAGTTGAAGAGTTCCAATACTTAAAGGAACTGTGTGTTCAATTTTAATGTCTATATCTGCTGTTGTACACTTCTTAAAATAAGTTTGGATAAACAAAACATCTAGAATATATGTTTAGTATTTTTTGTATATTTTTCTTTGAGTTATACAAAAATTTTCATCAACTGATATCTTTTCAAAACCCCTGGTAATGCATGCTGAATTTTTGTCTACGAACATCTGATGGCACTATAATCTTAAATTAAGCTTAAGAGTATCTTGAAAAATTATCAGTAGGTAAGGTACGTTGCATATGTCCTTAAACAAAGACGGATGTACATATATATAAATATTTTTACTACGTCAAACAACACGCTATACGATCGTCATGCAAACCTTTATTATAAAGCGTGAATTTCCTGCTTTAGAATGTACATGTATTGTGTATTGAAGTTCAAGTAAAACCATTTCTACTGGTAGGTATACCAAGAACGATACCTCTTGATATAGTAATTTTAATCGTGGAAAATCCGGAAGTTTGATCGATTTGTCTATTCATGCATGCAGGGACCTATATACTATAGTATATAGGTCCCTGATGCATGTAACAGATAGATACGCCATTAAATAGCACGCAAACATGAATTTTTGAAAGTCTTTTCAAAAGAGTGCAGAAAATTAGAAACAGGCTACATGATTAGTGCCATGAAAGACAGACTTTAAGGTATGTAAACTTCAAATTAATTTTCAAATCAAAAGTACATTCGCGTAAAGACCATTGTTTTTTTTTTAGTTGAATATTTTTTGTTAGGAGTTTCTTAGTAAATTTGTCATAGTGTTATGTGTTTTAAATGTTCACCGTTTAATTTTTAATTCAATCCCTTGACATAACTCTAACTATATACCCTTTTGTCGGCTAACATCATTTTTATACCTCCGTAATCGAAGATTTGGAGGGGCCTTTGATAATGTGCCAACGGGCACGAACAGGATTATCGAAGATTCAGGGGCATATGGTTTTTGGTCTGTCTCTGTATCTGTTTGTCCACAAAAACTATTAACCTTATACCCACAGGCACTTGTTTCGTATACGGGGCACCCCTACTTATTTGTGGTAAAAATAAGTAGGGGTGCCCCGTATACGAAACAAGTGCCTGTGACCTTGCCCTTTAGTTTTCATTGGTTGGAGCTAGCACTATCATGTTTCACACTCGTATTTCTTGTGGAGAGGCCGTTCCTTAGGTACCAACATATTGACCTTTTGACTCTGACTTTGAAGTTAGACCCAATTTGGCATATTTCACGTGGATTTTTTGTGACCAGACCTTTTTTAGAGACTAGGAGTACCAAAATGTTTTAACTTGACCTTGAAATGTAACATGCTACCTTGGCCATAACTTTTCAAATATTTGGGCCCAGGGCTTTCATTTTTGGCATGTTTATTTCTTTTTGACAACACCTCTAGGGTACATGTACTTTTTCTTGCCTTTTGACTTTGACCTTAAAGTTTAACATACTTTTAAAAAGTTTAACCTTGGTCATAACTTTTGAATGGTTGGTGCTATAGGGTTTTCTAAAGATCACATATTTATTCTTTTGACAAGGCTCTCTCTTTGATATCAACGTTTGTGACCTTGAGTATAACCTACTTTTGAAAATGTTTAACATCGGCCATACATTTGAATGTTTGGTGCTAGAGATTTTATACTCCACATATGTAGACCCTAGCTGTGACAAAACCTTCACTTAGGTTTCAACATTTATGACCTTTTTACCTTGGAGTTTGAACTACTTTTGAAAAATGTTTAACCTTGACCAAACCTTTTAAAAGATTGAAGCTACGACTTTCATTCTTCACCTGTGACAGGGTTCGACACTAACGTTTTTAGGCTTTAGTCCGGTCGGACTAGTGCTTCTTTACTTTTACTAGTCCGCACGCGATTTTATGAGTCCGTCAAAAAAAAAAAAAAAAAAAAAAAAAAAAAAAAAAAAAAAAAAAAAAAAAAAAAAAAAAAAAAAAACCATCAATGTTTTTTAAGTACATGTATTAATTTAAAAATAAACATTGCAATGTACTTTTTAGACTTTTTTTAATAAACAAAGCATTAAATACGTGAAATGTTTTATTCCAAGATTCGTTGAAATCTCGCGATTGGGAACTACGATCTTGTTCCCGATCTCCTTCATTTTTTCTCAACTAGATGAAATCCCGCGCAAGCGCGGGGAATTGAATTTATACCACTAACGACAGAAAATATATAACTGTAGTTTCTACTGACAGCCTACAGATTTATAGCAGGAAGAAATACTTCGTTCAATGATGAATGTCTCCACACCCCCCCCCCCCCCGCCCCTTTCTGTAAAAACTTGAAAAATGACAATTTCGTTAATTGGCGTTTATTGTGAAATCTGTTATACCATGTTATGGATATTGTACTTCAGATGCTCTTATTTCATTTCCGTCAAGGATAAAAGCAGCGAATATGCACATTTTACTGATAAACTGCATGATTTTTTTTTCGGGGGGGGGGGGGGATTCACATATACTTGGGTCTTTGTTTATAAATATGTATGTACCTTATTTGTAAAAAATGTCGTTTACTTCTGTGTAAAAATTAGTTTTTAACGCCCTATAAATAGGCCGAGTATTTGATACAAAAGACTGTATTCAGAAAAAAAAAAAAACTGAAATGTATTGATTAAAGCACAACATTTTACACAGCTTTAATTGTATTTGAACAATACCTTATTCATTAATTTTCTCTTTTCATGTTAGCAAGTTTATTACGAAGTACAAATTGTACTTCGGGTTCGTTGCCACGATGCTCTTAGTAAGGAATACATGTACATGTATATACAAATTTTACCGATAAATTTATTAGAAAAACCTACTACATACATGAAATAGTCTTTCGATATATATAAATATATTCAAAACTTATAGTGTTCTCAATGATTTACCATTATTTCAATAACCATTCATACAAAAGCTTTTTTTCCCCATTTAACATCGGGCTCGATGCTATGTGATGTTCTAGAAGCTTCCGTCAATATTAAGATCGGTGAATGACGAAAATAATTTGCAAATTTCCCTCTTTAGTCGGTTATCACAACTTATTTCTTTTATATCATTTAAATCAAGTTTTGATTGAATAACTCAGTGATGACGTTTAATAAAATAAATAAATGATTGCTTGTTGTCAGTTTCATTAAAAATTGCCAGTATCTTAGATTCGCCAACCGGAAACGCCACCGTACTCACGTTTTTGCTATTTCATGGCTGTTTATAGAAAATAAAAGTAGACTTTTAATTTAATGTACGATACTGACTATGCGAGTGAAATCTAAGTATAGTTTACGGACATCATCTTGTATACAGTGTACTCTTAGAGGAGTAAGTAAGAACTCTGGTGCAGCCATTTCGGAGTTTATTTGCAAAATTTATTAATTTATAAGTATAGATACATTACATCCAAACGTCCGACATCTTTCTTTATATGTCATACTAAATTATGATCGCTAAAATGTTTAATTTCATACAAATCAGTCCTAAAATTGAGCACCGAATTGACTCGAAATTACCTAACTTCCCGCCAAAAAGTTGCGAAGACAGTAGAGAAAAGCATGTGGTTTTCGGTGTTCAGGAGTTCTTAAATAGATCTTTTTGAAAGTTGTCGAGAATCCGAACATCGGTAATTTATTGATTTTTTTCCAGAAATTTTTATTAGTCCGTTCGGACTAATTAGCCACAGATTTTGCTAGTCCGAATGAAAATGTATTAGTCTGAGACTAACGGACTAACGTTAATGTCGAAGCCTGCTGTGAATTTATTTTTACAAAATCTCTCCCTGGGTACCAACGTTTGTGACCTTTTGACGTTTACCTTAGAGTTTGACCTATGTTTGAAAAAGTTTAACCTTGGCCATATCTTTTGAATGGTTGGAGCAAGGGCTTCGTATTTCACATATGTATTCTGTGTGACAAATCCTTCCCATGGGTTTTAACATTTGTGACTTATTGACTTGGGAGTTTGATCTAAATTAGAAAAAAACTTTAACCTTGACATGATTTTTTATGCTAGAGATCTCATATGTGTACATGTATTACTTTTGACAAGACCTTCTCCTAGGTTTCAACATATATGACCTGTTGACCTTGAAAATCAATCTACTTTCCAAAACTTAACTTTAATTTCTGAATGTTTGTTGCAAGGGCTTTCATCTTTCATATAAACATTCCTTGTGACAAGACCTTTCTTTGCGTACAACATATTTTACTCTTGAACTTGACCTTGATTTTGACTTGCATTTGAGATACTTTAACTTTGGCCATGAGCCATAATACAGGGACATTAGTGTTTCACAACACATATTGTTCTCTACATCCTTAAAGGGAACGTCAGGTCTAGAATAAATTGTTGTTGCCATGTTGAGAGATGAATTAAGTTATCACGCTTGCTTTATTATTTCCCACAATCCTCACATGTATCAGGTACATTTGCACCAAGTGTAAACACTATCATGTCAGAATCATGTGGTGAAAATGTGCCAATTAAGAGTTTGTAATTTCATTGTGAATTTGGGTGTAATGAAGGAGCTATGCAAATAACTCATTTTGCTAAGATTATTTTTACATCCAAGGCACATGTGAATAGAGTTACATGAAAATGATTCTAGTGGTCCAGAATTGAGAGAAATGAAGGAATGAATAATGACATGCAGTAAAATCAATCATAACAAAAATTGCATAAAAAAAAGAAAATTATGGAATTTATCGATCTCGGGCGAAAAGTAGTTATTTACAATAACTAAAGATACACCATAATTTTCTTTTTTATGCAATTTTTGTTATGATATATCCCCCCCCCCCCCAAAAAAAAAGCACTGTTTTGAAAATCTGGAGGAATATGCACTCATTTAGTATACGTCATACGTTTCATAAATGTGGATCTTAGAGACAAACCATCAAGTTTTTTGTGCTGGATGTGGGGGGATCCAGTTTTTCAAGGGGGATATTAATTTGTATATAATTGATAAATTAAAGGAGGAATAAATCCATACACACTAAGATATTCAGGGAAAATCTCTTAAAATCTCTTAAAAGCTATTATCGAAAAACAGCACTGGTGCAGCCATTCAAACTAATATGAATCCATCCTGTTGTGGTGTAGAGATTCGAATTTTTATGACTTGTGGTTTCAAGCATAGGCGTACTAGGTTAAAGTCTTATGTTGAAAAAAATATATAACAATACAACAGTGTAAAAAATTACTAGTAATTAAAATAAAAGCAAACCTACAGTATGTAGTGTGGATCAAATTAACCTTGGATTCATGCTCCTGAGGTCAGGCCTAGGGTTAAGCCACTTTTTGGGGTCAAAGTTTTATATGCTAAAAGTGAGGAAAGACAAAAGTTATTTTTCAAAAGCAGAATGAGTAGTTAAATGATATAAATTTAGCATTTCTTTGTATCATTTTTAAATATTCCAAAAACCTTTAAAATTTGTAGAAAGTGTAGAAGTTTTGAAGTCATGGATCCCCGGTACAGTGGCCAGGATGTCATCCGATGTGATCTTTGTGAGACTGCAGTGGTACAAATGCACTGTGATTTCTGTCATGTCAACCTATGTGTAGCTTGTATAGGTAAACATGTTTCTGATGACTATGACAAACACAAAGTGGTTCCATTCAAACAACGAAAATCAACTTTGATCTATCCAAAGTGTGCAACGCACCAAACCAAAAGCTGTGATTTACATTGCAGAGAATGCAACATTCCTGTTTGTTCATTATATACGGTGTCCAATGAACACGAAAAGCATAAATTCTTAGTCCTCTCAGAAATCTATGGTGAGAAGAAAAAATCCGTAAGAAAAGATTTGACAGAATTAGAAAATAATCTTTCTCCAACATATAAAACAATAGTAATTGACATAGAAACTCAGATGGCGAGTTTAGACGGTGATTATGGAAAACTTACAGAAATAGTGACAAAACGTGGAGAAGAATGGCACAGAGAAATTGACAGAGTCACCCAGGAAAAGAAAATTGAAATTCATGAAATGAAAAACAAACACCTTGGAATTCTAATGCAACACTTGGATAAAATCAAACAGGTACAGTCTCTTATAGATAAAGCATTACTTTCTCTGAAGGTAATTGATGAATCCAATAACGTGACAATGGCTTTGGAATACACCTCCAGAACTGAAGAATTCAGCCAACTTCCTCACAAGGTTCAACTATCACTACCAACATTTAGTCCACAAAATATAAATAGAGAAGAGATTTACAAGTTATTTGGATCTATAACACCCATATTCACCAAAAAAGAAGATGGCTACAGACCGAAGAAACAAGTCGCTGTAGCTAAAATACTGCTGGAAGAACCAGAGCTCATTACTTCTATGAATACTGGGTATAAATCACTCCGCAGTGTAACCTGTTTAAGCGAAGAGGAAATTTGGAGTGAAGGGTCCGTTGATGCAATAAAATGTTTCAACATACAAGGTTCACTTAGAAAGATCTTGGGAACAAAATCAGGGAAACCTCCAAATGACATATCTGTGACAATTGATGGATATCTAGTAGACACTGACTGGAAGACAAGAGCAGTGATTAAAGTGAAGGATGGCCAGATAGAAAAAGTGCTCAAACTACAGGGCTGGGTACCTAATCAACTCTGTGTCACTTCTAATGGAGACCTCCTAGTTACTATGTACAATGAAGGGTTTGCACAGTCTAAAGTTGTTCGTTACTCAGGCTCAACAGAGAAACAAACAATCCAGTTTGATGATGAGGGTGAACCTCTGTATTCAAGGAATGGCTACATTAAATATATCAGTGAGAACAGAAACCTGGATATCTGTGTGGCTGACTATAAAGCTAGTGCTGTAGTTGTGGTTAGTCAGGCTGGTAAACTCAGGTTCAGATACATTGGTCAATGCTCTACTACTAAGAAACTACCATTCAATCCACGGGGAATCACAACCGATAGTCAGTGTCAAATACTGACTTCAGACAGGATTAACAATTGTATTCACATCCTAGACCAAAATGGGCAGTTCCTCCGTTATATAGATAATTGTGATTTTAAAGATCCATATGGTTTGTGTGTAGACAAAAATGATAATCTTTTTGTTGCTGAGTATTCTACTGGGGACGTCAAGATGATTGAGTACATTATACATATATCACATGGCTTCGAGGGTGACATACCAGAATGTTTGCCCCAAGGTGACAGGAAAGTCCAGGAGTGTTATGTCACCCGATGCCGAAGGCAGAGGGTGACATAACACTCCATGACTTTCCTGTCACCGAGGGGCAAACATTCTGGTATTGTCACCCGAGAAGTCATGTGGTATATGTTATATAACATTTTTAAATTAAAAAATAGTCTAGAATTATTTAAGTTTAGGCAAATAATCCAAAAATGCTTTCATGTCGTTAAGAATTGCGCTCCGTTGTTTACGTTTGCTTAGCAACCAACGTCATGAAATGTTGAACCCGAGCTACAAATGCGTAACATAAAGACACGTGAAAGTGATCGGGAGGGTGTTATAACTGTTTCCGGGGTGATATAACTGTTTTCGGTGTGTGACATAACTGTTTCCGGTGTGATTCGGCATTCTTCAGGGTTTATAGTGAAACATATTACATTTGTGATATAATAGGAAAACTTATTCAAAAATGTTATATAAAGCATTATTATATACCCAACTGTTTGTCACTCAGTTTTACTGTTGAATTTATGCAATTTATGACGGTGTGATCCGACGTTCCGGATCACCACACTGTGGTTTTCTGAATCCATATCACCCCTCTCTGAAAATGATGACGTAGTACACAGATAAATGACGTTTTTATTCTCGCGCTTCAAAAAGTTCCTTGAAAAAATGGTTTGTTTAATGTATAAAGGTTATGTAATTTATCCAGAAAGTTACCTTTTATTACATTTTGCTAGTTGTAAAGGGGTATCTAATAAATTTATCATTATAACAGTAACTTGATCCGAAGAGCCGTATCACGTCTCGTTGACAGGCGCGGATCATCAGATCAAACTCGACGCTTCGCGTGACACGTGATACGGCTCTTCGGATCAAGTTACTGTTATAATAATATATATCTATATAAAGAATAATACATACCCTTTTCCATATCACGCCCGAGACACCAATGTCAGCACAAGGGTCAGAAGTCTGAGGGTTGATATAGATATTTTTTTTTACTTTGTTTAGTTATAATGTACTTATTCAAGAAAAGTATATGACATTTGCAGAGTGAGTAATGTCCACAGTGCCTACAAGTACTCGCACCAATCGTATTTTTTTTGCACATGCAAGTTTCATAAATGCATGACATTGTGTATAGTTCTGTATGGTTTTCAACGTCATTCAATATATTTGAAATCAAGGCACACACATTATACATTTACTTCCATTATCTAAGCTTCATTCTTTAACATTCTTCTTCAATTGTCGATAGTAGTTAACCATTTGACTTATTATTTACCTAATGACTGCAAACATACAATGATCTTCAAAAACAGTGTACCTCATCATGGTCAATTAAGTTAATTTCTCTTACTTCTGTAGATTAGGCCATCTTGAAAATTTGTTTGCTTGCCCTCTCCCGACTCAGGATAAATATATTGGGTCGGTAGGTAGGGGAAATTTTTTTTATTCAAAAACACTTGCAAATATGATAATAAAATAGTTATTTATGAGATGAAAAAACTTAGAAATGAATAAAAAAAATGATTTCTGGAGGTTGAAAAAAAGTTTTGAGTTGTGGCATTTTTAGTCCGTCGGTCGGAAGAGGGCAAACAAATATTTTTTTAAAGATGGCTTTATTTTGTAAGTTTTTTTGTTCATTCATTTTTCATATTATACTATGTGTACAGGTAAATGATTGGTTTTAATGATATTTGTTTAATAAGCATCTACAATTTAATTGTGCTGGAAATCACTTACTAATTAGTTTAATTTACTTATGCTACTCATTTGGGAGGGGGGGGGGGGGTCGGATGCTGGATCTGACCTACATTTTCCAGACGAGTGACCAGGTTAAAGGTTTTTGAGCAGGTCCATTCCCAAGTAACTATAAGCCCTATCAGGAATAAACTTGCATGGATAATGCATCTAGGGATGGACACTACCAAACTTGCTTCGGATGCTGGAACTGACCTACATTTTCCAGATGAGTGACCAGGTTAACGATTTTGAGCAGGTCCATTCTCAAGTTACTATAAGCCCTACCTGGACCAGACTTGCATGGATGATGAATCTAGGGATGGACACTATCAGACTTGCTTCGGATTCTGGATCTGAACTACATTTTTCAGATGAGTGACAAGATTTAAGTTTTTTGAGCAAGTCCATTCCCAAGTAACTATAAGCCCTACCTGGACCAAACTTGCATGGATGTTGCATCTAGGGATGGACACTACCATACATGCTTTTGCAATGCATAAGCATTACATTTAGCGTTACTGAAAGCCTGGGATTAAAATTATATGGTGTCTAAGCATTGTAATCTTAAAATTTTAACACTGTAATGCACAATAATTATCTTATGCAGAGAGAAATTCTTTAAAGATTGTATTTTCCAAGCAGGGCAGAGATTGTTTCTCCAAAAATAATGAAGTATAATGTCACCATAAAAACTTTGCAATAATATATCATAATGCTTACGAGCTTTATAAATAAGTAAACAATCATGATAAACATGTCACGATTCTAAAAGATTAATTGGAACTTAATGAAACTTAATGATATTATATGATACTTGTGTATAATGATAAGTGTAAACGCATTACGAAATTGATATACAAATGCATACGAAAAATCAGAATTAATCTACTTTTATTTATTAATTTGTTGATTATAATATATGATTTCTTTATCATATATCGGTTTTTCTATTTACATCCTTATTGGAAAATATTGCTTTAGCTATGTATACATGAGAAATCTCTGAAAACAATTAAGGTCAGACGATACGTTCCTCAAATATGTGTTTTTGAAATATCTTTGTATTGTGTGGAAAATATTCAAAATTTTAATTACCTTCTGATTTCTAAACTGGTTTCTAATTGTCTTTAAAAAATTGAAACACTTAAAAATGTGTTATTGGCTAATTAAATTTTTTCAAAGGGATTTTATAGGAAACAACGTCCTCCTGTATCTTGCACAAATGCCTGGTAAGGTACCTCAATATTTTGCGAGTAAACATATTAAAGTAGCAATACTTCAAAGACGAAATCTTAGAAAAAATTATATATTATTGAGGAACGTATCGTCTGTCCTTAACAAGCAGCATTTACACACTGTCATCTTATTCTTCTCTTTCTAATCTTTACTCGAGAATCCACATTTCCTTCCTCGGATTGCAGTGTCTAGTATATATATATAATAAAGGGTAAGAGACTCGATTTGCATTGAATTTGTTTTTAATACTTTATCACCCAGACATTATCTCGCAAAAAAAAAAAAAAAAAAAAAAAAAAAAAAAAAAAATCGAGAATACATTTAAGAAATAAATAACAAGTTTAAAAACTTCTCTGGGAAATGAAGTGGGTCGGTCACGTGATCAAATCCTTTGAAGGCCGAAGGCCTTCTCAGAAGATTTGATCACGTATCGACCCACTTCATTTCCCAAAGAAATTTTTAAGCTTGTTATTTATTACTTATATTTGAGACGGACAATCGAATATAAATATTGCAGTAACTGTTCGTCGTAGATTTTGACAAATTACGCAAGGTGTAAATCGGCTTGAAAAGCGGTTACGCTTCAAATTCATCTGGCAAAGGATTTTGTTTTGAAGGGAATATTCTGTGAAAGGCTACTTGTGATCAATTATAGTGAGCATACTGGTGTCTGGGAACTATTGAATTCATGAGAACCCATATTCGATGTTAAAAAAACACAAGAAACACGTCCGATGTTTAAATGTTGGAGTAATTTCGGTCGGAAAGGAATGGATGGAAACGGACCAGTTAACTTGAAATCAAGTATAAAATTGGATCAGAAATATAATATCTACGATTTCAGTTAGGCATATTTATTATGATGTTGACACGGAAATACTGGCGACAGCTTGCATTGTTAAGACAACGATCTCGATGATGAAGGTGTGTCTACCGAACTTCCGAAGTGCAGTGTTTGTCAGCTGTTTGTTGCGTGATTGCATTACATTGATATTTTCCAACAGATTTTCAAATTTATTGTGAGTAAAGTTTAATGAAAAAAAATTATAGCATTCAGAGGTCTACAAGAAAAATAAGGGTAAACGTTGAGACTATGCAGCTCAGACATGAAACTTATAACACGTAGTTTTCTATTCTTTATGTAAAATCGATCAAGAACTGTGTTAAATACTCGTTTACATTGTTAATAAAATGATTATTATTTTACTTGCGTATTTTGTACATTTTATACATGAAAAACATGCAATATTGCTAAGTAGAGTATGTCTTTTTATGTGGATATTACTGCGCTGTGTGATTACGTAATGACCTATGACCTTTGAAAAACTTCATACAGGTATGAAGATATTTGCTCTCTGTATGTTTATATAAGAAAGAGATACCACAAATGTATATATTTGATTTTGACTTTTTGCATAAATCAAGAACAAACATTCTTATTTAAAATAAAGTGGAAGTTCCAATAGTTAATTTCTTGTTTTAGACTTTCTAGAAATAATGCCATTTCCACATCATATAATATCACGTTCACATTCAAATTCAATATTTCTATTCAAAGAGAGCAGAAAATAGACATATAGACAAACGGACAAGAGGATTCCCAAGGTATGTAGTGGTACTGCAAATCTTGATTTCTTTCAAGTGAATTTTTAAGCCTTATAATTGCTGCAATGAGATTATGTTACGAACTCGACACATAAATTTTCATATCAGTTTCAAAACAACCTTGCACCAATTTTGGTGAATTGTTTAGCAGTGTACGTATATAATGTTCCTTAAGGTCAAGATCTAGTAATTGAGTTTAGACTGTTTTTTTTTATGCGATCCATTATGACGTCATACTCAATTTAAACTTACTTTTTCCCGTATTTTACGGCTGTAATAGAATTTGTAGAAAATGCAGCATTTTCATGGAATTCAATTTGAAATCATGTCAAAAGTAACCCCGATACCTACATTCAATTTAATATCATTTTAAAGTAAAGGTCAAGAAGATAAGAAAAATCATTTTCTGAGAGACTGTGGGCAATACTGATACATTTCCTTTTTCCAAGATGAAAAAAAAACTCCGAAATTTATACCAGACTTTCTTCATTTTATATTGAAAATGACTGCTTAAAAAATGTTTTTTCGTTGAGTTTACCTAAAAATTATTCCCCGATACATCTTATTTTAGTAAGCTGTATTTGTAAAGGAGTAATAAAAGAACTCGTTTCTAAAATTTGAGAAATCTGTAGGCACCTTTCATTTACTAGATCTTGACCTTAAACAGGTTTGTGAGTTATTCAAAGATTTAATGATACTCGATCACGCACAGTATAAGAAGTATCAAGAAATTTAAAAAAATGTGTTTAGTCAGTTTCTGTTAAATATCTCATAAAGATTACTCGGTCTTTAAATAAATGAATAGATATGAACAGTTGTAGAATGTTATTGAAACTTGCGTTTTATCAATTTCCAGTCGATGATAAGAGTTCGGTAAACAAACTGAGTTATTTAGTAATAAGCTAGTGGATCAGAACAGCAGAAGGCATGCTACGGCAGTTTTTTTAATCACCATATGACGATCCAGTCGCTACATTAAGACTGTTTTTGTGACACAGAAAACATGTCATTATGAACTGACATTTTTTTTTAAAAAATAATTATCTGATCATTGTCAAAATTATGAGGTTTTCAAGGAGTAATCTTATAACAAATATACATGTAAATGTCCGCGTCTTTACAGACACTATAATTCATTGTTTGTTTTGTCATTGTTATTTAGTTCACTACTTCATCGTTTCCGCCTGCCCTTTTAATAATTAAATATATACTTTTTTACAGATATTTTCAATTTAAAACATTGGGTAAGGAATGATTTTTAAAATTTTTCTTATATTTCATCTTATTTAGTTTTATTTATTTATTTATGTATTTATTGTTATATATATATATATATATATATATATATATATATATATATATATATATATATATATATATATATATATATATATATATATATATATATATATATATATATATATATATATATTTGAACTCAACAAAATTTGTCTTTTGATATTAATCCTCTGCTTACAAATGCATATAGAACACTTAATTTTTTTAGAATTTACATAATTTTATTCTTCCCTTTTTTAATCACGACTCGAGAATCTACACTTCCTTCTTTAGACTGCATTGTGTAGCGAATAAATAATATAAAGGGCAGGTATCCATTTGCATTGAATTTATTTTTCAATATTGTATTACCCAGACATTATATCGCCCAAAGAAGCTGAGAATCCATTTGATTTTGACTCTTTTGAGTAAATCAAGAACAATAAAGTTTATTTTCAATAAATTGGAAGTCCCAATAGTTTATTTCCTTATGATGAAACATATGGAGATAACGAACAGTATTCAAGCTCGAAAGTCCATTAAACAATACAAAATAGGAGCAGAGCAAACACGGACCTTCAAACATCAGAGGTGGGATCAGGTGCCATGGAGGAGTTAGCATTCCCTGCCGACCGGTCACACCCGCCGTGTGCTCCTTGTTATGATCGGAAAATAACGGAAAAATCAGTCTACAATTCAGTGTGTAAATAATGGCCCAGCAATAAGTACATGTATGAAAAACGTCAGTTAGCATTTGACTCAATTTGCTGACAAGGTCATTGTATCGACCATAGAACTTACGAAATGATGACACGAGACAGCTGATATTCTTGTTTCATCAACTTATTTGTCAATAATTTACCTCGTTTTAGAAATTGTACATATGAAGAGCATGCTCTTGAGTATCAAATCAACTGAGAGATATATACCCCGTATGCAGGTGATGAAGGTATATTGCATAAGTAAGGGAAGTTGACGATTGAAAAGTTAAAGTCATCACGTTTATCATAAAGCTGGGTTGTTAGATTACCATTAACGTCTTTTTCAAGTAAAATATCCAAATATGAAACAAATGTGTCAGACTCTGTGGTATCTTTTATCTCAAGTTCACCAGGATATATCGTATCGACATAAGAATGAAACTTATCTGAAACTACCTAGAAGATACGCTATTTTCATATCATATAATAGCACATTGACATTAAAATCCCAATTCTGTTTTCAAAGAGAGCAGAAAATGGACATATAGACAAATTGACAACAGGATTCTCAAGGAATGTAGAGGTTCTGCAAATCTTGATTTCTTTCAACTGATTTTTACGCCTTATAATTGCTGCAGTATGTTAATGTTACGACCTCTACACATAAGTTTTCATACCAGTATCAAAACCATCGTGCACCAATATTGGTAAATTTGATTTGCAGTACAGAGTACGTATAAAACTTCCCTTAAGCTGGTGTGTAAGTTATTCAAAGATTTCATGAAACTATACCTCGATTATGCACAGTAATAGTAAAAGGTTTTTAAAAGAAATTGAATTTGGTCAGTTCTGTTAAATAAGCTATTAATAAAGATTACGTATTTCAAACAGTAAATAATTACCATAAATAAGTGTGATATAAAAAGTATTAGAATTTCTTATTAAACCTTGCAATTTATCTATTTCAAGTCGATAATTAGGGTTCGGTATTAATTAAATAATAATAAAAATAGAGAATACTCAATTTTCAGCATTTAAGCAATATTTTTTCTTCCCTTTTTAAATCACGACTCAACAATCCACACTTCCTTCTTTAGACTGCATTATGTAGCGAATAAATAATATAAAGGGCAGGTATCCATTTGCATGGAATGTATTTTTTAATTCTTTTTCACTAAGACATTGTCTCACACAAGGAAACTAAGAAAACAATACATTTGATTTTGATCTTTTGCTAAAAATCAGGAAGACTAACTCTAATTTACAATAAATTGGAAGTCCCAATAGTTTATTTTCTTGTCTGAAACTAAATAGACGACACGCTATTTTTGTATCACATAATAGCACGTTTGCATTCAAATCCTAATGGTCTATTCAAAGAGAGCAGGAAATAGACATATAGACAGATTGACAACAGGAATCCCAAGATATGAAGAGGTCAGCAAATCTTGATTTCTTTCAACTGAATTTTTACGCCTTATAATTGCTGCAGCGTGGTTAAGTTACGAACTCTACACATATGTTTAAGAAAGCACAAAACACCCACCACCAAAAATTTCCTGTCGTTTAATTTTCGCTATTTTTGTATATTTTATACATGACTATATATACAATACGTATGCACATTTTGGACAAAAGCGTTCGAGTCGTATTTGGACAGGAAGTTCCAAAAGTTGGTTGTTCACACGGAGAAGAAATTTCAATCGGCTAGCTATAAAATCCTTGATTTTCAAAAAAGTCCAGCTAGTCTGGCTGTCAAATTTCATTGACTCATTCATTTAACCATTAGCCACACAAATACAGTATTTTTGTAGAGGTATACATCGGTGACACATATTATGAAGAACTTAAACTGAAAAAATATGGTTCATTTAAGCCTTGAAAATGCATGTTTTTCAATTTAAATAATTTTTAATGAAAAAAACCTATCATTTAATTTTGGAAATAATGGGTTTTTTTTTCATGTAACTGGTTACAATAGTAATCTTGGTACTTTTTTGTAATTTTTTTAAACTAGCCGTTTTGAAATTATAACGACCCCCCTCCTTTTTTTTCCTTATGTCACGTTTCTCAAGCGTCTTTCAGACTGGAACGAAAACATTGTTAGATCTACAAATACACATGAAAACTTCCAAGCTAGAAAATATCTTTTGCTTTAAACAAAATTATTTACATTATATATCACAGTTCTTTAAACTTTTCAGTTCATTGAAATGCATATTTATTGACATTTTTTTATCCCTCCTTTTTTTTTTGGACGCAGTCATTAGAGCTTGATGAAATAAAGGTTGCCTTTCAGATATACATTTAATCTTTTAAATCCCTGAAGTACCAATTAGTTCATTCATTCATGCAGATTAAAATTCTGACAACTAGAATAAGAATTAAACTATCAGCCACTAGAACAAAAGTAAAACTTATCTATATTTATAAATTAATAAATTTTGCAAATAAACTCCGAAACGGCTGTACCAGAGTTCTTACTTACTCCTCTATAAATACACTAGATACAAGATGATGTCCGTAAGCTATATTCAGATTTCGCTCGCATAGTAGGTATCGTACATTAAATTAAAAGTCTACTTTAAATTTCTATAAACAGTCATGAAATACCAAAAACGTGAGTACGGTGGTGGTTCCGGTTGGCGGATCTAAGTTACTGGCAATTTTTAATGAAACTGACAACAAGCAATCGTTTATTTATTTCATAAAATGTCATCACTGAAGTATTCAATCAAAACTTGATTTAAATAACATAAAAGATATAAGTTGTGATAACCGATTATAAAGGGAAATGTGCAAATTATTTTCGTCATTCACCGATCTTAATATTGTCAGAAGCTTCTAGAACATCATATAGCATCGAGCCCGATGTTAAAATCGATTATATAACTGCATGAGCATAGTCATTGAAATAATGGCAAATCATTGATAACACTATAAGTTGTGAATATATTTATGTATCGAAAGACTATTAGTATGTTTTCCTAATAAATTTATCGGTAAAATTTCTATATATTCCTCAATGACAGCATCGTGGCAACGAACCAAAGTACAATTTGTACTTCGTAAAAACTTGCTTACATGAAAAGAGAAAATTAATGAATAAGGTATTGTTCAAATACAGTTAAAGCTGTTAAAATTTTGTGCCTTTATCAACACATTTCAGTTTTTTTCTGAATACAAATACTCAGTCTATTCATATGGCGTTAAACAGCTGTTAAAAGCTAATGTAAAAAAAAAGGACAAAGAAAATTCAATTTATCAGAAAATATATGTATATTCGCTGCTTTTATCATTGACGGAAATGAAATAAGAGCACCTGAAGTACAATATCTATAACATAGTATAACAGGTTTCACAATAAACGTCAATAAATGAAATTGTTATTTTTCAAGTTTTTACAAAAGGGGGGGGGGGTTAGAGACGTACATCTTCTTCTGCTCTAAGATTAAATGCAGCTGGATTTTGAACAAAGTATTTCTTCCTACTATTAAGCTAGCCTGTAGGCTGTCGGTAGAAACTACAATATATATTATTGAAATTTTTCTGTCGGTAGTGGTATAAATTCAATTCCCCGCGCTTGCGCGGGATTTCATCTAGTTCTCTTAGAATTTTATGTCCACTTGTCCAATATGTAGTCAATACACATGGTTGACATGCATTTAATTTTATACCTGCATTAGCATTCAACTTACATTGAATTTTAACCTTATTTTTTCATTAAAAGTGAATGCACAATGTTGAAAATTTAACTTTCTATGATGTAAACAGACTGGAAGATGAAATACATTGTTTCTTATTTATTTCAAACCAGAGAGGGGTCTTAAAGGAACCCCCTCCCACTTGTATGGATCCTTCTGTTGCTTCTATATTTAAAATGGAAATTTCGCATTCGTCTACATTAACTTCAATTTATCAAACTGTAAATTCTCCATCTATGTTTAAATTATTCATTGTAAATGTGTCTTCATAACTGTATGGCAAACAGGAGGAAATAACTCAACTAGGGGAGGGGAAAGATCTCCAACATTTTAAGAGTTGTTCCTCTGTGATTAGTGAACTTTTTTGGAAACGGGTTGTAAAACATTATTTTTCTTAAAAGGAGAATAAAACAGTATTGATATGGCTAATTCTTAATTTTAAGATAGACCCGTGATCTGGTAATTGAGAATGTTACATCGCAAACTGTAACAAAAGACAGCAGTCAATGTATCATAAAAAAGATAAAGCTTATATTGATCACGGATACGAGTTCAAAGTTGGAGAACTTTAAAACATAATCTTTCCTTTCTTCCCTTTTTATGGAGGGAGGGGCGGGTCTAAATCAAAAGCACAAATAATCAAGGATACGATTTGGTATTTCTAAAGAAACAACATCAAGCCCCTAATCCCATTTTCTTTAAATTACGTCGGGATCGATTCGCTCGTCATTTTGACGCTTTATTATAAACGTCAAATTTGACGTCAAGTTAAACGTTTAATTGAAATCGCAAGAGTTGTCTTCCCCAGTGTGTTGTACGTCTTTAAATACCAGTATCGAAACCATCGTGCACCAATATCGCTTAATTTGTTTAGCAGTGTACGTATAAAACGTCCCATAAGCAGGTGTGTAAATTATTCAGAGATTTTTTGAAACGATACCTCGATCACGCACAGTAATACTGTAGATCACCAAATTTTCGCGACACCTTATTTTCAAGTCATATGTATTTGGCGAAACAAAATTTTCACGAATACTGGGTATTGTTGTATATAATCTATACTAACAAAAATTTACGTGAAAATGAAATTCCCACGGGCAGTCCGTCTCGCGTAATAAAGCGAAAATAATGTACTCGCGAATAAAAAGTGATTTACAGTAGTAAAAGGTTTTAAGAAAGAAAATGTATATGACCAATTTTGTTTAATAAGCCATAAAATTTATGTTTATAAATCAAAACATAATGATCATAAATAAATGTAATGTGAACAGTATTAGAATTTCTTACTAAACATTGAAATTTATCTATTTCCAGTCGATAATAAGCGTTCGGTATTTATTTAATCATAATAAAAATAGAAAATACTCAACATTCAGCATTTACATAATTTTATGCTTCTCTTTTTAATCTTGACTCGAGAATCCACACTTCTTTCTTAAGACTGCATTGTGTAGCGAATAAATAATATAAAGGGCAGGTATCCATTTTTATTGAATGTTTTTTTTTTCATTCTTAATCACCAAGACATTGTCTGACAAAAGGAAACTAAGAATACATTTGATTTTGACTCTTTTTATATGAAACAAGACTACTAACGCTTATTTGTAATAAATTGGAAGTCCCAATAGTTTATTTCCTAACCTGAAACTAAATAGACGATATGCTATTTTTATATCATATATTAGCAGGTTCACATTCAAATCCAATATGTCTATTGAAAGAAAACAGAAAATAGACATACAGACGAATTGACAACAGGATTCTCAAGGAATGTAGAGGTTCTGCAAATCTTGATTTCTTTCAACTGATTTTTACGCCTTATAATTGCTGCAGTATGTTAATGTTACGAACTCTACACATAAGTTTTCATATCAGTATCAAACAATCGTTCACCAATATTGGTAAATTTGATTAGCAGTGTACGTATAAAACTTCCCTTAAGCTGGTGTGTAAGTTATTCAAAGATTTCATGAAACTATACTTCGATCACGCAAAGTAAAAGTAAAAGTTTAATGAAGGAAAATGTATTCGTTCAGTTCTGTTTAATAAGCCATAAAAATTACGTTTTTCAATCAATGGATAATGATCATAAATAAGTCTTATATGAACTGTATTAGACTTTCTTATTAAACATTGCAATTTATCTATTTCCAGTCGATAATTAGGGTTTGGTATCACTTTAATAATAATAAAAATAAAGGATACTCAATTTTCAGCATTTACATAATTTCATTCTTCTCCTTTAAGACTTGACTTGATCATATTTCCTTCTTAAGCGAATAAATAATATAAAGGGCAGGAAACAGAGAATGCATTACATTTTGAAGTATTTGCATAAATCAAGAACAATAACGCTTATTTTCAATAAATTGGAAGTCCCAATAGTTTATTTCCTTATATTAAACTACCTAAAAGATACGAGCACGTTCACAATCAAATCCAATTGTCTATTGAAAGAGGGCAGAAAATAGACATATAGACAAATTACCAAGAGGGTTCTCAAGGTATGTAGAGGTACTACAAATCTTGATTTTTATTCAAATAATTTTTAAAGCCTCATAATTGCTGCAGTGAGGTAACGTTACGAACTCTATACATACGTTTTCATAATCTTGCACCAATATTGGTAAATTTGTTTAGCAGTGTACGTATAAAACGTCCCTTAAGCAGATGTGTTAAGTATTTCGAAGATGTAATGAAACTATACCTCGATCACACACAGTTATACAAAAAGTTTCAAGAAAGAAAATGTATTTGGCTAGTTCTGTTAAATACGCCATAAATATTACAGAGTATTTCAATCAATAAATAATGATCATAAATAACGAGTTATAAACAGTTGTAGAATGTCTTAATAGAGAAATACCGACATCTTACGAACGAACGTAACTCGCCCTAACTTCCCGTATCTCGGTAGTTTTCCCGGGACCAGTTATTGAACCTGGTTAAAATTAATAAATCGGAAACATTAAGTATATGTGTATAATAGAACGGGCAGTATTTTAATCACTTTTTAAATGATACTTTCTCCTGTCTAATTTTCTGTAATCGCTTACAATGTATTTAAAAGCGGACAAATAGAAGAAAATATACCAAAATACCTATGACGGGTTAGGAAACACATTTGACATGCGTCAGTGGTTATACGTATATATACTAGTGTGCGCTGTGTTCATTTGGGGAAAGTTACGTGAAATCTAAACTCATACCCTGTATGAATCCATGCAAAGGCAACAAGTTACTAGGTGATGCGCTTATATAGTGTCTTATTTAAAAGTGTACATATGTGTTTGTGAGAGAGAGAGAGAGAGAGAGAGAGAGAGAGAGAGAGAGAGAGCACAATGGACAATAATTGTTGTAATGAATTATATAATGTAAAATTGTCTAATGTTTCAGAAATCAACTATTAAAAATTAGAAAATAGTCTGCACTTCTCCGGAAAAAGAAATATTTTTAAAGTGGTCACGCGTAGATGTTTGTGTACTTGGGGAGGGAGGGGGGGGGGTCGAAGCTCAATTAATTTTCATTTTCATTATATTTAAGTAAAAACATGGAATACTACGATCCATATACTACAATCCTTAAAAAAGTGGAATGGGGTAATGCATGCATATGCAATAATTTTTTTTTTCCATATCGTATCTAGTAAAAGAAAAAGTACCTTCATAAAGAAAGAAGGGTAGGTTTTTTCTTTATGTGAAATATCACTTCAAAGAAATAAACGAGCATTCATATGATAGACAGTATCTTCTTGGATGATGTATTATATTGCAGTCTTATCTTTTATTCTCATTTTCATTTTCATTTTACATGTGTATTTTCCTTTTCTGAACCCCTTTGCTTGTTTAAATGTCCATTGAAATGTATTGTAGCGTCATGGTAGCGACTACGACAGGAATCTTGCGGGGATTTTATCTTTTGAAATCGCAAAAAACATTGAAGAATTCAATAATGCAAATGTGAATACAATGAACGATCCTTAAGATGTCGGTATTTCTCTATTGTAACCTGTGTTTTATCAATTTCCATTCGATGATAAGGGTTTGGTAAACAGAGGTAGTCAGTAGTCAGAGGTAGTCAGTAATAGACTTGTGGATCCAGAACAGCAGAAGGCAATGTGACGATCCAGTCGATACACAAATGCTGTTTTTGTGACACAGAAAACATGTCATTATGAACTGACATTTTTTTTTGGAAAAAATAATTTTCTGATCATGTCAAAATAATGAAATTTGCAAAAAGCAGTCTTTAAACAATGTCTGCGTCTATACAGACCCCTAAAATTCATTGTCTGTTTTGTCAGTGTTATTTCATTACATGTATTTCATAGTGTCTACCAGCCCATTTAATAACATTTTTACTTAAAAATGTTTTTCAAGGTTTACCAATTTAAAAATATGAGGGGAAAAATTGATTTTTTTAAACATAAGTTTATGTGTATATTAAATAGTTGGCTTGATATATTAAAGGATTTTGGCGCTGAGAAATCATGCGCTAATTTATAAATACCGTTAATAAATCATGAATAAATACCGTATATGGTGTGGACGTGTGTTGCGCTAATTCATTACTAGGCTAACCACTGAATCCCACTAATTGCTCTAAATTTTGAATACGGCAATTTATGTTTAAGTACAGTATATATAGCTGCGCCTCGGGAAGTAGTTGTTGTCTTGGGGTACAATAAATTAACTTGCTATTGTCCTCATAAAACTATATAGGTGTATAATGTTTCATGGAATATATACTTTTAAATATTTCATTTTCAGCTCAGAACATTCAAAATAATGGATCTTCAGAGAAGTGCCCAAAAAGATATACGGTGTGAACACTGTGAGACTGCTGTGATACAGAGGCACTGTGAATTATGTCATGTTAACTTATGCATAGCTTGTATAGGAAAACATGTTTCTGATGACTACGACAAACATAAAGTCGTTCCATTCAAAGAACAGAAATCAACCTTGATCTTTCCAAAGTGTATAACGCATCGAACCAAAAAGTGTTATTTACAGTGCTGGAAATGCAACATTCCCGTTTGTTCATTATGTCCGGCTACCAAAAAACACAAAAAGCACACTTTCTTTCCCCTTTCAGAAGTTTATAATCAGAAGAAAAAATTCATTTCAAACGAAAAGAAAGAATTACAAGATCTATCCCCAACATATAAAGCAATAGTGAATGACGTAGAAAAGCAGATTTCCAATTTAGATGGTGATTATGGGAAGCTTGCAGATTTAGTGACAAATCATGGAAATGAATGGCACAGAGAAATTGACAGAGTTACAAAGAAAATGAAAAATGAATTTTATGAGATGAAAAGCAAACACCGGTGCCTTCTAAAAAATATTTGGATAAAATCAAACAGATACAGTCTCGTATTGATCGAAAGCTGTGTACTCTGAAGAAAACTGAAGAATCGAATGATGTGTCCAAGACCTTGCAATATACACCTGAAATCAAAGCATTCAGCAAACTTCCTTCCAGAATTCAAGTATCAATGCCAACATTTAGTCCAACAAATATCAACAGAGAACAGACTTACAAGTTATTTGGATCTTTAACATCCATATTCGGCACAATACAAAAGGAAGGCTACAGACGGAAGAAATCTAAGTCCGCAGCCAAAGAACTACTGGAAGAACCTAGGGTTCTTGCTACAATAAATACCGGGTATAGATTGCTCTGCAATGTTACCTTTCTCAGTAAAGGGGATTTCTGGACCAGTGCAGCATGCAGTGATCTTATTAAATGCTTCAACATTGAAGGTTCACTTAAAAAGACTTTCAGAACTAAGTCTCGGGAATGTCCAGGTGATATATCTGTGGCAAATGGTTTAGACTTAATGTACTGTGACTTGATAACAAAAACTGTTAATAAAGTGAAGGATGAAGAGATAGAGGAGGTGATCAGATTACAGGGCTGGATACCTCTCAATCTCTGTGCCACCACCTCTGGTGATCTCCTGGTTACGATGTACAGTGATGATAAAACGCAATCAAAAGTTGTCCGTTACTCAGGCTCCACAGAGAAACAAACAATCCAGTTTGATGATGAGGGTAAACCTCTGTATTCAGGAAATGGCAGATGTAAATACATCTGCGTCAACAGAAAACTGGATATCTGCATGGCTGACTTGGGAGCTGGTGCTGTAGTTGTTATCAGTCAAGCTGGTAAACTCAAGTTCAGATACACTGGTCACCACTCAACTACAAAGAAACTACCATTTGAGCCATGGGGAATCACAACAGACAGTCAATGTCAGATCCTGATTTCAGACAAGGAAAACCATTGTATTCACATCTTAGACCAGGATGGACAGTTCCTTCGTTTTATAGATAACTGTGATTTGAAAGACCCACATGGTTTATGCATAGACAAAAAAGATAACCTCTTTGTTGCTGAATATTTCTCTGGAAATGTCAAGAAAATTAAATATGCCAAGTAGTTATAGTATTGAAGACTATTTACTTTTTACTATTGAACAAGTTTTACTGTAAATATCTCCAATATTGGAAAACTTACACATGCTTTCTTAATATTATTTAAAGATAATTTCATACTTCTATTAATATTTGCCACCGTATATAAGCCTTATTTTCTCTTCTCAGACAATAAAAATGTTCTTGTCTTTTTCCCTGGGAAATATTTGCTATACATCTCAAACAAATATTTATTTCTGTAACATAAATTTACTTTTCAAATCAACTAAATAAAAGATATTTCCTATATTGATACTTGATTTCACAGATCTGAGGTAGTTGTATGTTACCATATACGAATGATTTAATGTTAGATCTGAGTGATTTGTTACTATATATGAAAATTCTGCTTGTAATTAAATGGATGGCAGAGGACATACATGTACGAGGAGTAGCCCATAAGGATCGTGGACAATGACATTTTGTCGAAGTGAATGGCCCTAGATATACTCATTGTATATCAAAATATTTGTTAAGAAAACACAAGTCAAACTAGTTTTGTTTTGGTTGTTTGAACTTATTTAATATATTTGTATAAATCAGTCTTGAAAGATCGTACATAGTGCACATGGCCCAGGGTTAAAATAGCATTTGAAATAAAGTTTTCGGATTAGAATATTTTTCTTCATATAAAACATTCATATGAAGGATTTTCATCATTTTCTCGTAACTTTATAATCGAGAGTGAAAATACTAAGAAAAAAAATGCAAGAAATATATTTTAAAAATTGACTAAAAAAGCGACGTCGGTCATCCGAATGAAACAGCGTCCAATAATAACTTTTTTTGATACAGCGAAAACATCAGAGGCAAACTATTTTTTCAAAGAACTGGATATTTTTGGAGTACAATATAGTTCATTGATTGTGAATTTTTCAACGTACAATTTAAGAGATACTACAAGGGTGAAAAACTACTGTCATTTGATGAAAATAGGATATCCCTATTCAGGACGTTGTTATAATTCTAGCGCAATTTTGAACTGGACTGTGCAGTATGTGCAGTGTTAATAATGACGACGTTCGATTATATATATATATATATATATATATATATATATATATATATATATATATATATATATATATATATATATATATATATATATATATATAAAGCACTAAAAACCAACAACACTGTATATCCTAAATGTCGGATCTACAAAGTAGATACAAGGTCACGGATGGAAATTTATATAAAGCACTAAAAATGACCAACGACATGAACAATAATAATTGTCAAATTTTCGGGACACTGTAAATATTTAGTGTAACGTGCAAGGGAAGTCACTATTTGTGAACCCCCGCGGGCTCGTACCCGTGATAGAAACGGATAGCCCTGAGATGCTGCAAATATGTACAACGCGCAGTCTTAATCACAGGATACTGCGTATATATATATATAGCTTTTACTGGTAGCGTACAAGTGACACTGGCAGGGAAGTCTACACACCAGCGCACTTCCGCAAGGAACATGCAGGGATGACCGCACACCTGCCCTTGCGCAGTGACAAGCAGGGATGACCGCACACTTGACACTAAGGAAACGGTTCTAGACTAGAGACACTGGCAGGGATGTCCACACCAATGCTCTACCACAAGTTACAGGCAGGGAAGTCCGCACACCTTATCTTGCGCAGCAACAAGCAGGGATGTCCGCACACTTGCTACTAAAAGATGCTAAGTCCAGAGCAGGGATGACCACACACTCTGGCAAGTAATAAGCAGGGATGACCGCACATTTACTATTCAATACTATACAATGTAAGCAGGAATAACCTCACACTTACACTTGTGGGATCTTGCATTTCTACATTGCATAGCTATGTCATATTCATGATTTAAGCGTTATATATGGTCCTTATATAATATATAATATAATTTTTGAGATAAGATGTAGGATATAGATTATCAAAATTATAATTTATATACAAAAGAAGTATGTGGGCAAACCTCTGACGGATATACATGTATGTTTATGTTTGATCAGTAAGGTACTGAACAGAAAAAATAAAAGAATGTTTCATTTTATCTTTTATCTCAAAAACTTGTTAGAACCGTTTTTTATCTTTCAAAGTTTGTATAAGAATTAAAATGCAACCATAAAAGTAGCTTCAAATTCACTTTGTACTTTCCCAACAATTTCAATGTTCTCAACCTAAAAACATTTTAATATATCTATATATCTTTAGAGGGAATTTGCAGAGTTATAAAAAGTTTATACTAAAGCAAATAAAAAATTACTTTGGAGCCCCCCTAGAAAAATTGGACCCCACCAACACTACCACGAAATAGGTAATTTTCACGTTTGGGAAATGGATTTAACGTTGTTTCTTTTTTTTTTGTTTTTGTTTTGTTTTTGTTTTTGGTTTTTTTTTTTTTTTTTTTTTTTTTTTTTTTTTTTTTTTTTTTGTATTATTTTTTGTTCTGTCTGGTTTTTGCTTTTCTTGGTTTAATACGATTGGAAGAGAAATTAGGTTTTATCCAAGAATTTTTTGGGTTGGAATTTTTTATTGAATGGGCTGAATACCCCCCCCCCCCCCCCCATCCCTAGAACAAAATCCTGGATCCGCGCCTGTAAAATACTCTCTGAAATGCACTGGTTATCTAAACTGCCAATATAGATAGTAAAACCAACTTTTCTTCTCCTCAAGACCATGAAAAACACTTCAATGGGACAAAGTCTAGGCATTATTAAACTAGCGAGTGTTATTTCAATAGTGGTCACTCATATAAAACGCAATTTAGAGAACGCCTAGCCTACAAATGAAATAGTCATTTTTTATATCGAGTTTGAAATGCATTCTCAACCACTATTGAAAAAAACTATTTTAATACATGTAATTGAGTTTGTTTGTTTGTTTTGTTGCCTAATGTCCCTTGCTGCATAGGGGTCTGTATAGCCCCAGCTGTCAAGCAATGGAGGGGAGGAGTCACAGATATAGCCCCAGACGCTGATTGGTTAGGCTGTATAGCCCTCCTGTCAAGCAGACTCAAGAGGGAAGTGGTCACAGATATAGCCCCAGACGATGATTGGTTGGGCAGATATAGCTCCAGACGATGATTAGTAAGGGAGAAGAGAGTAAGATATTTTATGGAAAAATAGCCCCAGACGATGATTGGTTGGGCAGATATAGCCCCAGATGATGATTAGTAAGGAGAGGAGAGTCAGATATTTTATGGGAAAAGGGAGGGTTTTTAATCATAATAGATATGGATACGTATAATCCAAGAGGAGGAGTCTATATTTACAAATATTTACTGTTAACAAAGAAAATGAAAATATTAAACCCTGAATAAGCCGAAAGATTAAATGTCAAAGTGGTCTATAAATTGGTATTTTTCGTATGACCTTTCTCCAACAACAGAAGAGAATTTACGTTATAATGAAAGTATGAAGAAAATAAGTACATAAACTACATGGTATAGTCGTATTCAAAATAAGATTTTCAAACATTCCACGTTGAAGGTTATATTCGTTTTAAATATCTATAAAACCTCTCGCATTTACGTTGAAAGTGTTCTTACGTTTTAACAGTTAACGTGACCAATAACTCCTCCCCCGTTCTCTCTTTTTTTCCTACTCTACATCACACTTTTTCCAGAGCTGTTTTGTCTGTTATATGCAAACTAACTTCCTCCTCCCACTTTTTAGCTCACCTGAGCTGAAGGCTCAAGTGAGCTTTTCTGATTGAAATTTGTCCGTTGTCTGTCGTCGTTGTCGTAGTCGTTGTCGTAAACTTTTCACATTTTCATCTTCTTCTCAAGAACCACTGGGCCAATTTCAACCAAACTTGCCACAAAGTATCCTTGGGTAAAGGGAAATCAAGTTTGTTCAAATAAAGGGCCACGCCTTCTTCCAAGGGGAGATAATTATGAATTCATGAAAAATTAATGGCATCATTTAAAAATCTTCTCAAAAACCACTGTGCTTGAAAATATGAAACTTCTATGGAAGCATCCTCAGGTAGTGTAGTTTCAAATTTGTTCAAATCATGACCCCCGGGGGTAGGGTGGGGCCACAATGGGCGATCAAAGTTTTACATAAGAAAACATAAGAAAAATCTTTAAAAATCTTCTTCTCAAGAACAGCAAAGCCATGATTGGTCATATTTATATGGAAGCATCCTCAGGTAGTTCAGATTCAAGTTTGTTCAAGTCATGACCCCCAGGGGTAGGGTGGGGCCACAATGGGTGATCAAAGTTTTACATAGGAATACATGGGGAACATCTTTAAATCATACAAAGGAATACAAAGGATATATCAATCAAAATTTTCTTCTTAAGAACAGCAAAGCCATTATTTGTCGTATTAATTCAAAAGCATTCCTATGAAGTTTAGATTCAAGTTATTTCAAATACCCCCCCCCCCCCGAACCAGTTTTATTTTTAAACTTTTCAAGACTGAACTGATTTCTGCTTTTTCCTAGCCAGAGTGCTCAGGTAAGCGATGTGGCCCCTGGGCCTCTTGTTTTTAGCAATACGAACTGTCTTCATTTTATTCTTGGTAAATTATTCGTATAGCATTATCATGTGAATGATCAAATAGAAGAAAACATCATCTTGAGTTTACATAGTTACATTTTATTAATCTCGTCTTATATACAACGGATGCCATTCATCTGACATTCTCTTCTGAAATACTCTCTGTAGTTGTAGAAACTATCTGTCTCATTAATGTTTTTAAATATAGCAATTGATTGAGATTTAAATGGATTCCTTCTACTGTTGCATTATGTCCTTTAAAACGTCGAATACCTATGGACATTTTTTTGTTTTTTATCACAAATAAGCACAAAGATGTCCTCGCTCAGTGGAAATTTATTGCTGTAGGGACACGATAATTTACTGCTGTTGAATTTCGCTCTTCCATTGATTGCAATCACGGATTTCCAGTACCTTTGGTGTATTTCTTCCCCCTCGTTTCTCCTCCAGAATAACAGTGTTAACGGATAAGAGTGTCAACTATCAATTATCATACTATAAATGATCACTGCTCTGATTGGCCTCTTTCGAGGAACACTGTCAGACTGAATTAATTCCTTCTCACATTCCGTAACCATCAAATTGCTAATCGCTGAACTAGATTCCATGTTCTTAATTCAAATCAATACAAGAATAAAACACGGTTTTTTGTATGTACTCCTTTTATAGTTAAGAGATGTTAGCCTTCCTTTCTCATTGGTTATCCCTATTTATATACATACACTTTATATATATATATATATATATATATATATATATATATATATATATATATATATATATATATATATATATATATATATATATATATATATATATATTTCTTTCATTGTCAGTTATAAATTTTTATGCCCCCGGATCGAAAGATCCCGGGGGTATATTGTTTTTGTCCTGTCTGTTTGTCTGTTTGTCTGTTTATCTGTTTGTCTGTTTGTCCGTTTGTCTGTCTGTCTGTTGTCAACTTTACAGTCCCTGAAACGTTCTACTTTCCCATTTTTCCGTTCGCTCATCGTTCGTTCACCGTTCGTTCAGCGTGCGTTCACCGTTCGTTCACCGTGCGTTCACCGTTCGCTCTCCGTTCACAGTTTTGCGTTCACCGTTCACCGTGCGCTCGCGTTCACCGTTCACAAAGCGTTCAGCGTTCGCTCTTCGTTCCGTTCACTTTGCGTTCACCTTGCGTTCAGCGTTCACCTATCGTTCAGTTTCCATTGTCATTCGGAACTCCGAAGTGAAAGGACTTATCTTTTTGTAGGGAAGGAGTTACAGGTTTTTTAATTTAATAACTAACATATCGTGTTTGAGGAATCATTATTTCATGGGGAAAAATATCTACGATATATATTTTTATTATTCTAACTTAGCTGTTAGGTTATTTATTAAATTACTGGAAAATAAATGTTGTTATAAGTACATTCTGTACCTATGTAGAACGATGCTGAAATATTAAATTTAACTAAGGGCAATGTGCAAATACCTCAAGCACTGCAACATTTTGTTTTTTTGTTAAAGACGACAAATCGTTAATGGTGATATAATTATCCAAGTCAAATAATTACGCAGCAAAATTACGAAAATATTTATTTCTAAAACGTTTTTTTTTAATTAGTACAGAAAATATGATAGAACTAGTTCTGAGAGTTATACATAGTACTGGGGATGTCCTGTTTATTATCTTTGGAGCGAATTAAATTGATAGTGTGGTTAAAAGAAATATTTATTTGAAATGTACTGCACTACAGAATTTTCTCTACTATAATATGTAAAGTCTATAGTTATAGAGAAAAAAATCCTCTCTTCACCGTAACTTTATATGTTTGCCATTCGATATGATTAATACCCCCTCACCTTTCCCCCTAAATCGGTTACTTAGTCAGTACTGCATTTCCAGAATATTTTAATTAACATTTTTTAAAGAAAGTTAAGGTCTTTTTTAGAACAAAAATTTCAGTCTCAAAACAAACATGCATCTAAAAAATCACAAAACAATAGTTACTGTAGTTCAAAATGTACACGTGTCGGCGGTGGTATTTGAAATTGGCAGAGAGTATGTAACAAATTCAAGTGTTAATGCTAAATGTATTTTATTCATTTATTATTCAAATGTTGGAATCAAATCTAGAAATGATAAAAATAAATGTTATAACTTGTTGGAAATACTTGCACTCCGTCTTCGATGTGACGAAACTTTCACACCTGCACAGTGTCGAATGATTTTGATTGACAGGACAAGCACGTGGACTTCGTGTGAAATCGAAGCAGGAACATAAAACGAGTATGACTGTCAAACAAATGGATATGATTTGTTGATTAAAAAAAGTTACTTTCACTGTCTGATATATTTAGAAAAAAAAATCAGAGTTTTTGTTTGATATAGGTACAAACATTTAGTGAAGCCTGAAAGGAGGGGGGGGGACTAAAACGGAATATTTCTCTCTCTCTCTCTCTCTCTCTCTCTCTCTCTCTCTCATTTGTCTGTTTAATAAAAACTATAACAGCATATTACTTAAATATCAAGTTCTGAAAATTGAATTTATAACAAATAATATGAATATGTATCTTTGTATTATCTTGTCCGAGTATAACCACGGCCATCTACATATACATGTAGAAGTTTGCTCAATAAATCATCATGAAAAATAGAAATGACACATAATATATTATTATATTAAAAATTTAAAATACGAGCGTATAAATGCAAAACGTCCACTGACCTTTGTAATTAATTTTTTTTTTTTGATTAATTTACAAGAAATCGCCTTGACACGGAGATATATGAATGGATGTTACAACCGCTTTAATTCATTCTATAAGTCAGAAGTTTTCTCTGATTTGTTATCAAATAAGAATAAAAATTTTTATTTTTCAACTAAAAAAATATCTTTTATACTTCAGCATTCGATAACAATTGCAATGTTTTAATGCGATAAAAATCGTGTGATTAAAAACTTTATGTGCATGCATCGTCTTTCTTAGGACAATTTTGGAGAATTTATTTTATTGACTTAAATATTCATTCATTTATTGGTTTACTTATCTATTATTTATTTATTTATTTATTTGGCACCTGAAAATATAATACAATAAAATAGTTTCAATGCAAGGAAAAGATCAGAGGTATTCCGAATATATCGTTCATCTTGCGTTCACCGTTCGTTCACCGTTCACTTTGCGTTCGCGTTTGCGCTCCGTTCGCGTTCAGCGTTCACTCACCGTTCAGCGTTCACACATCGTTCACCAAGTTGCGTTCAGCGTTCACACATCGTTCACTCACCGTTCGCTCTGCGTTCGTTCAGCGTTCGTTCACCGTTCAAGTGGGAAAGTAGAACGTTTCAGGGACTGTAACCTTGCCCATAACTTTTGATTGGTTGGAGCTATGACTTTCATATTTCACATGTGTATTCCTTGTGACAAGACCTTTCTTTGGGTATCATCATATTTGACCTTTTGACCTTGGAGTTTGACCTACTTTTGCAAAATTTTATGAGACTTTAACCTTGGCCATAACTTCTGAGCAGTTGGTGCTTGGGGTTTCAAACTTCACATGTGTATTCTTTGTGACAAGGCCTTCGTTTGGATACCAACAACTTTGACCTTTTGACCTTGACCTTGGAGTTTGACCTACTTTTGAAAAACTTTAACCTTGGCCATAACTTCTGAGCAGTTGGTGCTTGGGGTTTCAAACTTCACATGTGTATTCTTTGTGACAAGGCCTTCCTTTGGATATCAACCACTTTGACCTTTTGACCTTGACCTAGGAGTTTGACCTACTTTTGAAAAACTTTAACCTTGGCCATAACTTTTGAATGGTTGATTCTAGGGCTTTCATACTTCGCATATGTAATCCTTGTGACAAGACCTTCCTTTGGGTACCAACCACTTTGACCCTTTGACCTTGACCTAGGAGTTTGACCTACTTTTGAAAAACTTTAACCTTGGCCATAACTTTTAAATGTTGGTGCTAGGGCTTTCATACTTCACATATGTAATCCTTGTGACAAGATCTTCCTTTGGATACAAACCACTTTGACCTTGACGTTTGACTTTTATTTAAAAAACTTTAACCTTCGCCATAACTTCTGAACAGTTGTATCTAGGTCTTTCAAATTTCACAGGTGTATTTCTCGAGACAAGACCTTTCTTTGGGTATCAACTTTTCTTATCTTTTGGCCTGGATTTTGACTTGCATTTGAAGAAACTTTAACCTTCGCCATAAGCTGTCATACGGGGGCATCAGTGTTTCACAAACAGATCTTGTTTTGTACATGTTTTAAAAACTCCTAAAAAAAATTCTCGAAATCTTTCATAGCTTAGTTCATACCATCTCCATTTTTGTTTAGTCATTTACTATCACAAAGCTTTTCAAATATACTCTGTGTTCCTTTTCACTGTCGCGTTACTTAAGGCATGTTAAGGGTTCTTTTATACAAGATAACTATACTCATTCCATTTTCTATCAGTTCATTACTTTAAGATGTTTTATACAGGAACAGCCTGACACATCACCCCCCCCCCCCATCAGCTTAGAAATCCTTCTACAAGGAAATGTAATTTAAAAAAAGAAAAAAAAGTAATACACAATGGAAAAGTTTTTCATACAGTAACTATAATGAACAAGATGTGTTTGTGAAACACTGATGCCCCCGTATGGCAGCTTATGGCGAAGGTTAAAGTTTCTTCAAATGCAAGTCAAAATCCAGGCCAAAAGATAAGAAATGTTGATACCCAAAGAAAGGTCTTGTCTCGAGGAATACACCTGTGAAATTTGAAAGACCTAGATACAACTGTTCAGAAGTTATGGCGAAGGTTAAAGTTTTTTAAATAAAAGTCAAACGTCAAGGTCAAGGTCAAAGTGGTTTGTATCCAAAGGAAGATCTTGTCACAAGGATTACATATGTGAAGTATAAAAGCCCTAGAATCAACCATTCAAAAGTTATGGCCAAGGTTAAAGTTTTTCAAAAGTAGGTCAAACTCCTAGGTCAAGGTCAAAGGGTCAAAGTGGTTGATATCCAAAGGAAGGCCTTGTCACAAAAAATACACATGTGAAGTTTGAAACCCCAAGCACCAACTGCTCAGAAGTTATGGCCAAGGTTAAAGTTTTTCAAAAGTAGGTCAAACTCCAAGGTCAAGGTCAAAAAGTCAAAGTTGTTGGTATCCAAACAAAGGCCTTGTCACAAAGAATACAAATGTGAAGTTTGAAACCCCAAGCACCAACTGCTCAGAAGTTATGGCCAAGGTTAAAGTCTCATAAAATTTTGCAAAAGTAGGTCAAACTCCAAGGTCAAGGTCAAAAGGTCAAATATGATGATACCCAAAGAAAGGTCTTGTCACAAGGAATACACATGTGAAATATGAAAGTCATAGCTCCAACCAATCAAAAGTTATGGGCAAGGTTAAAGTTGACAACAGACAGACAAACAGACAAACGGACAAACAGACAAACAGATAAACAGACAAACAGACAGACAGGACAAAAACAATATACCCCCGGGATCTTTCGATCCGGGGGCATAAAAATAAAAGAACTGAAACGATTAGTGTTATGGGTTTATTTAAAGTACAGGAGTAATTAGAAACTCGTTAGAAAGTATTTTACATAAAATACATGGAGTTAATAAGGATAAAACCATTAAAACCAAAATTGAAGTTTGGAAAACCACGAACTGAATTTAAAATTGTAATCATACTATTTTAGCCTGTAAAAATGATCTATCTGAAAATTTAAATATTACACGCACACCAAAAAAACCTCGAGCATACAAATGAATCTTACCTGTATAAACGTAATAAGAGACACTGAGACACTGTTCGTTCGCCAATGTGTGACTCAAATGATCTAAAACATGTAGGCATACAAAAGAATTGTACTTGTATAAATGCAACAAGACAGACACTGTTCGTTCGCTCACCCATTCGTGTCTTCACCAGGCTAATAGTTTCTTTTGTTGCCTAGGCTGTCTTCCCCTACCATTAAGTTTCTGTTGTTGACTAGGGGAATATATAAAGTCATGTTAACTAGAGCGCAGAGGTTCTTACTTTTCATCCGTGTTAACGGCGACACAAGTATCTTTGGCCAAAATGGATGCATTTATATCTTTCTGTGTTTTCCTTTCGGTGGTTCTTCCAATACACTCGGTTCCAAGAATTGTGGACTTGTCTTATCAACAAGACGATGACGCAATCAGCTGGCCTTCCAATCCGCCGTATAATTTTACCAAACTCTATCGGGGATTTTACGCAGAATTCAATATCTGGTAAGATGCAAGCACGGCCGTAGGAACCGGGGTGGGGGTTGTTCAAGGGGCGTGGCCCCTGAATTATTCTGCTGATATAAAGTATACTATAGAAAACAAAACTACTTAATGGATGTGCCCCCTCAATACGAGGGTTGTCCCAGAAAAACGCGAACATTTTCAATATTTTTTGTTTCACTAATATTTTAAAGTTAAAAATTAATATCCACCATAATAACATTTTTTACGTAATTCACAAACATTTCAATAAAATATCTCTATAAATAACATTTTTATCTTTGATCAACGAATCATTCAAAATAACTGTCGGCGCAACACCAACGACGTCAAAACGTACCTCGTAAAATTTTTAAATTTGTTCAGGAAACGCGCATCTTTAAAAAATTGTTCGAAGCATAAATTCGATACTGCATTTGATTTTCTTTTAGATATCGAGTTATCAATTTCACACTTGCTACAGTTAAGAATAAATCAAGGAATTAATTCTTTTGATAGACAATTTCCCAGTCATAAATCGAACTGTTCGCATAGTTAACGGCGGTCTCCACGTATATGACGTCCAGCTGTAGACTTTGTGGTTTTCATTTTTGTAGGTCTACTAAACGCTTCTCCCATCGGAAAACTAGCGCATCCATCTTTGAACATCTTTTACTATGTATAAATCAGTGTTTGATACATGTATTTGTGTCGTTCCCTCGTTCCCGGATCTTCTATATGAACACGGGTCATACCCCGCTCCACAAAGTACTGAGTGATAATTTGGTGCGCCGCATTATCGCCCGACGTCACCGTTTTTGACAATGTCTAACTAATAGTGTTTGTGCAAATAACGTCATATTTTTATTATTTATAATGTCAGAGTTTTGATTTTTTACACACGAATACTCTAGATCATACATTTCTATGGATGTAATTTTGGTCACATTATATTTTCGTTTAGCCAGATAAAAAAGAAAACATCTCTGTCAATGCAATTTTTGAAAGTTAAGAAATTGCCATGCGCCGACCACCGATATTCAACACCCTTTTAATGCTGTTTCTAAATGCATATAACATTACAACCTTATATAATTATGCTAAAATGACAAAAATATCATTTCGCAACATTGTGCCAAAAATGAATAATTTTGGTCATGTAGTTTATGTAATATTTAAAAAGTTCGCGTTTTTTAGGACAACCCTCGTAATTACATGTACGTCTGATGCCTTTTTCATTTTATTTTTTCCTTTTTCTTTATTGGTTGTCAAGTGATTTTTGCTTGGTAGTGCCCACAAAGTGTTTGGTTGTGCCCACCAACTGAAATTCCTTCATACGGGCCAGGTGTCTTCAAAACTGGTTTTTTCCACCTAGGACTTTCACGGTTGAAATGCGAAATAGGGTACATACCCAATTTGAGGGTGCTTTAAAGTTCTAATGAACCGTACACAGAAAACGTTCTATCTTAAGTTTAAAATGTAACATTAAATACTTTATCATTTTTAATAGACCTAGACTAGAGCAGCCCCTTGTAAGCTGACACAAAAACAAGTTTTCCTACTAGACAAACTACTATTTTGTTGTGTTTTGCTTAAAGACGGTGAAAGCACAGTTTAGTTTTATGCCTTATTGAGCACTGTAAGATTTATAACGCTTCACTTACACTGTACATCTATACTTATGCCCTGTTCACACGGAGAGTTTAATTCGCAGTAAATTAATTCGAAGTAAACTAATGCGAATTAAACTAATGCGAATTAGATTGCGTTCACACGAGAGCGACTGCGAAGTAAACTAATGCGAATTAAAATTATATTTCTACAGTAAGGCTATTCTGTAAGCCTATTATGACGTCATTTTCAAATCACGTCACATTGTGCAGAGCAGGTACATTTTACATAATTAATGTCATAGTGTCTGTACCCATTTTATTGATTAACATAATTTTCTTTGGTTTTCCACTCAAAAATAGCACAAGTTAGTATATCTGACCACCGACAAGTGGTCTTTGACTTAATTCTGCCCTTACGCATGCGTCAAAATTTAATTCGAATTAGCTTCGCTTAGCGTTCACACGGAGCTAATGCGAAGTAATTTAATGCGCAGTAAATTAATTCGAATTAAACTAACTCGCATTAAATTCTCCGTGTGAACGCGGTTCAAATTTAATTCGCAGTAACTTACGTTTAATTCGAATTAAACTCTCTGTGTGAACAGGGCATAATATTATTAATATTTTTATTTATTTTGGAGACATAAAAAACCTCCTCTATGCAGCACAAGGACGTATCTTACACGTAATGCAAGCATTTTTACATTATTGACTGTGCATTGTTTAGCCCCATATTTTAGTATATTCGTATTAATTATCACCAGCTGTGAAAGAGAGAGACCAATTTCACATTTTTTTTACCGTTTCTGTAATTACGCAGTCTATACTGAAGGCTTCTAAGGGCAATTAAAATGTATATCTAAATATATACAGTGTGTAAGGCCTTCTTTTAAAAAAAATGTGAGGTTGCCCTCTCCCGACTGACTGGCTAAAATGGCCCGACTCAAAAAAAAAATTATATGCCGATTCATTTTTTTTTATTTGAGAGGGCAAACAAACGCTATTTCAAAGTTGGTTTGACTGGTTTTCAACATTTATCTATCTGCATTCCTTTTTTGGGTGGGTGGGTGGGGGGGGGGGGAACAATATATTTCAGGATGCATTATTTTCTATGCTTACCCAAAATAATTTTCGAAAATAATTTCCTATCGACAAAATAAAAGATTGAAATGGTGTGTATTGAAATATTATCTCATAATTTTATTTTATCTTCGATAAAATAAAACAAAGTCTTCAAAACAGTTTAAAAGTATGTCCGCGGCAGAGAATTTTTCACAACAATAATCTAGATGTGTTCGAGGGCGTTCAATACACTGATCAAGGTCTATCATATAATGTCTCTGTTTTAGGTAATCTCTATCCAGAGTTATCGTTCCACTATTACCATAATACTAATGTTGTAGCGAAGCGTAAAACGCCCTCTGGTGAGAGACTGATTTTTAGGTAGACCAAGGTAGTAAGAGTTATCTGCCTTTTAAGCTAAAGTGATTTCAAAATTGATTGTTGATTTGTATGTAATTATAAATAAACTAATTATTCTTATAATTAGATTAAAAATTATCCACAGATATCCTTCTTTCTTATAATTTTAATTCAAATTATAAAAGTTCTTAAACAAGGCATGGATAGAATTCAAATTTTAAACCTAGATTCTTTACTTTGTCTATCATACAACCCCCCCCCCCCCTTAAAGAAAAAACAAAACAAAATAAAACCTGGTTCTTGATGTTTCAAAATTTCAATTATGCTCCAGTAATGCCAAGAGTGGATTTATGATTATCATATTTTTTTTATTTTTTTAATTAGAAATGGAGGTGTGTTAACATGCCAAACAAATCAATAGAAATGACAATTTGAGGAAAATAAGAACAAAGTGTATCAATACCTCACATACATGTATGTCCCTTTTTAATACTAGTAAACACATGCTCCACCCCCTCAATTTTTGACACAGTATACTCATATTCTATGTTAATATATTAAGGGAAAATCTTGTCAAAAATTTTAGAACCTATATACAATACTCTTTTTCCTTGCTTCCCATTTCTCAAATTTTCAAAATCATGCAGTACGTGCACCTGTAAGAAAAGCCCACAATCAAATGGGTCTATGGATACACAATCAAAATTTCACTGGAGTTTATGCAAGCTTTGCTACCCTCCTTTTCACAAAAAACACATTATTTAGAAATTTGCTTCCAATATTATGGAATGTTCCGAGAACTTCATTAGTTATTTGATGTAATAATATGTACTGGGGTATATGTAAATATTTTACCAGCATTTCCAATGGATCCTTCTAAATGAGATTTATTAGCAACAGAAATATCAACACCAACCTTTTACAATCATTTAATTTCATATGATGTATATTAACTCATACATGAATTACCTCACACAGTGTGAAATATAAACAACTTTCTTTGTGCTTACATATTTCCTGATATTTTTCAAAAATTGATTTCATAACATGAAGATACTTTTTGATCAACACTCAATATCAAGTTGAACTGTCTTTAGCAATTGTAACTATTTTTTGCACCTTTCCAAAAAATTAACAAGCTCTTCATCACGTACCAAGATCATGAAGACTGTAAACAAATAAGTACAAATTTCATCATGAAATCTTATTTACATCAAAACATGAATGAAATTGTCCTTTTTCACAAATACCACTGGGTCACTAATCAAGTCAACATGTACCATCCTTTGGTAAAGGGCCTTCTTCTCAAAGATGCACACACCACCGTCTCTTTCTGCCAATGGAAATACATCAATAATGCCCCAAGTCTGTAAAGTACAATTTACATTGTGTTCAAGCAAACTATTGACTTCACCGAATTGATTGTCTAGATGGTCCACTCCATTGAACACTTTTACGATGGAACAGTTCTTCTTGGAACCAACGTCTTTGGAAATCAGCTTTCGTTCTTTAGAAATGTATGTTTTCATTTCACTCGCAGTGTCACTAAAGTACAGTATTTTTAGTTTGAATGCTGTTTGGTAGAAGTCCTTCATATGACACCGCATTCCTTCTGCGAGTGTGATTTCTTTGCCATGGACCACATCGAAGTGATAGGTGATTTCCTCACTGCATGGGTCCCATATCTGATCATCAGTTTTAACTGGCTTGAATCGTCCACTCATAACCATATATATACACCACTCGTAAACCTAAAACACAATAATATAATCCTGTTAATTTTGTACATTTTTTTAAAAATTTCTTTTTATTTAAATTTTAATATAGAAATGTCAGTGCATGCATTTTATTTTCTATCTATGAATATCATGCAAATCATTATCAACTTTGTGAAAGTAGATGCCTCCTCCCAAAAAGTGGGGATTTTCCCAAATATCATGCTTTAAACATGTTAAATATGAAAATTAGAATTTCTTTCAATAAATTACTAAGATGAAAAATTCTGAAACTTGTCTTAGTACTTACAGCATAAGTCTCCATAATAGTGGTCTCTTCTGCACCCTTCTTCAGGCACTGCCCTGTAATCCACCCATTGGCTCTTTCGTAGGGGAAGAGCCATCTTCCATACAAAGGGCCAAAGGTAGCAAATCCATCCACAATATGATGGAGCAAGTGTGTGACTAGGTTCTGTGGTAAAAAGAAATCTTTTAACTCATGTAAACAAATTTTGCATAATAAATACAATTATACTAAAACTGTGAAATGAACCATAGTTATAATATTACTACATGTAGTAGGTATTTATTTGTTACAAATTTTATCATTGATTTAATTTTTTAAAGAAAATTACATAACTGAACTTTTATTTATTTGTACATTTTGACTCATAAGCACATCACAGGTATAAAACATACATTCTATTCTGTAACTAAACCTTGGGTACAAAACAAAAATGGATATCCGTTTAACAAATTAAATATACAGAATGTTTGTAAAAAAGTTTCTGGGAAAAGTGAATTTATTACCTGCATGGAGAGAGGAAAATCACGCTCAAACATAGCCAGTCCAGTGTGAACATCTTCCTGAAGAGAAGGAATGTCATCTTCAGTCAGCTGTGGTGAGACCATTCTCTTGATGAAGTTCAACATGATGAACAGAGTTTACTCTTGCTGGTTAGGCAAAAACCCTCTTATGCACCAGGCAAGGGCCCCACTGGTAACAAACTGTAACAAAAACCCATGAATCAATTCAAACATATTCTGCTGGAAATCTCAAAATATCTTAAAAAAAATCTTAACCTGTGACAAATTTTACAATCATTCTACATGTACTCAGTCCTAAACAGAATATCATTTCTTGCTGATAGCATATCTTATTATTTTGTAAATTACAAGCACTTTGTCTAAGACTTTTGGTACATTTATATGTACTAGAATTCAATTCATTACAATTTAATGAAGGTTTTTTGTTTTGTTTTGTTTTTTTAAAAGATTAATTACTTTTATAACAGAAAACATACCTGTATTTTTGAATTCATGGTACGTAAAGTCCAAGGCTTTGAAAAGTGGGGTCCTGGTGAGATGTCATAGCGGAACTGTAAGTTACAGATGCTGCTCTGGCATCAGCAAGCTTTAGTTGCTCTTTGAACAGAGACCATGGGGTAGGAGTAAGACTGTCCTCTGGACTCTCATTTTCCTTGTTGGGTTTGCTTTTTTTCCGTCCTTTTCTAATGCACACAGGTGCTGCAACTGCATCTTCTGTCACCCAAATGTCTGGAAACCTCTGGAATTTCTTTTCGCAGTTACGAACATTAATTAAGTCCATCATGTTTTCCAGTTAGCATGTCCAGTATATGGGAGATGAAGTCGGCAATGGTGTGCATACCATCTGGCTGCATCTGCTGAAGACGGTCATGGTATGGCAGTTTCATCAGTGCATATGTTCCCTTCATCCCCGTCTCTTTCTGGTGTTTCTGTTTTTGGCTTTTATTTGGTAGGCTGTCATATTTTCTTCTCAGGTTTTTCTCCCGCTCCTGTGCTATAGTTCTTGGTATGTTATTGTCTCTCTCTTGTAAGGCAAATCCTGGAGCATCTCTTAACTTGTCACCAGATGGAAGAAAACTTCTATTAGAAATATGCACAGTTTTTTTCAAGGAATGACCTCTTCACAGTAAGGGCATGATCTTAATGCAGCCTGTCCAGAGAGATGCAATAGTTTAGCATAAGCAGGAATGTCACAAAGAAACTGTAACAATGCAACTTTAACAGTCATTGGTGCTCCTGTGTAGGCATTTAGAACGGGAAATTCCGTCAACTCCAAAAGTTCCTCAATAAGAACCTCCAAGTAGGGCTCAAGACTCTTAGGCTCAGAACCATCTGGTCCACTGGGAATAATGCCCATCAATAGCATTGGTCCAAGAACTTGTCGAATATTTCTGGGTAGGTTAATCCATGTCAGTATCAATGGCCACATTGACTTCTGGCTTGACATATGTTTATTTGGGTTTACACCATCTGTAAATAAGGAGAGTGGTACACATAATGGTTTGTCTTTGGCTTCAAATACAACTCCCTGCTGAACCATGACTTGTAGAGAGCTCCGTCTGTGAAATCACAAAGTTTACCTTGCACATTAATCCTCTCTGAATGTAGAAGTTGGCAAAGATTTGCAGTACCAAACCATCGAGCTAGTCTAGGACCTAGAGGCATATACGTGAATGTCCTGCGGGGTTTCCCATTCAACATTCGTGGTTCACCACATTTTGGACATGATTCCAGATCTGAATACTTGTTTTTGTCACTGTCCCTGTACAGAACACAGTCATTTACACATACATCATACTTCTGAAGTGGAATTAGAAGATGACGAATGAGGTCCTTGGCCTCTTTAAAGGAAGTTGGCAAAATATTTGGTTGTGGAAGACTTCCTTTCTCGCTCTTTAAAACATCTGTAAGGGCTCCTTTAGACATCCCATGATTCACAGAAAATACATACAAATGGCTTGTGATAGCATCCAACAAGGTAGTCTTTGCACCATTGAAAAGAGGAGCACAGAGCTTTGGGTCATTGTATGCATCCTCTTCAAACTGGTATTTTGGAATGAGAGGAACTGAAGTAGCTCTTCTGTTGAAGTCTTCTTCTGCATGTCTGTGAAATGTGCTCCTGGGTATCCGTTTTCCATTGCAGGCTCCACATTTGCAGTAATAACCAATGCCTAAAATCAAACAAAGAAATCTGATTATCAATAATCATGTTTATAAGTTTTTAAGTATATTAATGTCAAGTTTATAAGTTTATTAGTAATTGATGATCAGATTGATTCCAAGAAGTATTTTATTCAGACTGCGACAGCTAGACTCAGCTAGACCATCAAACATTGATTTATTATATCATATACATTTTTATTAATTACTAGCATTGGCCTGGAGCATATATCTATTCTTCAAATAGTCATCCTACATTTATTTCATTATATTTACATTTCCAATGTCTTTGTCCGAGATAAAATTACAAATTGTAAAAATACTTTATTTCTACATAAATCTACTGGTTCATCGATAGGCGCGGTTAAAAAAAAAGCACGTGCGGGGCGGGACAAATAGAGACAGAAGTGGGGATATCAGCACGGGAATTTGCAGAATCAGGAGCATGTAAATATAAGGAATAACTGTCTTATTTTTTGGATTCATGACGATGATCAATCGATTGGCTTGCTTGATAATTTTATGCATAAACGCCTTCGGCGTTTATGCAAATTATCACGCAAGCCACTCGATTGATCACATCATGAATCCAAAAAATAAGACAGTTATTCCTTAATTCTATTTATTTTATGTGTTGAAATGTTGAAAGTTATTACCATTGTTGTTTTCAAAATGCATAGTGGACAATAGAATTGCAAATATACAAAAAAAGCCATAACATCTACTTGTGAACATTTACTTAATTAAAGTATTATCTGATTATACTAGCTAAAATGTAGAATTGGATCCATTGTTTTGTAGTTCTAAATAAAATAATAAAATACCTAATATTCTCAGAATTTCAATGGTATGATATATATTCATGGTAACAGGAATCCATCGTTCATTATCAAAATATTTCTGGACATAAACTTGTGCAGCCTGACAGTATAGTTCGAATTATCTCAGTTGCATGAACAGATCTATAGGTGACACATATGCCCATATTCACACCTGTGTCTTAGATAAGCTAGATTTAAGGAGTAAGCTTAGTTCAGGTAAACTGAGTTTAAATCCCATTTGAGCTGAGTTCACATAAAACTCACCTGTGTTTCACACTTAAAATAAAACTGGGTTTACCTGAACCCCTGCTCTGTTTGCTTTCTTTATTTGGTATTACATGAACAATGGCTGGGAAGAAAGGTCCAAATTTTACTGAACTAGAAAAGTGTACCCTTATTGATTTAGTCGGGTCAAAGAAGGATATAATTGAAAACAAAGCTACTGATGCTAAAATGATTCACAAGAAAAATTTGGAATGGGAAAACCTTGCTAAGGAATTTAACAGTAGAAATGGTGTAAATACCAGGACATCCACTCAGCTAAAATCATTATGGAAAAACTTAAAATCAAGAAGCAAGTCTGCTGTGGCAAAGGAACGAAGAGAGAGATCAAAAACTGGTGGTGGTGCTTTAGAAGGGACAATTGACAAGCTCTCCTCCGCAGTTAGAGAGATCATTCTGCAACAAATTAACAGCTGCGAAAATGAATTTGATGACGACGCTGAACTTCACGGTGATATAGATAACTCCAATGTGTCAGTAAGTATTTTAAATACATACAAAAACAAATATTTGTAATAAATGTAACTATTTCTTTAATCTTTATAAAATGACATAAACAGTATTCTAACTGCATTCATTTTAATAATCAAAACAATATATAGCCAGGTTCCACATCATCAAGTGTATGTAATCTGCATCCCCCAGAAATAAATCCTGTTGTGTCTGCATCAGAGCCACAAACGTCCATGTCACCAGCGACAGTAAGCACCCAGACAATGACCACGTCCTCATGTAAATCCATATCTGCATCTAAGAGAAAATATGTGGAGCAGGATGATGTCAAGAAAAAGATGCTCGAGATGGCCGAAAAAGAACATCAACTGAAAATGGAGATACTTCATTTGAAAAAACAATATATTGAGGCTAAAATTCGCAAACTTGAAGAAATCAGTTTCAACAGAGATGGAAACAATAATACCAATCAGAATCAAAATAATGATAATGCAAAGATATGGCAGCCATTCAATTTTTGAAAATCAAATGTGAATTATATCATTGAGATTGCAAAAATAAAAGAAATATACATGCCTTTTCCCCTTTTTTATCTATTCCTGAAAATGCCTTATTAGTAGCATTCTGATGCCCTGTCCTCCCTGATTGGGCCGTTGTGGCACTGGGACTGGAACGATGGGGTCATCGATATCAGCATCATCATTGAATGGCAAACGGGCATTCCACTTTCTACGCATGTTGTATAAGATTGCACATGAGACTATTACATGTAGTACAGTTTGAAGTTTTATGCTGAGCTTTACTCTAAGGCAGGGAAACATTCTTTTCAAAATTCCAAAGGCATTTTCAATTTTAACCCGAGAATGGCAATGGGCATTGTTAAAAAGTATTTCAGGTCTAGTGTTACAATGTAATAGAGGTGTAATTATATATTGTCGAAGCGGATATCCATTGTCGCCCAATAATATTCCATCTATCTCATGTCTCTCAAACCTGGCGCAAATATTACAGTAACTGTTTTCGAAGATTCTGCTATCATGGGTGCTGCCTGGCCATCTAGCTACAATGTTTGTGAAATTACACTCATGATCACATATAGCTTGCACATTTATAGAAAAGAATCCCTTTCTATTTCTGTAAACTTCTGAATTTCTACCTCCAGGGGACTGAATTGGTATGTGGGTACAATCAATTGCACCAACTACTCCGGGAATTCTTCCAATGTCCATAAAACCCCTCTGTATCTGAAGTAGGTTGTTACCTTGAGGAAACTGAATAACATCCCTATACCTTGATGCCAAAACATATGAAACTCTTTTAACAACCCTGCTTATTGTTGCCTGTGAAATGCCAAATAAATCCCCGTTCATTTGCTGAAATGCTCCTGTAGCAAAAAATCTTAAGGTTATCAAAAGCTGAGTAAGGGGTGAAGCTGACATCAGTTTTCTCTGATTTGGTTCTAGATCATTTCCAAGCATGTCCATTATACGGAGAGTGTCACGTTTACAAAAACGGAATCTCACAAGAAAATCCTCCTCATCATAAAAAAGAAATGGATCTAATCTATCACGGATAGTTCTAGGTCGTCTTACAAACAGTTGGTCAATAAGTTCCAGCCTTTCTACTCCATCTATGTGGTCTTCCATAGTTAGAATAACACTATCTTTAACATTTAAACCTACCCTTGACCAGGTTTAGGTTTACGTTTACCCTAATTTCTGAGATGAGCTCACTCCTGAGAAGCAGGTGTGAAACAGGTTTAAAAAATGTGAGTCCTTCTTACAGGTAAACCTGGTTTAAACATAGGTGTGAATATGGGCAATAGAGTTATAATAATCAGTCAGTAATTTTGATGTGGTGAAACGCATTGTATAACGGCATAATTCTTCAATTCATAATGTGTATTCAGTGTTATGAAAAATAATTATAAACACAAACCTTTATCATGTTTATAGATAGTCGAAGTTTCGCTAGGTTAGTTGTCACAAACACCGACAAGTGCACGTGGACCATGGGGAGTTTGCCCATTGGAACGCCGACCTTTTTCTTCTTAATGTAAATAACTCCATTAAGGGCTAAAACAGTTTAAATTACATCCATCCAAATATCTTCATTCTTACAAAAAAATTACATTCCAGCCGAAGGTCACAGGTATCAAATTTATGTGATGCGTAGAACAATAATTCGCGGATATTACCATGATTACCGGAGAATCTGTTTGTCAAACACGGCAAAAACCGGGTCACATTCTCAAGATTTTTTTTTTGTTTGTTTGTTTTTTGGACACGGTTGATTAATGATCAGAGAAAAAAAACACATATTTTTATTAATAAGGAATTCAACCAAGTCACAGGACGAACTTACAACTGCAAGGGTACGTTTCCCCGACACTTTTAATTTAATTGAATTTATAGTACTATATACAGTTAAATTAAAAAAAAATGTCACATTAAAACAGGTCACGAAATTTGAGAGTAATTAATTATGAACAAAACAAAAAAAAATCACAGACAATCTGCAGACTGGTGTTTACATGCCACTATGAATGTGTGCGGGGGGGGGGGGGGGGGTGAGGGGGGGTCTCAATTCGGTCGTGGAGCAGAATCATCTCATTTCTTTTTATTAACATTACGCAGCCCTGTTATCTTGCGATACGAAATGTGAAATGAAACTACAGATTGAATTAAACATACTCTTTAACTTTAAAGGCTTGAAAGTTCTTTTTAATGGCAATCATGTAGATTAAAATGACGTGTAGTGCGACAAGATTAGACATCTTGACCAGAATCATTACTATTTTTTAAACATGCAAGAAAATTCTTCTGAAAGAAAGTTATGGGACAGCTCTCTAGCCCCATACATGTGGCTGTCATACCGAAGTTTTATTACTTCTTAACTAAAAACTCGATTGTTTTCACGCACAGCGATTCCTCAAATATTTACATGGACTTTAAGAGTTTACAATCTATGATCAGAAAAAAAAATCATGAATTTTTTTTTTCATTGACTTGTAAACAAAAAGATTGTATTGTGGTGATTTAAATATATATATATATACATGCATATATTTTTTATCAGCTATTTGAGACTAAAATCACTAAATATCTTGACCTTATAAATTGTTTAAATTAAAAAAATTATTTCATTGAAAAAATTAAAACACGTTTTACGCTCAAGAACAATGACAACAGTAATTATCAGTAATTCTCAGCAGCGACAGTACCTCAACAGTATTTATCAGTATTTATCAGACTCAACAGTAAAGACGACAGTTATTATCAGTATTTATCAGAAACAACAGAAATTATCAGTAACAGCAGCAACAATAACAGTAAATATCAGTATTTATCAGCAAGAACAGCACAGTATCAGTAATTATCAAACATTATCAGTAAAATTTGGGATTCTCAGCACTTTTTTCGTCCAGTAGTGTTAAGGAATGAATTTGATAGCTATCCAAGTTACCCTTTATGACCTGGGTTGGGGCAGTAAACGCTTTATAAACCGCGAAGAGGTTTATAAAAAGGCGTAAACTGTTCCAACCCAGGTAGCTATTAAATTTATTCATCAGAATTTAATTTTCTATCATTAAATGTAAAAAAAATAAGAGAATTATCCCTTCAAAAGGCCTGAAAAATTCTTCAAATTTTAGATGCAACGTCAAGAGATTTGATATGTTTTTGACGTACGTCATTTTGACGTAGGCAAGACATATTATACGACATAACTAATATTTTTATCGAATCAAATGGCGTGTTACATCCAGAATTAAATTATTTGTTGATAATTAAAATGTGTAGCATTTTTTTTTTAATTCAAACAACATTTATATATTGATTGTATTGATTTATACTGCGACCGTAGTTCTGATTTTCATCATATCAATGAATTCATACATAAGGAAATGTATTAAAAAATCTACATCTTTTAGGCTTGAAAACAACCACATCGCCATGCCAGAGCACATGGGCACCCACATTGACGCTCCGGTTCATATTCACCAGGGCTCTTGGAAGACGCATCAAATTCCGATTGAAAAACTGTATGGACCTGGAGTTATTATAAATGTTAAAACCAAGGTCGAGAGCAATCCAGATTACAGGTAAGTAGCTTTAACTACATAAGACATAATTATTCTATCAAGTTTATTCTTGGTATTTATGAATAGTTCCTGTATGATAACTATATATTTTGTCATGAACAAAGCTCCTTCAGGCACCTGTTGTATGGATACCCCCCCCCCCCCCCACCTTCTGAGAATTTTCGGAAGCGACGATAACTTATCTAAAAATATAATTATTTGAATTCCTAGCATATCATGCCTGATATCCTAATATGCCTAAATTAGGCAAGATATTCATGTAGAATATTACGAGGAGGGGTTTACATGCACCATTCATATACTTCAGGTGCCTGTGCATAGCCCAGCAATGCGTCTGACCAAGGAGGAACTCCACTACATAAGAATTAAGTAGTAGTTATGCGTGAACGGTTCAGTGTTATATTGTATCTTTAAAAAACATCCAGTATAATTTAATAAATATTGCATGTAGCAGAGGGCATAAAATTGAAAATTTTCGACCCTCCTCGAAAACCATTGTCAACCTCGATTGCGCCTCGGTTGACAATGGTTTTCTTTGGGTGATTTGTTTTTAATGTTATCCTCAACTACTTGCAATTTTTATACAGGAATATATATCCACACCCTATTCCGGCAACTGGGACTGCCGGTGCAACTGGGGCTACAGACGGCAAAGTTGTTTTTCGCTATGACATGAAGATGATTTTCATTGTATTTGACTAATTATAACAATTATTTACTAACGTATGGCTGTTTTCTATTTTAATTATACCACAAACTATTTTTTCTGTAGGGTTTTAAACAAAATAGGAAAAGTATAAAGTTAAATTTTAACCGTCGTTCAAGAAAATTTGGTCAAACTGAGATAATATCGTTAAAACTGCTACTTCACGGTCACATTTCTTGTTGAATATAATAATTTTAGGCTCTTTCCGACATTACTGCAAAATATGGATACTCTTTGTTGTTTAGTAAGTGTGGTGCAAGCTCTTGATTTTGATGGGTCGACATTCTTTGGCTTTCAAGTACAGCAGACTTGGCAAACAATGTCAGCAGATTCAAAATAAAATATGGCAATCCGAGACAATGCTCAAGAATTTTGATAAAATATAAATCTACTGTATGAAATATGAAGATAACGAACAGTATTCAATCTCGAAAGTCCAATGAAACGATACAAATTTGGAGCAGAGCAAAGACAGACCTCAAAATTTAGAGGTGGGATCAGGCATCCCCTGCCGACCGGTCACACCCGCCTTCAAATGAGACTGTTGATATCCTTGTTTCATTGACTTGTTTGTCAATAGCTTGCCTCGTTTTAGTAATTGTTCATACAAAGAGCATGCTCTTGCGTATCGAATCAACTGAGAGACATAAACCCCATATATACAGGTACATGTACGTGTATCTAATTAAGTTTCAAATTCCGGAAATTTTTTTTATTTTTGCTGCAAATTTTGGTAGTATGTATAGTAACTGCTAAACGACCGTTACTTATTCAAACTATAATTCATTTATTAGCAACAAGAACATGATTTAAGGAATAATTTTATGTATATGAATACTTTACGACGGTCCATTGGTGATTTAACTGTTCCATAACACAGAGCGAAAAACGGATATTTAGGACTGTAAAATATAAGACAGACCGTAGGAGAGCATTCAAATATAATAAGGTTATTCCAGTTCTAATGCTAAGGTTTTCGAATAGTTGAAATTTTACTGTGCGCTTGCTCAAACATTTGCCACAGGTACATGTAAATCTTCAGTTTTATCATTTATAATTCAAGACGTTGTCCAATCAAAATCGTTAGACAACAAATGTATTATAAAAATGTGACTTTATGTCAGTACTTATTAAACATGCTGAATAATTATTTTACTTACGAGAAAGGACGATGATGAATCGATGTATGTGCTACTATTTACATGTAATGCTGAAACTGGTCGACTAAGCTACCGAATTATCCTAATAATGGAAAGGTCTCTGCTACAGAAGATGAAAAATTCTGAATATACCGGGAAGATTGGTCAAACCACATGAAACTGAACATTTTTATAAAACGACGTCATGTTCCTAAAGAAGACGACACGGAGGATAACATATCCGATGATGGAGAAAACGATTCTGAGAACGAATTATGTACTAACATCCAAAATGAAACGGAAGACATTAATGAATTAGAGCAACTTTTACCAAGTGTTCCCGAAAACCTCCAACAACATACTTAAAATTTCGAAAAGTGGTGCGCCTTGGTCGCTCAGAGGACGTTTCCACTAACAAATGTTTGCTATCTTTTGTTCCTGGACTTGATTATCTGGTTTTCGAATTTGTCTGGTTCAAAACTTCGAACGTGACAAAACTGAAATTTCATCTCTCGTTTGAGTTATTTATGTTGAATGGTGATAATTAAACACGTGAATGTTAATTGCTTACTTACCTGGTGAAAAGAATTCTGTAAGTTTGATTCCACCTGACCGTCTCATGCCCGATTTTATACTTTCTTTTGATAAAACAGTTTTAACGGAGATCATTGATTTCTCTAAAAAGTATACAGATAAGACCATCTTTAGAAAAAAAAAATGTCTGCTTGCCCTCTCCCAACCGATTGACTAAAAATGGTACGACTCAAAACTACAATTGTACTTTTTTAAACCTCCAGAAAACGATTTTTTTCTTTTATTTATTCCGAAATTTTCATCATGTCAAACAACTCAAAGATTTTGAAAACAGCAAAAAACAGCAAAAATATTTTTCCTTCCTACCTTACCAATTTTCTACACTGAGTCAAGAGAGGGAAATTAACTTGAAGTTTTTTTTTAAAGATGGTCAAAATTAAGTAGAGACGATCGAGGATTGCTGGAAAAGACAGCTATCCACGCATCATGCAAAGCATAACCCCGGTATCGTTGCCTATGCTGATTTTATGGGGAAAATTGTCAAAATGATACAGTTGAGTTAAGTGATTCTGAAAAAAAAATATACAGTCAAACCACGAGGATTCGCGATATCAGGGTTAAAATACTTAAAGAATACGTGGTTGGGACCTCCAAATCACTTCGACATATCCATGGTATTTCAGTGTTCAGATTTCAGTGTTCCAGACAACTGTAAATGCTATATGAAAAAATAAAATTGTTGCCAAGTATTATTCACAAGAATATTAGTCTGAAAGTTTTTTAAAGATATTTATCAAAGTCAGAATGACAGGTTCTTTATGTTCAAAACTACAAATTAATGAATATGTTATGATTATCTCTCAGTGATTCCAAAAAATATATGGTTGCTAAGTGGAACTCAGCATTTTGGTGATGAGAAACTGAGTTTAAAGAAAGTGTTTACCGATTTTCATCTTCTATCGTGAAGTGGAATAGCTCAGTTTGACCGAAGGTTTTTGAACGACGGTTGAACTTTAACTTTACTCTTTTCCTATTCTGTTTTAATACATCCTCACAATGTCAAGGTTTTGTGATTTCGGAACTCCACACAAACCCTTGACATAAGTAGTTATTTAAAAGTTGGGCTTGCGGTCACACATGACGTAATGGGTAATTATAAACTAACCAATGAGAATTCATTCTTCAACTCCGTCTTTATCAATTTCTCAACTCCAAAGCACATCTTTTGTGATTGTTTGGAGGACGATCTTCAAAAAATTAATCCCCGATGTTAATCATTTAAGGAGGTTGGATCCTGCCACCAAAAGTAATGAGAATTAATTTTTTATCAAGTATATTTTAAGAATTTATACACATAGCTTAATCAAATAGCTTAATCAAAAATCAAAACAATAATGGGGGTCAATGCGCTTCTTTTGGCGCTACAGAGCATTTAGTTTGACCTTTTTGCACTGTAAATACGTCTTACACATAAATCAATTTTTAAAGTTTTTCCTCCAATATTTTTTATTCAAATAAATTATGGGAACAAACACATCCTTATTTCATCTTGAATAGACACATCAAAATTTGTGACAACGAAAAAATTTTCAAATTACTCCGCATGTTCAATTATTTTACCTTTATGCACTCAAAAAATTTCATTTTTCTGGCATTAAAAATTTAATAAGTAAAAAAATAATTTGAAAGTAATGTCATTTTACTGAATTTAAGAAGAATGGTTAAAAGTATGTTATATATTCAGAAAAGAAAAGAAAAAGTGGGGGTCTGTGATGTTAATTTTTAGATATTACTAAAATAGTGCTAATTTTAGCTTAAAATAGGGATATTTTTTTTCCTGATTTTCACAATATATTTGCTATATTTATGAAATATGATGATAGAATTCATGACAGTTTATTTGATATATGATTTAGGACCAGTATAAAACAGTTCACTGTACAAAATAATTTTGTGTGCAGGCTGCATGGAAAAATAGGAACCCAAACTTAACATACTTCAAACACTTCGAAAGAGAAAAAATGATCATTTTCTTCTAAAAAAAAACCTTCTGCCACAAAATATAGTTCCTCACTTTATGCTTTTGGTATGGAATTTAATCATGGAGTTTTAACTTAATATAGTTTAATTGGCATTGTAGAATCCAAATTTATTGTAAGAATTAAAACTTTATGCAGAATTTTTAAAATATAGGTTAAAGATATAAATCTGCTCAAAAGCTCAGGAGCGAACCTCGTTAAAGTAACTACTCACAAATCCTACAATATTGACACTTTCCATTTTAAAGACGAGTCATATTTGTTTCCAAAACTTACCGATATATAAAAGCTGTTTTGTGCTTGGTTCCAGTCCTAGACCAGGAACAAATGAAATAGTAGCTCTCTAGCCCAACTTTTAAATAGTGACTTCTGTCAAGGGTTTGTTTGCAGTTCCGAAATCACAAAACCTTGACATTGTGAGGATGGTTTTACATATTAACAGTGATTCTATGAGAAAACCAGGCAGAACTATAAAATATCAATTTTTGAGGTAATCACAAATGTCGTCATTTTATTAAATATTGAGAATATACACATCAATGATAAAAACCATGTTATAAGAAAGTTGATGGCTTGTTCTATTTATAGTAACAGGACTGTCATTTAAAACAGGTAAAAATAGTACCTGAAGGTGCAAAAAATGAGTGAATTTCATTAAACTTCAACGTAGCATTTGGACCACAAACAATTGTTTTTACATTAACTACTGGTTTACTGTGGAAATTTAGCATTGTAGAATATATATGAATATAAAAGATTTGTGATTAAATAATATACGTTTCCATAGCAACCTATCAGAAATGTCACTATTGAAAGAACTACGTTTTCTGGTCTAAAGGTGCCAAATGTAACCTTAATTCAAACAGGGTTTGGACGCTTAATTTTTTTTCAAATAAAAATTAATTAGAAAGTTCAATGTGTATAGATTTCCTCTGCAATGGGAATTTTTTGGATTTTGACAAAAACTATTGTTTTGAAATAGTTAAAAAGTGTTAAAATATCTGAGAAATTTGAAAATATTTTAGTGTAAGCATAATAAACAAAAGACAATTGCTACTTACTAACTAGCTATTATTTTTTAAAGATGATAAACTATTAATATAAACAATTGTTGAAAACAACATCAAACTGTTAATAGTTCAATTAATTGAAAAGGTCTTCCATGGGACTGAAACTTGAAAGTTTGTACATAATTATCTCCCCTTAGCGCACTCTCTAGGGAATGAGATACTTATGGTATACAAAAATATGGCAACTTCCAGAGGCATGGATGAAAGATGTGACTTTTCAAGGTCATGCAGCTCTGTTGCCTGCGGAGGACTTTCAGAAAGTATATTTTCATGTGGTAGAAACATATTACCACACTTAGTGCGGTGTCAAGCTGCCCCTAAACATCATCAGGTGACAATACCTGAAGGCCTTCTCTTGCTCTATCGGAGTGGGTTATTTACAGTTACAAAAGATGCTGTAAAGTTCAAAATATGTCTGAATCACAGAAATAGCCTTGGTACCCATTGGTATAAAACTTCTAGGCGGTGTTCACATCCGTTACATCCTCCTGACCAGAAAGAAAAACCAGACAGAGGGGTTAATTTTTCGATGTCAAAGGAAATATGGTTGCACGAGAGAATAGTTGTGCCCGTTGGTTCTGGTGAGTGATATGATTTTGAGAATGCATGCTGGCACAAACCTAAACAGTAAATGATACACACACTTAAAATGACATACACTAGTTTTTAAGAAAGTGTAAGATAAAAGTAACTTAGAATATTGATTTGATATTGAATAGAAATATTAAACATGTACATATTACATTTTTATATTAATTGACACATTTCATTTACATATATTTTGCTTATAAAGTGTGTGGAAAGTTATGGCACTTAAATATTGCAACACAGACAGGTAGGTCAAAAAGTTAAAGTATGATTTTTATTTTAATAGACATCACAAACATTGAACAGCTCTCATTCAACTGCAGGTTTATGCAGGAATTGTTCTGACAGAAATAGAAAAACTTACTCCACTAAACTGGATATTGAGGATGATGTTGGTATGTTGTATACAAGTAAATGTATAACTAATAACTAAGACTTTTACTACATGTATATCATGGCCGTAGGAACCGGTGGGGGGGGGGGGGGGCACGGGGGGACCGTGCCCCAATAATTTTGCCAATATATTAATGACTATAGAAAATTTAGCTACTTCTAGCTTGTGCCCCCTCAATAAAAACGTTTGATGACCTTTTTTTTTTCCCTTGTCAAGGAATTTTTGGTAGTTGATAGTGCCCCCAACTGAAAATGAGATGTATGGCTGTGCCCCCCCCCCCCAAAAAAAAAAAAAAAAAACTGAAATTGCTTCCTACGGGCCTGTATATGCATGGCCAGGCCAACAATAAAAAATTTGTTTGTGTACTCTGTCTGACCCGACCGTTACAACCACCAGAACCCAATCAGTTTTTTTTAGCACTTTAAATTTTATTTCATTTTTTTTGTTTTCAGGGCAATGCATATTATCTGTAATATTTTTACAATTAAAGCTAATAATTTCTCCTAGACATTATTTAGATTGAAAATTTTTAAAGCAATGAATATTAAATCTCTCTAGCTGTCCTATGTGAATGTATAATGAAAACATCAATAAATTTTTAAGTCTTTGATTTTATGACAATTGCTGAATAATCTTAAAAAAGCTATTTACCTATCCGCCTTGAAAAATTTAAGCTGGAATACATAAAACAATTTCTTTTTTATGTAATTAATGTCAGCAATGCTACACATGCAGATCCATGAATCTGTGGAAGTATAAGGGGAAGGGAGATTGGGGGGGGGGGGTGTCTTCCATCACACAATCATTTAGGCAGTTTCACAACTCATACCCACCCCTACAACACCAGGCGCATGCCTGTGTTCATATAAGGGGTGCAAAAATCCTGTCTTATATAACAAATATATAATAAATACCATTCCTGTATAAAAAGGAAAAATAAATGGAATGGATATATAATGTTAAATATATATCAAAATAGAAGCTAGGGTAAGACTACTAAAAAATAGATGAGTTTTGTCTTTTCATTACTGATCGTTACACTAGCTGGCATGAACTTATTAGCTAATTTTATGTTATTTCAGCTGAATTTATGAAGCTTGGTATGGATATTATTGAACATGCTGAAGAGAAAGTAGATAGTGACATTGAACAATGTTCAGTTGTGGTTCAAACTATTTCACGACACACTTCAGAGATTGAAGGTACATACTGTATTTTGGTTTACGTACTTTAAGGTAACATGTTGCTATCTATATTCATCCATCACTGTCCCTCATATTTTGGTTGTGTACATTTGATCATTTTAAGCTTCTTCTGTGAAATGACTGAATTAAAATTTCAATCAGGCCCAAAAAAAAAGTCTTGTTTCCTGCTACCTGACCTACCCTATTTTTTGCACCCGACCCTAAAGTTTTTTTTTAGTTTTGGAAAAAAAATCAGGAATTTCGTGTTCCAAAACTGAAAAAATGTATATTCAAGTGGTATTTCATGAAATTCTATGTTTTAAATATGGACTTTCTTAAACTACCAATTGAGTTGTGCATCGAAAGACATGAAATTTAATTTTAAAAGATAATATTGACCTGACACGTTTAATTTGGTTTTGTATTAGTTCATATTCAAAAAATACTGTTGGGAAAAAATAAAATAAAAAAATAAAATAATTTTCCTACCTACCTACCCTATTTTTTTCAGGCTGGTAGCAGGAAACAAGACTATTATTTTTTTTGGCCTCAATATAGTATCTATGGGCAAAATGGAAGGGGAACAAAAATAGTGAATTGCATGGACTCTTCCTGTCTTGAGATATTTGCAACTCATATTGAAAATACATTACACTATTTAAATCTACTTGAAGTTCTAATTTGAAACTTATAAGTGAAACTGAAATTTGGAACACAAATTGGATCTTCAATTTCAAATCAAGCAAATTTCGTGAAGTGAGCAATGCTGTCTTAAAGGAGCATTAAGTTAGAACACAGCATGAAAATGTTGGAGCCCTATAGAATACACATTGTATGTCTGTCTTTCTGTCAATCAATACTTTTGTTGTGATGCAATAAATCTGTTTTAACATTAACTATGCTTTCAAATTTTGTACAGAAGTACCTTACTTTCTGAGAAAAACACATGTTTGGCTGAATGTTTATTCATCTTGACAGAATGACTGAAACACTTTTCATCATAGAGACAGCTTAGAAAAACTGAAATGTTTCAACCCCCATCTCTCAGAGGTGTATTTAAAATCTGACAATGCAGGATGTTACCACAGCATGCCATTGATGTCTTACATTTGGAGGAATTATGATTTTCTACAGCTCAAAATAAGAGAATACAATTTCAGTGAGGTCCAAAGTGGCAAAGACCTGTGCGATTCAAGAACTGGAACATGCAGAATGCATATTTTGAAGTATGCTAATGAAGGTAACTATGTGGAAAGTGCAAATCAACTGAAAACAGCATTGGAAAGTCACGGAGGAGTTAAAAATACATTCATTACATTGATTGATATCAGCACAGACAATCAGCCTGTTTTGTCAGGAACTATCAGAAACTTCAAAATCAGTCAGATGAACAATTTTGTGTTTGAGGAAGAAGGCATCAGAGTGTTTAGAGCCTATGGTATTGGTCAAGGACACTTGATTCCAAGGAGCACACTGGAGAAAATATCTCAGAATCTTGCCTTTGACGAGACCAAAATGAAGGTAAAATTATGATCAGTTCAGACTGTGTATCATAATTTCCTTTAGACCTTTGAACTTGTGTATTATGCTCTATACAATATAATTATATATTCAACAATTTTTTTTGAAGGTCATAGAAGATTCCGCGATTATACCAGTATGTACACAAACAGGACTGTTGAAGCTTCCATTTGCATCTCAACATTCTGATGAAGAGGACGATGACAATGGAGATCTTACCTGCACTGAGCCTGGCTGTATAAGATCATTCAGAAAACCATCAACATTAGAAAAACATTTGGCCATAGGAAATCATTCTTACCATAAGGTCAATAGTTGAACAGATATAGCCATGGAATTGTGGGCAGAAAAATGTAATGAATCTTTATGTTACAACCAATCTCACTCCGTGCAGGCTTCCAGTGTAAGTTCTGAGAGTCAAACATCACAGCTGAAAACAGGATGGGCTTTAAAGTCGGACAGAAAATTTGTAAGATTCTCCAAGGCTGTAAAACAATTTGTGAAAAATGTTTTTGATGAGGGTGAAATAACTGGTAAAAAAGCAAACCCTGTGTCTGTCTCTTCACAAATTCGTAATGAACGAGATGAAAATGGCAGTCATGTATTCAGTCCAAATGATTGGAATACAGCCCAACAAGTCCGCAGTCTTTTTGCACAGTTCCAAATAAACTGCTAAAAGAAAGCTCCGACAGAGAGAAAAGACCAAAATTAGAACTTACAGTCAAATCTGAGGAGGATGAAGATTTGAATGATGTCCTAAAAGATCTGGATGCCATGGAAGCATATGACATGGTGAATTCTGTAACAGATATGTGTCAGTTGTGATTTAAATCTTTATAGTAACTCTGTCACAGTCCATTCCTATTTGTTGCAGTGAGCTTCATAATCTTTGATTACCTATGTTTATTGATACATGTAGCTTCAAACCTAAGACTGTACTTCATTTGCTCTACAGTATATATGTTATTCTAGACTTGGAAGACATTTTTATTTGCACAAATATTTTATGTATATGACATGCTTACCTCTTGATTAATATCAGGGCATAAATTTGTGTAATATTGTTTTAATGAAGACACGTATGTACAAGAAGCCTTTAAAGTAATTTCAGATAAAGTTTGAAAGAGTCTTAACTTTTTATGCATGATTTAGAACTAGCCGTGCTGATGAATTCGATAAGACTTAAAATTAACTTATATATATACATGTACATTGTAGCACAATGTAGCACATAATTTTTTTTATCTAGATATGGAAAGCCTTTTTTTTCAAAATGTTCAGTAATTGTACAAAAATTTAGTGGAATTATTTATTTATTTAGCAGTTGCATGATATATATTCGATGAAAGTATGAAACAAAGGGAGATAACTCTGTTAAAAAATTGTTATTTTTCTGAAAAAATGCTACAATTTTAAAAATTCACTGTGTCAACAATAATCAAAACCCGATTATCCTCTTGTATGAAATGATTATTAAGTTCACAATCTTTACCTTAAACCATAACATTTTAAATTTTAAGTGTCCAAACCCAATTTTAAAATATCTTGAATATCAGCCTTTTTGGAGTATTTTTCGATGGCTTTTATATCAAGAGTTATTTCCCTTGTTTTAAAATAAAATACTGATTTTTAAGAAAGAAAAAATATGTTCAAAATTAAATAAATAATACATATTTTCTTTCAGTCTAATTTTTGTTGTCTCAATTTTTTAATAAACACAAGAATATGGTAGTTGAATATAGCAGTTTTTCAAAAAAATGCAAACACAGCATTATGATGAAATTGGTGCATTATGGGATACCCCCTTGGTGGGCCCCAATGATGAAAATTTTGAGAAAACTTTTCTCTTGTGATGATATGCTATTTTGCAGGAGTCTTTTGTGAAAATTTCATTCAAGTGAGTTACACCTCATGTATGACCCCCTGCCTGGCTTTCTCATAGAACCACTGTTAATGTAATAAGAAATCAGACTTTTATATTCTACGAAAAAAATAGTTCATGGTATAACCAAAACGGGAAACAGCCATGCGTTAGTAAATGAATGTGATATATAGTCAAAATACGATAAAAATCATCTACATGTCATAGCGAAAAACAATTTCGCCGACTCTGTCGTCCCAGTTGCACCGGCAGTCCAAGTTTCCGGTAATAGGGTATGATATCGCTCGTCGTCAAGTGATGTTGACTATCGCATTGGAGGTGCGCGGTTTTATCATTCAGAGAGTATCCATGTTTTTTAACAAATGTTTTTTGACAAATAAAATTCAACTAATTTGTACGATAGTATAATGTCAAATTATAAGTCACATATCAATTCTTCTTTAAAAGAAACACCCACGGTAGCGTGCCTTTGTTAGGTCTGTCGAAGGATAAACGTGATTTTTTTTTTCATTGTATAAGTTATCAAAAAGAAAATATTAGCATTATATATAAGTATTGTATTGTGCAAGGCACCAAAAATTAAAAGGTTTTTAAAATGTATGAATTTCTTTCTTTGAAGAGTTTCCACAGACGATCTTTCGAAATACGAGGAAAAATACGGAGAAATTCCTAGGCATGCCGTTATTATAATGAACTCGGGTTGGACCAAAAAATATCCTAACGCCACTCTTGTCTTTGGGACCACAGACCTTCAAGATTCCTCTACATACCACTTTCCTAGCTGGCATGAAGAAGCTGTCACATGGCTGATAAACAAAAGACAAGTCAACGCCATTGGGGTGGACACTCCCTCTACTGATTACGGACAGTCCAGAACATTGACCTGTCACGTGATCATTGGAAAAAATAACGTGGTAGGGATTGAAAATGTTGCAAATCTGGATAACATTCCAGAAAGCGGAAGCACTATTTACGTTCCGGTTGTGAAGATTTATGACGGAAGTGGCGGACCTGCGCGTCTTTTCGGGACATACGATGACGATCCGGACAAAACAAACGCAGCATCTACAGCTTTATGCTCCATCATCTACACATACTCTCTGATCATCGCTCTTATTGTCAAATTTTAAATATGTATATATATATTTCTTTTTATATAGAAGTGAATATTTATCTAAAAAAAATTTTACCTTAAATCTACTTTTAGTTTCATATTTCAAGATAAAATGGAGGTTTTCATTTATACATTTATTTCATAAGTGTGGTGGATACTACCCATTAGATAAACCTACGGTTTATCAATAGCACTTTCGATCCGGTTTTGAGACAATCCCTAGCTTCAAGATGTAAATATTTCGAAACTTCTATTAGTGAAAATTCTACCAGAGGGAGCTTTGTACATAACAACACCCCTAGCTTCTTTATATCTACGGCCTAGCCAGGAAAGTGAGTCTTCTATGCAAACCAGGAACAAGTACTCTTCCTCTTATTTATAAAGTGAACCCCATGAGGACCTGTTGTTACCTCTACATATATGGACATTTGTACTGAAGGGTGATCGATCTTGTAATTTTTTTTTTCTTTTTAATTCGTAGTCCGTTGATTGGAATATCGGTCCTATGTCAAGGATCACAACTTTTGGGCGGATAAGGTTTGTATTTTTAAATTAAAAAAAAAAAAACTGGAGCTCACTGGAAACACCAGAAAGACTGAATATAAATTACAATAATTTATTTGAAATGACAGCCAGAAAACCGATGACCTTCCTTAATATGTACAGAAGATTGATTTTCACAATTTCGTTTATTTCCACAATGTTTTTTTTTCACAGTTACGTGTACTATACATTTTGGATCGAGCGTTATCTGTACAATATTAATGTAATTTTCTTTTTTCTTTTTATTTTGTTTCATTTCTATCTGAAAATGTGCACATTTTATCAAGGAAATTGAAGTTGAGTTAAATATTTCCTTACCATGAAACTTAACTTGAGAATCCACGAGAGATGTATATCGTTTTTTGCCTGACGCCAAGAATGTCAGGCAGTATAAGGATCAATTTTTCCATGGTCCGAAACTAAGCGATCATACTTAGTGAGCTAGATTTTGTGCAAGCTGATTTACATTGGAATTTGTTACCTGAATTTTAAAAGAAACCGTTTGCAGAAAAAAGAATCATATTATTGATTTTTTCTTTTTATATGCACCTGTTTATTGTTCGCAATTCCTATACAGACATGTCTGTGTAACATTTTTCGGCGTTTCTAAACTACTGGATTAGTCTATTTGTGTCAGTAAGACTATGCCGTTAGCTCAGTTTCAAAGAAACTATTCAAGATATTTTTATCTAGACACATGCACTGATATATATTTGTGAGAACTATTCAGTTGTCCAAAGTGTATGACCTTGACATTATTTTTTTTATTTTGCCCTTTGGTCAGTTTCAAAGAAACTAGATATTTTTATGCAAGTTAATGCACTAGGACACAATTTTGTGAGAATTTATCAACTATCCAAATTTTCTTACCTCGACATTCTTAATGACCTCTGACGTCACTTTTTATTGTTTATAAAAACTCGTTTTTAAGAAACTATTTCAGTTATTCTAATAAAACTTCATACGTTAATTCACACTTCAATGTTGCATTAATAATGAACCCTAGGTGGGACATTCATGTCATGTGGACATATTTCTACTTTTTTGCTTATCAAGTAGATTACACAATATATACGAGAGGTGTAGCTTTTTTTTGCTTTCTCACAACTATTTATATTCAAAACCATTAGTATACCTGCTGTTCAAGCATCTGAACATTTCATGTAATTTGATTCAATATATAATGTACTTAATAAATGTTCATGTGTCATGCACTAAGGTTATTCGTTAATTTACAATATTACATTTGTTATTTGGTCATAACTTTTCAGAAAGTGTACTGTAACCAGTAGTGTGACATTTGTTTTAGGTGATGGTTTATCAGAAAGATTTTGCCATACACCTCATAAATAACACTGATTAATACCTTTTCATTTCATATAACATTTTGATTTATGTCTTTTCATTTCACTTTACCATGCTTATCCATGTACATCCTTAACTCCTTATATTCAGTTTTTTCAAACATTGTTATTTTCTTCACACTTCTACATGTAAGAGTAAAATTTGTAAAACAATACCATGCCATTGAAATGTTATCCATATGCATGTACATTCAACGTATATCCTTGTTCTTTGAGATTAAATAAATATATATATATATTCAAATAATGTTTTTTTTCTCTTTCCATAATGCTGATGAATTCCAAACAAGATAAAAAAAAAATCATCGTGCTTTCTTGTGTACAAGGTCCTCAAAATGTACGGTAATGAAACAGTTTGAACCTCAGAAAAAAAAAATGACGGATTGCTTTAGTCACGCAAGTTTTCTTAAAAGCTATTACTTTTAAATCTATAAGACTCAAAGAAAAATACTATCAACAACAGCAATACCTAAGATATTCAAGGTTGCCTTAATTCAAGTGAGGCAAAATTTGCGTGGAGGGACCTGGGGTCCCAAATCTGTTTTGGAGAGGTTGATGTGGACAAAGCCTTTCAATACAAACCACTTTTCATAATTCTGAAGCCGAAAAATGAGAGGGGGTGGGGGTAGAGAGAAAAAAGATAAAATCAATCGTAATTTCTACGGCATGCCTAAACAAACAGCTCTTCCAGAAAGGCCTGAGAAGATGCGATTGGCATCAAATGATTAGTTTAATTTAGCATCAAAAACATTCCACAAAGAAGGATGCAATATATTTTTACTGCGCCAGACAACACACTATGCGATTGCCATGCAAATATCTATAATCATAAAGCGTGAATTGTCCTGCTATAGAATGTACATGTATTGTGTATTGAAGAATTAGTTACAGGGCGTAGAGTAAAACCATTTCTCTTTTCTAGGTAAAGCTGGTACCAAGAACGATAACTCTTGATAGTAATTATAATCAAGTGGAATATCCGGAAATTTTATCTATATCATACGTGATGTCAGGTGACAAGATACGCCTTTTTAATAGCATTCAAACATGCAATTTTGAAATTCTTTTCAGAAGAGTGCAGATAATGAAAACAGGCGAATTGATATGTACATTAATGCCTTAAAGGACAGACTTAGAATTAAATGTGCAATGTTTTTATTAATTTCATTCCTTGGCATAACTTTAACATTCTTTTAATTAAAGTTATTTCCTTTCGTCAGCTAACAATCATTTTTATGCCCCGTAATCGATGATTCGGAGCAGCGTTATGTGCCGCAGCCAAGGACAGGATAGGTAAGGTGAGATCATCGAAGATTCGGGGGCTTATGGTTTTTGGTCTGTCCTTTTGTTTGTCCGCAAAAGCTTTCACCTAGCCCTTTACCTTTGATTAGTCGGAGCTAGGGCTATCGTGTTTTATATATGAATTCCTTGTGGAAAGATGTTTCCTTGGGTACCAACATATTTGACCTTGAAGTTTGACCCAATTTTTTTTTTTGTTTGTTTGGTTTTTTTTTTTTTTTGGTTTTTTTTTTTTTTTTTTTTTTTGTTTTTGTTTTTTGTTTTTGTTTTTTTTGTTTTTTGTTTTTTTTTTTTTGTTTTACAAAATTTTACCAAACTTTAACCATGGCCATAACTTTTGAATGTTTGATGCTACATGTAGAGATTTCATACTTCACTTTTGCGTTCTTTGTAACGAGACCTTCTCTAGGGTTCCAACATTTTTGATCTTTTGAACTAGACCTTCTACTTTGGAAAAGTTTAACCTTGGCCATAACTTTTCAATGTTTGGAGCTAGGGCTTTCATATTTCGCGTGTGCATTCCTTGTGACAACTTCTAACAATTGTACCGTTATTTTTTTTACCTTTGACTTTAACTTGAAGTTTAACCTAATTTGGAAAAAGTTCTACTTCAGGCATAACTTTTGAGTGGTTGATAATTGGGGTTTGAAATTCATTTAATATGTTTATTCTTTGTGACAAGGCCTTCTCTCTGATACCAACATTTGTAACCTTTTGACCTTAAGGTGGTATGGGACACCAAACGAAACTTCTGCAGACCCTTTTTTTATTCATATGAAGCAGAATTTATTCAAAAACTACTACATGAACAGAAGATGTCTCTTGTTATACAGCATTTAGATTTATTGACGACTTTTTATCAATTAACAACATTCATTTTCCTTCCTAGTAGACATTGATTCGATATATATCTCTTTGAACTCGAAATAAAAGATATCAAAGAGTCTGACACATCTTTTTCATAGTTGGATATTTTACTAGAAAAAGACAATTGGTAACTTAACAACAAAACTTTATACACTGTAACAAACATGAACACTTCAACTTTTCTATCGTCAACTTCCCTTATTCCTCTATCACCTGCATAATGCGTCTCCCGATTGATTTGATACAAAAGAGCATAATTATGCTCTACGTACGAATAATTTCTAAAACGAGGCAAATAAGTTGATGAAACAAGAATATCAACAGTCTGTTTAAAGTTAACATTTCGCAGATTCTATGGTCAATACAATGACCTCAACAGCAAAAACAATCTATGATTAAGTCGAATGTTGACTAACGTTTTTCATACAAAATATTATAGGCCGTTGTTTTCGCACTGAATTGTCTACAGAATTTTCCGTCTTCCTGATCATGAAAAGGGGCACAGGGCGGGTGTGACAGGGGATGCTTACTCCTCCATGGCACCTTATCCCACCTCTAATGTTTTTAGAGGTCCGTGTTTGCTCTGCTACAATTTAACCACTGAACATTTATTTCTGCTGGTAGACAGTCTGTCCCTGAGGATACTTGTCGGTCCGTGTCATTCATGTGTAGTAAAGTATACGTATAACAAAATGATAGTGGCAGACGCGTCGTTTTCCGCACTTTTTTTTCTCAAACGCTTGCAGGTATTGAGGTGATTTTTTTGGCAAGTGAGTATACTTTAGCGAGTTACAGAAAAAGTTTTAATATATTCCGTTCCTTCAATGATCCAAAACTTCAATGATTTTTGACGGAGTTATTCTGCCTTTCTTTAAATTTTTAAGAGGGACCAGATTTCCAACTTGGTTTTCCTCTTCTGAATGCTTTTAGATATTGAGGTGATTTTTGTATGTGAGTCTACCTCAAGGAGTTATAGAGCAAGTTTGCATTTTCTTCCACCATTGATTTTTGATTGAATTATGGACTTTTTAATTTTTAAGCTACGCGCATTGATGACGTTTTCCGTCCAAATTTTTCTTTGATACTTCGCTGAAAGAAAAAAAAAATATTACATTCATTTCTTAAATAAATATATCTATACATTGAATATATACGTGTGCGAGGGTTGTCTCGAAATTCCGTATGAAGCTAAGAAGTGAAAGAAAGCGTCCCCCCCCCCCCCGAAATAGGTTTTTCACGGAAAGGAGTTTTAATTTTTTTTTTCCTTCTGCTTGTCACCAAATTTCTGGTTTGGATTTTTGGGGGGAATTGGTTGGAACCAACCCCCCAACCCCCGAAAAAAATTCCTGGATCCGGGCTTGCTCCTGGCACTCAAGGTGAGGTACATGTATATACGATAACGGAGGGTGTCTGCAGAAGTTATGCCTCAAAATTATGTTGCATATTATTGAGAACAAATAAAAAAAAATAAAGACATTGGTTTGTTTCTCTTGATTTTTTTTTTTTTTTTTTTTTTTTTTTTTTTTAGATTCACATTTTGTCACCAGGTTCTTGGAGAAAATAATTTGATGGGAAAGCAGAATTTTTCAAACTTCAATAACAGATATATGAAGCAACTTTTAGACCATTTGTTTAAATTTTTGATCTGCATGCACTTTTTTAGTCATTTTATTATTTTTTTTCTAAAGTGGGAGGGGGGGTGTAAATGATGACATTCGACGATTAACAAAAATACAGAAAAAAAAAAAGAAATAGTGCATCCTGCATTTATTTTTGTGACCTTATCAATATATATAACCTTCATGATATTCTATCTGTTAGCAGACATTAAAGTGGGCTTTTTTCTTCAATAATGATATGATCAAATTTTGAAATATTTGTTTTGAGACTTTGAGAAAACACAGATCTTACATATTTAAATTGAGTAAAAATATTGAAATAATGGAAGGTTTCGCAATAATTTAATGAAAGTATGTTTCTGACAATGTTTCTCCTCCACAGTACGATTAAATTTTGGCCTATCTTAGTTCTCAAATTCAATTTAAATCATTTTGTTCATTAATATAAGAAAGAAATGAATTTATTCTACGGGAACTGATTCAAAATTATAAAATGCATGTGTCTGAAAATGTAATGTCGAACTCGGAATTTGAAGTTGACTTCGCAAATTTAACAAAACTGTGTCCTCTCTACCATCGGCTCATACATTCAGCTTTGTTGTTAGCTCACGTTCATGACTTCATGTATAACACCGTGATAAACGCGAGAAAATATAATGGACTAGTTCATTTGTTTTAATTATTAATTATTAATATTAAATGTCTGTGCTACTTTTGTCCTTTAAGGAAGATATTTATTTAGTAGATCTATAACTATCAGTTTAATTTGAAATACTATAGTAATCCTTGAAATATTTTTTTTTTTTTACTTTATGTGAAGACATTCCTAAAACTTCGTAAAGCGTCGCAAAGACAGAGATTGCGTAATGTTGTGACAGCATGCTATTTCTAAAACCCAGCCTCGTTAATTGAGCATTTTGGTCAATATTGCTTACCTATCATCACGTTTTGGCGATATTAAGGGAGTGTTTAATAGGTCAGGTACCTAGTAATAAAGAAAACAAAACAAACAGCTGACAAAGTCCTTTCTCAAAGATTCCACCTGATGCACACATCAGTCAAACATTTTACAATTCCAATGGATTAAACTTTAATTCTAGGGTAAATTCACTTGTGTTCTGTGTACAACCATAATATGTTGACGGTGCGACCGTTAGGGCGAGCGCAGATACCTATTCAGTTTTAATTTACACCCGTCTCTTCTAACCGCACATGACATTTGGTGCGTCTAGACTCTGACGTCACATGACGTCTGTAAGTTGCATTACCAAATCGAAACCTGAACAGTGCTAGTTTTAATGAAGAATGTTTAATCTACTGTTTTTTCTGCATTGTCCATTAAATCAATGTGATTTTTTATTTGTTAAACTTTTGTTCCTATCGCGAGAACGTAATTTGCGGCGAGATGCAATTCGCAAAGCATTATGGGACTACAGGTTACGTAAGAAATGAATTTCATTTTTGAAGATTCATGAGGACATGAACTACGACGCTTCACGCCGGCATATTTCATGAAGCGCGTTAGCGCTTCATGATAATTATATATGCCGGCGTGAAGCGTTGTAGTTCATGTACCTCATGACTTTTCTAAAATTGAATTCATTTCTTATATTTACATTATTTTTTTCTGATGATTTGCCACAAATAACGCCATTCAACTGTCATTTTTAAAGCAAAACAGTTTGCACTATAGTTTTGACGTCAAGTAAGGTATTATGACGTAACAATGGAGATATTCATGCTCATCCATGGTAGTTCATGAGAAAATGAACTGTATTCTATTTTGTAAAGAATCATAGGGGAAATTTATTGGAAATGTAAATATTGCGGGATGAATGTGCAAAGTCCGAATTTTCTCTTCGCCCAGGTGTTGCTTTAAGAGCTCGCAGTGACGAACGGCTCTTCGCGCCGCTCGCTGCGCTCGCTATGAGTGGTTCTATGTAATAACAATATTTTAAGTTGTTCCTTCAGCGAAGCAAATTGTTAAGTCACAGTAATCTTTGATTTATTAAGGACATTATACATGTACATATTTATGAGTGATTGATCTTTGCTTGTATAATATACTATATGTGATATTCACAAAATGCCTTCACCTTGGCGAGTGAAATATCTGTTGATGGCGACCAAAAAGTCTGAAATGGAAACCAAATAAAATTTTGGGTGGCCATTTATCGACCTGATAGAAAGTGCGACTTGGAGCACTGTTGCCTAGGGGGATGTAAAAATTCATTGTTAACCAGAGCGCAGAGAAATATATTTACCTTTCATCAGCGTTAACGGCGACACAGGTAACTATGGACAAAATGGATGCAGTTAAATCTTTCTGTGTTCTCCTTTTGGTGGTTAGTCCAATGCACTCGGTTCCAAGAATTGTGGACTTGTCTTATCAACAGGACGATGACGCCATCAGCTGGCCAGTCAATCCCCCGTATAATTTTACCAAACTTCACAGAGGATTTTACGCACCCTTCAATATCTGGTAAGATGCAACCATGGCCGTAGGGGAAAAGGGGGGGGGTGCACCTCCAGTAATTCTGCTGATATATTAGTATACTATAGAAATCGAAGCTACTCATGGATGTGTCCCCTCAGTAATTTTTGCTTGGTAGTGCCCACCCAGACTGAAAATGTTTGGTTGTGCCCCCCCCCCCCCCCAAAAAAAAAGAAAAGAAACTGAAATTGCTTCTTACGGGCATGGTAACTTGAAGACTGGAAAACATCAAATTAAATTGAATCTGAGAATCTGATGGGTTTTTTTCATTCGGGACATTCAAGGCTCAAATGCAAAATGGGGAATATGGACCATTTTGAAGGTACTTAAAAATTCTTCTGAACCGGACTCAGAACAAGTTCTATATTAAGCTTGAAATGTAACATAGAACTTGTTAAAATTTTTATTCATTGATAAGCCGCTGGTAAGCCTTCATAAGAACAAATTAGACTACTGTGAAAGAACAGTCTGAATTTTAAGCATTACAACATTGAAAGACTGATTACCTCCATTAGCAATTTTTTTTTAAATAAACGACAAATTGTCACATTTGAATTTCTTCATTTTAGCATAAATCAATACATTTGCATTTCTTCAAATTTGCATATTTCATTTGCATTTTTAAATTTAAACTTTATACTATTTTTATCAAATACGGCATGTGAAATTTTTTCCCTTGTTTTATTATTACCAGTCTGTGAAAAGAGATCAATTTCTGACCATCATTTTTTTTCTTATACACTGATATGAAAAATATTTCAAATCTTTTCTTTTTTCGGGGATGGGAGTGAGAGAGGGTTTAATTTGTTCGTCATTAATAACATTTGATTAATACATGTAAGTAACAGCTGAAACTTTGAACAAACAGGGGACCATAATTAGTGTGGTATGTCACACCGGTTTATTCCCTGAACGTCTACTGGCTAAAACAACTATTTAATTATCACACTCAATTAAGAGGCCCTCTAAGGGGTCCAGGTAGAGTTTACCTGTGTTACCTTGATTGAACAAAGTAGTCAAAATCAAATAATTTAATATTTACTGATAAAACTGTGTACTAAAGCATAGATTTATTGATTAAATACTTGCTATAATTGAAGGCACTAAACAATTTAATATTTTTTCATGTACATGTACACGTAATAAATAATTTATTATAAATTATTTTCAATTAAGCATAACTTTTTTTAACCTAACACTTGGCACTTAATTGAAGCATCACTTACACCACATTTTAACATTTTAAGCTTTGTTTAATCTATATTAAACATGGAGAACTTTTTTCACATCGCATTTACAGGTCCATAGAACGAAAAGGGGGGAGGGGGCATTTTTCTGAGCAAAGACTTTTCCTGTAGTATAGTCTATTCCTCTAGATCTAATATGTAAATTTTCATTTAGATGTTGCCCCCTCTAACACTCCTTTGCTGTAAGGTCGAGCGCTGGCGAATATTCCAGCACTTGAAAAAAAATCTACAAACAGAGAAAGTCCACCCCTCCCCACACAGGAACACACAAAATAGGATTTTCAAGGTTTTTTTTAATTATTTAATTTTTACTTGTTAGATTTCTCTGGGGGTTGCCCCTTCTCCCACTGTTTAAACCATTGCTACCTCTTTGTTTGGAAGCAATATCTAAAGTTGTGGGGGGGGGGGTAAAATTCAAAATGATTTTTTTTTCAAATATAATCGTATCTTACTCTTCTTGATAGATTTTTACCAAAATAAATTACATGTATATTGTGATTGAGTTTTATGATACAAACTTACAAAGATTTTGAAATTATTTATTGTTATAATATTTAAAATTAATGCTTTGAAATGATGATTAAAACTAAATTAAATTAAAAGTATCTAAAGCAAAATTTATTTAAAATGACATATGATCGATAGATTTTTCCTGTTTAAGAAAGAATGCTACTTACATGTTCACGGAAATTTTATTTAACCGATCTTTAAGACATCTCCTCTGATATATGGCTTAAGTATGGAAAGATCGATGTTAGTTTAAATTAATTTTTATGAATTTTGGGGGCTTTTTTTAGGAGAAAATGAAAAGATTGTTTTAATTGCAAATAAGATCCTTTAGAGTTTAAAGTTTTCCCTAAATAAATGGATAATATAAATATTTAATAGAAAATGTCAAGAAAAATCAGATAGGGTTTTTTTTTTAATTTTTGCTAAAAAATTATTTATGAAAATAAAACACATTATTTTTAGCATTTTTTAACTAATGCATAAAATCTTCAAGATTTTTACATTTCCCCTGAAAAAAAAAAAATCATGTTAAAACAATAAATATCTTTTATCAATATTTCCATGTTGAAACCATGTTTCAGAAGAGATGTCAAACATTGTTGCTGTAGAATTCCTCCTTCAATAAATACAGGTAAAGCAAGTTCATAAATGATTGTAGATCCTACCTGTACCCCTTACAAGGCCCCTTAATTGAGTGTGATAATTATGTTCCCCAAACGAAGTTTGGGAACATGTTTTTACTCTGTTTCTTATTATTATTAGGGTCTCCCGTCTTCAGCGGAAGACCCTTCTATTATTCTTATGTTTCTTTTTCAAGCTTCTTATTAGGGTCTTCCGTCTTCAGCGGAAGACCCTTCTATTATTCTTCGGTTTCTTTTTTACCTTTATTATTATTATTATTATTATTATTAAGGTCTTCCGTCTTCAGCGGAAGACCTTCTTGTTTTTCTTAGGTTTCTTTTCCACTATTTTTAGGGTCTTCCGTCTTCAGCGGAAGACCGTTCTATTATTCTTCGGTTTCTTTTTCACTTTTATTAGGGTCTTCCGTCTTCAGCGGAAGACCCTTCTATTATTCTTCGGTTTCTTTTTTACCTTTATTAGGGTCTTCCGTCTCCAACGGAAGACCCTTCTATTATTGTATTGTTTCTTTTTCACTTTTATTATTATTATTATTATTATTCCACTTTTTCTTTACAAATTTTGTGCAGAAGATATCTCGCAAACGGTTCGATCGACTTTCATGAAATTTTTAGGGGTAATGCCTTTTGATCTGAAGATGATCCTTTTTTGTTCAAATCCTTAAAATTCACTTCCGGTCGGAAGTTATCGCCCTTTAATCGATTTTCAGATAACCATTTTGTCGACACTAAAACTAAAAAACGGCAAAAGCTAGAGCGCTGAAATTTTCAGCGATTATAGACGACATGTTGAAGTTTTGCACCTGGGTTTTCAAATTTACCGGAAGTACCTAGTATGGAAGCTCGGTAGGGGTCGAAATTTAGGACATGAATCAGGAGTGAATTTTCGAGACATTTTTTTATCATATCTCTAAAACTATAGAGATTTTCTAAAAACATATTGAATAGAAATTGTGTAGAATTACAAGATCTTTTATATGATATCAAAGAAAAAGGGCTGAATCATCACATTAGGGGCCGAGAGGGGCCGAAAGTCTTTAGTCAATAGCTCTTTAACGATCAAAATTTTGTAATGCATTACTGAAGCAAAAATGTTTAACTCAACAATTTACAACTATATATTATAATATTCACATCATATGTTACATAATTAGGGGCCATTAGGGGCCAGAATGCAAAATCTTTGACGCTTTATATTTCAAAAGTGGGAAATATTTTGATAAGCAATATTGAACAAAATATGTTCAAAATAATGTTCTAAACAATATGCAATGTTTCATTTTTTTCTAAACGTCCCAATTAAGGAGTTAAAGGGCCGGCCCCTAAATACTTCTTTTGCTAATATCTCGGAAACGAAAAAGAATTTCTGAATAGTTGTTGAACAAAAAGTGTTCAAAATCATAAGAGCTTTAAAGTGGTATGAAGAAAAAGGGGCTGGCCCCTCAAAATAAGGGCCGAGAGGGACCGAAAGTCTTTAATCAATAACTCGTTAACGATCAATATTTTGTAATGCATTACTGAAGCAAAAATGTTAATATTAACGATATACAACTACATATTATGATATTCACATTATATGTTATATAATTAGGGGTCATAAGGGGCCAAAATACAAAATCTTTAACGCTATATATCTCAAAAAGTGTGAAATATTTTGATATGCAATACTGAACAAAAGATGTTCAAATTAATGTTCTGAACAATATGCAACCTTTTATTTTTTGCTTAACGTCCCCAATAAGGAGTTAAAGGGCCGGCCCCTAAATACTTCTTTTGCTAATATCTCGGAAACGAAAAAGAATTTCTGAATAGTTGTTGAACAAAAAGTGTTCAAAATCATAAGAGCTTTAAAGTGATATGAAGAAAAAGGGACTGGCCCCTCAAAATAGGGGCCGAGAGGGGCCGATAGTCTTTGATGAATAACTCTTTAATGCTCAACATTTTGTAATTCATTACTGAAGCAAACATGTTTATCTCAACAATTTACAACTATATATTATAATATTCACATCATATGTTACATAATAAGGGGCCACAAGGGGCCAGAATGACAAATCTTTGGCACTCTATATCCCGAAATTGGGAAATATTTTGATAAGCAGTGTTGAATAAAAGATGTTCAAAATAAGGTTTTAAACAATATGTAACCTTTTCATTTTTACTAAACGCCCCCATTAAGGAGTTGAAGGGTCAGCCCCTAAATATTTCTTCTGCATATATCTCGGAAGCGAAAAAGAATTTCAGAATAGTTGTTGAACAAAAATGTTCAAAATCATGAGAGCTATAGGAAGATACCAAGAAAAAAGGACTGGCCCCTCAAAATAGGGGCCAGGACGGGCCGAAAGTCTTTAATCTATAACTTTTTAATGATCAATATTTTAATACACACTACTGAAGCAAAATTTTCGTCTTAATTTATTTTTATCATTATATTTGAACAAAAATCTCAGTCAAATTCTGATCTCATCTTATCAAAAATCGGACGGAAGACCCACTCGTTGCTCGCAACGAGATCGCATCTAGTTATTATTCTTTTTTCTTCTTACAAAATTTGTGCAGACGATTTCTCGGAGATGGCTCGTTCGATTTTATTCAAATTTTCATGGTAGATGCGTTGACATCTGAAGTTAATTCCGGCAATATCGTTTTTTGAAAATCACTTCCGGTCGGAAGTTATCGCCCTTTTGTTAAAATTCAGAGGACCTCCTTGTCTGCGATGAAACTCAAAAACGGCTGAAGCTAGAGCGCTGAAATTTTCAGTGATGATAGAGGACATGCTGCCATATTGCACCTGGGTTTAGATATTTTCCGGAAGTGCCTAGTATGGAAGCTCGGTAGGGGTCAAAATTTAGGACACGAATCATGAGTGAATTTTTGAGACATTTTGTATCATATCTTTTAAAGTATAATTATTTTGTTAAAATATACTGAACAATATTTGTGCAGAATAAAAAGATCTGTAACATGATATCAAGAAAAAAGGGCTGAGTCATCACGTTAAGGGCCGATAGGGGCCGAAAGTCTTTAATCGATAACTCTTAAACAAGCAATATTTTTGTATACATTACTGAAGCAAAATTATTTATCTTAACAAACTACAACTATATATTATGATTTTTACGTCATATGTTACATACATAAGGGCCACAAGGGGCCAGAATGCTTAATCTTTGACGCTTTATATCTCGAAAAGGGGAAACATTTTGAAAAGCAATATTGAACAAAAGTTGTTTAGAATGATGATCTGAACAATGTGCATCCTTTGAATTTTTCCTAAACAGCCCCTATAAGGACTTAAAGGGGCGGCCCCTAAATATTTCAAGTCTACATATCTCGAAAACGAAACGAAACTTCTTAATAGTTGTTGAACAAAAAGTCTTCAGAATTACAAGACCTTTCATGTGATATCAAGAAAAAGGGGCTGACCCCTCAAATTAGGGGCTCAGAGGGGCCAAAAGTCTTTCATCTATAACTCCTTAACGTAAAATATTTTGATATTGATTATTGAGGCAAAAGTGTTCATCTTCACAATCTGCAACTATATATCTTAAAATTCTCTTCAAATATTACGTAATTAGGGACCATAAGGGGCCAGAATGCTTAATCTTTGACGCTTTATATCTCGAAAAGGGGAAACATTTTGAAAAGCAATATTGAACAAAAGTTGTTTAGAATGATGATCTGAACAATGTACATCCTTTGAATTTTTCCTAAACAGCCCCTATAAGGACTTAAAGGGGCGGCCCCTAAATATTTCAAGTCTACATATCTCGAAAACGAAACGAAACTTCTTAATAGTTGTTGAACAAAAAGTCTTCAGAATTACAAGACCTTTCATGTGATATCAAGAAAAAGGGGCTGACCCCTCAAATTAGGGGCTCAGAGGGGCCAAAAGTCTTTCATCTATAACTCCTTAACGTAAAATATTTTGATATTGATTATTGAGGCAAAAGTGTTCATCTTCACAATCTGCAACTATATATCTTAAAATTCTCTTCAAATATTACGTAATTAGGGGCCATAAGGGGCCAGAATGCTTAATCTTTGACGCTTTATATCTCGAAAAGGGGAAACATTTTGAAAAGCAATATTGAACAAAAGTTGTTTAGAATGATGATTTGAACAATGTGCATCCTTTGAATTTTTCCTAAACTGACCCTATAAGGACTTAAAGGGACGGCCCCTAAATATTTCAAGTCTACATATCTCGAAAATGAAACGAAACTTCTGAATAGTCGTTGAATAAAAAGTCTTCAAAATTACAAGACCTTTCAAGTGATATCAAGAGAAAGGGGCTGATCCCTCAAATTAGGGGCTCAGAGGGGCCAAAAGTCTTTCATCTATAACTCCTTAACGTTAAATATTTTGATATTAAATATTGAAGCAAAAATGTTCATCTTCACAATCTGCAACTAGATATCATAAAATTTTCTTCAAATTTTACGTAATTAGGGGCCATAAGGGGCCAGAATGCTTAATCTTTGAAGCTCTATATCTCGAAAAGGGGAAACATTTTGAAAAGCAATATTGAACAAAAGTTGTTTAGAATGATGATTTGAACAATGTGCATCCTTTGAATTTTTCCTAAACAGCCCCTATAAGGACATAAAGGGACGGCCCCTAAATATTTCAAGTCTACATATCTCGAAAATGAAACGAAACTTCTGAATAGTCGTTGAACAAAAAGTCTTCAAAATTACAAGACCTTTCATGTGATATCAAGGAAAAGGGGCTGAAATTAGGGGCTCAGAGTGGCCGAAAGTCTTTCATCTATAACTCCTTAACGTTAAATATTTTGATATTAATTATTGAAGCAAAAATGTTCATCTTCCCAATCTGCATCTATATATCTTCAAATTTTATAAAAAATTTCTTAATTAGGGGCCATAAGGGGCCAGAATGCTAAATCTTTGACGCAAGCTCGTTTAGTAATTATTAATTTCTTTAACCTTTCTGAGCAGAAATCTCTTGAAATGACTCTGTTTATTGGATCTTTCCACCTATCTGTGTGACCTTGACCTTTGACCTTGATATATGACCTTGACATTAAGGTCAGAATGTTTACTGAGGAAGTGGAGAGTTGATTACAACTCCCAGTGTGTAACAGGCTAAGGATTATTATATAACCCCCCCCCCCCCTTTTCTTTCGTGGAAAAAAAATGACAGCAGTTGCAACATGCAATATCTCTCTAGAATTGAATTCACACATCGGATCGACACGAAACTTTAGAGAACTGTAGCTAAGACTCCAAAGTAACTTCCTGTAGAGTTTTATGGTCTTTCTCTGAAAAATGTAGAAATTACATTTTTTTTTTCCGGAAAAACTTCAAAGAAAAAAATCATCCCGAGAGCAATGTGAAATCTTTCTCTTAGTTTCAAATCACACTTCAGATAGATATAAGATTTCAGGGAGTTGTAGCTAAGAACCTACTGGAACTTTCTTAAGTTTTATTGTCCTTCTCTCCCTCTCTCCAAAAAAAAAAGAATAATGAAAATTATCGGCAAACATGACTTTGGGTTAAATTTGAAACTAAGGACATGCATCCAGCTACAGTAGCAGGTTAAAACATAGAACGTAAAGAATTTTTTTTTTAAATGACCTTGACCTTTGACCTTGACCCAAAGGTCACAATCAAGCTTAAGGATGTGGAAGTAGTTACAATTGTTAGTTAAAAAGAAACATAAAATAAATAACTCACCCCCCCCCCTTTCTTAAAAAAAAAATCACATCAACAACAACGTAGAATATTTCTGTAAAATTCAAACCAGACCTCGGATCGACACCAGATTTGGTACAAATGTAGTATAGACCTCAGAGAAACTTTCTGGAAAGTTTTACGGTGAGTCTTATAAGTATATAGAAGTCATGAAGTTTCACGGCAAAAACTACAAGTTCTGTTGTGTTTGAAATTAAAGTGCAGGTGAACGAAGAAATGATCTTAACCTTTTATTGGCTATTTCTTCAGATGTCGTTAATAGCATTCGATTTTCCTGATATGATATGACATTTTAATAACGAGCATTCTCTCTTTCTTTAACATGTGGAATTTATTTGATTTTTATTTGGAATTAATCAGTTTCCAGAAATAGCGATTTTCGATATATTAAAAACAATTCTCGCTTTCATTGTCGTGTTTCCCTTCTAAAAATGCATGTTGGGAGTTTAATTTGTGCTACATATATTTAATATAACCCAAAGAAATGCTTATTTAAATGTTTCATATTTATTTCAGGATATTCAGTCAGAAATGCTAAAATCCGAACCCGATCTTTAAAGCTTTCAACAAAGCTACATGTATTTACAAAAAAATCAGCATGCTCACAATATCGATGAATCGGGCCACAGTCCACTAATACATTTTCATTAGGGAACAGTGTTAACGTTTTCTCACGCAACCCGTCCCTTCTTATTTTATATACTGCTTGCAAGTTCAGGAACTATTTCCTTTTACGGAACTTCTTTCTTCCCCTACCGATTCTAAAAATACGCTTGCATCTATTCTATAGTCCTAAACATTTTAACTTACTACTGTTGTCGGAATGCGTGGCCTAATGGTTAGCGCACCTGCCTTTCAACCCAAGGGTTTTGAGTTCGATCCCTGCTTGAAGAGCAATTTTTTTTAAAAATAGACTTTTACGGAAACGTCCAAAAATGTTTAACGACTAGTAATTTGTTTAGGAGAAATGATTTCTCTTATGTTTTATTAAGGTCTTTCGTCTTCAGCGGAAGACCCTTCTATTATTCTTCGGTTTCTTTTTCATTTTTATTAGGGTCTTCCGTCTTCAGCGGAAGACCCTTCTATTATTCTTCGGTTTCTTTTTTACCTTTATTATTAGGGTCTTCCGTCTTCAGCGGAAGACCCTTCTATTATTCTTCGGTTTCTTTTTTACCTTTATTATTATTCTTTTTTCTTCTTACAAAATTTGTGCAGACGATTTCTCGGAGATGGCTCGTTCGATTTTATTCAAATTTTCATGGTAGATGCGTTGACATCTGAAGTTAATTCCGGCAATATCGTTTTTTGAAAATCACTTCCGGTCGGAAGTTATCGCCCTTTTGTTAAAATTCAGAGGACCTCCTTGTCTGCGATGAAACTCAAAAACGGCTGAAGCTAGAGCGCTGAAATTTTCAGTGATGATAGAGGACATGCTGCCATATTGCACCTGGGTTTAGATATTTTCCGGAAGTGCCTAGTATGGAAGCTCGGTAGGGGTCAAAATTTAGGACACGAATCATGAGTGAATTTTTGAGACATTTTGTATCATATCTTTTAAAGTATAATTATTTTGTTAAAATATACTGAACAATATTTGTGCAGAATAAAAAGATCTGTAACATGATATCAAGAAAAAAGGGCTGAGTCATCACGTTAAGGGCCGATAGGGGCCGAAAGTCTTTAATCGATAACTCTTAAACAAGCAATATTTTTGTATACATTACTGAAGCAAAATTATTTATCTTAACAAACTACAACTATATATTATGATTTTTACGTCATATGTTACATACATAAGGGCCACAAGGGGCCAGAATGCTTAATCTTTGACGCTTTATATCTCGAAAAGGGGAAACATTTTGAAAAGCAATATTGAACAAAAGTTGTTTAGAATGATGATCTGAACAATGTACATCCTTTGAATTTTTCCTAAACAGCCCCTATAAGGACTTAAAGGGGCGGCCCCTAAATATTTCAAGTCTACATATCTCGAAAACGAAACGAAACTTCTTAATAGTTGTTGAACAAAAAGTCTTCAGAATTACAAGACCTTTCATGTGATATCAAGAAAAAGGGGCTGACCCCTCAAATTAGGGGCTCAGAGGGGCCAAAAGTCTTTCATCTATAACTCCTTAACGTAAAATATTTTGATATTGATTATTGAGGCAAAAGTGTTCATCTTCACAATCTGCAACTATATATCTTAAAATTCTCTTCAAATATTACGTAATTAGGGACCATAAGGGGCCAGAATGCTTAATCTTTGACGCTTTATATCTCGAAAAGGGGAAACATTTTGAAAAGCAATATTGAACAAAAGTTGTTTAGAATGATGATCTGAACAATGTACATCCTTTGAATTTTTCCTAAACAGCCCCTATAAGGACTTAAAGGGGCGGCCCCTAAATATTTCAAGTCTACATATCTCGAAAACGAAACGAAACTTCTTAATAGTTGTTGAACAAAAAGTCTTCAGAATTACAAGACCTTTCATGTGATATCAAGAAAAAGGGGCTGACCCCTCAAATTAGGGGCTCAGAGGGGCCAAAAGTCTTTCATCTATAACTCCTTAACGTAAAATATTTTGATATTGATTATTGAGGCAAAAGTGTTCATCTTCACAATCTGCAACTATATATCTTAAAATTCTCTTCAAATATTACGTAATTAGGGGCCATAAGGGGCCAGAATGCTTAATCTTTGACGCTTTATATCTCGAAAAGGGGAAACATTTTGAAAAGCAATATTGAACAAAAGTTGTTTAGAATGATGATTTGAACAATGTGCATCCTTTGAATTTTTCCTAAACTGACCCTATAAGGACTTAAAGGGACGGCCCCTAAATATTTCAAGTCTACATATCTCGAAAATGAAACGAAACTTCTGAATAGTCGTTGAATAAAAAGTCTTCAAAATTACAAGACCTTTCAAGTGATATCAAGAGAAAGGGGCTGATCCCTCAAATTAGGGGCTCAGAGGGGCCAAAAGTCTTTCATCTATAACTCCTTAACGTTAAATATTTTGATATTAAATATTGAAGCAAAAATGTTCATCTTCACAATCTGCAACTAGATATCATAAAATTTTCTTCAAATTTTACGTAATTAGGGGCCATAAGGGGCCAGAATGCTTAATCTTTGAAGCTCTATATCTCGAAAAGGGGAAACATTTTGAAAAGCAATATTGAACAAAAGTTGTTTAGAATGATGATTTGAACAATGTGCATCCTTTGAATTTTTCCTAAACAGCCCCTATAAGGACATAAAGGGACGGCCCCTAAATATTTCAAGTCTACATATCTCGAAAATGAAACGAAACTTCTGAATAGTCGTTGAACAAAAAGTCTTCAAAATTACAAGACCTTTCATGTGATATCAAGGAAAAGGGGCTGAAATTAGGGGCTCAGAGTGGCCGAAAGTCTTTCATCTATAACTCCTTAACGTTAAATATTTTGATATTAATTATTGAAGCAAAAATGTTCATCTTCCCAATCTGCATCTATATATCTTCAAATTTTATAAAAAATTTCTTAATTAGGGGCCATAAGGGGCCAGAATGCTAAATCTGTGACGCAAGCTCGTTTAGTAATTATTAATTTCTTTAACCTTTCTGAGCAGAAATCTCTTGAAATGACTCTGTTTATTGGATCTTTCCACCTATCTGTATGACCTTGACCTTTGACCTTGATATATGACCTTGACATTAAGGTCAGAATGTTTACTGAGGAAGTGGAGAGTTGATTACAACTCCCAGTGTGTAACAGGCTAAGGATTATTATATAACCCCCCCCCCTTTTCTTTCGTGGAAAAAAATGACAGCAGTTGCAACATGCAATATCTCTCTAGAATTGAATTCACACATCGGATCGACACGAAACTTTAGAGAACTGTAGCTAAGACTCCAAAGTAACTTCCTGTAGAGTTTTATGGTCTTTCTCTGAAAAATGTAGAAATTACATTTTTTTTTCCGGAAAAACTTCAAAGAAAAAAATCATCCCGAGAGCAATGTGAAATCTTTCTCTTAGTTTCAAATCACACTTCAGATAGATATAAGATTTCAGGGAGTTGTAGCTAAGAACCTACTGGAACTTTCTTAAGTTTTATTGTCCTTCTCTCCCTCTCTCCAAAAAAAAAAAGAATAATGAAAATTATCGGCAAACATGACTTTGGGTTAAATTTGAAACTAAGGACATGCATCCAGCTACAGTAGCAGGTTAAAACATAGAACGTAAAGAATTTTTTTTTTAAATGACCTTGACCTTTGACCTTGACCCAAAGGTCACAATCAAGCTTAAGGATGTGGAAGTAGTTACAATTGTTAGTTAAAAAGAAACATAAAATAAATAACTCACCCCCCCCCCTTTCTTAAAAAAAAAATCACATCAACAACAACGTAGAATATTTCTGTAAAATTCAAACCAGACCTCGGATCGACACCAGATTTGGTACAAATGTAGTATAGACCTCAGAGAAACTTTCTGGAAAGTTTTACGGTGAGTCTTATAAGTATATAGAAGTCATGAAGTTTCACGGCAAAAACTACAAGTTCTGTTGTGTTTGAAATTAAAGTGCAGGTGAACGAAGAAATGATCTTAACCTTTTATTGGCTATTTCTTCAGATGTCGTTAATAGCATTCGATTTTCCTGATATGATATGACATTTTAATAACGAGCATTCTCTCTTTCTTTAACATGTGGAATTTATTTGATTTTTATTTGGAATTAATCAGTTTCCAGAAATAGCGATTTTCGATATATTAAAAACAATTCTCGCTTTCATTGTCGTGTTTCCCTTCTAAAAATGCATGTTGGGAGTTTAATTTGTGCTACATATATTTAATATAACCCAAAGAAATGCTTATTTAAATGTTTCATATTTATTTCAGGATATTCAGTCAGAAATGCTAAAATCCGAACCCGATCTTTAAAGCTTTCAACAAAGCTACATGTATTTACAAAAAAATCAGCATGCTCACAATATCGATGAATCGGGCCACAGTCCACTAATACATTTTCATTAGGGAACAGTGTTAACGTTTTCTCACGCAACCCGTCCCTTCTTATTTTATATACTGCTTGCAAGTTCAGGAACTATTTCCTTTTACGGAACTTCTTTCTTCCCCTACCGATTCTAAAAATACGCTTGCATCTATTCTATAGTCCTAAACATTTTAACTTACTACTGTTGTCGGAATGCGTGGCCTAATGGTTAGCGCACCTGCCTTTCAACCCAAGGGTTTTGAGTTCGATCCCTGCTTGAAGAGCAATTTTTTTTAAAAATAGACTTTTACGGAAACGTCCAAAAATGTTTAACGACTAGTAATTTGTTTAGGAGAAATGATTTCTCTTATGTTTTATTAAGGTCTTTCGTCTTCAGCGGAAGACCCTTCTATTATTCTTCGGTTTCTTTTTCATTTTTATTAGGGTCTTCCGTCTTCAGCGGAAGACCCTTCTATTATTCTTCGGTTTCTTTTTTACCTTTATTATTAGGGTCTTCCGTCTTCAGCGGAAGACCCTTCTATTATTCTTCGGTTTCTTTTTTACCTTTATTATTATTCTTTTTTCTTCTTACAAAATTTGTGCAGACGATTTCTCGGAGATGGCTCGTTCGATTTTATTCAAATTTTCATGGTAGATGCGTTGACATCTGAAGTTAATTCCGGCAATATCGTTTTTTGAAAATCACTTCCGGTCGGAAGTTATCGCCCTTTTGTTAAAATTCAGAGGACCTCCTTGTCTGCGATGAAACTCAAAAACGGCTGAAGCTAGAGCGCTGAAATTTTCAGTGATGATAGAGGACATGCTGCCATATTGCACCTGGGTTTAGATATTTTCCGGAAGTGCCTAGTATGGAAGCTCGGTAGGGGTCAAAATTTAGGACACGAATCATGAGTGAATTTTTGAGACATTTTGTATCATATCTTTTAAAGTATAATTATTTTGTTAAAATATACTGAACAATATTTGTGCAGAATAAAAAGATCTGTAACATGATATCAAGAAAAAAGGGCTGAGTCATCACGTTAAGGGCCGATAGGGGCCGAAAGTCTTTAATCGATAACTCTTAAACAAGCAATATTTTTGTATACATTACTGAAGCAAAATTATTTATCTTAACAAACTACAACTATATATTATGATTTTTACGTCATATGTTACATACATAAGGGCCACAAGGGGCCAGAATGCTTAATCTTTGACGCTTTATATCTCGAAAAGGGGAAACATTTTGAAAAGCAATATTGAACAAAAGTTGTTTAGAATGATGATCTGAACAATGTACATCCTTTGAATTTTTCCTAAACAGCCCCTATAAGGACTTAAAGGGGCGGCCCCTAAATATTTCAAGTCTACATATCTCGAAAACGAAACGAAACTTCTTAATAGTTGTTGAACAAAAAGTCTTCAGAATTACAAGACCTTTCATGTGATATCAAGAAAAAGGGGCTGACCCCTCAAATTAGGGGCTCAGAGGGGCCAAAAGTCTTTCATCTATAACTCCTTAACGTAAAATATTTTGATATTGATTATTGAGGCAAAAGTGTTAATCTTCACAATCTGCAACTATATATCTTAAAATTCTCTTCAAATATTACGTAATTAGGGACCATAAGGGGCCAGAATGCTTAATCTTTGAAGCTTTATATCTCGAAAAGGGGAAACATTTTGAAAAGCAATATTGAACAAAAGTTGTTTAGAATGATGATTTGAACAATGTACATCCTTTGAATTTTTCCTAAACAGCCCCTATAAGGACTTAAAGGGGCGGCCCCTAAATATTTCAAGTCTACATATCTCGAAAACGAAACGAAACTTCTTAATAGTTGTTGAACAAAAAGTCTTCAGAATTACAAGACCTTTCATGTGATATCAAGAAAAAGGGGCTGACCCCTCAAATTAGGGGCTCAGAGGGGCCAAAAGTCTTTCATCTATAACTCCTTAACGTAAAATATTTTGATATTGATTATTGAGGCAAAAGTCTTCATCTTCACAATCTGCAACTATATATCTTAAAATTCTCTTCAAATATTACGTAATTAGGGGCCATAAGGGGCCAGAATGCTTAATCTTTGACGCTTTATATCTCGAAAAGGGGAAACATTTTGAAAAGCAATATTGAACAAAAGTTGTTTAGAATGATGATTTGAACAATGTGCATCCTTTGAATTTTTCCTAAACTGACCCTATAAGGACTTAAAGGGACGGCCCCTAAATATTTCAAGTCTACATATCTCGAAAATGAAACGAAACTTCTGAATAGTCGTTGAATAAAAAGTCTTCAAAATTACAAGACCTTTCAAGTGATATCAAGAGAAAGGGGCTGATCCCTCAAATTAGGGGCTCAGAGGGGCCAAAAGTCTTTCATCTATAACTCCTTAACGTTAAATATTTTGATATTAAATATTGAAGCAAAAATGTTCATCTTCACAATCTGCAACTAGATATCATAAAATTTTCTTCAAATTTTACGTAATTAGGGGCCATAAGGGGCCAGAATGCTTAATCTTTGAAGCTCTATATCTCGAAAAGGGGAAACATTTTGAAAAGCAATATTGAACAAAAGTTGTTTAGAATGATGATTTGAACAATGTGCATCCTTTGAATTTTTCCTAAACAGCCCCTATAAGGACATAAAGGGACGGCCCCTAAATATTTCAAGTCTACATATCTCGAAAATGAAACGAAACTTCTGAATAGTCGTTGAACAAAAAGTCTTCAAAATTACAAGACCTTTCATGTGATATCAAGGAAAAGGGGCTGAAATTAGGGGCTCAGAGTGGCCGAAAGTCTTTCATCTATAACTCCTTAACGTTAAATATTTTGATATTAATTATTGAAGCAAAAATGTTCATCTTCCCAATCTGCATCTATATATCTTCAAATTTTATAAAAAATTTCTTAATTAGGGGCCATAAGGGGCCAGAATGCTAAATCTTTGACGCAAGCTCGTTTAGTAATTATTAATTTCTTTAACCTTTCTGAGCAGAAATCTCTTGAAATGACTCTGTTTATTGGATCTTTCCACCTATCTGTATGACCTTGACCTTTGACCTTGATATATGACCTTGACATTAAGGTCAGAATGTTTACTGAGGAAGTGGAGAGTTGATTACAACTCCCAGTGTGTAACAGGCTAAGGATTATTATATAACCCCCCCCCCCTTTTCTTTCGTGGAAAAAAAATGACAGCAGTTGCAACATGCAATATCTCTCTAGAATTGAATTCACACATCGGATCGACACGAAACTTTAGAGAACTGTAGCTAAGACTCCAAAGTAACTTCCTGTAGAGTTTTATGGTCTTTCTCTGAAAAATGTAGAAATTACATTTTTTTTCCGGAAAAACTTCAAAGAAAAAAATCATCCCGAGAGCAATGTGAAATCTTTCTCTTAGTTTCAAATCACACTTCAGATAGATATAAGATTTCAGGGAGTTGTAGCTAAGAACCTACTGGAACTTTCTTAAGTTTTATTGTCCTTCTCTCCCTCTCTCCAAAAAAAAAAAGAATAATGAAAATTATCGGCAAACATGACTTTGGGTTAAATTTGAAACTAAGGACATGCATCCAGCTACAGTAGCAGGTTAAAACATAGAACGTAAAGAATTTTTTTTTTTAAATGACCTTGACCTTTGACCTTGACCCAAAGGTCACAATCAAGCTTAAGGATGTGGAAGTAGTTACAATTGTTAGTTAAAAAGAAACATAAAATAAATAACTCACCCCCCCCTTTCTTAAAAAAAAAAATCACATCAACAACAACGTAGAATATTTCTGTAAAATTCAAACCAGACCTCGGATCGACACCAGATTTGGTACAAATGTAGTATAGACCTCAGAGAAACTTTCTGGAAAGTTTTACGGTGAGTCTTATAAGTATATAGAAGTCATGAAGTTTCACGGCAAAAACTACAAGTTCTGTTGTGTTTGAAATTAAAGTGCAGGTGAACGAAGAAATGATCTTAACCTTTTATTGGCTATTTCTTCAGATGTCGTTAATAGCATTCGATTTTCCTGATATGATATGACATTTTAATAACGAGCATTCTCTCTTTCTTTAACATGTGGAATTTATTTGATTTTTATTTGGAATTAATCAGTTTCCAGAAATAGCGATTTTCGATATATTAAAAACAATTCTCGCTTTCATTGTCGTGTTTCCCTTCTAAAAATGCATGTTGGGAGTTTAATTTGTGCTACATATATTTAATATAACCCAAAGAAATGCTTATTTAAATGTTTCATATTTATTTCAGGATATTCAGTCAGAAATGCTAAAATCCGAACCCGATCTTTAAAGCTTTCAACAAAGCTACATGTATTTACAAAAAAATCAGCATGCTCACAATATCGATGAATCGGGCCACAGTCCACTAATACATTTTCATTAGGGAACAGTGTTAACGTTTTCTCACGCAACCCGTCCCTTCTTATTTTATATACTGCTTGCAAGTTCAGGAACTATTTCCTTTTACGGAACTTCTTTCTTCCCCTACCGATTCTAAAAATACGCTTGCATCTATTCTATAGTCCTAAACATTTTAACTTACTACTGTTGTCGGAATGCGTGGCCTAATGGTTAGCGCACCTGCCTTTCAACCCAAGGGTTTTGAGTTCGATCCCTGCTTGAAGAGCAATTTTTTTTTAAAAATAGACTTTAACGGAAACATCCAAAAATGTTTAACGACTAGTAATTTGTTTAGGAGAAATGATTTCTCTTATGTTTTATTAAGGTCTTTCGTCTTCAGCGGAAGACCCTTCTATTATTCTTCGGTTTCTTTTTCATTTTTATTAGGGTCTTCCGTCTTCAGCGGAAGACCCTTCTATTATTCTTCGGTTTCTTTTTTACCTTTATTATTAGGGTCTTCCGTCTTCAGCGAAAGACCCTTCTATTATTCTTCGGTTTCTTTCTTACCTTTATTATTATTCTTTTTTCTTCTTACAAAATTTGTGCAGACGATTTCTCGGAGATGGCTCGTTCGATTTTATTCAAATTTTCATGGTAGATGCGTTGACATCTGAAGTTAATTCCGGCAATATCGTTTTTTGAAAATCACTTCCGGTCGGAAGTTATCGCCCTTTTGTTAAAATTCAGAGGACCTCCTTGTCTGCGATGAAACTCAAAAACGGCTGAAGCTAGAGCGCTGAAATTTTCAGTGATGATAGAGGACTTGCTGCCATATTGCACCTGGGTTTAGATATTTTCCGGAAGTGCCTAGTATGGAAGCTCGGTAGGGGTCAAAATTTAGGACACGAATCATGAGTGAATTTTTGAGACATTTTGTATCATATCTTTTAAAGTATAATTATTTTGTTAAAATATACTGAACAATATTTGTGCAGAATAAAAAGATCTGTAACATGATATCAAGAAAAAAAGGGCTGAGTCATCACGTTAAGGGCCGATAGGGGCCGAAAGTCTTTAATCGATAACTCTTAAACAAGCAATATTTTTGTATACATTACTGAAGCAAAATTATTTATCTTAACAAACTACAACTATATATTATGATTTTTACGTCATATGTTACATAAATAAGGGCCACAAGGGGCCAGAATGCTTAATCTTTGACGCTTTATATCTCGAAAAGGGGAAACATTTTGAAAAGCAATATTGAACAAAAGTTGTTTAGAATGATGATCTGAACAATGTACATCCTTTGAATTTTTCCTAAACAGCCCCTATAAGGACTTAAAGGGGCGGCCCCTAAATATTTCAAGTCTACATATCTCGAAAACGAAACGAAACTTCTTAATAGTTGTTGAACAAAAAGTCTTCAGAATTACAAGACCTTTCATGTGATATCAAGAAAAAGGGGCTGACCCCTCAAATTAGGGGCTCAGAGGGGCCAAAAGTCTTTCATCTATAACTCCTTAACGTAAAATATTTTGATATTGATTATTGAGGCAAAAGTCTTCATCTTCACAATCTGCAACTATATATCTTAAAATTCTCTTCAAATATTACGTAATTAGGGGCCATAAGGGGCCAGAATGCTTAATCTTTGAAGCTTTATATCTCGAAAAGGGGAAACATTTTGAAAAGCAATATTGAACAAAAGTTGTTTAGAATGATGATTTGAACAATGTGCATCCTTTGAATTTTTCCTAAACTGACCCTATAAGGACTTAAAGGGACGGCCCCTAAATATTTCAAGTCTACATATCTCGAAAATGAAACGAAACTTCTGAATAGTCGTTGAATAAAAAGTCTTCAAAATTACAAGACCTTTCAAGTGATATCAAGAGAAAGGGGCTGATCCCTCAAATTAGGGGCTCAGAGGGGCCAAAAGTCTTTCATCTATAACTCCTTAACGTTAAATATTTTGATATTAAATATTGAAGCAAAAATGTTCATCTTCACAATCTGCAACTAGTTATCATAAAATTTTCTTCAAATTTTACGTAATTAGGGGCCATAAGGGGCCAGAATGCTTAATCTTTGAAGCTCTATATCTCGAAAAGGGGAAACATTTTGAAAAGCAATATTGAACAAAAGTTGTTTAGAATGATGATTTGAACAATGTGCATCCTTTGAATTTTTCCTAAACAGCCCCTATAAGGACATAAAGGGACGGCCCCTAAATATTTCAAGTCTACATATCTCGAAAATGAAACGAAACTTCTGAATAGTCGTTGAACAAAAAGTCTTCAAAATTACAAAACCTTTCAAGTGATATCAAGAGAAAGGGGCTGACCCCTCATGAACCCTTTAAATTTTTGTCAAACGGCCCCATTAAGGAATTGGAGGGGTGGCCCCTAAATATTTTCATTCAGTATATCTCCACAACAAAAAGAAATCTCTGAATAGTTGTTGAACAAAAAGTCTTCAGAATTACAAGACCTTTCATTTAATGTCAAGAAAAAGGGGCTGACCCTTCAAATTAGGGGCTGAGAGGGGCCAAATGTCTTTCATCTTTAACTCTTTAACGATCAATAATTTATAATACATTACTGAAGCAAAGATGTTTATCTTAACGATTTACGACAATATATGATAAGATTTTGATCATATGTTACGTAATAAGGGGTTACAAAGGGCCAGAATGCTAAATCTTTGACGCTTTATATTTCGGAAAGGGGGAATATTTTGATAAGCAATACTGAATAGAAGATGGTCAGAATAATGTTCTAAACAATATGAACCCTTTCAATTTTTGTCAAACGGCCCCATTTAGGACTTTGAGGGGTGGCCCCTAAATATTTCCATTCAGCATATCTCCACAACGAAAAGAAATCTCTGAATAGTTGTTGAACAAAAAGTCTTGAAAATCACAAGATCTTTCAATTGATATCAAGAAAAAAGGGGCTGACCCCTCAAACTAGGGACTCTGAGGGGCCAAAAGCATGTCATCTATAGCTCTTTGATAATGTTATATAACTCAAAAGAATGAAATCTAATTAGTGAAGTCTATATATTATTATCTTTTAACAAAGATCATAGTCAAAATCATATTTCATCTTATCGAAAAATCGGACGGAAGACCTACTCGTTGCTCGCAACGAGATCTCATCTAGTTATTATTATTTTTATTCTTTTTTCTTCTTACAAATTTTGTGTAGACGATTTCTCGGAGATGGCTTGTTCAATTTCATTCAAATTTTCATGGTAGATGCGTTGACATCTGAAGTTAATTCCGGCAATTCCGTTAAGGGATATTAACTTCCGGTCGGAAGTTATCGCCCTTTTATCAAAATTTAGAGGACCTCCTTGTCTGCGATGGAACTCAAAAACGGCTTAAGCCAGAGCGCTGAAATTTTCAGTGATGATAGAGGACATGTTGCCATTTTGCACCTGGGTTTGGATATTTTCCGGAAGTGCCTAGTATGAAAGCTCGGTAGGGGTAAAAATTTAGGACACGAAACATGAGTGAATTTTTGAGACATTTTGTATCATATCTTTTAAAGTATAATTATTTTCTTAAGACGTACTGAACAATATTTGTGCAGAATGACAAGATCTTTAATATGATATCAAGAAAAAAGGGCTGACTCATCATATTAGGGGCCGAGAGGGGCCAAAAGTATTAAATCAATAACTCTTTAACGATCAATATTTTGGTATACATTACTGAAGCAAAAATGTTTATCTTAACAATTTACAACTATTTATTATAATATTTATGTCATATGTTACATAATTAGGGGCCATAAGGGGCCAGAATGCCAAATCTTTGACGCTTTATATCTTAAAACTATGAAATATTTTCATAAGCAATATTGAACAAAAGATGTTCAAAAAATGATATTCACATCAAATGTTACATAATTAGGGGCCATAAGGGGCCAGAATGCTAAATCTTTGACGCTTTATATCTTAAAAGTATGAAATATTTTGATAAGCAATATTGAACGAAAGATGTTCAAAATAATGTTATAAACAATATGCAACCTTTCATTTTTTGCTAAACGTCCCCATTAAGGAGTTGAAGGATCGGCCCCTAAATACTTCTTTTGCAAATATCTCAGAAACGAAAAAGAATTTCTGACTAATTATTGAACAAAAAATGTTCAAAATCATGAGAGTTTTAAAATGATGTGAAGAAAAAGGGGCTGGACCCTCAAAATAGGGGCTGAGAGGGGCCAAAAGTCTTTGATCAATTACTCTTTAACGATCAATATTTTGTAATGCATTACTGAAGCAAAATATTTATCTCAACACTTTACAACTATATATTATGATATTCACATCAAATGTTACATAATTAGGGGCCATAAGGGGCCAGAATGCTAAATCTTTGACGCTTTATATCTTAAAAGTATGAAATATTTTGATAAGCAATATTGAACGAAAGATGTTCAAAATAATGTTATAAACAATATGCAACCTTTCATTTTTTGTTAAACGTCCCCATAAAGGAGTTGAAGGACTGGCCCCTAAATACTTCCTTTGAAAATATCTCAGAAACGAAAAAGAATTTCTGACTAGTTGTTGAATAAAAAGTGTTCAAAATTATGAGAGCTTTAAAGTGATATGAAGAAAAAGGGGCTGGACCCTCAAAATAGGGGCTGAGAGGGACCGAAAGTCTTTGAACAATTACTCTTTAACGATCAATATTTTGTAATGCATTACTGAAGCAAAAATGTTTATCTAAACAATTTACAACTATATATATTATGATATTCACATCATATGTTACATAATTAGGGGCCATAAGGGGCCAGAATGCCAAATCGTTGACGCTTTATATCTTAAAACTATGAAATATTTTGATAAGCAATATTGAACAAAAGATGTTCAAAATAATGTTCTAAACAATATGCAACCTTTCATTTTTTGCTAAACGTCCCCATTAAGGAGTTGAAGGACCGGCCCCTAAATATATCCTTTGCATATATTTTGGAAACGAAAAAGAATTTTTGAATAGTTGTTGAACAAAAAGTGTTCAAAATCATGAGAGCTTTAAGGTGATATCAATGAAAAGGGTCTGACCCTTTAAATAAAGGGCCGAGAGGGGCCAAAAGTATACAATCAATAACTCTTTAATGATCAATATTTTGTAATATATTACTGAAGCGAAATAGTTCATCTTCACACACTTTTTCTAAATAACATGATGTTGATATCATATGTTACGCAATAAGGGGTCTTTAGGGGGCCAGATTGCATAATCTTTGGCGCAATATATCTCGAAAAGGAAGAATATTTTGATAAACAGTATTGAACAAAAGACGTTCAAAATAAAATTCTGAACAATATGCATTCTTTCAATTTTTGCTAGACATCTCCATTTAGGACTTGAAGGGCCGGCCCTTAATATTTCTTTTGCATATATCCTCAAAACAAAAATGAATTTCTGAATAGTTGTTGAACAAAAAGTGTTCAAAATCATGAGAGCTTTAAGATGATATCAAGAAAAAGGGGCTGACCTCTCACATTAGGGGCCAAGAAGGGCCGAAGGTCTTTAATCTATAACCCTTTAATGATCAATATTTTGTTAAACATTACGGTATTAAAGCAAAATTGTTCGTCTTAACAATTTATTTATATCATTATATTTGATCGAAAATCTCAGTCAAATTCTTATCTCATCTTATCAAAAATCGGACGGAAGACCCACTCGTTGCTCGCAACGAGATCTCATCTAGTTTGTTATTATTATTATTGTTTTTTTTTTCTTACCGATTTTGTGCACGGGAGTTCTAGGAAACGGCTCGCTCGATTTTCATGACACTTACAGGTCTGATAGAACATTAAAAAATCTAGATGTATATTTTTTTGTTTTGATGACGTCACTTCCGGTTCCGAGCTTTCCGCGATTTAGTGATTTTCGGAGGGTCACTTTGTCCGGCAGTTTCCTCAAAAGCGCTTCCTGTTAGAAGCATGAAATTTTTCAGCGATGATAGAGCATTATGTGTAGATGTGACATACGCATTTCTTTTTCCCCGGAAGTGCCGCACCTCGGCGCTCGCTATGGCCCGAAAAATGTCCTATCGGGATTTTTAAAATTTCTAGCACTTTTTCTACAATATCTTTTTACCTGTAAATATTTTGTTAAAACATATAGAACAAAAGTTGTGTAGAATGTTACGATCTTTCAAAGGATATCAACAATAAGAGGCTGGCCCCTCAAATTAGGGAGCTAGAGGGGCCAAAAGTGTTTTCCTGATATCTCAAAAAGTATTGAGCATTTGTATAGCATCTTAGAAGCAAAGTTGTTGAAAATGACAAGTAGCAGCTAAGGAGATCATCAAAAGTCTTCAAAATGACGTCACTTCCGGTCATACCGGAAGTAATGGTAAATGGCTCATTCTTGCTCATATGACCGTAGATGTCTCTCGATCTCGATCTCATCTCCTTGAAATTAAGACGGAAGATTTATTTGTTGCTTTGCAACAAGCTCGTCTAGTTTTTATTCTTTTTTCTTCTTACAAAATTTGTGCAGACGATTTCTCGGAGATGGCTCGTTCGATTTTATTCAAATTTTCAAGGTAGATGCTTTGACATTTGAAGTTAATTCCGGCAAGTCTGTTAAGGGATATCTACTTCTGGTCGAAAGTTATCGCCCTTTTGTTAAAATTCAGAGGACCTCCTTGTCTGCGATGGAACTCAAAAACGGCTTAAGCTAGAGCGCTGAAATTTTCAGTGATGATAGAGGACATGTTGCCATTATGCACCTGGGTTTAGATATTTTCCGGAAGTGCCTAGTATGGAAGCTCGGTAGGGGTCGAAATTTAGGACACGAATCATGAGTGAATTTTTGAGACATTTTGTATCATATCTTTTAAAGTATAATTATTTTGTTAAAACATATTGAACAATATTTGTGCAGAATGAAAAGATCTGTAACATGATATCAAGACAAAAGGGCTGACTCATCACATTAGGGGCTGATAGGGGCCAAAAGTCTTAAATCGATAACTCTTAAACAAGCAATATTTTTGTATACATAACTGAAGCAAAATTATTTATCTTAACAAACTACAACTATATATTATGATTTTTACGTCATATGTCACATAATTAAGGGTCACAAGGGGCCTGAATGCTTAATCTTTGACGCTTTATATCTCAAAAAGGGTAAATATTTTGAAAAGCAATATTGAACAAAAGTTGTTTAGAATGATGTTTTCAACAATGTGCATCCTTTGAATTTTTCCTAAACAGCCCCTATAAGGACTTAAAGGGACGGCCCCTAAATATTTCAAGTCTACATATCTCGAAAACGAAACGAAACTTCTGAATAGTTGTAGAGCAGAAAGTCTTCAGAATTACAAGACCTTTCATGTGATATCAAGAAAAAGGGGCTGACCCCTCAAATTAGGGGCTCAGAAGGTCCAAAAGTCTTTTATCTATAACTCTTTAATGATCAATATTTTGTTATAAATTACTGAAGCAAAAATGTTTATCTTAACATTCTGCAACTATATATTATAAAATTTTGATCATATGTTACGTAATAAGGGGTCATAAGGGGCCAGAATGCTAAATCTTTAACATTTTGTATCTCGAAAAGGAAAAATATTTTGATAAGCAATATTGAACAAAAGATGTTCAGAATAATATTCTTAACAATATACACCCTTTTAATTTTTGCAAGACATCCCCATTAAGGACTTGGAGGGCTGGCCCCTAAATATTGTTAATCTACATATCTCTTAAACGAAAGGAAATTTCTGAATAGTTGTTGAACAAAAAGTGTTCAAAATCACAATACCTTTTATTTGATATCAAGAAAAAGGGGCTGACCCCTCAAATTAGGGGCTCAAAAGGGCCAAAAGTCTTTTATCTATAACTCTTTAATGATCAATATTTTGTTATAAATTATTGAAGCAAAAATGTTCATCTTAACATTCTGCAACTATATATTATAAAATTTTGATCATATATTACGTAATAAGGGGCTATAAGGTCCCAGAATGCTAAATCTTTGACATTTTGTATCTCGAAAAGGAGAAATATTTTAATAAGCAATATTGAACAAAAGATGATCAGAATATTGTTCTTAACAATATACACCCTTTTAATTTTTGCAAAACATCCCCATTAAGGAGTTGGAGGGCTGGCCCCTAAATATTGTTATTCTATATATCTCTTAAACGAAAGGAAATTTCTGAATAGTTGTTGAACAAAAAGTCTTCAAAATTACAAGACCTTTTATTTGATATCAAGAAAAAGGGGCTGACCCCTCAAATTAGGGGCTCAAAAGGGCCAAAAGTCTTTTATCTATAACTTTTTAATGATCAATATTTTGTTGTAAATTACTGAAGCAAAAATGTTCATCTTAACATTCTGCAACTATATATTATAAAAATTTTGATCATATGTTACGTAATAAGGGGCCACACGGGGCCGGAATGCTAAATCTTTGACACTTTGTATCTCGAAAAGGGGAAATATTTTGATAAGCATTATTGAACAAAAGATGATCAGAATAATGTTTAAAACAATCATCCTTTCACTTTTATAGACAAATATCTCAGTCAGGATCTTGATTAATCTCATCCAAAATCGGACGGAAGACCCACTCGTTGCTCGCAACGAGAACCATCTAGTTATTAGGGTCTTCCGTCTTCTGCGGAAGACCCTTCTATTATTCTATTGTTGATTTTTCACTTTTTCTTATTAGGGTCTTCCGTCTTCAGCGGAAGACCCTTCTATTATTCTTAGGTTTCTTTTTTACCTTTATTATTATTATTAGGGTCTTCCGTCTTCAGCGGAAGACCCTTCTATTATTCTATTGTTTCTTTTTCACTTTTCTTATTATTATTAGGGTCTTCCGTCTTCTGCGGAAGACCCTTCTATTATTCTATTGTTGATTTTTCACTTTTCTTTTTATTATTATTATTCTTTTTTTTTTCCTTACCAATTTTGTGCAGAAGATTTCTCGGAGATCTCTCAATCGATTTGCTTCAAATTTTCAGGGTTAATGCGTTGCTATCTGAAGTTTATAACGCCGCTTCAGTTTTTGAAAAATCACTTCCGGTCAGAAGTTATCGCCCTTTGATCGATTTTTACATAGACCTTGTGTCTGCACAAAAACTCAAGAACGACAAATGCTAGAGTGTTGAAACTTTCAGTGGTGATAGAGGACATGTTCTAGATGTGCACCTTGGTTTTCAAATTTTCCGGAAGTGCGAAGTATGGAAGCTTGGTAGGGGTCGAAATTTAGGACGTGATTTATGAGTGAATTTTAGAGACATTTCTTATAAGAACATTTTAAATAGAAGTATTTTGTTATAACATATTGAACAAAAAGTCTTCAAAATCACAAGACCTTTTATTTGATATCAAGAAAAAGGGGCTGACTCCTCAAATTAGGGTCCTGGATGGGCCAAAAATCTTTCATCTATACATGTAACTTTTTAATCATCAATATTTTGTTATAAATTACTGAAGCAAAAATGTTCATCTTAACATTCTGCAACTATATATTATAAAATTTTGATCATATGTTACGTAATAAGGGACCATAAAGGGCCAGAATGCTAAATATTTGACACTTTGTATCTCGAAAAGGAGAAATATTTTGATAAGCAATATTGAACAAAAGATGTTCAGAATAATGATCTAAACAATATACACCCTTTTAATTTTTGCAAGACATCCCCATTAAGGACTTGGAGGGCTGGCCCCTAAATATTGTTATTCTATATATCTCTTAAACGAAAGGAAATTTCTGAATAGTTGTTGAACAAAAAGTCTTCAAAATCAAAAGACCTTTTATTTGATATGAAGAAAAAGGGGCTGACCCCTCAAACTAGGGGCTCAGAAGGGCCAAAAGTCTTTAATCTATAACTCTTTAATGATCAATATTTTGTTATCAATTACTGAAGCAAAAATGTTCATCTTAACATTCTGCAACTATATATTATAAAATTTTGATCATATGTTACGGAAGAAGGGGCCATAAAGGGCCAGAATGCTAAATCTTTGACACTTTGTATCTCGAAAAGGAGAAATATTTTGATAAGCAATATTGAACAAAAGATGTTCAGAATAATGTTCTAAACAATATACACCCTTTTAATTTTTGCAAGACATCCCCATTAAGGACTTGGAGGGCTGGCCCCTAAATATTGTTATTCTATATATCTCTTAAACGAAAGGAAATTTCTGAATAGTTGTTGAACAAAAAGTCCTCAAAATCACAAGACCTTTCATTTGACATCAAGAAAAAGGGGCTGGCCTCTCAAATTAGGGGCTCAGAAGGGCCAAAGTCTTTTATTTATAACTCTTTAATGATCAATATTTTGTTATCAATTACTGAAGCAAAAATGTTCATCTTAACATTCTGCAACTATATATTATAAAATTTTGATCATATGTTACGTAATAAGGGGCCATAAAGGGCCAGAATGCTAAATATTTGACACTTTGTATCTCGAAAAGGAGAAATATTTTGATAAGCAATATCGAACAAAAGATGTTCAGAATAATGATCTAAACAATATACACCCTTTTAATTTTTGCAAGACATCCCCATTAAGGACTTGGAGGGCTGGCCCCTAAATATTGTTATTCTATATATCTCTTAAACGAAAGGAAATTTCTGAATAGTTGTTGAACAAAAAGTCTTCAAAATCTCAAGACCTTTTATTTGATATAAAGAAATAGGGGCTGACCCCTCAAATTAGGGGTTCAGAACGGCCAAAAGTCTTTCATCTATAACTCTTTAATGATGAATATTTTGTTATAAGTTATCGAAGCAAAAATGTTTATCTTAACATTCTGCAACTATGTATTATAAAATTTTGATCATATGTTACGTAATAAGGGGCCAGAATGCTAAATCCTTGACACCTCCGACAAGGGGAAATATTTTGATAAGCAATAATGAACAAAAGAAGCTCAGAATAATAGTTTAAACAATATGCATCCTTTCTTTTTTTACAGACGAATATCTCAGTCAAGATCTTGACTAATCTTATCCAAAATCAGACGGAAGACCCACTCGTTGCTCGCAACGAGAACCATCTAGTTCTTCCTTTTTTTTTTCTTTACAAATTTTGTGCAGAAGATTTCTCGGAGATGGTTCGATCGATTTGGTTCAAATTTTCAGCATTAACACCTTTTTATCTGAAGTTAATTCCGGCAATTCCGTTTCTAGAAAATAACTTCCGGTCGGAAGTTATCGCCCTTTTATCAAAATTTAGAGGACCTCCTTGTCTGCGATGGAACTCAAAAACGGCTTAAGCTAGAGCGCTGAAATTTTCAGAGATGATAGAGGACATATTGCCATTGTGCACCTGGGTTTAGATATTTTCCGGAAGTGCCTAGTATGGAAGCTCGGTAGGGGTCGAAATTTAGGACACGAATCATGATTGAATTTTAGAGACATTTCTTACGATAACTTTTTAACTATGAGTATTTTGTTAAAACATATTGAACAGAAATTGTGTAGAATTACAAGATCTTTTATATGATATCAGAGAAAAAGGGCTGACTCATCACATTAGGGGCCGAGAAGGGCCGAAATTCTTTAACCAATAAATCTTTAACGATCAATATTTTGTAATGCATTACTGAAGCAAAAATGTTTAACTCAACAATTTACAACTATATATTATAATATTCACATCATATGTTATATAATTAGGGGCAATAAGGGGCCAGAATGCTAAAACTTTGACGCTTTATATCTCAAAAGTGGGAAATATTTTGATAAGCAATATTGAACAAAAGATGTTCAAAATAATGTTCTAAACAATATACAACCTTTCATTTTTTGCTAAACGTCCCCATTAAGGAGTTGAAGGGCCGGCCCCTAAATACTTCTTTTGCAAATATCTCAGAAACGAAAAAGAATTTTTGACTAGTTGTTGAACAAAAAGTGTTCAAAATCATGAGAGCCATAAAGTGTTATGAAGGAAAAGGGGCTGGCCCCTCAAAAAAGGGGCTGAGAGGGGCCGAAAGTCTTTGAACAATAACTCTTTAACGATCAATATTTTGTAATGCATTACTGAAGCAAAAATGTTTATCTCAACAATTTACAACTATATATTATGATATTCATACCATATTTTACATAATTAGGGGCCATAAAGGGCCAGAATGCTAAATTTTTGACGCTTTATATCTCAAAAGTCGGAAATATTTTGAAAAGCAATATTGAACAAAAGATGTTCAAAATAATGTTCTGAACAATATGCAACCTTTTATTTTTTGCTAAACGTCCCCATTAAGGAGTTGAAGGGCCAGCCCCTAAATATTTCTTATTTAAATATCTCAAAAACGAAGAAGAATTTGTAAATAGTTGTTGAACAAAAAATGTTCAAAATCATGAGAGTTTTGAAGTGGTATGAAGAAAAAGGGACTGGCCCCTCTAAATAGGGGCTGAGAGGGGCCAAAAGTCTTTAATCAATAAATCTTTAACGATTAATATTTTGTAATGCATTACTGAAAGAAAAATGTTTATCTCAACAATTTACAACTATCTATTATGATATTCACATCATATGTTACATAATTAGGGGCCATAAGGGGCCAGAATGCAAAATCTTTCACGCTTTATATCTCAAAAGGGGGAAATATTTTGAGAAGCAGTATTGAATAAAAGATGTTCAAAATAATGTTCTAAACAATATGTGAACTTTCAATTTTTGCTAAATATCCCCATTTAGGTGTTGAAGGACCAGCCCCTAAATGTTTCTTTTGAGTATATCTCGGAAACGAAGAAGACATTCTCAATAGTTGTTGAATAAAAAGTTTTTAAAATCACGAGAGGTTTAAGCTTATATAAAAAAGGGATTAAAAAAACCCAAAATCTCTGTCAAATTCTTATCTCATCTGATCAAAAATCGGACGGAAGACCCACTCGTTGCTCGCAACGAGATCGCATCTAGTTATTATTATTATTCTTTTTTTTTTCCTTACCGATTTTGTGCAGAAGATTTCTCGGAGATCTCTCGATCGATTTGCTTCCAATTTTCAGGGTTAATGCGTTGCTATCTGAAGTTTATAACACCGCTTCAGTTTTTGGAAAATCACTTCCGGTCAGAAGTTATCGCCCTTTGATCGATTTTTACATAGACCTTGTGTCTGCACAAAAACTCAAAAACGACAAATGCTAGAGTGTTGAAACTTTCAGTGGTGATAGAGGACATGTTCTAGATGTGCACCTTGGTTTTCAAATTTTCCGGAAGTGCGAAGTATGGAAGCTGGGTAGGGGTCGAAATTTAGGACGTGATTTACGAGTGAATTTTAGAGACATTTCTTATAATAACATTTTAAATAGAAGTATTTTGTTAAAACATATTGAACAAAAAGTCTTCAAAATTACAAGACCTTTTATTTGATATTAAGTAAAAGGGGCTGACCCCTCAAATTAGGGGCTCAGAAGGGCCAAAAGTCTTTCATCTATAACTCTTTAATGATCAATATTTTGTTATAAATTACTGAAGCAAAAATGTTCATTATAACAATTAGCAACTATATATTATAAACTTTTGATCATATATTACGTAACAAGGGGCCATAAGGGGCCAGAATGCTAAATCTTTGACACATTATATCTCGAAAAGGGGAAATATTTTGATAAGCAATATTGAACAAAAGATGTTCAGAATAATGTTCTAAACAATATACACCCTCTTAATTTTTGCAAGACATCCCCATTAAGGAGTTGGAGGGCTGGCCCCTAAATATTGTTATTCTATATATCTCTTAAACGAAAGGAAATTTCTGAATAGTTGTTGAACAAAAAGTCTTCAAAATCACAAGACCTTTTATTTGATATCAAGAAAAAGGGGCTGACCCCTCAAATTAGGGGCTCAGAAGGGCCAAAAGTCTTTCATCTATAACTCTTTAATGATCAATATTTTGTTATAAATTATTGAAGCAAAAATGTTCATCTTAACAATCTGCAACTATATATTATAAAATTTTGATCATATGTTACGTAATAAGGGGCCATAAGGGGCCAGAATGCTAAATCTATGACACTTTATATCTCGAAAAGGGGAAATATTTTGATAAGCAATATTGAACAAAAGATGTTCAGAATAATGTTCTAAACAATATACACCCTCTTAATTTTTGCAAGACATCCCCATTAAGGAGTTGGAGGGCTGGCCCCTAAATATTGTTATTCTATATATTTCTTAAACGAAAGGAAATTTCTGAATAGTTGTTGAACAAAAAGTCTTCAAAATCACAAGACCTTTTATTTGATATCAAGAAAAAGGGGCTGACCCCTCAAATTAGGGGCTCAGAAGGGCCAAAAGTCTTTCATCTATAACTCTTTAATGATCAATATTTTGTTATAAATTATTGAAGCAAAAATGTTCATCTTAACAATCTGCAACTATATATTATAAAATTTTGATCATATGTTACGTAATAAGGGGCCATAAGGGGCCAGAATGCTAAATCTTTGACACTTTATATCTCGAAAAGGGGAAATATTTTGATAAGCAATATTGAACAAAAGATGTTCAGAATAATGTTCTAAACAATATACACCCTCTTAATTTTTGCAAGACATCCCCATTAAGGAGTTGGAGGGCTGGCCCCTAAATATTGTTATTCTATATATCTCTTAAACGAAAGGAAATTTCTGAATAGTTGTTGAACAAAAAGTCTTCAAAATCACAAGACCTTTTATTTGATATCAAGAAAAAGGGGCTGACCCCTCAAATTAGGGGCTCAGAAGGGCCAAAAGTCTTTCATCTATAACTCTTTAATGATCAATATTTTGTTATATATTACTGAAGCAAAAATGTTCATCTTAACAATCTGCAATTATATATTATAAAGTTTTGATCATATGTTACGTAAAAAGGGGCCAGAATGCTAAATCTTTGACGCTTTATATCTCGAAAAGGGGAAATATTTTGATAAGCAATATTGAACAAAAGATGTTCAGAATAATGTTCTAAACAATATACACCCTCTTAATTTTTGCAAGACATCCCCATTAAGGAGTTGGAGGGCTGGCCCCTAAATATTGTTATTCTATATATCTCTTAAACGAAAGGAAATTTCTGAATAGTTGTTGAACAAAAAGTCTTCAAAATCACAAGACCTTTTATTTGATATCAAGAAAAAGGGGCTGACCCCTCAAATTAGGGGCTCAGAAGGGCCACAAGTCTTTCATCTATCATTATTTTGTTATAAATTACTGAAGCAAAAACGTTCATCTTAACATTCTGCAACTATATATTATAAAATTTTGATCATATGTTACGTAAAAAGGGGCCATAAGGGGCCAGAATGCTAAATCTTTGACACCTCCAACAAGGGGAAATATTTTGATAAGCAGTAATGAACAAAAGATGCTCAGAATAATGTTTTAAACAATATGCATCCTTTCACTTTTTACAGACGAATATCTCAGTCAAGATCTTGACTAATCTTATCCAAAATCAGACGGAAGACCCACTCGTTGCTCGCAACGAGAACCATCTAGTTATTATTCTTTTTTTTCTTTACAAAATTTGTGCAGACGATTTCTCGGAGATGGCTGGTTCGATTTTATTCAAATTTTCATGGTAGATGCGTTGACATCTGAAGTTAATTCCGGCAATATCGTTTTTTGAAAATCACTTCCGGTCGGAAGTTATCGCCCTTTTATTAAAATTCAGAAGACCTCCTTGTCTGCGATGGAACTCAAAAACGGCTTAAGCTAGAGCGCTGAAATTTTCAGTGATGATAGAGGACATGTTGCCATATTGCACCTGGGTTTAGATATTTTCCGGAAGTGCCTAGTATGGAAGCTCGGTAGGGGTCGAAATTTAGGACACGAATCATGAGTGAATTTTGGAGACATTTTGTATCGTATCTTTTAAAGTATAATTATTTTGTTAAAACATATTGAACAATATTTGTGCAGAATAAAAAGATCTGTAACATGAGATCAAGAAAAAAGCGCTGACTTATCACATTAGGGGCCGATAGGGGCCGAAAGTCTTTAATCGATAACTCTTAAACAAGCAATATTTTTGTATACATTACTGAAACAAAATTATTTATCTTAACAAACTACAACTATATATTATGATTTTTACGTCATATGTTACATAAATAAGGGCCACAAGGGGCCAGAATGCTTAATCTTTGAAGCTTTATATCTCGAAAAGGGGAAACATTTTGAAAAGCAATTTTGAACAAAAGTTGTTTAGAATGATGATCTGAACAATGTGCATCCTTTGAATTTTTCCTAAACAGCCCCTATAAGGACTTAAAGGGACGGCCCCTAAATATTTCAAGTCTACATATCTCGAAAAGGAAACGAAACTTCTGAATAGTTGTTGAACAGAAAGTCTTCAAAATTACAAGACCTTTCATGTGATGTCAAGAAAAAGGGGCTGACCCCTCAAATTAGGGGCTCAGAGGGGCCAAAAGTCTTTCATCTATATCTCCTTAACGTTAAATATTTTGATATTAATTATTGAGGCAAAAATGTTCATCTTCACAATCTGCAACTATATATCTTAAAATTCTCTTCAAATATTACGTAATTAGGGGCCATAAGGGGCCAGAATGCTTAATCTTTGAAGCTCTATATCTCGAAAAGGGGAAACATTTTGAAAAGCAATATTGAACAAAAGTTGTTTAGAATGATGATCTGAACAATGTGCATCCTTTGAATTTTTCCTAAACAGCCCCTATAAGGGCTTAAAGGGACGGCCCCTAAATATTTCAAGTCTACATATCTCGAAAAGGAAACGAAACTTCTGAATAGTTGTAGAACAGAAAGTCTTCAAAATTACAAGACCTTTCATGTGATATCAAGAAAAAGGGGCTGATCCCTCAAATTAGGGGCTCAGAGGGGCCAAAAGTCTTTCATCTATAACTCCTTAACGTTAAATATTTTGATATTAATTATTGAAGCAAAAATGTTCATCTTCCCAATCTGCATCTATATCTCTTAAATTTTTTTTAAAAAAAAATTCGTAATTAGGGGCCATAAGGGGCCAGAATGCTAAATCTTTGACGCAAGCTCGTCTAGTAATTATTAATTTCTTTAACCTTTCTGAGCAGAAATCTCTTGAAATGCCTCTGTTTATTGGATCTTTCCACCTATCTGTATGACCTTGACCTTTGACCTTGAACTTTGACCTTGATATAGGACCTTGACATTAAGGTCAGAATGTTTACTGAGGAAGTGGAGAGTTGATTACAACCCCCAGTGTGTAACAAGCTAAGGATTATTATATACCCCCCCCTTTTTTTCGTGGAAAAAAAATGACAGCAGTTGCAACATGCAATATTTCTCTAGAATTGAATTCACACATCGGATCGACACGAAACTTTAGAGAACTGTAGCTGAGACTCCAAAGTAACTCCCTGTAGAGTTTTATGGTCTTTCTCTGAAAAATGTAGAAATTACATTTTTTTTCCGGAAAAACTTCAAAGAAAACAATCATCCCGAGAGCAATGTGAAATCGTTCTCTTAGTTTCAAATCACACTTCAGATAGATATAAGATTTCAGGGAGTTGTAGCTAAGAACCTACTGGAACTTTCTTAAGTTTTATTGTCCTTCTCTCCCTCTCTCCAAAAAAAAAAAAAAAGAATAATGAAAATTATCGGCAAACATGACTTTGGGTTAAATTTGAAACTAAGGACATGCATCCAGCTACAGTAGCAGGTTAAAACATAGAACGTAAAGATTTTTTTTTTTTAAATGACCTTGACCTTTGACCTTGACCCAAAGGTCACAATCAAGCTTAAGGTTGTGGAAGTAGTTACAATTGTTAGTTAAAAAGAAACATAAAAAAAATAACTCACCCCCCCCTTTCTTAAAAAAAAAATCACATCAACAACAACGTAGAATATTTCTGAAAAATTCAAACCAGACCTCGGATCGACACCAAATTTGGTACAAATGTAGTATAGACCTCAGAGAAACTTTCTGGAAAGTTTTACGGTGAGTCTTATAAGTATATAGAAGTCATGAAGTTTCACGGCAAAAACTACAAGTTCTGTTGTGTTTGAAATTAAAGTGCAGGTGAACGAAGAAATGATCTTAACCTTTTATTGGCTATTTCTTCAGATGTCGTTAATAGCATTCGATTCTCCTGATATGATATGACATTTTAATAACGAGCATTCTCTCTTTCTTTTACATGTGGAATTTATTTGATTTTTATTTGGAATTAATCAGTTTACAGACATAGCTATTTTCGATATATTAAAAACAATTCTCGCTTTCATTGTCGTGTTTCCCTTCTAAAAATGCATGTTGGGAGTTTAATTTGTGCTACATATATTTAATATAACCCAAAGAAATGCTTATTTAAATGTTTCATATTTATTTCAGGATATTCAGTCAGAAATGCTAAAATCCGAACCCGATCTTTAAAGCTTTCAACAAAGCTACATGTATTTACAAAAAAATCAGCATGCTCACAATATCGATGAATCGGGCCACAGTCCACTAATACATTTTCATTAGGGAACAGTGTTAACGTTTTCTCACGCAGCCCGTCCCTTCTTATTTTATATACTGCTTGCAAGTTCAGGAACTATTTCCTTTTACGGAACTTCTTTCTTCCCCTACCGATTCTAAAAATACGCTTGCATCTATTCTATAGTCCTAAACATTTTAACTTACTACTGTTGTCGGAATGCGTGGCCTAATGGTTAGCGCACCTGCCTTTCAACCCTAGGGTTTTGAGTTCGATCCCTGCTTGAAGAGCAATTTTTTTTTTTAAATAGACTTTTACGGAAACATCCAAAAATGTTTAACGACTAGTAATTTGTCTAGGAGAAATGATGTCTCTTATGTTTTATTAAGGTCTTTCGTCTTCAGAGGAAGACCCTTCTATTATTCTTCGGTTTCTTTTTCATTTTTATTAGGGTCTTCCGTCTTCAGTGGAAGACCCTTCTATTATTCTTAGGTTTCTTTTTTACCTTTATTAGGGTCTTCCGTCTTCAGCGGAAGACCCTTCTATTATTCTTATGTTTCTTTTTCACTTTTATTATTATTCTTCTTTTTTTTCTCCTTACCGATTTTGTGCAGAAGATTTCTCGGAGATGAATTGATCGATTTACTTCAAATTTTCAGAGTTTATGTCTTATCATCTGAAGTTTGTACCGGCATTTCAAAATTTGAAAAACCACTTCCGGTCGGAAGTTATCGCCCTTTTATTTAATTTCAGAGGACCTCCTTGTCTGTGATGGAACTCAAAATCGGCTTAAGCTAGAGCGCTGAAATTTTCAGTGATGATAGAGGACATGTTGCCATTATGCACCTGGGTTTAGATATTTTCCGAAAGTGCCTAGTATGGAAGCTCGGTAGGGGTCGAAATTTAGGACACGAATCATGAATGAATTTTTGAGACATTTTGTATAATATCTTTTAAAGTATAATTATTTTGTTAAAACATATTGAACAATATTTGTGCAGAATGACAAGATCTTTAATATGATATCAAGAAAAAAGGGCTGACTTGTCATATTAGGGGCCGAGAGGGGCCAAAAGTATTAAATCAATAACTCTTTAACGATCAATATTTTTTAATGCATTACTGAAGCAAAAATGTTTATTTTACCAATTTACAACTATATATTACAATATTCGCATCATACGTTACATAATTAGGGGCCATAAGGGGCCAGAATGCTAAATCGTTGACGCTTTATATCTCAAAGTGGGAAGTATTTTGATAAGCAATATTGAACAAAAGATGTTCAAAATTATGTTCTAAACAATATGCAACCTTTTAGTTTTTGCTAAACGTACCCATTAAGGAGTTGAAGGGCCAGCCCCGAAATATATCTTTCGCATATATCTCGGAAACAAAAAAGAATTTCTGAATAGTTGTTGAACAAAACGTGTTCAGAATCATGAGATCTTTAAAGTGGTATGAAGAAAAAGGGACTGGCCCCTCAAAATAGGGGCCGAGAGGGACCAAAAGTATTAAATCAATAACTCTTTCGCAATCAATATTTTTGTATACATTACTGAAGCAAAAATGTTGATCTTAACAATCTTCAACTATATATAATAATATTTATGTCATATGTTACATGATTAGGGGGCAAAAGGGGCCAGAATGCCAAATCTTCGACGCTTTATATCTCAAAAGTGGGAAATATTTTGATAAGCAATACTGAACAAAAGATGTTTAGAATAATGTTCTGAACAATATGCAACCTTTTAGTTTTTGCTAAACGTACCCATTAAGGAGTTGAAGGGCCAGCCCCGAAATATATCTTTCGCATATATCTCGGAAACAAAAAAGAATTTCTGAATAGTTGTTGAACAAAACGTGTTCAGAATCATGAGATCTTTAAAGTGGTATGAAGAAAAAGGGACTGGCCCCTCAAAATAGGGGCCGAGAGGGACCAAAAGTATTAAATCAATAACTCTTTCGCAATCAATATTTTGGTATACATTACTGAAGCAAAAATGTTGATCTTAACAATCTTCAACTATATATAATAATATTTATGTCATATGTTACATGATTAGGGGGCAAAAGGGGCCAGAATGCCAAATCTTCAACGCTTTATATCTCAAAAGTGGGAAATATTTTGATAAGCAATACTGAACAAAAGATGTTTAGAATAATGTTCTGAACAATATGCAACCTTTTAGTTTTTGCTAAACGTACCCATTAAGGAGTTGAAGGGCCAGCCCCGAAATATATCTTTCGCATATATCTCGGAAACAAAAAAGAATTTCTGAATAGTTGTTGAACAAAACGTGTTCAGAATCATGAGATCTTTAAAGTGGTATGAAGAAAAAGGGACTGGCCCCTCAAAATAGGGGCCGAGAGGGACCAAAAGTATTAAATCAATAACTCTTTCGCAATCAATATTTTGGTATACATTACTGAAGCAAAAATGTTGATCTTAACAATCTTCAACTATATATAATAATATTTATGTCATATGTTACATGATTAGGGGGCAAAAGGGGCCAGAATGCCAAATCTTCGACGCTTTATATCTCAAAAGTGGGAAATATTTTGATAAGCAATACTGAACAAAAGATGTTTAGAATAATGTTCTGAACAATATGCAACCTTTTAGTTTTTGCTAAACGTACCCATTAAGGAGTTGAAGGGCCAGCCCCTAAATATATCTTTCGCATATATCTCGGAAACAAAAAAGAATTTCTGAATAGTTGTTGAACAAAACGTGTTCAGAATCATGAGATCTTTAAAGTGGTATGAAGAAAAAGGGACTGGCCCCTCAAAATAGGGGCCGAGAGGGACCAAAAGTATTAAATCAATAACTCTTTCGCAATCAATATTTTGGTATACATTACTGAAGCAAAAATGTTGATCTTAACAATCTTCAACTATATATAATAATATTTATGTCATATGTTACATGATTAGGGGGCAAAAGGGGCCAGAATGCCAAATCTTCAACGCTTTATATCTCAAAAGTGGGAAATATTTTGATAAGCAATACTGAACAAAAGATGTTTAGAATAATGTTCTGAACAATATGCAACCTTTTAGTTTTTGCTAAACGTACCCATTAAGGAGTTGAAGGGCCAGCCCCTAAATATATCTTTCGCATATATCTCGGAAACGAAAAAGAATTTCTGAATAGTTGTTGAACAAAAAATGTTCAAAGTCATGAGAGCTTTGAAGTGGTATAAAGAAAAAGGGGCTGGCCCCTCAAAATAAGGGCCCAGAGGGACTAATCAATAACTGTTTAATGATCAATATTTGTAATTCATTATTGAAACAAAAATGTTTATCTCAACAATTTTCAACTATATATTATGATATTTAAATCACATGTTACATGATTAGGGACCAAAAGGGCCAGAAATATCTCGAAAGTGGGAAATGTTCTGATAAGCAATATTGAATAAAAGATGTTCAAAATAATGTTCTGAACAATATATAACCTTTCAATTTTTGCTAAACGTGTTCCCATTAAGGAGTTGAAGGGCCAGTTTTAAGATTGTATTGATCAAGAAAAGGGGCTGACCACTCTTATAAGGGGCCAAGTAGGCCGAAAGTCTTTACTAATCTATTTCTTTTTAATGATCAATATTTTGTTACACGTGCACATTACTGAAGCAAAAGTGTTCGTCTTAACAATTTATTTATATCAATATTTCTAAACGAAAATCTGAGTCAAATTCTTATCTTATCGAAAAAGCGGACGGAAGACCCACTCGTTGCTCGCAACGAGATCGCATCTAGTTATTATTATTCTTTTTTTTTTCCTTACCGATTTTGTGCAGAAGATTTCTCGGAGATCTCTCGATCGATTTGCTTCAAACTTTCAGAGTTAATGCGTTGCTATCTGAAGTTTATAACGCCATGTCAGTTTTTGAAAAATCACTTCTGGTCAGAAGTTATCGCCCTTTGATCGATTTTTACATAGACCTTGTGTCTGCACAAAAACTCAAGAACGACAAATGCTAGAGTGTTGAAACTTTCAGTGGTGATAGAGGACATGTTCTAGATGTGCACCTTGGTTTTCAAATTTTCCGGAAGTGGGCAGTATGGAAGCTCGGTAGGGGTCGAAATTTAGGATGTGATTTATGAGTGAATTTTAGAGACATTTCTTAAAATAACATTTTAAATAGAAGTATTTTGTTAAAACATATTGAACAAAAAGTCTTCAAAATCACAAGACCTTTTCGTTGATATCAAGAAAAAGGGGCTGACCCCTCAAATTAGGGGCTCAGAAGGGCCAAAAGTCTTACATCCATAACTCTTTAATGATGAATATTTTGTTATAAATTATTGAAGCAAAAATGTTCATCTTAACATTCTGCAACTATATATTATAAAATTTTGATCATATGTTACGTAATAAGAGGCCATAAGGGGCCAGAATGGTAAATCTTTGACAATTTATATCTCGAAAAGGGGAAATATTTTGATAAGCAATATTGAACAAAAGATGTTCAAAATAATGTTCTAAACAATATACACCCTTTTAATTTTTGCAAGACATCCCCATTAAGGACTTGGAGGGCTGGCCCCTAAATATTGTTATTCTATATTTCTCTTAAACGAAAGGAAATTTCTGAATAGTTGTTGAACAAAAAGTGTTCAAAATCACAATACCTTTTATTTGATATCAAGAAAAAGGGGCTGACCCCTCAAATTAGGGGCTCAGAAGGGCCAAAAGTCTTTCATCTATAACTCTTTAATGATGAATATTTTGTTATACGTTATTGAAGCAAAAATGTTCATTTTAACATTTTGCAACTATATATTATAAAATTTTGATCATATGTTACGTAATAAGGGCCATAAGGGGCCAGAATGCTAAATCTTTGACACATTATATCTCGAAAAGGGAAAATATTTTGATAAGCAATATTGAACAAAAGATGTTCAGAATAATGTTCTAAACAATATACACCCTTAAAATTTTTGCAAGACATCCCCATTAAGGAGTTGGAGGGCTGGCCCCTAAATATTGTTATTCTATATTTCTCTTAAATGAAAGGAAATTTCTGAATAATTGTTGAACAAAAAGTCTTCAAAATCACAAGATCTTTCATTTGATATCAAGAAAAAGGGGCTGACCCCTCAAATTAGGGGTTCAGAAGGGCCAAAAGTCTTACATCCATAACTCTTTAATGATGAATATTTTGTTATAAATTACTGAAGCAAAAATGTTTATTTTAAAGTTCTGCAACTATATATTATAAAATTTTGAACTTATGTTACGTAATAAGGGGCCATAAGGGGCCAGAATGCTAAATTTTTGACACCTCGAACAAGGAGAAATATTTTGATAAGCAATAATGAACAAAAGAAGCTCAGAATAATGTTTTAAACAACATGCATCCTTTCACTCTTTACAGACGAATATCTCAGTCAAGATCTTGACTAATCTTATCCAAAATCAGACGAAAGACCCACTCGTTGCTTGCAACGAGAACCATCTAGTTAAGGTCTTCCGTCTTCACGGAAGACCTTATAGTGATTCTACTGTTTCTTATTATTATTATTATTATTATTATTATTATTCTTTTTTTTTGACAAAATTTTGTGCACGCGATTTCTCGAAAAGTATTCAGTCGTTTTCAATGAAACTTTCAGGAAAAATCAGTCATTGTATGAACTTTGTTCATCACAAGGAAAATTTGGAAAATTCCATTTTGGTTCCAAGTTACGGGCAATTTCCTGATTTTAAAATGAAATTTTGTCGCCCCTTTTTCTCAAGAATGGCTAATGATATGAACTGGAGACTTATTGGAGAGCATAGAACGTGACTTCTAAATTTGCAGAATCGCATTTTCGTTCGTCGTCGGCACTTCCGGTCGATTACGGAAGTGATCAAAGAAATCGTAAAATTTCAACTTTCTTTTTTTAAATCAATACTTACATCACATTATTGCATCTCTTTTGTAGTTTCGAAATATGTTGGTCCCACCGGAAACAAAAACGTCAGCTTCCGGTTATAAGAGAAAAACTACATAATTTGAGTATTTTTCTTTCCCATTAATATTCTTTGTAGATAAAGTATTTGAAATGAATTTTAAATATGTTATTTAGACTGCATATATCTAGAGTACCGTCAAATATCTTTGTAAAATTCACTTCCGGTCGCGTGTTTTCCTGTCCTCAAAATGAGAAGTTGTCTGAGCAAGATCTCGGAAACGGTGAGAGATTAAGACACCAAAGTTATATGGGCAACAGACCTTAAGATGTAGGCAAAACCATTTGGGTTAAGAGCGTCAGCCGTCACTTCCGGTCGTAACAGGAAGTGATCAAAGAAATCGAAAATTTCAACTTTTCTTTTTTTAATTAAAAATTGCATCACTTTATTGCATCTTTTTCTCAGATTCGAAAGATGTTGGTCCCACCGGAAATAAAAACGACAACTTCCGGTTATAAGAGAAAAACTACATAATTTGAATATTTTTCTTTCCCATTAATATCCTTTGTAGATAAAGTATTTGAAATGAATTTTAAATATGTTATTTAGACTGCAAATATCTAGAGTAACATCAAATATCTTTGTAAAATTCACTCCGGGTCGCGTGTTTTCCTGTCCTCAAAATGAGAAGTTGTCTGAGCAAGATCTCGGAAACGGTGAGAGATTAAGACACCAAACTTATTTGAACAACAGACCTTAAGATGAAGACAAAACCATTTGGGTTAAGAGCGTCAGCCGTCACTTCCGGTCGTAACAGGAAGTGATCAAAGAAATCGAAAATTTCAACTTTTCTTTTTTTAATTAAAAATTGCATCACTTTATTGCATCTTTTTCTCAGATTCGAAAGATGTTGGTCCCACCGGAAATAAAAACGTCAACTTCTGGTTTTAGGAGATAAACTACGTTATTTTGATATTTAACATTCTCATAAATATTGCTTATCGATAAAGTACTTGAAAAATTTTTATGTATGTTGAAGATACTGCAAATGTCTAGAGAAAAGTCAGAGATTTTATAAAATTCACTTTCGGTCGCGTGTTTACCTGTCCTCAAAATTAGAATTTGTTCTAACAATATTGCTCGGCCACAATAAAGGACTGAAGTCTAAAACTTTCAGGACTGATAGTCAGTCATCAGTTTATTTGAATCGTGAGAAAATCTTGTATCGCGTTACTTCCGATCGTGACAGGAAGTGATGCAAAAAGGTGAATGGTTAATGGTTAGCACGTTGGATTTTCACGCTGACGACCAGGGTTAAATCTCCAGGATGTCTGAATTTCTTTTATCACTTTTTAAGCTTGAATTTTCGTTTTTATTTTCAGAATTGGACGGAAGACCTCTCATTGCTCGCAATGAGTTTCTAGTTATTATTATTATTATTATTATTATTATTTTGACCAAATTTTGTGCAGGCGTTTTCTCGAAAACTATTCAGTGGTTTCTCGTGAAACTTTCAGGAAAAATTAGCCATTGTATGAACTTGTTTCATCACAAGGAAAATTTGGAAAATTCCATTTTGGTTCCAAGTTACGGGCAATTTCCTGATTTTAAAATGAGATTTTGTCCGCGAGTGTTCTCAAGAATGACTAAAGATATGAACTGGAGACTTATTGGAGAGCATAGAACGTGACTTCTAAATTTGTGGAATCACATTTTCGTTCGTCGTCGGCACTTCCGGTCGTTTACGGAAGTGATCAAAGAAATCATAAAATTTCATCTTTCTTTTTTTAAATCATTACTTACATCACATTATTGCATCTCTTTAGTAGTTTCGAAATATGTTGGTCCCACCGGAAACAAAAACGTTAACTTCCGGTTATAAGAGAAAAACTACATAATTTTAGTATTTTTCTTTCCCATTAATATCCTTTGTAGATAAAGTATTTGAAATGAATTTTAAATATGTTATTAAAACTGCAGATATCTAGAGTAACATCAAATATCTTTGTAAAATTCACTTCCGGTCGCGTGTTTTCCTGTCCTCAAAATGAGAAGTTCTCTGAGCAAGATCTTGGAAACGGTGAGAGATTAAGACACCAAACTTATATGAGCAACAGACCTTAAGATGTAGGCAAAACCATTTGGGTTCAGAGCGTCAGCCGTCACTTCCGGTCGTCACAGGAAGTGATCAAAGAAATCGGAAATTTCAACTTTTCTTTTTTTAATTAAAAATTGCATCACTTTATTGCATCTTTTTCGCAGATTCGAAAGATGTTGGTCTCACCGGAAACAAAAGCGACAACTTCCGGTTATCAGAGAAAAACGACATAATTTGAGTATTTTACTTTTCAATCAATATTTTATCTAGAAAAAGTATTTGAAATGAATTTTAAATATGTTATTCAGACTGCAAATGTCTAGAGTAATCGTAAATATCTTTCAAAAATTCACTTCCGGTCGCATGTTTTCCTGTCCTCAAAATGTGAAGTTGTCTGAGCGAGATCTCAAAAACAGGTAAAAGATTAAAACACCAAACTTTTATGAGTAATAGACCTTGAGGAGTAGGCAAAACCATTTGTGTTAAACGCGTCAGTCGTCACTTCCGCTTGTCACAGTAAGTGATCAAGGAAATCTTAAAAAAATCAACTTTTCTTTTTTAAATTAATGCTTGCATCACTTTATTGCATCTCTTTCGCTGTTTTGAAATATGTTAGATTCCACCGGAAACAAAAACGTCAACTTCCGGTTTTAGGAGATAAACTACTTTACTTTGATATTTAACTTTCTCATAAATATTGCTCATCGATAAAGTATTGAAATGACTTTATGTATGTTGTATATACTGCAAATGTCTAGAGAAAAGTCAAAGATTTTTATAAAATTCACTTCCGGTGTCGTGTTTACCTGTCCTCAGAATTAGAATTTGATCTCACAATATTGCTCGGCAACAGTAAACGACTGAAGTCTAAAACTTTCAGGAATGATGGTCAGTCATCAGTTATATGAATCGTGAGAAAATCTTGTATCGCCGTTACTTCCGGTACTTCCGGTCGTGACCGGAAGTGATGTAAAAAATGAATGGTTAACGTTAGCAAGTTGGATTTTCACGCTGACGACCAGGGTTAAATTTCCAGAGTGTCTGAATTTCTTTTATCTCTTTTTCAGCTTGAATTTTCGTTTTTATGTTCAGAATCGGACGGAAGACCTCTCATTGCTCGCAATGAGTTTCTAGTTATTATTATTTTCCCCAAAATTTTGTGCAGGCGATTTCTCAAAAACTATTCATTGGTTTTAAATGTAACGTTCAGGAATTATGCGTCGTCAAATGGACTTTGTTCATCAGAAGGGAAATTTGGAAAACTTGCTTCCGGTGCCAAGTTATTGTCAGTTTTCTGATTTTAAAATGAAATTTTGTCCCCCCTTTTTTTCAAAAATGGTTTAAGATATGAACTGGAGACTTGTTAGAGATGATAGGTTATGTCTTCTAGATGAGGGGAATTACCTTTTTGTGCCTCGTCAGTACTTCCAGTCGTTACCGGATGCGAATTTAAAAAAGTCGAATTTTTAAACTTTTTTGTTTTTCTATATTTTTTATTTTAATAAGGTTAATGGAGGCTCGTCTGAAAATGCTTAATATATAATTTATTTTAGAATTGATCAATCCAAACTCTAGATATTCGCATTTCTAAATTTGAACCGGGTCCAAAATGGCGGCTGTCTCCGTAAACTCCGATAAGTAGGTCGGAATTAACGGAGTCAGCCGAGCGTTTGTTTGAATGAAAGTACCATAAGGATCAAAGAAATGTGAAGGAATTGTTGGATTGTCACATCACAATTACGTTGCAATTCTGTTTCGAACTAGAGTTTTAATCCGGGGTTTCCTCAAACGTCTACTATAAGTGTTCTTGTCTGTATCTCAAAGTAGAAAAACGACATGACTACAAGTGGAAATACGATAACTACAACCTTTTGTTTTACACCACGGAAAAACTGATCCTAAACCATGGTTATAAGTAATAGCTTTTCAAGAAACTTGCCTGACTAAAGCAATCAATATGTAGTAATTATTACGTGGCCATTGTTTTTCCCCATGCAGGCTTGTGTCATATTAAATGAACAGAAAAGACAAAAATAAGAAAACCATTTTTTTAAAGATTGTTTAATGAAGTTGATATAAATATTTTTTTTCTAAAAGATGTTGTTACTGAACATAAATGATATCAGATTCCTTGACCGTCGCAGGACGAGACATGTTTTTGGGCGAAACATTCCAGTCTTTTCATGAATGTGTAACTAATCGGGATAGTCCACTTTGGGGGTAAACAGGAAAATAAAACTTGTAGAAAATCTTACCTAAATCACTGCTTTAGTGTTACTCATCCATACGATATATGATAAGTACAATATGATAAATATACTTTCTCAAGCTCGATATTCAGGTTATAAGAACATACATTTTGAAATTTTATTAAAGCTATCACCATTCAATAGAAAATACATTCCAAAGGAAATGCGCGAATATGTACCCGTGACGTTTGGCGCGAAATAATGTATCGTGACTAACCTTTAGTGGTAGACAAATGGTCTGATGCAGAAGTATATAGAAGTGCAGAAAAAGATTACCTGGACATGCCTGTATATGGAATTACATAAAATAAAAAGTTGAATACATAAAGAATAAAAGAAAGTAAACAGTATCATCAGAGAATGGCTAAAGATATGAATATGAAACTTGCTGAGGTGATAGAGCATCAAATGTAGATATGGTGATCGACAATTATTTTTCGTTGTTCTTACTTCCGGTCGCGAACGGAAGTGAATTCAAAAATGTTAAATTTGCAACTTTTTGTTTTTCAATATTTTTCTCTGGGATTTACAGGGTTAATAGAGAGTCTTCTAGTTATTAGGGTCTTCCGTCTTCAGCGGAAGACCCTTCTATTATTCTATTGTTTCTTTTTCACTTTTCTTATTATTATTCTTCCTTTTTTTTTTCTTTACAAATTTTGTGCAGAAGATTTCTCGGAGATGGTTCGATCGATTTGGTTCAAATTTTCAGCATTAACACCTTTCTATCTGAAGTTAATTCCGGCAATTCCGTTTTTAGAAAATAACTTCCGGTCGGAAGTTATCGCCCTTTTATCAATATTCAGAGGACCTCCATGTCTGCGATGGAACTCAAAAACGGCTTAAGCTAGAGCGCTGAAATTTTCAGCGATGATAGAGGACATAATGCCATTGTGCACCTGGGTTTAGATATTTTCCGGAAGTGCCTAGTATGGGAACTCGGTAGGGGTCGAAATTTAGGACACGAATCATGAGTGAATTTTAGAGACATTTCTTACGATAACTTTTTAACTATGAATATTTTGTTAAAACATATTGAACAGAAATTGTGTAGAATTACAAGATCTTTTATATGATATCAAAGAAAAAGGGCTGACTCATCACATTAGGGGCCGAGAAGGGTCGAAATTCTTTAATCAATAAATCTTTAACGATCAATATTTTGTAATGCATTACTGAAGCAAAAATGTTTAACTGAACGATTTACAACTATATATTATGATATTCACATCATATGTTACATAATTAGGGGCCATAAGGGGCCAGAATGCTAAATCTTTGATGCTTTATATCTCAAAAGTGGGAAATATTTTAATAAGCAATATTGAACAAAAGATGTTCAAAATAATGTTCTAAACAATATACATTCTTTCATTTTTTGCTAAACGTCCCTATTAAGGAGTTGAAGGGCCGGCCCCTAAATATTTCTTTTACAAATATCTCAGAAACGAAAAAGAATTTCTGAGTAGTTGTTGAACAAAAAGTGTTCAAAATCATGAGAGCGTTCAGGTGATATGAAGAAAAAGGGGCTGGCCCCTCAAAATAGGGGCTGAGAGGGGCCGAAAGTCTTTGAACAATAACTCTTTAACGATCAATATTTTGTAATGTATTACTGAAGCAAAAATGTTTATCTCAACAATTTACAACTATATATTATGATATTCATATCATATGTTACATAATAAGGGGCCATAAAGGGCCAGAATGCTAAATTTTTGACGCTTTATATCTCAAAAGTGGGAAATATTTTGATAAGCAATATTGAACAAAAGATGTTCAAAATAATGTTTTGAACAATATGCAACCTTTTATTTTTTGCTAAATGTCCCCATTAAGGAGTTGAAGGGCCAGCCCCTAAATATTTTTTTTTTAAATATTTCAAAAACGAAGAAGAATTTGTAAATAGTTGTTGAACAAAAAGTGTTCAAAATCATGAGAGCTTTGACGTGGTATGAAGAAAAAGGGGCTGTCCTCTTTAAATAGGGGCTGAGAGGGGCCGAAAGTCTTTAATCAATAAATCTTTAACGATTAATATTTTGTAATTCATTACTGAAGCAAAAATGTTTATCTCAACAATTTACAAATATATATTATGATATTCACACCATATGTTACAAAATTAGGGGCCATAAGGGGCCAGAATGCAAAATCTTTCACGCTTTATATCTTAAAAGTGGGAAATATTTTGAGAAGCAATATTGAATAAAAGATGTTCAAAATAATGTTCTGAAGAATATGTGAACTTTCAATTTTTGCTAAATATCCCCATTTAGGTGTTGAAGGACCAGCCCCTAAATGTTTCTTTTTAATATATCTCGGAAACGAAGAAGACTTTCTCAATAGTTGTTGAACAAAAAGTTTTTAAAATCACGAGAGGTTTAAGCTTATATAAAAAAGGGATAAAAAAAACCCCAAAATCTCAGTCAAATTCTTATCTCATCTGATCAAAAATCGGACGGAAGACCCCCTCGTTGCTCGCAACGAGATTGCATCTAGTTATTTTTCTTTTTTTTTCCTTACCGATTTTGTGCAGAAGATTTCTCGGAGATGGCTTGATCGATTTGCTTCAAATTTTCAGAGTTTATGTGTTACCATCTAAAGTTTGTACCCGCATTTCAATATAGAGAAATTCACTTCCGGTCGGAAGTTATCACCCTTTTATCGAAATTTAGAGGACTTCCATGTCTGCAATGGAACTCAAAAACGGCTTAAGCTAGAGTGCTGAAATTTTCAGCGATGAAAGAGGACATCTTGCCATTTTGCACCTGGGTTTGAATATTTTCCGGAAGTGACTAGTATGGAAGCTCGGTAGGGGTCGAAATTTAGGACACGAAACAAGAGTGAATTTTCAAGACATTTTTTATCGTATCTTCAAAACTATGAATATTTTCTTATAACATATATAACAAAAATTGTGTAGAATCACAAGGTCTCTTATATGATAACAAGAAAAAAGGGCTGACTTATCACATTAAGGGTCAACAGGGGCCAAAAGTCTTAAATCCTTAACTCTTTAACGATCAATATTTTGTTATACATTACTGAAGCAAAAATGTTTATCTTAACAATCCACAACTATAGATTATGATATTTACGTCATATGTTACATAATTAAGGGCCAAGAGGGGCCAGAATGCTGAATCTTTGACGCTTTATATCTTGAAAATGGGAAATATTTTGATAAGCAATACTGAACAAAAGATGTTCAAAATAATGTTCTGAACAATATTCAGCTTTCAATTTTTGCTAAACGTCCCCATTAAGGAGTTGAAGGGCCGGCCCCTAAATACTTCTTTTGAAAATATCTCGGAAACGAAAAAGAATTTCTGAATAGTTGTTGAACAAAAAGTGTTCAAACTCATGAGAGCTTTAAAGTAGTATGAAGAAAAAGGGGCTGGCCCCTCAAAATAGGGGCTGAGAGGGGCCGAAACTTTTTATTCAATAACTCTTTAACGATCAATATTTTGTAATGCATTACTGAAGCAAAAATGATTATCTCAACAATTTTCAACTATATATTATGATATTCACATCATATGTTACATAATTAGGGGCCATAAGGGGCCAGAATTCTAAATCTTTGACGCTCTATATCTCAAAAATTGGAAATATTTTAATAAGCAATATTGAACAAAAGATGTTCAAAATAATGTTTTAAACAATATGCAGCCTTTCATTTTTTGCTAAATGTCCCCATGAAGGAGTTGAAGGGCCGGCCCCTAAATACTTCTTTTGCAAATATCTCAGAAACGAAAAAGAATTTCTGAGTAGTTGTTGAAAAAAGTGTTCAAAATCATGAGAGCTTTAAAGTGATATGAAGAAAAAGGGGCTGGCCCCTCAAAATAGGGGCTGAGAGGGGCCGAAAGTCTTTGAACAATAACTCTTTAACGATCAATATTCTGTAATGCATTACTGAAGCAAAAATGTTCATCTCAACAATTTACAACTACATGTATATATTATGATATTCACATCATATAATACATAATTAAGGGCCATAAGGGGCCAGAATTCTAAATCTTTGACGCTTTATATCTCAAAAGGGGAAATATTTTGAAAAGCAATATTGAACAAAAATTGTTTAGAATGATGATCTTAACACTGTGCGTCCTTTGATTTTTTTTTCTAAACAGCCCCTATAAGGACTTAAAGGGACGACCCTAAATATTTCAAGTCTACATATCTCGAAAACGAAACGAAACTTCTGAATAGTTGTTGTACAAAAAGTCTTCAGAATTACAAGACCTTTCATGTTATATCAAGAAAAAGGGGCTGATCCCTCAAATGAGGGGCTTAGAGGGGCCAAAAGTCTTTAATCTATAACTCCTTAACGTTAAATATTTTGACATTAATTATTGAAGCAAAATGTTCATCTTCACAATCTGCAACTATATATCTTAAAATTTTCTTCAAATATTACGTAATTAGGGGCCATAAGGGGCCAGAATGCTTAATCTTTGACGCTTTATATCTCGAAAAGCGGAAACATTTTTAAAAGCAATATTGAACAAAAGTTGTTTAGAATGATGATCTGAACAATGTGCATCCTTTGAATTTTTCCTAAACAGCCCCTATAAGGACTTAAAGGGACGGCCCCTAAATATTTCAAGTCTGCAATCTCGAAAACTGAATAATTGTTGAACGAAAAGTCTTCAGAATTACAAGACCTTTCATATGATATCAAGACCCCTCGAATTACGGGCTCAAAGGGGCTAAAAGTCTTTCATCTATAACCCTTTTACAGTAATGTTCATCTTCACGATCTGTTACTATAAAAATTTTTAAATCTTCATCAAATATTGCGTTTTTTGGTGCCATAATCATCAAAATTTTGTTAAAAATATCTGAAGCAAATTGTACGTTATCACTATTTATATATTTATGAACAAAAATCTCAGTCAAATTCGTATCTCATCTTATCAAAAATCGGACGGAAGACCCACTCGTTGCTCGCATCTAGTTATTAGGGTCTTCCGTCTTCAGCGGAAGACCCTTCTATTATTCTTAGGTTTCTTTTTTACCTTTATTATTATTATTATTATTAAGGTCTTCCGTCTCCAACGGAAGACCTTATTGTTTTCGTTCGGTTTCTTTTTCTCTATTATTATTATTATTATTCTTTTTTTTTCTTACCGATTTTGTGCACGCGAGTTCTCGGAAACGACTCGGTCGATTTTCATGAAACTTTCAGATCTGATAGATATTGATCTGAACCTTATTGGAAATTTTTTATATTGATGACGTCACTTCCGGTCATGAGATATAGACAATTATCTGATTTTCAGAGGGTCGGCTTGTCCTGGTAATCACTCCAAAACGAATAAAGATATTGAGTTGAGATTCTCAGTGAAGGTAGAGGAGGGATTGTAGATGTGCTTTTTTGCGTCCATATCTTTCCAGCGCAAAAGGCGCCAAAGCTCGCCTGGGCTCGAAAAATAGGCTCACAAGCATCTCGCAAAATTTGACAAGTTTTCTATCATATCTTTATACCTGTAAATATTTTGTTAAAACAAATATAACAAAAGTTGTGCAAAATGATAAGTGCTTTCATTTGATATCAAGAAGAAGGGGCTGACCCCTCAAGTTAGGGGCTCAGAGGGGCCGAAAGTCTTTCATCTATAACTCTTTAACGATCAATATTTTGTTATACATTACTGAAACAGAAATGTTTATCTTAACAATTTACAACAACATATGATAAGATTCTGATCATATGTTGCGTAATAAGGGGTCACAAGGGGCCAGAATGCTAAATCTTTGACACTTTATATCTCGAAAAGGGGGAATATTTTGATAAGCAATACTGAACAAAAGATGGTCAGAATAATGTTCTAAACAATATGCATCCTTTCAATTTTTGTCAAACGGCCCCATTAAGGACTTGAGGTGTGGCCCCTAAATAATTCAGCATATCTCCACAACGAAAAGAAATCTCTGAATAGTTTTTGAACAAAAAGTCTTCAAAATCACAAGACCTTTCATTTGATATCAAGAAGAAGGGGCTGACCCTTCACATTAGGGACTCAGAGGGGCCAAAAGTCTTTCATCTATAACTCTTTAACGATCAATAATTTGTAACACATTACTGAAGCAAAGATGTTTATCTTAACGATTTACAACAATATATGATAAGATTCTGATCATACGTTACGTAATAAGGGGTCACAAGGGACCAGAATGCTACATCTTTGAAGCTTTATATCTCGAAAAGGGGGACTATTTTGATATGCAATACTGAACAAAAGATGTTAAGAATCTTGTTCTAAACAATACGCACCCTTTTAGTTTTTGTCAAACGGCCCCATTAAGGACTTGGAGGGGTGGCCCCTTAATATTTCCATTCAGCATATCTCCACAACGAAAAGAAATCTCTGAATATTCCTTGAACAAAACGTTTTCAAAATCACAAGACTTTTCAACTGATATCAAGAAAAAGGGGCTGACCCCTCAAACTAGGGGCTCAGAGGGGCCAAAAGCATGTCATCTCTAGATCTTTGATAATGTTATATAAATCAAAAGAATGAAATCTAATTAGTGAAGTCTATATATTATTATCTTTTAACAAAGATCATAGTCAAAATCATATCTCATCTTATCGAAAAATCGGACGGAAGACCTACTCGTTGCTCGCAACGAGATCTCATCTAGTTATTATTATTATTCTTTTTTCTCCTTACAAAATTTGTGCAGAGGATTTCTCGGAGATGGCTCGTTCGATTTTATTCAAATTTTCATGAAAGATGCGTTCACATCTGAAGTTAATTCCGGCAAGTCTGTTAAGGGATATTTACTTCCGGTCGAGAGTTATCGCCCTTTTATTAAAATTCAGAGGACCTCCTTGTCTGCGATGGAACTCAAAAACGGCTTAAGCTGAAATTTTCAGTGATGATAGAGGACATGTTGCCATTTTGCACCTGGGTTTGGATATTTTCCGGAAGTGCCTAGTATGGAAGCTCGGTAGGGGTCGAAATTTAGGACACGAATCATGAGTGAATTTTTGAGACATTTTGTATCATATCTTTTAAAGTATAATTATTTTGTTAAAACATACTGAACAATATTTGTGCAGAATGACAGGATCTTTTATATGATATCAAGAAAAAAGGGCTGACTTGTCATGATAGGGGCCGAGAGGGTCCAAAAGTATTAAATCAATAACTCTTTAACGATCAATATTTTGGTATACATTACTGAAGCAAAAATGTTTATCTTAACAATTTACAACCATATATTATGATATATACATCATTTGTTACATAATTAAGGGCCATAAAGGGCCAGAATGCCAAATCTTTGGCACTCTATATTTCGAAAGTGGGAAATATTTTGATAAGCAATATTGAATAAAAGATGTTCAAAATAATGTTCTAAACAATATTTAACCTTTCAATTTTTGCTAAACTTCCCCATTAAGGAGTTGAAGGGCTGGCCCCTAAATATATCTTTTGCATATAGTTCGGAAACGAAAAAGAATTTCTGAATAGTTGTTGAACAAAAAGTGTTCAAAATCATGAGAGCTTTAAAATGATATGAAGAAAAAGGGGCTGGCCCCTCAAAATAGGGGCTGAGAGGGGCCGAAAGTCTTTGAACAATAACTCTTTAACGATCGATATTTTGTAATGCATTACTGAGGCAAAAATGTTCATCTCAACAATTTACAACTATATATTATGATATTCACATCATATGTTACATAATTAGGGGCCATAAGGGGCCAGAATGCCAAATCTTTGCCGCTTTATATCTCAAAAGTGAGAAATATTTCGATAAGCAATATTGAACAAAAGATGTTCAAAATAATGTTCTAAACAATATGCAACCTTTCATTTTTTTTCTAAACGTCCCCATTAAGGAATTGAAGGGCCGGCCCCTAAATACTTCCTTTGCAAATATCTCAGAAACGAAAAAGAATTTCTGAGTAGTTGTTGAACAAAAAGTGTTCAAAATCATGAGAGCTTTAAAGTGATATGAAGAAAAAGGGGCTGGCCCCTCAAAATAGGGGCTGAGAGGGGCCGAAAGTCTTTGAACAATAACTCTTTAACGATCAATATTTTGTATGCATTACTGAAGCAAAAATGTTCATCTCAACAATTTACAACTATATATTATGATATTCACATCATATGTTACATAATTAGGGGCCATAAGGGGCCAGAATGCCAAATCTTTGCCGCTTTATATCTCAAAAGTGAGAAATATTTCGATAAGCAATATTGAACAAAAGATGTTCAAAATAATGTTCTAAACAATATGCAACCTTTCATTTTTTTCTAAACGTCCCCATTAAGGAATTGAAGGGCCGGCCCCTAAATACTTCCTTTGCAAATATCTCAGAAACGAAAAAGAATTTCTGAGTAGTTGTTGAACAAAAAGTGTTCAAAATCATGAGAGCTTTAAAGTGATATGAAGAAAAAGGGGCTGGCCCCTCAAAATAGGGGCTGAGAGGGGCCGAAAGTCTTTGAACAATAACTCTTTAACGATCAATATTTTGTAATGCATTACTGAAGCAAAAATGTTCATCTCAACAATTTACAACTATATATTATGATATTCACATATGTTACATAATTAGGGGCCATAAGGGGCCAGAATGCTAAATCTTTGACGCTTTATATCACAAAAGTGGGAAATATTTTTATAAGCAATATTGAACAAAAGTTATTCAAAATAATGTTCTAAACAATATGCAACCTTTTGATTTTTGCTTAATGTCCCCATTAAGGAGTTGAAGGGCCGGCCCCTAAATATATCCTTCGGATATATCTCGGAAACGAAAAAGAATTTCTGAGTAGTTGTTGAACAAAAAGTGTTCAAAATCATGAGAGCTTTAAGGTGATATCAAGGAAAAGGGTCTGCCCCATTAAATAAGGGGCTGAGAGTGGCCGAACGTATGCAATCAATAACTCTTTAATGATCAATATTTTGTAATATATTACTGAAGCGAAATAGTACATCTTCACACACTTTATCTAAATAACATGATGTTGATATCATATATTACGCAGTAAGGGGTCTTTAGGGGGCCAGATTGCATAATCTTTGGCGCAATATATCTCAAAAAGGAAGAATATTTTGATAAACAGTATTGAACAAAAGACGATCAAAATAATATTCTGAACAATATGCACTCTTTCAATTTTTGCTAGACGTCTCCATTTAGGATTTGAAGGGCCAACCCTTAATATTTCTTTTGCGTATATACCGAAAACAAAAAAGAATTTCTGACTAGTTGTTGAACAAAAAGTGTTCAAAATCATGAGAGCTTTAAGATAATATCAAGAAAAAGGGGCTGACCTCTAACATTAGGGGCCAAGAAGGGGCGAAAGTCTTTAATCTATGACCCTTTTATGATTAATATTTTGTAAAACATTATTAAAGCAAAATTGTTCGTCTTAACAATTTATTTATATCATTATATCTGAACGAAAATCTCAGTCAAATTTTTATCTCATCTTATCAAAAATAGGACGGAACACCCACTCGTTGTTCGCAACGAGATCTCATCTAGTTATTATTCTTTTTTTTCTGCACAAATTTTGTGCAGGCGATTTCTCGGAGATGGATCGATGGATTTGCTTCAGATTTTCAGGATTGTTGCTAGGTTATCTGAAGTTAATTCCGGCTAAACAATTTTTAGAAATTCACTTCCGGTCCGGAGTTATCGCCCTTTTATCAAAATTTAGAGGACCTCCTTGTCTGCGATGGAACTCAAAAACGGCTTAAGCTAAAGCGCTGAAATTTTCAGTGATGATAGAGGACATGTTGCCATTTTGCACATGGGTTTGGATATTTTCCGGAAGTGCCTAGTATGGAAGCTCGGTAGGGGTCGAAATTTAGGACACGAATCATGAGTGAATTTTTGAGACATTTTGTATCATATCTTTTGAAGTATAATTATTTTGTAAAAACATACTGAACAATATTTGTGCAGAATGACAAGATCTTTAATATGATATCAGGAAAAAAGGGCTGACTTGTCATATTAGGGGCCGAGAGGGGCCAAAAGTATTAAATCAATAACTCTTTAACGATCAATATTTTGATATACATTACTGAAGCAAAAATGTTTATCTTAACAATTTACAACCATATATTATGATATATACATCATATGTTACATAATTAAGGTCCATAAGGGGCCAGAATGCCAAATCTTTGGCACTCTATATCTCGAAAGTGGGAAATATTTTGATAAGCAATATTGAATAAAAGATGTTCAAAATAATGTTCTGAACAATATCTAACCTTTCGATTTTTGCTAAACGTCCCCATTAAGGAGTTGAAGGGCTGGCCCCTAAATATATCTTTTGCATATAGCTCGGAAACGAAAAAGAATTTCTGAATAGTTGTTGAACAAAAAGTGTTCAAAATCATAAGAGCTTTAAAATGGTATGAAGAAAAAGGGGCTGGCCCCTCAAAATAGGGGTCGAGAGGGGCCGAAAGTCTTTAATCAATAACTTTTGAACAATCAATATTTTGCAATTCATTACTGAAGCAAAAATGTTTATCTTAACATTTTACAACTATATATTATGATATTCACATCACATGTTACATAATTAGGGGCCCTAAGGGGCCAGAAGTCCAAATCTTTGGCACTTTATATCTCGAAAGTGGGAAATGTTTTGATAAGCAATACTGAATAAATGGTGTTCAAAATAATGTTCTAAACAGTAAGTAACCTTTCGATTTTTGCTAAACGTCCCCATTTAGGAGTTGAAGGGCTGGCCCCTAAATATATCTTTTGCATATCTCTCGGAAACGAAAAAGAATTTCTGAATAGTTGTTGAACAAAAAGTGTTCAAAACCATAAGAGCTTTAAAGTGGTATGAAGAAAAAGGGGCTGGCCCCTCAAAATAGGGGCCGAGAGGGGCCGAAAGTCTTAAATCAATAACTATTTAATGATCAATATTTTGTAATATATTACTGAAGCGAAATAGTTCATCTTCACACTCTTTAGCTATATAACATGGTGTTTACGTCATATCTTATGCAGTAAGGGATCATTAGGGGTCAGATTGTATAATCTTTGGCGCAATAAATCTTGAACAGGAAGAATAGTTTGATAACCAATATTTTAACAAAAGACGTTCAAAATAATATTCTTAATAATATGCAATCATTCAATTTTTGCTAGACGTCCCCGTTTAGGATTTAAAGGGCCGGCCCTTAATATTTCTTTTGCATATATCTCGGAAACGAAAAAGAATTTCTGAATAGTTGTTGAACAAAAAGTGTTCAAAATCATGAGAGCTTTAAGATGATACCAAGAAAAAGGGGCTGATCATTCATGTAAGGGGCCAAGACGGGCCGGAAGTGTTTAATCTATAACTTTTTATTGATCAATATTTTGTTACACATTACTGAAGGGAAATTGTTTGTCTTAACAATTTATTTATATAACTATTTTTTAACGAAAATCTCAGTCAAATTCTTATCTCATCTTATCGAAAATTGGACGGAAGACCCACTCGTTGCTCGCAACGAGATCGCATCTAGTTATTATTATTAAGGTCTTCCGTCTCCACGGAAGACCTTATAGTGATTCTATTGTTTCTTATTATTATTAGGGTCTTCCGTCTTCAGCGGAAGACCCTTCTATTATTCTTCGGTTTCTTTTTCACTTTTATTAGGGTCTTGCGTCTTCAGCGGAAGACCCTTCTATTATTCTTCGGTTTCTTTTCACCTTTATTATTAGGGTCTTCCGTCTTCAGCGGAAGACCCTTCTATTATTCTATTGTTTCTTTTTCACTTTTATCAGGGTCTTCCGTCTTCAGCGGAAGACCCTTCTATTATTCTATTGTTTCTTTTTCACTTTTATTAGGGTCTTCCGTCTTCAGTGGAAGACCCTTCTATTATTCTTCGGTTTCTTTTTTACCTTTATTATTAGGGTCTTCCGTCTTCAGCGGAAGACCCTTCTATTATTCTTCGGTTTCTTTTTTACCTTTATTATTATTCTTTTTTCTTCTTACAAAATTTGTGCAGACGATTTCTCGGAGATGGCTCGTTCGATTTTATTCAAATTTTCATGGTAGATGCGTTGACATCTGAAGTTAATTCCGGCAATATCGTTTTTTGAAAATCACTTCCGGTCGGAAGTTATCGTCCTTTTGTTAAAATTCAGAGGACCTCCTTGTCTGCGATGAAACTCAAAAACGGCTGAAGCTAGAGCGCTGAAATTTTCAGTGATGATAGAGGACATGCTGCCATATTGCACCTGGGTTTAGATATTTTCCGGAAGTGCCTAGTATGGAAGCTCGGTAGGGGTCAAAATTTAGGACACGAATCATGAGTGAATTTTTGAGACATTTTGTATCATATCTTTTAAAGTATAATTATTTTGTTAAAATATACTGAACAATATTTGTGCAGAATAAAAAGATCTGTAACATGATATCAAGAAAAAAGGGCTGAGTCATCACGTTAAGGGCCGATAGGGGCCGAAAGTCTTTAATCGATAACTCTTAAACAAGCAATATTTTTGTATACATTACTGAAGCAAAATTATTTATCTTAACAAACTACAACTATATATTATGATTTTTACGTCATATGTTACATACATAAGGGCCACAAGGGGCCAGAATGCTTAATCTTTGACGCTTTATATCTCGAAAAGGGGAAACATTTTGAAAAGCAATATTGAACAAAAGTTGTTTAGAATGATGATCTGAACAATGTACATCCTTTGAATTTTTCCTAAACAGCCCCTATAAGGACTTAAAGGGGCGGCCCCTAAATATTTCAAGTCTACATATCTCGAAAACGAAACGAAACTTCTTAATAGTTGTTGAACAAAAAGTCTTCAGAATTACAAGACCTTTCATGTGATATCAAGAAAAAGGGGCTGACCCCTCAAATTAGGGGCTCAGAGGGGCCAAAAGTCTTTCATCTATAACTCCTTAACGTAAAATATTTTGATATTGATTATTGAGGCAAAAGTGTTCATCTTCACAATCTGCAACTATATATCTTAAAATTCTCTTCAAATATTACGTAATTAGGGGCCATAAGGGACCAGAATGCTTAATCTTTGACGCTTTATATCTCGAAAAGGGGAAACATTTTGAAAAGCAATATTGAACAAAAGTTGTTTAGAATGATGATCTGAACAATGTACATCCTTTGAATTTTTCCTAAACAGCCCCTATAAGGACTTAAAGGGGCGGCCCCTAAATATTTCAAGTCTACATATCTCGAAAACGAAACGAAACTTCTTAATAGTTGTTGAACAAAAAGTCTTCAGAATTACAAGACCTTTCATGTGATATCAAGAAAAAGGGGCTGACCCCTCAAATTAGGGGCTCAGAGGGGCCAAAAGTCTTTCATCTATAACTCCTTAACGTAAAATATTTTGATATTGATTATTGAGGCAAAAGTGTTCATCTTCACAATCTGCAACTATATATCTTAAAATTCTCTTCAAATATTACGTAATTAGGGGCCATAAGGGGCCAGAATGCTTAATCTTTGACGCTTTATATCTCGAAAAGGGGAAACATTTTGAAAAGCAATATTGAACAAAAGTTGTTTAGAATGATGATTTGAACAATGTGCATCCTTTGAATTTTTCCTAAACTGACCCTATAAGGACTTAAAGGGACGGCCCCTAAATATTTCAAGTCTACATATCTCGAAAATGAAACGAAACTTCTGAATAGTCGTTGAATAAAAAGTCTTCAAAATTACAAGACCTTTCAAGTGATATCAAGAGAAAGGGGCTGATCCCTCAAATTAGGGGCTCAGAGGGGCCAAAAGTCTTTCATCTATAACTCCTTAACGTAAAATATTTTGATATTAAATATTGAAGCAAAAATGTTCATCTTCACAATCTGCAACTAGATATCATAAAATTTTCTTCAAATTTTACGTAATTAGGGGCCATAAGGGGCCAGAATGCTTAATCTTTGAAGCTCTATATCTCGAAAAGGGGAAACATTTTGAAAAGCAATATTGAACAAAAGTTGTTTAGAATGATGATTTGAACAATGTGCATCCTTTGAATTTTTCCTAACAGCCCCTATAAGGACATAAAGGGACGGCCCCTAAATATTTCAAGTCTACATATCTCGAAAATGAAACGAAACTTCTGAATAGTCGTTGAACAAAAAGTCTTCAAAATTACAAGACCTTTCATGTGATATCAAGGAAAAGGGGCTGAAATTAGGGGCTCAGAGTGGCCAAAAGTCTTTCATCTATAACTCCTTAACGTTAAATATTTTGATATTAATTATTGAAGCAAAAATGTTCATCTTCCCAATCTGCATCTATATATCTTCAAATTTTATAAAAAATTTCTTAATTAGGGGCCATAAGGGGCCAGAATGCTAAATCTTTGACGCAAGCTCGTTTAGTAATTATTAATTTCTTTAACCTTTCTGAGCAGAAATCTCTTGAAATGACTCTGTTTATTGGATCTTTCCACCTATCTGTATGACCTTGACCTTTGACCTTGATATATGACCTTGACATTAAGGTCAGAATGTTTACTGAGGAAGTGGAGAGTTGATTACAACTCCCAGTGTGTAACAGGCTAAGGATTATTATATAACCCCCCCCCCCCCCCTTTTCTTTCGTGGAAAAAAAATGACAGCAGTTGCAACATGCAATATCTCTCTAGAATTGAATTCACACATCGGATCGACACGAAACTTTAGAGAACTGTAGCTAAGACTCCAAAGTAACTTCCTGTAGAGTTTTATGGTCTTTCTCTGAAAAATGTAGAAATTACATTTTTTTTTCCGGAAAAACTTCAAAGAAAAAAATCATCCCGAGAGCAATGTGAAATCTTTCTCTTAGTTTCAAATCACACTTCAGATAGATATAAGATTTCAGGGAGTTGTAGCTAAGAACCTACTGGAACTTTCTTAAGTTTTATTGTCCTTCTCTCCCTCTCTCCAAAAAAAAAAGAATAATGAAAATTATCGGCAAACATGACTTTGGGTTAAATTTGAAACTAAGGACATGCATCCAGCTACAGTAGCAGGTTAAAACATAGAACGTAAAGAATTTTTTTTTTTAAATGACCTTGACCTTTGACCTTGACCCAAAGGTCACAATCAAGCTTAAGGATGTGGAAGTAGTTACAATTGTTAGTTAAAAAGAAACATAAAATAAATAACTCACCCCCCCCCCCCTTTCTTAAAAAAAAAAATCACATCAACAACAACGTAGAATATTTCTGTAAAATTCAAACCAGACCTCGGATCGACACCAGATTTGGTACAAATGTAGTATAGACCTCAGAGAAACTTTCTGGAAAGTTTTACGGTGAGTCTTATAAGTATATAGAAGTCATGAAGTTTCACGGCAAAAACTACAAGTTCTGTTGTGTTTGAAATTAAAGTGCAGGTGAACGAAGAAATGATCTTAACCTTTTATTGGCTATTTCTTCAGATGTCGTTAATAGCATTCGATTTTCCTGATATGATATGACATTTTAATAACGAGCATTCTCTCTTTCTTTAACATGTGGAATTTATTTGATTTTTATTTGGAATTAATCAGTTTCCAGAAATAGCGATTTTCGATATATTAAAAACAATTCTCGCTTTCATTGTCGTGTTTCCCTTCTAAAAATGCATGTTGGGAGTTTAATTTGTGCTACATATATTTAATATAACCCAAAGAAATGCTTATTTAAATGTTTCATATTTATTTCAGGATATTCAGTCAGAAATGCTAAAATCCGAACCCGATCTTTAAAGCTTTCAACAAAGCTACATGTATTTACAAAAAAATCAGCATGCTCACAATATCGATGAATCGGGCCACAGTCCACTAATACATTTTCATTAGGGAACAGTGTTAACGTTTTCTCACGCAACCCGTCCCTTCTTATTTTATATACTGCTTGCAAGTTCAGGAACTATTTCCTTTTACGGAACTTCTTTCTTCCCCTACCGATTCTAAAAATACGCTTGCATCTATTCTATAGTCCTAAACATTTTAACTTACTACTGTTGTCGGAATGCGTGGCCTAATGGTTAGCGCACCTGCCTTTCAACCCAAGGGTTTTGAGTTCGATCCCTGCTTGAAGAGCAATTTTTTTTAAAAATAGACTTTTACGGAAACGTCCAAAAATGTTTAACGACTAGTAATTTGTTTAGGAGAAATGATTTCTCTTATGTTTTATTAAGGTCTTTCGTCTTCAGCGGAAGACCCTTCTATTATTCTTCGGTTTCTTTTTCATTTTTATTAGGGTCTTCCGTCTTCAGCGGAAGACCCTTCTATTATTCTTCGGTTTCTTTTTTACCTTTATTATTAGGGTCTTCCGTCTTCAGCGGAAGACCCTTCTATTATTCTTCGGTTTCTTTTTTACCTTTATTATTATTCTTTTTTCTTCTTACAAAATTTGTGCAGACGATTTCTCGGAGATGGCTCGTTCGATTTTATTCAAATTTTCATGGTAGATGCGTTGACATCTGAAGTTAATTCCGGCAATATCGTTTTTTGAAAATCACTTCCGGTCGGAAGTTATCGCCCTTTTGTTAAAATTCAGAGGACCTCCTTGTCTGCGATGAAACTCAAAAACGGCTGAAGCTAGAGCGCTGAAATTTTCAGTGATGATAGAGGACATGCTGCCATATTGCACCTGGGTTTAGATATTTTCCGGAAGTGCCTAGTATGGAAGCTCGGTAGGGGTCAAAATTTAGGACACGAATCATGAGTGAATTTTTGAGACATTTTGTATCATATCTTTTAAAGTATAATTATTTTGTTAAAATATACTGAACAATATTTGTGCAGAATAAAAAGATCTGTAACATGATATCAAGAAAAAAGGGCTGAGTCATCACGTTAAGGGCCGATAGGGGCCGAAAGTCTTTAATCGATAACTCTTAAACAAGCAATATTTTTGTATACATTACTGAAGCAAAATTATTTATCTTAACAAACTACAACTATATATTATGATTTTTACGTCATATGTTACATACATAAGGGCCACAAGGGGCCAGAATGCTTAATCTTTGACGCTTTATATCTCGAAAAGGGGAAACATTTTGAAAAGCAATATTGAACAAAAGTTGTTTAGAATGATGATCTGAACAATGTGCATCCTTTGAATTTTTCCTAAACAGACCCTATAAGGACTTAAAGGGGCGGCCCCTAAATATTTCAAGTCTACATATCTCGAAAACGAAACGAAACTTCTTAATAGTTGTTGAACAAAAAGTCTTCAGAATTACAAGACCTTTCATGTGATATCAAGAAAAAGGGGCTGACCCCTCAAATTAGGGGCTCAGAGGGGCCAAAAGTCTTTCATCTATAACTCCTTAACGTAAAATATTTTGATATTGATTATTGAGGCAAAAGTGTTCATCTTCACAATCTGCAACTATATATCTTAAAATTCTCTTCAAATATTACGTAATTAGGGACCATAAGGGGCCAGAATGCTTAATCTTTGACGCTTTATATCTCGAAAAGGGGAAACATTTTGAAAAGCAATATTGAACAAAAGTTGTTTAGAATGATGATCTGAACAATGTACATCCTTTGAATTTTTCCTAAACAGCCCCTATAAGGACTTAAAGGGGCGGCCCCTAAATATTTCAAGTCTACATATCTCGAAAACGAAACGAAACTTCTTAATAGTTGTTGAACAAAAAGTCTTCAGAATTACAAGACCTTTCATGTGATATCAAGAAAAAGGGGCTGACCCCTCAAATTAGGGGCTCAGAGGGGCCAAAAGTCTTTCATCTATAACTCCTTAACGTAAAATATTTTGATATTGATTATTGAGGCAAAAGTGTTCATCTTCACAATCTGCAACTATATATCTTAAAATTCTCTTCAAATATTACGTAATTAGGGGCCATAAGGGGCCAGAATGCTTAATCTTTGACGCTTTATATCTCGAAAAGGGGAAACATTTTGAAAAGCAATATTGAACAAAAGTTGTTTAGAATGATGATTTGAACAATGTGCATCCTTTGAATTTTTCCTAAACTGACCCTATAAGGACTTAAAGGGACGGCCCCTAAATATTTCAAGTCTACATATCTCGAAAATGAAACGAAACTTCTGAATAGTCGTTGAATAAAAAGTCTTCAAAATTACAAGACCTTTCAAGTGATATCAAGAGAAAGGGGCTGATCCCTCAAATTAGGGGCTCAGAGGGGCCAAAAGTCTTTCATCTATAACTCCTTAACGTTAAATATTTTGATATTAAATATTGAAGCAAAAATGTTCATCTTCACAATCTGCAACTAGATATCATAAAATTTTCTTCAAATTTTACGTAATTAGGGGCCATAAGGGGCCAGAATGCTTAATCTTTGAAGCTCTATATCTCGAAAAGGGGAAACATTTTGAAAAGCAATATTGAACAAAAGTTGTTTAGAATGATGATTTGAACAATGTGCATCCTTTGAATTTTTCCTAAACAGCCCCTATAAGGACATAAAGGGACGGCCCCTAAATATTTCAAGTCTACATATCTCGAAAATGAAACGAAACTTCTGAATAGTCGTTGAACAAAAAGTCTTCAAAATTACAAGACCTTTCATGTGATATCAAGGAAAAGGGGCTGAAATTAGGGGCTCAGAGTGGCCGAAAGTCTTTCATCTATAACTCCTTAACGTTAAATATTTTGATATTAATTATTGAAGCAAAAATGTTCATCTTCCCAATCTGCATCTATATATCTTCAAATTTTATAAAAAATTTCTTAATTAGGGGCCATAAGGGGCCAGAATGCTAAATCTTTGACGCAAGCTCGTTTAGTAATTATTAATTTCTTTAACCTTTCTGAGCAGAAATCTCTTGAAATGACTCTGTTTATTGGATCTTTCCACCTATCTGTATGACCTTGACCTTTGACCTTGATATATGACCTTGACATTAAGGTCAGAATGTTTACTGAGGAAGTGGAGAGTTGATTACAACTCCCAGTGTGTAACAGGCTAAGGATTATTATATAACCCCCCCCCCCTTTTCTTTCGTGGAAAAAAAATGACAGCAGTTGCAACATGCAATATCTCTCTAGAATTGAATTCACACATCGGATCGACACGAAACTTTAGAGAACTGTAGCTAAGACTCCAAAGTAACTTCCTGTAGAGTTTTATGGTCTTTCTCTGAAAAATGTAGAAATTACATTTTTTTTTTCCGGAAAAACTTCAAAGAAAAAAATCATCCCGAGAGCAATGTGAAATCTTTCTCTTAGTTTCAAATCACACTTCAGATAGATATAAGATTTCAGGGAGTTGTAGCTAAGAACCTACTGGAACTTTCTTAAGTTTTATTGTCCTTCTCTCCCTCTCTCCAAAAAAAAAAGAATAATGAAAATTATCGGCAAACATGACTTTGGGTTAAATTTGAAACTAAGGACATGCATCCAGCTACAGTAGCAGGTTAAAACATAGAACGTAAAGAATTTTTTTTTTAAATGACCTTGACCTTTGACCTTGACCCAAAGGTCACAATCAAGCTTAAGGATGTGGAAGTAGTTACAATTGTTAGTTAAAAAGAAACATAAAATAAATAACTCACCCCCCCCCCTTTCTTAAAAAAAAATCACATCAACAACAACGTAGAATATTTCTGTAAAATTCAAACCAGACCTCGGATCGACACCAGATTTGGTACAAATGTAGTATAGACCTCAGAGAAACTTTCTGGAAAGTTTTACGGTGAGTCTTATAAGTATATAGAAGTCATGAAGTTTCACGGCAAAAACTACAAGTTCTGTTGTGTTTGAAATTAAAGTGCAGGTGAACGAAGAAATGATCTTAACCTTTTATTGGCTATTTCTTCAGATGTCGTTAATAGCATTCGATTTTCCTGATATGATATGACATTTTAATAACGAGCATTCTCTCTTTCTTTAACATGTGGAATTTATTTGATTTTTATTTGGAATTAATCAGTTTCCAGAAATAGCGATTTTCGATATATTAAAAACAATTCTCGCTTTCATTGTCGTGTTTCCCTTCTAAAAATGCATGTTGGGAGTTTAATTTGTGCTACATATATTTAATATAACCCAAAGAAATGCTTATTTAAATGTTTCATATTTATTTCAGGATATTCAGTCAGAAATGCTAAAATCCGAACCCGATCTTTAAAGCTTTCAACAAAGCTACATGTATTTACAAAAAAATCAGCATGCTCACAATATCGATGAATCGGGCCACAGTCCACTAATACATTTTCATTAGGGAACAGTGTTAACGTTTTCTCACGCAACCCGTCCCTTCTTATTTTATATACTGCTTGCAAGTTCAGGAACTATTTCCTTTTACGGAACTTCTTTCTTCCCCTACCGATTCTAAAAATACGCTTGCATCTATTCTATAGTCCTAAACATTTTAACTTACTACTGTTGTCGGAATGCGTGGCCTAATGGTTAGCGCACCTGCCTTTCAACCCAAGGGTTTTGAGTTCGATCCCTGCTTGAAGAGCAATTTTTTTTAAAAATAGACTTTTACGGAAACGTCCAAAAATGTTTAACGACTAGTAATTTGTTTAGGAGAAATGATTTCTCTTATGTTTTATTAAGGTCTTTCGTCTTCAGCGGAAGACCCTTCTATTATTCTTCGGTTTCTTTTTCATTTTTATTAGGGTCTTCCGTCTTCAGCGGAAGACCCTTCTATTATTCTTCGGTTTCTTTTTTACCTTTATTATTAGGGTCTTCCGTCTTCAGCGGAAGACCCTTCTATTATTCTTCGGTTTCTTTTTTACCTTTATTATTATTCTTTTTTCTTCTTACAAAATTTGTGCAGACGATTTCTCGGAGATGGCTCGTTCGATTTTATTCAAATTTTCATGGTAGATGCGTTGACATCTGAAGTTAATTCCGGCAATATCGTTTTTTGAAAATCACTTCCGGTCGGAAGTTATCGCCCTTTTGTTAAAATTCAGAGGACCTCCTTGTCTGCGATGAAACTCAAAAACGGCTGAAGCTAGAGCGCTGAAATTTTCAGTGATGATAGAGGACATGCTGCCATATTGCACCTGGGTTTAGATATTTTCCGGAAGTGCCTAGTATGGAAGCTCGGTAGGGGTCAAAATTTAGGACACGAATCATGAGTGAATTTTTGAGACATTTTGTATCATATCTTTTAAAGTATAATTATTTTGTTAAAATATACTGAACAATATTTGTGCAGAATAAAAAGATCTGTAACATGATATCAAGAAAAAAGGGCTGAGTCATCACGTTAAGGGCCGATAGGGGCCGAAAGTCTTTAATCGATAACTCTTAAACAAGCAATATTTTTGTATACATTACTGAAGCAAAATTATTTATCTTAACAAACTACAACTATATATTATGATTTTTACGTCATATGTTACATACATAAGGGCCACAAGGGGCCAGAATGCTTAATCTTTGACGCTTTATATCTCGAAAAGGGGAAACATTTTGAAAAGCAATATTGAACAAAAGTTGTTTAGAATGATGATCTGAACAATGTACATCCTTTGAATTTTTCCTAAACAGCCCCTATAAGGACTTAAAGGGGCGGCCCCTAAATATTTCAAGTCTACATATCTCGAAAACGAAACGAAACTTCTTAATAGTTGTTGAACAAAAAGTCTTCAGAATTACAAGACCTTTCATGTGATATCAAGAAAAAGGGGCTGACCCCTCAAATTAGGGGCTCAGAGGGGCCAAAAGTCTTTCATCTATAACTCCTTAACGTAAAATATTTTGATATTGATTATTGAGGCAAAAGTGTTCATCTTCACAATCTGCAACTATATATCTTAAAATTCTCTTCAAATATTACGTAATTAGGGACCATAAGGGGCCAGAATGCTTAATCTTTGACGCTTTATATCTCGAAAAGGGGAAACATTTTGAAAAGCAATATTGAACAAAAGTTGTTTAGAATGATGATCTGAACAATGTACATCCTTTGAATTTTTCCTAAACAGCCCCTATAAGGACTTAAAGGGGCGGCCCCTAAATATTTCAAGTCTACATATCTCGAAAACGAAACGAAACTTCTTAATAGTTGTTGAACAAAAAGTCTTCAGAATTACAAGACCTTTCATGTGATATCAAGAAAAAGGGGCTGACCCCTCAAATTAGGGGCTCAGAGGGGCCAAAAGTCTTTCATCTATAACTCCTTAACGTAAAATATTTTGATATTGATTATTGAGGCAAAAGTGTTCATCTTCACAATCTGCAACTATATATCTTAAAATTCTCTTCAAATATTACGTAATTAGGGGCCATAAGGGGCCAGAATGCTTAATCTTTGACGCTTTATATCTCGAAAAGGGGAAACATTTTGAAAAGCAATATTGAACAAAAGTTGTTTAGAATGATGATTTGAACAATGTGCATCCTTTGAATTTTTCCTAAACTGACCCTATAAGGACTTAAAGGGACGGCCCCTAAATATTTCAAGTCTACATATCTCGAAAATGAAACGAAACTTCTGAATAGTCGTTGAATAAAAAGTCTTCAAAATTACAAGACCTTTCAAGTGATATCAAGAGAAAGGGGCTGATCCCTCAAATTAGGGGCTCAGAGGGGCCAAAAGTCTTTCATCTATAACTCCTTAACGTTAAATATTTTGATATTAAATATTGAAGCAAAAATGTTCATCTTCACAATCTGCAACTAGATATCATAAAATTTTCTTCAAATTTTACGTAATTAGGGGCCATAAGGGGCCAGAATGCTTAATCTTTGAAGCTCTATATCTCGAAAAGGGGAAACATTTTGAAAAGCAATATTGAACAAAAGTTGTTTAGAATGATGATTTGAACAATGTGCATCCTTTGAATTTTTCCTAAACAGCCCCTATAAGGACATAAAGGGACGGCCCCTAAATATTTCAAGTCTACATATCTCGAAAATGAAACGAAACTTCTGAATAGTCGTTGAACAAAAAGTCTTCAAAATTACAAGACCTTTCATGTGATATCAAGGAAAAGGGGCTGAAATTAGGGGCTCAGAGTGGCCGAAAGTCTTTCATCTATAACTCCTTAACGTTAAATATTTTGATATTAATTATTGAAGCAAAAATGTTCATCTTCCCAATCTGCATCTATATATCTTCAAATTTTATAAAAAATTTCTTAATTAGGGGCCATAAGGGGCCAGAATGCTAAATCTGTGACGCAAGCTCGTTTAGTAATTATTAATTTCTTTAACCTTTCTGAGCAGAAATCTCTTGAAATGACTCTGTTTATTGGATCTTTCCACCTATCTGTATGACCTTGACCTTTGACCTTGATATATGACCTTGACATTAAGGTCAGAATGTTTACTGAGGAAGTGGAGAGTTGATTACAACTCCCAGTGTGTAACAGGCTAAGGATTATTATATAACCCCCCCCCCTTTTCTTTCGTGGAAAAAAAATGACAGCAGTTGCAACATGCAATATCTCTCTAGAATTGAATTCACACATCGGATCGACACGAAACTTTAGAGAACTGTAGCTAAGACTCCAAAGTAACTTCCTGTAGAGTTTTATGGTCTTTCTCTGAAAAATGTAGAAATTACATTTTTTTTCCGGAAAAACTTCAAAGAAAAAAATCATCCCGAGAGCAATGTGAAATCTTTCTCTTAGTTTCAAATCACACTTCAGATAGATATAAGATTTCAGGGAGTTGTAGCTAAGAACCTACTGGAACTTTCTTAAGTTTTATTGTCCTTCTCTCCCTCTCTCCAAAAAAAAAAGAATAATGAAAATTATCGGCAAACATGACTTTGGGTTAAATTTGAAACTAAGGACATGCATCCAGCTACAGTAGCAGGTTAAAACATAGAACGTAAAGAATTTTTTTTTTTAAATGACCTTGACCTTTGACCTTGACCCAAAGGTCACAATCAAGCTTAAGGATGTGGAAGTAGTTACAATTGTTAGTTAAAAAGAAACATAAAATAAATAACTCACCCCCCCCCCTTTCTTAAAAAAAAAATCACATCAACAACAACGTAGAATATTTCTGTAAAATTCAAACCAGACCTCGGATCGACACCAGATTTGGTACAAATGTAGTATAGACCTCAGAGAAACTTTCTGGAAAGTTTTACGGTGAGTCTTATAAGTATATAGAAGTCATGAAGTTTCACGGCAAAAACTACAAGTTCTGTTGTGTTTGAAATTAAAGTGCAGGTGAACGAAGAAATGATCTTAACCTTTTATTGGCTATTTCTTCAGATGTCGTTAATAGCATTCGATTTTCCTGATATGATATGACATTTTAATAACGAGCATTCTCTCTTTCTTTAACATGTGGAATTTATTTGATTTTTATTTGGAATTAATCAGTTTCCAGAAATAGCGATTTTCGATATATTAAAAACAATTCTCGCTTTCATTGTCGTGTTTCCCTTCTAAAAATGCATGTTGGGAGTTTAATTTGTGCTACATATATTTAATATAACCCAAAGAAATGCTTATTTAAATGTTTCATATTTATTTCAGGATATTCAGTCAGAAATGCTAAAATCCGAACCCGATCTTTAAAGCTTTCAACAAAGCTACATGTATTTACAAAAAAATCAGCATGCTCACAATATCGATGAATCGGGCCACAGTCCACTAATACATTTTCATTAGGGAACAGTGTTAACGTTTTCTCACGCAACCCGTCCCTTCTTATTTTATATACTGCTTGCAAGTTCAGGAACTATTTCCTTTTACGGAACTTCTTTCTTCCCCTACCGATTCTAAAAATACGCTTGCATCTATTCTATAGTCCTAAACATTTTAACTTACTACTGTTGTCGGAATGCGTGGCCTAATGGTTAGCGCACCTGCCTTTCAACCCAAGGGTTTTGAGTTCGATCCCTGCTTGAAGAGCAATTTTTTTTTAAAAATAGACTTTAACGGAAACATCCAAAAATGTTTAACGACTAGTAATTTGTTTAGGAGAAATGATTTCTCTTATGTTTTATTAAGGTCTTTCGTCTTCAGCGGAAGACCCTTCTATTATTCTTCGGTTTCTTTTTCATTTTTATTAGGGTCTTCCGTCTTCAGCGGAAGACCCTTCTATTATTCTTCGGTTTCTTTTTTACCTTTATTATTAGGGTCTTCCGTCTTCAGCGAAAGACCCTTCTATTATTCTTCGGTTTCTTTCTTACCTTTATTATTATTCTTTTTTCTTCTTACAAAATTTGTGCAGACGATTTCTCGGAGATGGCTCGTTCGATTTTATTCAAATTTTCATGGTAGATGCGTTGACATCTGAAGTTAATTCCGGCAATATCGTTTTTTGAAAATCACTTCCGGTCGGAAGTTATCGCCCTTTTGTTAAAATTCAGAGGACCTCCTTGTCTGCGATGAAACTCAAAAACGGCTGAAGCTAGAGCGCTGAAATTTTCAGTGATGATAGAGGACATGCTGCCATATTGCACCTGGGTTTAGATATTTTCCGGAAGTGCCTAGTATGGAAGCTCGGTAGGGGTCAAAATTTAGGACACGAATCATGAGTGAATTTTTGAGACATTTTGTATCATATCTTTTAAAGTATAATTATTTTGTTAAAATATACTGAACAATATTTGTGCAGAATAAAAAGATCTGTAACATGATATCAAGAAAAAAAGGGCTGAGTCATCACGTTAAGGGCCGATAGGGGCCGAAAGTCTTTAATCGATAACTCTTAAACAAGCAATATTTTTGTATACATTACTGAAGCAAAATTATTTATCTTAACAAACTACAACTATATATTATGATTTTTACGTCATATGTTACATAAATAAGGGCCACAAGGGGCCAGAATGCTTAATCTTTGACGCTTTATATCTCGAAAAGGGGAAACATTTTGAAAAGCAATATTGAACAAAAGTTGTTTAGAATGATGATCTGAACAATGTACATCCTTTGAATTTTTCCTAAACAGCCCCTATAAGGACTTAAAGGGGCGGCCCCTAAATATTTCAAGTCTACATATCTCGAAAACGAAACGAAACTTCTTAATAGTTGTTGAACAAAAAGTCTTCAGAATTACAAGACCTTTCATGTGATATCAAGAAAAAGGGGCTGACCCCTCAAATTAGGGGCTCAGAGGGGCCAAAAGTCTTTCATCTATAACTCCTTAACGTAAAATATTTTGATATTGATTATTGAGGCAAAAGTCTTCATCTTCACAATCTGCAACTATATATCTTAAAATTCTCTTCAAATATTACGTAATTAGGGGCCATAAGGGGCCAGAATGCTTAATCTTTGAAGCTTTATATCTCGAAAAGGGGAAACATTTTGAAAAGCAATATTGAACAAAAGTTGTTTAGAATGATGATTTGAACAATGTGCATCCTTTGAATTTTTCCTAAACTGACCCTATAAGGACTTAAAGGGACGGCCCCTAAATATTTCAAGTCTACATATCTCGAAAATGAAACGAAACTTCTGAATAGTCGTTGAATAAAAAGTCTTCAAAATTACAAGACCTTTCAAGTGATATCAAGAGAAAGGGGCTGATCCCTCAAATTAGGGGCTCAGAGGGGCCAAAAGTCTTTCATCTATAACTCCTTAACGTTAAATATTTTGATATTAAATATTGAAGCAAAAATGTTCATCTTCACAATCTGCAACTAGTTATCATAAAATTTTCTTCAAATTTTACGTAATTAGGGGCCATAAGGGGCCAGAATGCTTAATCTTTGAAGCTCTATATCTCGAAAAGGGGAAACATTTTGAAAAGCAATATTGAACAAAAGTTGTTTAGAATGATGATTTGAACAATGTGCATCCTTTGAATTTTTCCTAAACAGCCCCTATAAGGACATAAAGGGACGGCCCCTAAATATTTCAAGTCTACATATCTCGAAAATGAAACGAAACTTCTGAATAGTCGTTGAACAAAAAGTCTTCAAAATTACAAAACCTTTCAAGTGATATCAAGAGAAAGGGGCTGACCCCTCATGAACCCTTTAAATTTTTGTCAAACGGCCCCATTAAGGAATTGGAGGGGTGGCCCCTAAATATTTTCATTCAGTATATCTCCACAACAAAAAGAAATCTCTGAATAGTTGTTGAACAAAAAGTCTTCAGAATTACAAGACCTTTCATTTAATGTCAAGAAAAAGGGGCTGACCCTTCAAATTAGGGGCTGAGAGGGGCCAAATGTCTTTCATCTTTAACTCTTTAACGATCAATAATTTATAATACATTACTGAAGCAAAGATGTTTATCTTAACGATTTACGACAATATATGATAAGATTTTGATCATATGTTACGTAATAAGGGGTTACAAAGGGCCAGAATGCTAAATCTTTGACGCTTTATATTTCGGAAAGGGGGAATATTTTGATAAGCAATACTGAATAGAAGATGGTCAGAATAATGTTCTAAACAATATGAACCCTTTCAATTTTTGTCAAACGGCCCCATTTAGGACTTTGAGGGGTGGCCCCTAAATATTTCCATTCAGCATATCTCCACAACGAAAAGAAATCTCTGAATAGTTGTTGAACAAAAAGTCTTGAAAATCACAAGATCTTTCAATTGATATCAAGAAAAAAGGGGCTGACCCCTCAAACTAGGGACTCTGAGGGGCCAAAAGCATGTCATCTATAGCTCTTTGATAATGTTATATAACTCAAAAGAATGAAATCTAATTAGTGAAGTCTATATATTATTATCTTTTAACAAAGATCATAGTCAAAATCATATTTCATCTTATCGAAAAATCGGACGGAAGACCTACTCGTTGCTCGCAACGAGATCTCATCTAGTTATTATTATTATTTTTCTTTACAAAATTTGTGCAGAAGATTTCTCGGAGATGGCTCGTTCGATTTAATTCAAATTTTCGTGGTAGATGCCTTGACATCTGAAGTTAATTCCGGCAATTTCGTTAAGGGACATTTACTTCCGGTCGGAAGTTATCGCCCTTTTTTCAAAATTCAGAGGACCTCCTTGTCTGCGATGGAACTCAAAAACGGCTTCAGCTAGAGCGCTAAAATTTTCAGTGATGATAGAGGACATGTTGCCATTTTGCACCTGGGTTTGGATATTTTCCGGAAGTGCCTAGTATGGAAGCTCGGTAGGGGTCGAAATTTAGGACACGAATCATGAGTGAATTTTTGAGACATTTTGTATCATATCTTTTAAAGTATAATTATTTTGTTAAAACATACTGAACAATATTTGTGCAGAATGACAAGATCTTTAATATGATATCAAGAAAAAAGGGCTGACTCATCATATTAGGGGCCAGGAGGGGCCAAAAGTATTAAATCAATAACTTTTTAACGATCAATATTTTGGTATACATTACTGAAGCAAAAATGTTTATCTTAACAATTTACAACCATATATTATGATATTTACATCATATGTTACATAATTAGGGGCCATAAGGGGCCAGAATGCTAAATCTTTGACACTTTATATCTCGAAGAGGGTAAATATTTTGATAAGCAATATTGAACAAAAGATGTTCAAAATAATGTTCTTAACAATATGCAACCTTTGATATTCTGTTAAACGTCCCCATTAAGGAGTTGAAGGGCTGGCCCCTAAATACTTCCTTTGCAAATATCTCAGAAACGAAAAAGAATTTCTGAGTAGTTGTTGAACAGAAGTGTTCAAAATCATGAGAGCGTTAAAGTGATATGAAGAAAAAGGGGCTGGCCCCTCTAAATAGTGGCTGAGAGGGGCCGAAAGTCTTTGAACAATAACTCTTTAACGATCAATATTTTGTAATGCATTACTGAAACAAAAATGTTTATCTCAAAAATTCACAACTACGTATTATGATATTCACATCATATGTTACATAATTAGGGGCCATAAAGGGCCAGAATGCTAAATCTTTGACGCTTTATATCTCAAAAGTGGGAAATATTTTGATAAGCAATATCGAACAAAAGTTATTCAAAATAATGTTCTAAACAATATGCAACCTTTTTGATTTTTGCAAAAAGTCCCCATTAAGGAGTTGAAGGGCCGGCCCCTAAATACTTCCTTTGCAAATATCTCAGAAACGAAAAAGAACTTCTGAATAGTTGTTGAACAAAAAGTGTTCAAAATCATGAGAGCTTTAAGGTGATATCAAGGAAAAGGGTCTGACCCCTTAAATAAGGGGCCGAGAGGGGCTGAAAGTATACAATCAATAACTCTTTAATGATCAATATTTTGTAATATATTACTGAAGCGAAATAGTACATCTTCACACACTTTATCTAAATAACATGATGTTGATATCATATATTACGCAGTAAGGGGTCTTTAGGGGGCCAGATTGCATAATCTTTGGCGCAATATATCTCGAAAAGGAAGAATATTTTGATAAACAGTATTGAACAAAAGACGATCAAAATAATATTCTGAACAATATGCACTCTTTCAATTTTTGCTAGACGTCCCCATTTAAGACTTGAAGGGCCGGTCTTTAATATTTCTTTTGCATATATCCCGAAAACAAAAAAGAATTTCTGACTAGTTGTTGAACAAAAAGTGTTCAAAATCATGAGAGCTTTAAAATGATATCAAGAAAAAGGGGCTGACCTCTCACACTAGGGGCCAAGAAGGGGCGAAAGTCTTTAATCTATATTACTTTAATGATCAATATTTTGTAAAACATTATTAAAGCAAAATTGTTCGTCTAAACAATTTATCTATATCATGATATTTGAACGAAAATCTCAGTCAAATTCTTATCTCATCTTATCAAAAATCGGACGGAAGACCCACTCGTTGCTCGCAACGAGATCTCATCTAGTTATTATTCTTTTTTTTTCTTTACAATTTTTGTGCAGACGATTTCTCGGAGATGGCTCGATCGATTTACTTGAAATTTTCAGGGAAGATGTATCTTTGTCTGAAGCTTATACATTTTTTTCAATTTTTTGAAAATCACTTCCGGTCGGGAGTTATCTCCCTTTTATCAAAATTCAGAAGACTTCCTTGTCTGCGATGGAACTCAAAAACGGCTTAAGCTAGAGCGCTGAAATTTTCAGTGATGATAGAGGACATGTTGCCATTATGCACCTGGGTTTGGATATTTTCCGGAAGTGCCTAGTATGGAAGCTCGGTAGGGGTCGAAATTTAGGACACGAATCATGAGTGAATTTTTGAGACATTTTGTGTCATATCTTTTAAAGTATAACTATTTTGTTAAAACATATTGAACAAAATTTGTGCAGAATGACAAGATCTGTAATATGATATCAGGAAAAAAGCGCTGACTCATCACATTAAGGGCAGATAGGGGCCAAAAGTCTTTAATCGATAACTCTTAAACAAGCAATATTTTGGTATACATTACTGAACAAAAATATTTATCTTAACAATTTATCACTAAATACTATGATTTTTACGTCGTATGGCAGATAATTAGGGGTCACAAGGGGCCAGAATGCTAAATCTTTGACGCTTTATATCTCGAAAAGGGGAAACATTTTGAAAAGCAATATTAAACAAAAATTGTTTAGAATGATGGTCTCAACAATGTGCATCCTTTGGATTTTTCCTAAACAGCCCCTATAAGGACTTAAAGGGACGGCCCCTAAATATTTCAAGTCTACATATCTCGAAAACGAAAAGAAACTTCTGAATACTTGTTGAACAAAAAGTCTTCAGAATTACAAGACCTTTCATATGATATCAAGAAAAAGGGGCTGACCCATCAAAGTAGGGGCTCAAAGGGGCCAGAAGTCTTTCATCTTTAACTCCTTAACGTTAAATATTTTGATATTAATTATTGAAGGAAAAATGTTCATCTTCACAATCTGCAACTATATATCTTAAAATTTTTATCAAATATTACGTAATTAGGGGCCACAAGGGGCCAGAATGCTTAATTTTTGACGCTTTATATCTCGAAAAAGGGAAATATTTTGAAAACCAATATTGAACAAAAGTTGTTTAGAATGATGTTCTCAACAATGTGCATCCTTTGGATTTTTCCTAAACAGCCCCTATAACGACTTAAAGGGACGGCCCCTAAATATTTCAAGTCTACATATCTCGAAAATGAAACGAAACTTCTGAATATTTGTTGAACAAAAAGTCTTCAGAATTACAAGACCTTTCATGTGATATCAAGAAAAAGGGGCTGACCCATCAAATTAGGGGCTCAGAGGGGCCAGAAGTCTTTCATCTATAACTCCTTAACGTTAAATATTTTGATATTAATTATTGAAGCAAAAATGTTCATCTTTACAATTTGCAACTATATATCTGAAAGTTTTCTTCAAATATTACGTAATTAGGGACCATAAGGGGCCAGAATGCTTAATGTTTGACGCTTTATATCTCGAAAAGGGGAAACATTTTGAAAAGCAATATTGAACAAAAGTTGTTTAGAATGATGTTCTCAATAATGTGCATCCTTTGGATTTTTCCTAAACAGCCACTATAAGGACTTAAAGGGACGGCCCCTAAATATTTCAAGTCTACATATCTCGAAAATGAAACGAAACTTCTGAATACTTGTTGAACAAAAAGTCTTCAGAATTACAAGACCTTTCATGTGATATCAAGAAAAAGGGGCTGACCTCTCGAATTAGGGGCTCAGAGAGGCCAAAAGTCTTTTATCTATTACCCTTTTACAGTAATGTTCATCTTCACGATCTGCTACTATAAATATTTTAAAATCTTCATCAAACATTGCGTTTTTAGGTGCCATAATCATCAAAATTTTGTTAAACATAACTGAAGCAAATTGTACGTTTTCACTATTTATATATTTATGAACGAAAATCTCAGTCAAATTCGTATCTCATCTTATCAAAAATCGGACGGAAGACCCACTCGTTGCTCGCAACGAGATCTCATCTAGTTAGGGTCTTCCGTCTCCAACGGAAGACCCTTCTATTATTCTATTGTTTCTTTTTCACTTTTATTATTATTATTATTCTTTTTTTTTCTTTACAATTTTTGTGCAGAAGATTTCTCGGAGCTGGCTCGATCGATTTACTTGAAAATTTCAGGGAAGATGTATCTTTGTCTGAACCTTATACGTTTTTCTCATTTTTTTGAAATTCACTTCCGGTCGGAAGTTATCGCCCTTTAATCAAAATTCAGAGGACCTCCTTGTCTGCAATGGAACTCAAAAACGATTAAAGCTAGAGTGCTGAAATTTTCAGCGATGATAGAGGACATGTTGCCATTGATCACCTGGGTTTTCAAATCTTCCGGAAGTGCCTAGTGTGGAAGCTCGGTAGGGGTCAAAATTTAGGAAGCGAATCATGAGTGAATTTTAGAGACATTTCTTACGATAACTTTTTAACTATGAGTATTTTGTTAAAACATATTGAACAGAAATTGTGAAGAATTACAAGATCTTTTATATGATATCAAAGAAAAAGGGCTGACTCATCACATTAGGGGCTGAGAAGGGCCGAAAGTTTTTGATCAATAACTCTTTAACAGTCAATATTTTGTAATGCATTACTGAAGCAAAAATGTTTATCTCAACAATTAACAAGTATATATTATGATATTCACATCATATGTTACATAATTAGGGTCCATAAGGGGCCAGAACGCTAAATCTTTGACGCTTTATATCTCAAAAGTGGGAAATATTTTGATAAGCAATATTGAACAAAAGATGTCCAAAATAATGTTCTTAACAAGATGCAACCTTTTATTTTTTGCTAAACGTCCCCATTAAGGAGTTGAAGGGCCAGCCCCTAAATACTTCTTTTGTAAATATCTCAGAAACGAAAAAGAATTTCTGACTAGTTGTTGAACAAAAAGTGTTCAAAATCATGAGAGCTTTAAAGTGATATGAAGAAAAAGGGGCTGGACCCTCAAATTAGGGGCTGAGAAGGGCCGAAAGTCTTCAATCAATAACTCTTTAACGATCAATATTTTGTAATGCATTACTGAAGCAAAAATGTTTATCTCAACTGTTTACAACTATATATTATGATGTTTACATCATTTGTTACATAATTAGGGGCCATAAGGGGCCAGAATGCTAAATCTTTAATGCTCTATATCTCAAAAGTGGGAAATCTTTTGATAAGCAATATTGAACAAAAGATGTCCAAAATAATATTCTTAACAAGATGCAACCTTTCATTTTTTGCTAAACGTCCCCATTAAGGAGTTGAAGGGCCAGCCCCTAAATACTTCTTTTGCAAATATCTCAGAAACGAAAAAGAATTTCTGACTAGTTGTTGAACAAAAAGTGTTCAAAATCATGAGAGCTTTAAAGTGATATGAAGAAAAAGAGGCTGGACCCTCTCAATAGGGGCTGAGAGGGGCCGAAAGTCTTTGAACAATAACTCTTTAAAATCAATGATTTGGAATGCATTACTGAAGCAAAAATGTTTATCTCAACAATTTACAAGTGTATATTATGATATTCACATAATATGTTACATAACTAGGGTCCATAAGGGGCCAGAACGCTAAATCTTTGACGCTTTATATCTCGAAAGTGGGAAATATTTTGATAAGCAATATTGAACAAAAGATGTACAAAATAATGTTCTAAACAGGATGCAACCTTTCATTTTTTGCTAAACGTCCCCATTAATGAGTTGAAGGGCCGCGAATATCTCAGAAACGAAAAAGTATTTCTGACTAGTTGTTGAACAAAAAGTGTAAAAAATCATGAGAGCTTTAAGGTGATATCAAGGAAAAGGGTCTGACCCCTTAAATAAGGGGCCGAGAGTGGCCGAAAGTATACAATCAATAACTTTTTAATGATCAATATTTTGTAATATATTACTGAGGCGAAATAGTTCTTCTTCACACACTTTATCTAAATAACATGATGTTGATATCATATATTACGCAATAAGGGGTCTTTAGGGGGCCAGATTGCATAATCTTTGGCGCAATATGTCTCGAAAAGGAAGAATATTTTGATAAACAGTATTTAACAAAAGACGTTCAAAATAATATTCTGAACAATATGCACTCTTTGAATTTTTGCTAGACGTCCCCATTTAGAACTTGAAGGGCCGGCCCTTAATATTTCTTTTGCATATATCCCGAAAACAAAAAAAAATTTCTGACTAGTTGTTGAACAAAAAGTGTTCAAAATCATGAGAGCTTTAAGATGATATCAAGAAAAAGGGGCCGACTTCTCACACTAGGGGCCAAGAAGAACCGAAAGTCTTTAATCTATAACCCTTTAATGATCAATATTTTGTTAAACATTATTAAAGCAAAATTGTTCGTCTTAACAATTTATTTATATCATTATATTCGAACGAAAATCTCAGTCAAATTCTTATCTCATCTAATCAAAAATCAGACGGAAGACCCACTCGTTGCTCGCAACGAGATCTCATCTAGTTAAGGTCTTCCGTTTTCACGGAAGACCTTATAGTGATTCTACTGTTTCTTATTATTATTATTGTTATTCTTATTTTTCCTCCCATATTTTGTGCACGCGTTTTCTAAAAAACTATTCAGTGGTTTTCAGTGATTTTTCCAGGGATAATGGACATTATTATGAACTTTGTGCATTTGAGGAGAAAATTCAAAAAATCTCTATCGGTTCCATGTAATTGCCAAGTTTCTGATTTTGAATTGGATTTTTGTCTTCCTATCTCCTCTAGAACGGCTAAAAGTATGAACTGGAGACATGCCAAAGATGATAGAGCATGATTTGTAGATGTTCTGACCAATTATTTGTGTGTCGTCGATGCTTCCGCTCACCACCGGAAGCGAATTTCAAAAATGGATTTTTTCAACTTTTTTGTTTTTCATTATTTTTCTTTGATATTATTATGGTTAATAGAAACACTTCTATAAATACTTGATATGTATTTTGTTTTAAAATTGATAAATTCAAACCCTAGATATTTGCATTTTAAAATTTGAAGCGGGATCAAAATGGCGGCCATCTCCGTAAACTCCGACGAGCTGGTCGGAGTTTACGGAGACAGCCGAACGTCTTGTTGAACGAAACCAGCATAAGGATGAATGAAATGTACAGGAATTATTGGATCTAGCAGATTTTGGAAATGGATAATCTGTCTTTGAAAACATAAATACTCTGAGCTCCAAATGCAATAAAATTAGTCATTTGTACGGTACATACAATAATATATATGATGATGGAAACCATTCAATAGAACAAACATTTTAAAGAAAAACGCGAAGATTTGCTCGTGACGTTTGACGCGAAATAATGTATTGTAATACCCCTCCCTTTTCATAGTAGACAAATGGTCTGATACAGAAGAGCAGAAAAAGATAACGTGGACATGAAATACATGTACATGTATATGGAATTGCATGGAATAAAAAATTGAATATATATGTATAAGGAATAAAAGAAGTAAACAGTATCATCAGTTCATCAGTAATAGATCATTTCTTCTGCTGACAGTTATTTAATTAAACTCTATTAACGAATTCCGATGAAAATCTGCCTGCACAAAATTTGGCTAACTAGTTCGCATTCTATAAATCCGCCGTATTTAAAAAAAAAAGCTTTTATCCTCCTTGACGCTTGTTACTTCAAGCATTGATACAAAAATCGATGATGGATGGAAAAATTGCGCTGGTGTTGTGGTTTCCATATTGAATTTTAAAGCAAGCGATCTGAGTTTATTCCCAATTATGTCTGAATTTTCTTTCTCATTTCTTAGTTTTAATTTACGTTTTCATCTATATAAACGACATTGAGCATTTTTTTCCTCGTGAATTCTGCGCTATTCTCATTTTTTAAAAGAAATCTTTAATATCCTTACATTTTGAAAAGCCCATGTAATATTTTAGGCGTCTTTACTACAAGCATATATAAATATGATTTTGCATGCAAAGAATATCATATTATCAGTTGTCTGAGCAAGATCTCGAACACGGTAAGAGATGAAGACACCAAACTTATATGAGCAACAGACCTTAAGATGTAGACAAAACCATTTGAGTCCAGAGTCAGTCGTCACTTCCGTTCGTCACAGGAAGTCATCAAAGAAATCAAAAATTTCAACTTTTCTTTTTTTAATTAAAAATTGCATCGCTTTATTGTATCTTTTTTGCAGGTTCGAAAGATGTTGGAGACTTATTGGAGAGCATAAAACGTGACTTCTAAATTTGCAGAATCGCATTTTCGTTCGTCGTCGGCACTTCCGGTCGTTTACGGAAGTGATCAAAGAAACCGTAAAATTTCAACTTTCTTTTTTTAAATCAATACTTACATCCCATTATTGCACCTCTTTTGTAGTTTCGAAATATGTTAGTCCCACCGGAAACAAAAACGTCAACTTCCGGTTATAAGAGAAAAACTACATAATTTGAGTATTTTTCTTTCCCATTAAACCGTTCACGGTAGCTCAGTAGGTAGAGCGCTCGCTCCGTGATCGGGAGGTCGTGAGTTCGAATCTCGGCCGCGACAGACCTAAGTCGATCAAAAATAGGTAGCAACTGTTCCTTCGCCATGCGCTCGGCACTTTGAAGTGAAAGTTGCGGGTCTTTCGGATGAGACCTTAAAAACCGAGGCCCCGTGTCACGGCAGGCGTTGGCACGATAAAGATCCCTCACTGCTCAATGGCCCTGAGTGCCGAGTAAAGGTCAAAATTTGAAGCCCTTCACTGGTATATGGTGACGTCTCTATATGAGTGAAAAATTCTCGAATGGGACGTAAAACAATATACAATCAATCTTTCCCATTAATATCCTTTGTAGATAAAGTATTTGAAATGAATTTGAAATATGTTATTTAGACTGCAAATATCTAGAGTAATTTCAAATATCTTTGTAAAATTTACTTCCGGTCGCGTGTTTTCCTGTCCTCAAAATGAGAAGTTGTCTGAGCAAGATCTCGGAAACGGTGAGAGATTAAGACACCAAACTTATATGAGCAACAGAGCTTAAGATATAGGCAAACATATTTTGGTTCAGAGCGCCAGCCTTCACTTCCGGTCTTCACAGGAAGTGATCAAAGAAATCAAAAATTTCAACTTTTCTTTTTTTAATTAAAAATTGCATCACTTTATTGCATCTTTTTCGCAGATTCGAAAGATGTTGGTCTCACCGGAAACAAAAACGACAACTTACAATTATATGAGAAGAACTACATAATTTGAGTATTTTACTTTCCCATCAATATTTTTTTTCTAGCTAAAGTATTTGAAATGAATTTGAAATATGTTATTCAGACTGCAAATGTCTAGAGTAATCTTAAATATCTTTTAAAAATTCACTTCCGCTCGCGTGTTTTCCTGTCCTTAAAATGAGTTGTCTGAGCGAGATCCCAAAAACAGGTGAAAGATTAAAACACCAAACTTTTATGAGTGATAGACCTTGAGGAGTAAGCGAAACCATTTGGGTTAAAGCGTCAGTCGTCACTTCCGCTTGTCACGGGAAGTGAACAAAGAAATCAAAATTTTATCTTTTCCTTTTTGAAATCAAAACTTGCATCACATTATTTCATCTCTTTCGCTGTTTTGAAATGTGTTAGATTCCACCGGAAACAAAAACGTCAACTTCCGGTTTTATGAGATCAACTACGTTATTTTTATATTTAACTTTCTCATAAATATTGCTTATCGATAAAGTACTTGAAATAATTTGATGTACGTTGTAAATACTGCAGATATCTAGAGAAAAGTCAGAGACTTTTTTAAATTCACTTCCGGTCGCGTGTTTAGCTGTCCTCAAAATTAGAATTTGTTTTCACAATATTGCTCGGCAACAGTAAACGACTGAAGTCTAAAACTTTCAGAACTGATAGTCAGTCATCAGTTTATTTGAATCGCGAGGAAATCTTATATCGCCGTTACTTCCGGTCGTGACAGGAAGTGATGCAAAAAAGTTAATGGTTAGCACGTTGGATTTTCACGCTGACAACCAGGGTTAAATCTCCAGTGTCTGAATTTCTTTTATCACCTTTTCAGCTTGAATTTACGTTTTTATTTTCAAAATCGGACGGAAGACCTCTCATTGCTCGCAATGAGTTTCTAGTTAGGGTCTTCCGTCTTCAGCGGAAGACCCTTCTATTATTCTTCGGTTTCTTTTTTACCTTTATTATTATTATTATTATTCTTTTTTTTCTTTACAAAATTTGTGCAGAGGATTTCTCGGAGATGGCTCTTTCGATTTTATTCAAATTTTCATGGTAGATCCGTTGACATCTGAAGTTAATTCCGGCAATATCGTTTTTTGAAAATCACTTCCGCTCGGAAGTTATCGCCCTTTTATTAAAATTCAGAGGACCTCCTTGTCTGCGATGGAACTCAAAAACGGCTTAAGCTAGAGCGCTGAAATTTTCAGTGATGATAGAGGACATGTTGCCATATTGCACCTGGGTTTAGATATTTTCCGGAAGTGCCTAGTATGGAAGCTCGGTAGGGGTCGAAATTTAGGACACGAATCATGAGTGAATTTTTGAGACATTTTGTGTCATATCTTTTAAAGTATAATTATTTTGTTAAAACATATTGAACAATATTTGTGCAGAATGACAAGATCTGTGACATGATATCAAGAAAAAAGCGCTGACTCATCACATTAGGGGCCAATAGGGGCCGAAAGTCTTTAATCGATAACTCTTAAACAAGCAATATTTTTGTATATATTACTGAAGAAAAATTATTTATCTTAACAAACTACAACTATATATTATGATTTTTACGTCATATGTTACATAAATAAGGGCCACAAGGGGCCAGAATGCTTAATCTTTGAAGCTTTATATCTCGAAAAGGGGAAACATTTTGAAAAGCAATATTGAACAAAAGTTGTTTAGAATGATGATCTAAACAATGTGCATCCTTTGAATTTTTCCTAAACAGGCCCTATAAGGACTTAAAGGGACGGCCCCTAAATATTTCAAGTCTACATATCTCGAAAACGAAACGAAACTTCTGAATAGTTGTTGAACAAAAAGTGTTCAGAATTACAAGACCTTTCATGTGATATCAAGAAAAAGGGGCTGACCCCTCAAATTAAGGGCTCAGAGGGGACGAAAGTCTTTCATCTATAACTTTTTAAAGCTAAATATTTTGATATTAATTATTGAAGCAAAAATGTTCATCTTCACAATCTGCAACTATATATCTTAAATTCTCTTCAAATATTACGTAATTAGGGGCCATAAGGGACCAGAATGCTAAATCTTGGACGCTTTATATCTCGAAAAGGGGAAATATTTTGAAAAGCAATATTTAACAAATGTTATTTAGAATGATGTTCTCAACAATGTGCATCCCTTTAATTTTTCCTAAACAGCCCCTATAAGGACTTAAAGAGACGGCACCTAAATATTTCAAGTCTACATATCTCGAAAACGAAACGAAACTTCTGAACAGTTGTTGAACAAAAAGTCTTCAGAATTACAAGACCTTTCATGTGATATCAAGAAAAAGGGGCTGACCCCTCGAATTAGGGGCTCGGAGGGGCCAAAAATCTTTCATCTGTAACCCTTTTACAGTAATGTTCATCTTCACGATCTGCTACTATAAATATTTTAAAATCTTCATCAAATGTGGCGTTTTTAGGTGCCATAATGATCAAAAACATAACTGAAGGAAATTGTACGTTTTCACTATTTATATATTTATGAACGAAAATCTCAGTCAAATTCGTATCTCATCTTATCAAAAATCGGACGGAAGACCCACTCGTTGCTCGCAACGAGATCGCATCTAGTTATTATTATTATTCTTTTTTTTTCTTTACAAAATTTGTGCAGAAGATTTCTCGGAGATGGCTCGTTCGATTTTATTCAAATTTTCATGGTAGATGCGTTGACATCTGAAGTTAATTCCGGCAATATCTTTTTTTGAAAATCACTTCCGGTCGGAAGTTATCGCCCTTTTATTAAAATTCAGAGGACCTCCTTGTCTGCGATGGAACTCAAAAACGGCTTAAGCTAGAGCGCTGAAATTTTCAGTGATGATAGAGGACATGTTGCCACATTGCACCTGGGTTTAGATATTTTCCGGAAGTGCCTAGTATGGAAGCTCGGTAGGGGTCGAAATTTAGGACACGAATCATGAGTGAATTTTTGAGACATTTTGTATCATATCTTTTAAAGTATAATTATTTTGTTAAAACATATTGAACAATATTTGTGAAGAATGGCAAGATCTGTAACATGATATCAAGAAAAAAGGGCTGACTCATCACATTAGGGGCTGATAGGGGCCGAAAGTCTTTAATCGATAACTCTTAAACAAGCAATATTTTTGTATACATTACTGAAGCAAAATTATTTATCTTAATAAACTACAACTATATATTATGATTTTTACGTCATATGTTACATAAATAAGGGCCACAAGGGGCCAGAATGCTTAATCTTTGAAGCTTTATATCTCGAAAAGGGGAAACATTTTGAAAATCAATATTGAACAAAAGTTGTTTAGAATGATGATCTAAACAATGCGCATCCTTTGAATTTTTCCTAAACAGCCCCTATAAGGACTTAAATGGACGGCCCCTAAATATTTCAAGTCTACATATCTCGAAAACGAAACGAAACTTCTGAATAGTTGTTGAACAAAAAGTCTTCAGAATTACAAGACCTTTCAAGTGATATCAAGAAAAAGGGGCTAACCCCTGAAATTAGGGGCTCAGAGGGGCCGAAATTCTTTCATCTATAACTCCTTAACGTTAAATATTTTGATATTAATTATTGAAGTAAAAATGTTTATCTTCACAATCTACAACTATATATCTTAAAATTTTCTTCAAATATTACGTAATTAGGGGCCATAAGGGGCCAGAATGCTTAATATTTGAAGCTTTATATCTCGAAAAGGGGAAACATTTTGAAAAGCAATATTGAACAAAAGTTGTTTAGAATGATGATCTGAACAATGTGCATCCTTTGAATTTTTCCTAAACAGCCCCTATAAGGACTTAAAGGGACGGCCCCTAAATATTTCAAATCTGCATATCTCGAAAACTGAATAGTTGTTGAACAAAAAGTCTTCAGAATTACAAGACTTTTCATGTGATATCAAGACCCCTCGAATTAGGAGCTCAAAGGGGCTAAAAGTCTTTTATCTATAACCCTTTTACAGTAATGTTCATCATCACGATCTGCTATTATAAATATGTTAAAATCTTCATCAAATATTGCGTTTTTTGGTGCCATAATGATCAAAATTTTGTTAAACATAACTGAAGCAAATTGTGCGTTTTCACTATTTATATATTCATGAACGAAAATCTGAGTCAAATTCGTATCTCATCTTATCAAAAATCGGACGGAAGACCCACTCGTTGCTCGCAACGAGATCACATCTAGTTATTATTCTTTTTTTTTCTTTACAATTTTTGTGCAGACGATTTCTCGGAGATGGCTCGATCGATTTACTTGAAATTTTCAGGGAAGATGTATCTTTATCTGAAGCTTATATATTTTTTTCATTTTTTTGAAAATCACTTCCGGTTTGGAGTTATCTCCCTTTTATCAAAATTCAGAGGACCTCCTTGTCTGCGATGGAACTCAAAAACGGCTTAATCTAGAGCGCTGAAATTTTCAGTGATGATAGAGGACATGTTGCCATTTTGCACCTGGGTTTGGATATTTTCCGGAAGTGCCTAGTATGGAAGCTCGGTAGGGGTCGAAATTTAGGACACGAATCATGAGTGAATTTTTGAGACATTTTGTATCATATCTTTTAAAGTATAATTATTTTGTTAAAACATATTGAACAATATTTGTGCAGAATGACAAGATCTTTAAGATGATATCAAGAAAAAAGTGCTGACTTATCAAATTAGGGGCCGAGAGGGGCCGAAAGTACTAAATCAATAACTCTTTAACAATCAATATTTTGGTATACATTACTGAAGCAAAAATGTCTATCTTAACAATTTACAACTATATATTATGATATTTACTTCATATGTTACATAATTAGGGGCCATAAGGGGCCAGAATGCCAAATCTTTGGCACTCTATATCTCGAATGTGGGAAATATTCTGATAAGCAATATTGAATAAAAGATGTTCAAAATAATGTTCTACACAATATTTAACCTTTCGATTTTTGCTAAACATCCCTTTTAACGAGGTTCGCTCCTGAGCTTTTGAGCAGATTCTTATCTTAACCTATATTTCAAAAATTCTGCATAATGTTTTAATTCTTACAATAAATTTAGATTCTAAAATGCCAATTTAACTATATTCAGTTAAAACTCCATGATTAAATTCCATACCAAAAGCATTAAGTGAGGAACTATATTTTGTGGCGGAAGGTTTTTTAGAAGAAAATGATCATTTTTTTCTCTTTCGAAGTATTTAAAGTATGTTAAGTTTGGATTCCTATTTTTACATGCAGTCTGCACACATAGTTATTTTGTGCAGTGGACTGTTTTATACTGGTCCTAAATTATCTATTAAATAAACTGTCATGAATTCTATCGTCATATTTGATAAATATAGCAAATATATTGTGGAAATGAAGAAAAAAAATAGCCCTAATTTAAGCTTAAAATTAGCACTATTTTAGTAATATCTAAAAATTAACATCACAGACCCCCACTTTTAACTTTCTTTTCTGAATATATACGATACTTTTAACCATTCTTCTTAACGTCAGTAAAATGTCATTACTTTCAAATGATTTTTTTGCTTGTTAAATTTTAATGCCAGAAAAATGAAAATGTGTGAGTGCAGAAAGGTCAAATAATTGAACATGTGGAGTAATTCGAAAATTTCTTCGGTGTTACAAATTTTAATGTGTTCATTTAAGATGAAATAAGACTGTGTTTGTTCACCATAATTTATTTGAACAAAACATATTGTAGGAAAAACTTTAAAAATTGATTTATGTGTAAGACGTATTTACAGTGCAAAAAGGTCAAACTAAATGCTCTGTAGCGCCAAAAGAAGCGCATTGACCCCCATTTTTTGTTTTGATTTTTAATAAAGCTATGTGTATAAATTCTAAAAATATACTTGATAAAAAATTCTCATTACTTTTGATGGCGGGATCCAACCTCCTTAAGGAGTTGAAGGGCTGCCCCTAAATATATCTTTTGCATATATCTCGGAAACGAAAAAGAATTTCTGAATAGTTGTTGAACAAAAAGTGTTCAAAATCATAAGAGCTTTAAAGTGGAATGAAGAAAAAGGGGCTGGCCCCTCAAAATAGGGGCCGAGCGGGGCCAAAAGTCTTTAATCAATAACTCTCTAATGATCAATTTTTTGTAATACATTACTGAAGCAAAAATGTTTGCCTTAACAATCCACAACTATATATTATGATATTGACGTCATATGTTAAGTAATTAGGGGCCATAAGGGGCCAGACTGCTCAATCTTTGACACTTTATATCTCGAAAGTGGGAAATTTTTTCATAAGCAATATTGAATAAAAGATGTTTAAAATAATGTGCTTAACAATATGCAACCTTTCAATTTTTGCTTAACGTCCCCATTAAGGAGTTGAAGGGCCGGTCCCTAAATATATCTTTTGCTTATATCTCAGAAACGAAAAAGAATTTCTGAATAGATGTTGAACAAAAAGTGTTCAAAATCATAAGAGCTTTAAAGTGGAATGAAGAAAAAGGGGCTGGCCCCTCAAAATAGGGGCCGAGAGAAGCCGAAAGTCTCAAATCATTAACTCTTTAACGATAAATATTTTGCGATTCATTACTGAAGCAAACATTTTTATCTCGACAATTTCCAACTATATATTATGATATTCACGACACATCTTACATAATTAGGGGCCAGAACGCCAAATCTTTGGCACTCTATATCTCGAAAGTGGGAAATGTTTTGGTAAGCAATATTGAATAAAAGATGTTCAAAATAATGATCTGATCAATATATAACCTTTCGATTTTTGCTAAACGTCCCCATAAAGGAGTTGAAGGGCTGGCCCCTAAATATTTCTTTTGCATATATCTCGGAAACAAAAAATAATTTCTGAATAGCTGTTGAACAAAAAGTGTTCAAGATCATAAGAGCTTTAAAGTGGTATGAAGAAAAAGGGGCTGGCCCCTCAAAATAGGGGCTGAGAGGGGCCAAAGGTCTATAATCAATAACTATTAAATAATAAATATTTTGTTATATATTACTGAAGCGAAATTGATCATCTTCACACTCGTTAACTATATAACATGGTGTTTACATCATATCTTATGCAATAAGGGTAATTAGGGGTCAGATTGTATAATCTTTGGCGCAATAAATCTTGAAAAGGAAGAATATTTTGATAAGCAATATTTTAAGAAAAAAAATGTTCAAAATAATATTCTTAATTATATGCAATCATTCAATTTTCGCTAGACATCCCCATTTAGGACTTAAAGGGTCGGCCCTTAATATTTCTTTTGCATATATCTCCGAAACAAAAAAGAATTTCTGAATAGTTGTTGAACAAAAAGTATTCAAAATCATGAGAGCTTTAATATGATATCAAGAAAAAGGGGCTGACCACTCATATAAGGAGCGAAGACGGGCCGGAAGTGTTTAATCTATAACTTTTTAATGATCAATGTTTTGTTACACATTACTGAAGGAAAATTGTTTGTCTTAACAATTTATTTAAATAACTATTTTTTAACGAAAATCTCAGTCAAATTCTTATCTCATCTTATCGAAAATTGGACGGAAGACCCACTCGTTGCTCGCAACGAGATCTCATCTAGTTATTATTTTTATTCTTTTTTCTCCTTACAAATTTTGTGCAAACGATTTCTCGGAGATGGCTTGCTCAATTTCATTCAAATTTTCATGGTAGATGCGTTGACATCTGAAGTTAATTCCGGCAATTCCGTTAAGGTTTATTGACTTCCGGTCGGAAGTTATCGCCCTTTTCTCAAAATTTAGAGGACCTCCTTGTCTGCGATGGAACTCAAAAACGGCTTAAGTTAGAGCGCTGAAATTTTCAGTGATGATAGAGGACATATTGCCATTTTGCACCTGGGTTTAGATATTTTCCGGAAGTGCCTAGTATGGAAGCTCGGTAGGGATCGAAATTTAGGACATAAATCATGAGTGAATTTTTGAGACATTTTGTATCATATCTTTTAAAGTATAATTATTTTGTTAAAACATATTGAACAATATTTGTGCAGAATGACAAGATCTTTAATATGATATCAAGAAAAAAGGCTGACTTATCATATTAGGGGCCGAGAGGGGCCACAAATATTAAATCAATAACTCTTTAACAATCAATATTTTGGTATACATTACTGAGGCAAAAATGTTTATCTTAACAATTTACAATTATATATTATAATATTTATGTCATATGTTGCATAATTAGGGGCCATAAGGGGCCAGAATGCCAAATCTTTGGCACTCTGTATCTCGAAAGTGGGAAATATTTTGATAAGCAATATTGAATACAATATGTTCAGAATAATGTTCTAAACAATATGCAACCTTTTATTTTTTGCTAAACGTCCCCATTAAGGGGTTGAAGGGCCGGCCCCTAAATATTTCTTTTGCAAATATCTCAGAAACGAAAAAGAATTTCTGACTAGTTGTTGAACAAAAAGTGTTCAAAATCATGAGAGCTTTAAAGTAATATGAAGAAAAAGGGGCTGGCCCCTCAAAATAGAGGCTGAGAGGGGCCGAAAGTCTTTGAACAATAACTCTTTAACGATCAATATTTTGTAATGCATTACTGAAGCAAAAATGTTTATCTCAACAATTTACAACTATATATTATGATATTCACATCATATGTTACATAATTAGGGGCCCTAAGGGGCCAGAATGCTAAATCTCTGACGCTTTATATCTCAAAAGTGGGAAATATTTTGATAAGCAATATTGAACAAAAGATGTTCAAAATAATGTTCTAAACAATATGCAACCTTTCATTTTTTGCTAAACGTCCCCATTAAGGGGTTGAAGGGCCGGCCCCTAAATACTTCTTTTGCAAATATCTCAGAAACGAAAAAGAATTTCTGACTAAGTGTTGAAGAAAAAGTATTCAAAATTATGAGAGCTTTAAAGTGATATGAAGAAAAAAGGGGCTGGCCCCTCATAATAGGGGCTGAGAGGGGCCGAAAGTCTTTGAACAATAACTCTTTAACGATCAATATTTTGAAATGCATTACTGAAGTAAAAATGTTTATCTCAACAATTTACAACTATATATTATGATATTCACACCATATGTTACATAATTAGGGGCCATAAGGGGCCAGAATGCTAAATCTTTGATGCTTTATATCTCAAAAATGGGAAATATTTTGATAAGCAATATTGAACAAAAGATGTTCAAAATAATGTTCTAAACAATATGCAACCTTTCATTTTTTGCTAAACGTCCCCATTAAGGAGTTGAAGGGCCGGCCCCAAAATATATCCTTCGCATATATCTCGGAAAGAAAAAGAATTTTTTAATCATTGTTGAACAAAAAGTGTTCAAAATCATAAGTGCTTAAAGGTGATATCAAGGAAAAGGGTCTAACCCCTTAAATATGGGGCCGAGAGGGGCCGAAAGTATACCATCAATAACTCTTTGATGATCAATATTTTATAATATATTACTGAAGCGAAATAGTTCATCTTCACACTTTTTGTCTAAATAACATGACGTTGATATCATATGTTACGCAATAAGGGGTCTTTAGGGGCCAGATTGCATAATCTTAGGCGGAATATATCTCGAAAAGGAAGAATATTTTGATAAATAGTATTGAGCAAAAGACGTTCAAAATAATATTCTGAACAATATGCACTCTTTCAAACTTTTGCTAGACGTCCCCATTTAGGACTTGAAGGGCCGGCCCTTAATATTCCTTTTGCATATATCCCGAAAACAAAAATGAATGTCTGAATAGTTGTTGAACAAAAAGTGTTCAAAATCATGAGAGCTTTAAGATGATATCAAGAAAAAAGGGGCTGACCTCTCACAATAGGGGCCCAGAAGGGCCGAAAGTCTTTAATCTATAACCCTTTAATGATCAATATTTTATTAAACATTACTAAAGCAAAATTGTTCGTCTTAACAATTTATTTATATCATTATATTTGAACAAAAATCTCAGTTAAATTCTTATCTCATCTTATCAAAAATCGGACGGAAGACCCACTCGTTGCTCGCAACGAGATCGCATCTACTTATTAGGGTCTTCCGTCTTCAGCGGAAGACCCTTCTATTATTCTATTGTTTCTTTTTCACTTTTCTTATTATTATTCTTCCTTTTTTTTTTCTTTACAAATTTTGTGCAGAAGATTTCTCGGAGATGGTTCGATCGATTTGGTTCAAATTTTCAGCATTAACACCTTTCTATCTGAAATTAATTCCGGCAATTCCGTTTTTAGAAAATAACTTCCGGTCGGAAGTTATCGCCCTTTTATCAATATTCAGAGGACCTCCATGTCTGCGATGGAACTCAAAAACGGCTTAAGCTAGAGCGCTGAAATTTTCAGCGATGATAGAGGACATAATGCCATTGTGCACCTGGGTTTAGATATTTTCCGGAAGTGCCTAGTATGGGAACTCGGTAGGGGTCGAAATTTAGGACACGAATCATGAGTGAATTTTAGAGACATTTCTTACGATAACTTTTTAACTATGAATATTTTGTTAAAACATATTGAACAGAAATTGTGTAGAATTACAAGATCTTTGATATGATATCAAAGAAAAAGGGCTGACTCATCACATTAGGGGCCGAGAAGGGTCGAAATTCTTTAATCAATAAATCTTTAACGATCAATATTTTGTAATGCATTACTGAAGCAAAAATGTTTAACTGAACGATTTACAACTATATATTATGATATTCACATCATATGTTACATAATTAGGGGCCATAAGGGGCCAGAATGCTAAATCTTTGATGCTTTATATCTCAAAAGTGGGAAATATTTTAATAAGCAATATTGAACAAAAGATGTTCAAAATAATGTTCTAAACAATATACATTCTTTCATTTTTTGCTAAACGTCCCTATTAAGGAGTTGAAGGGCCGGCCCCTAAATATTTCTTTTACAAATATCTCAGAAACGAAAAAGAATTTCTGAGTAGTTGTTGAACAAAAAGTGTTCAAAATCATGAGAGCGTTCAGGTGATATGAAGAAAAAGGGGCTGGCCCTTCAAAATAGGGGCTGAGAGGGGCCGAAAGTCTTTGAACAATAACTCTTTAACGATCAATATTTTGTAATGTATTACTGAAGCAAAAATGTTTATCTCAACAATTTACAACTATATATTATGATATTCATATCATATGTTACATAATAAGGGGCCATAAAGGGCCAGAATGCTAAATTTTTGACGCTTTATATCTCAAAAGTGGGAAATATTTTGATAAGCAATATTGAACAAAAGATGTTCAAAATAATGTTTTGAACAATATGCAACCTTTTATTTTTTGCTAAATGTCCCCATTAAGGAGTTGAAAGGCCAGCCCCTAAATATTTTTTATTTAAATATCTCAAAAACGAAGAAGAATTTGTAAATAGTTGTTGAACAAAAAGTGTTCAAAATCATGAGAGCTTTGACGTGGTATGAAGAAAAAGGGGCTGTCCTCTTTAAATAGGGGCTGAGAGGGGCCGAAAGTCTTTAATCAATAAATCTTTAACGATTAATATTTTGTAATTCATTACTGAAGCAAAAATGTTTATCTCAACAATTTACAAATATATATTATGATATTCACATCATATGTTACATAATTAGGGGCCATAAGGGGCCAGAATGCAAAATCTTTCACGCTTTATATCTTAAAAGTGGGAAATATTTTGAGAAGCAATATTGAACAAAAGATGTTCAAAATAATGTTCTGAAGAATATGTGAACTTTCAATTTTTGCTAAATATCCCCATTTAGGTGTTGAAGGACCAGCCCCTAAATGTTTCTTTTTAATATATCTCGGAAACGAAGAAGACTTTCTCAATAGTTGTTGAACAAAAAGTTTTTAAAATCACGAGAGGTTTAAGCTTATATAAAAAAGGGATAAAAAAAACCCCAAAATCTCAGTCAAATTCTTATCTCATCTGATCAAAAATCGGACGGAAGACCCCCTCGTTGCTCGCAACGAGATCGCATCTAGTTATTAGGGTCTTCCGTCTTCAGCGGAAGACCCTTCTATTATTCTTCGGTTTCTTTTTTACCTTTATTATTATTATTATTATTCTTTTTTTTCTTTACAAAATTTGTGCAGAGGATTTCTCGGAGATGGCTCTTTCGATTTTATTCAAATTTTCATGGTAGATCCGTTGACATCTGAAGTTAATTCCGGCAATATCGTTTTTTGAAAATCACTTCCGCTCGGAAGTTATCGCCCTTTTATTAAAATTCAGAGGACCTCCTTGTCTGCGATGGAACTCAAAAACGGCTTAAGCTAGAGCGCTGAAATTTTCAGTGATGATAGAGGACATGTTGCCATATTGCACCTGGGTTTAGATATTTTCCGGAAGTGCCTAGTATGGAAGCTCGGTAGGGGTCGAAATTTAGGACACGAATCATGAGTGAATTTTTGAGACATTTTGTGTCATATCTTTTAAAGTATAATTATTTTGTTAAAACATATTGAACAATATTTGTGCAGAATGACAAGATCTGTGACATGATATCAAGAAAAAAGCGCTGACTCATCACATTAGGGGCCAATAGGGGCCGAAAGTCTTTAATCGATAACTCTTAAACAAGCAATATTTTTGTATATATTACTGAAGAAAAATTATTTATCTTAACAAACTACAACTATATATTATGATTTTTACGTCATATGTTACATAAATAAGGGCCACAAGGGGCCAGAATGCTTAATCTTTGAAGCTTTATATCTCGAAAAGGGGAAACATTTTGAAAAGCAATATTGAACAAAAGTTGTTTAGAATGATGATCTAAACAATGTGCATCCTTTGAATTTTTCCTAAACAGGCCCTATAAGGACTTAAAGGGACGGCCCCTAAATATTTCAAGTCTACATATCTCGAAAACGAAACGAAACTTCTGAATAGTTGTTGAACAAAAAGTGTTCAGAATTACAAGACCTTTCATGTGATATCAAGAAAAAGGGGCTGACCCCTCAAATTAAGGGCTCAGAGGGGACGAAAGTCTTTCATCTATAACTTTTTAAAGCTAAATATTTTGATATTAATTATTGAAGCAAAAATGTTCATCTTCACAATCTGCAACTATATATCTTAAATTCTCTTCAAATATTACGTAATTAGGGGCCATAAGGGACCAGAATGCTAAATCTTGGACGCTTTATATCTCGAAAAGGGGAAATATTTTGAAAAGCAATATTTAACAAATGTTATTTAGAATGATGTTCTCAACAATGTGCATCCCTTTAATTTTTCCTAAACAGCCCCTATAAGGACTTAAAGAGACGGCACCTAAATATTTCAAGTCTACATATCTCGAAAACGAAACGAAACTTCTGAACAGTTGTTGAACAAAAAGTCTTCAGAATTACAAGACCTTTCATGTGATATCAAGAAAAAGGGGCTGACCCCTCGAATTAGGGGCTCGGAGGGGCCAAAAATCTTTCATCTGTAACCCTTTTACAGTAATGTTCATCTTCACGATCTGCTACTATAAATATTTTAAAATCTTCATCAAATGTGGCGTTTTTAGGTGCCATAATGATCAAAAACATAACTGAAGGAAATTGTACGTTTTCACTATTTATATATTTATGAACGAAAATCTCAGTCAAATTCGTATCTCATCTTATCAAAAATCGGACGGAAGACCCACTCGTTGCTCGCAACGAGATCGCATCTAGTTATTTTTATTCTTTTTTCTTCTTACAAATTTTGTGCAGACGATTTCTCGGAGATGGCTTGTTCAATTTCATTCAAATTTTCATGGTAGATGCGTTGACATCTGAAGTTAATTCCGGCAATTCTGTTAAGGGATATTAACTTCCGGTCGGAAGTTATCGCCCTTTTATCAAAATTTAGAGGACCTCCTTGTCTGCGATGGAACTCAAAAACGGCTTAAGCTAGAGCGCTGGAATTTTCAGTGATGATACAGGACATGTTGCCATTTTGCACCTGGGTTTGGATATTTTCCGGAAGTGCCTAGTATGGAAGCTCGGTAAGGGTCAAAATTTAGACACGAAACATGAGTGAATTTTTGAGACATTTTGTATCATATCTTTTAAAGTATAATTATTTTGTTAAAACATACTGAACAATATTTGTGCAGAATGACAAGATCTTAAATATGATATCAAGAAAAAAGGGCTGACCTGTCATATTAGGGGCCGAGAGGGGCCAAAAGTATTAAATCAATAACTCTTTAACGATCAATATTTTGGTATACATTACTGAAGCAAAAATGTTTATCTTAACAATTTACAACTATTTATTATAAAATTTATGTCATATGTTACATAATTAAAGGCCATAAGGGGCCAGAATGCCAAATCTTTGACGCTTTATATCTTAAAACTATGAAATATTTTAACAAGCAATATTGAACAAAAGATGTTCAAAATAATGTTCTAAACAATATGCAACCTTTCATTTTTTGCTAAACGTCCCCATTAAGGAGTTAAAAGACCGGCCCCTAAATACTTCTTTTGCAAATATCTCAGAAACGAAAAAGAATTTCTGACTAATTGTTGAACAAAAAGTGTTCAGGATCATGAGAGCTTTAAAATGATGTGAAGAAAAAGGGGCTGGACCCTCAAAATAGAGGCTGAGAGGGGCCGAAAGTCTTTGATCAATTACTCTTTAACGATCAATATTTTGTAATGCATTACTGAAGCAAAAATGTTTATCTCAACACTTTACAACTATATGTTATGATATTCACATCAAATGTTACATAATTAGGGGCCATAAGGGGCCAGAATGCTAAATCTTTGACGCTTTATATCTTAAAACTATGAAATATTTTGATAAGCAATATTGAACAAAAGATGTTCAAAATAATGTTCTAAACAATATGCAACCTTTCATTTTTTGCTAAACATCCCCATTAAGGAGTTGAAGGGCCGGCCCCTAAATACTTCTTTTGCAAATATCTCAGAAACGAAAAAGAATTTCTGACTAAGTGTTGAACAAAAAGTGTTCAAAATCATGAGAGCTTTAAAATGATGTGAAGAAAAAGGGGCTGGACCCTCAAAATAGGGGCTGAGAGGGGCCGAAAGTCTTTGAACAATAACTCTTTAACGATCAATATTTTGTAATGTATTACTGAAGCAAAAATGTTTATCTCAACACTTTACAACTACACTGTATATATTATGATATTCACATCAAATGTTACATAATTAGGGGCCATAAGGGGCCAGAATGCTAAATCTTTGACGCTTTATATCTTAAAACTATGAAATATTTTGATAAGCAATATTGAACAAAAGATGTTCAAAATAATGTTCTAAACAATATGCAACCTTTCATTTTTTGCTAAACGTCCCCATTAAGGAGTTAAAGGACCGGCCCCTAAATACTTCTTTTGCAAATATCTCAGAAACGAAAAAGAATTTCTGACTAAGTGTTGAACAAAAAGTGTTCAAAATCATGAGAGCTTTAAAATGATGTGAAGAAAAAGGGACTGGACCCTCAAAATAGGGGCTGAGAGGGGCCGAAAGTCTTTGATCAATTACTCTTTAACGATCAATATTTTGTAATGCATTACTGAAGCAAAAATTTTTATCTCAACACTTTACAACTATATATTATGATATTCACATCAAATGTTACATAATTAGGGGCCATAAGGGGCCAGAATGCTAAATTGAACAAAAGATGTTCAAAATAATGTTCTGAACAATATGCAACCTTTCATTTTTTGCTAAACATCATACAATGTGTTTTGAAATCTCTCAAAGGTCAAATAGACTGAGATTTAAACGATTTAAATTTTTCAAAAAATTTAAATTGCTTCCACAAACATAAAAAACGCAACAAATGATGTTCTCTTCCTTCAAAATATGTAAGTTGACTTTTGTTTAATATTTCAGAGCAATTTAAATTTTTTGAAAAAATTAAATCGTTTGAATCTCACTCTATTTGAACTTTGAAAGATTTCAAAACACATTGTATGATATTCTCCATCTTTCAAAATACAGAAATAGTCCTTGTTTTAACATTTGGAAGCAATTTAAATTTTTTGAAAAATTTAAATCGTTTAAATCTCACTCTATTTGACCTTTGAGAGATTTCAAAACATATTGTATGATGTTCTTCACCTTTCAAAATACAGAGATAGTCCTTGTTTTAATGGTTGGTTTTAATTTAAATTTTTTGAAAAATTTAAATCGTTTAAATTTCACTCTATTTGACCTTTGAAAGATTTCAAAACACATTGTATGATGTTCTCCATCTTTCAAAATACAGAGATAGTCCTTGTTTTAATGGTTGGTTTCAATTTAATTTTTTTGAAAATTTTAAATCGTTTAAATTTCACTCTATTTGACCTTTGAAAGATTTCAAAACAAATTATATGATGTTCTCCATCTTTCAAAATACAGAGATAGTCCTTGTTTTAACATTTGGATTTAATTTAAATTTTTGAAAAATTTAAATCGTTTAAATCTCACTCTATTTGACCTTTGAAAGATTTCAAAACACATTGTATGATGTTCTCCATCTTTCAAAATACAGAGATAGTCCTTGTTTTAACATTTGGATTTAATTTAAACTTTTTTAAAAATTTAAATCGTTTAAATTTCACTCTATTTAACCTTTGAGAGGTTTCAAAACACATTGTATGATGTTCTCCATCTTTCAAAATACAGAGATAGTCCTTGTTTTAACATTTGGATTTAATTTAATTTTTTTTTTTAAATTTAAATCGTTTAAATCTCATTCTATTTGACCTTTGAGTGATTTCAAAACACATTGTATGATATTCTCCATCTTTCAAAATACAGAGATAGTCCTTGTTTTTACATTTGGAAACTTTCTAAATTTTTTGAAAATTTTAAATTGTTTGAATCTCACTCTATTTGACCTTTGAAAGATTTCAAAACATATTGTATGATGTTCTTCACCTTTCAAAATACAGAGATAGTCCTTGTTTTAATGGTTGGTTTTAATTTAAATTTTTTGAAAAATCTAAATCGTTTAAATTTCACTCTATTTGACCTTTGAAAGATTTCAAAACAAATTATATGATGTTATCCATCTTCCAAAATACAGAGATAGTCCTTGTTTTAACATTTGGATTTAATTTAAATTTTTTGAAAAATTTAAATCGTTTAAATCTCACTTTATTTAACCTTTGAGTGATTTCAAAACACATTGTATGATGTTCTCCATCTTCCAAAATACAGAGATAGTCCTTGTTTTAACATTTGGATTTAATTTAAACTTTTTGAAAAATTTAAATCGTTTAAATTTCACTCTATTTAACCTTTGAGTGATTTCAAAACACATTGTATGATGTTCTCCGTCTTTCAAAATACAGAGATAGTCCTTGTTTCAATCAAAATGACACCTCATCGAAATCGGACGGAAGACCCACTCGTTGCTCGCAACGAGATCGGATCTAGTTATTATTATTATTCTTTTTTTATAGTACGGCCGATATCTCAGCTGTGAGTGGACGGATTTCAAAGATTTTTTCAGGGAAGATGCATCATGAGAATATCTCCAGACGTGTTTTTCATTTTTTCGAAATTCACTTCCGTTCGCATTTTTTTGGGAAATTTGTATTTTTTAAATGGAGTTTTGTCCCCTAATTTTCTAAAGAACGATTAAAGATATGAAAGTGAAACTCACGGACATGATAGAACATCACATGTAGATATGCTGATCGACCTTTATTTTTCGTCGTTCTTACTTCCGGTCGCGAACGGAAGTGAATTCAAAAATGTTAAATTTGCAACTTTTTTGTTTTTCAATAATTTTCTTTCAAATTTACAGGGTTAATAGAGAGTCTTCTGAGAATTCTATGTATGTTTTCATCATTTTGATTGATGCGTTTATTGCAAAGATATGAACGAACCTAACTTTCTCGTATGTTGTGGGTTCAAACCCTGCTGGGGCGGGAGATTGTTTCTCTCTTTTTTTCAGTTGTAAATAATATTTTTCTCCGTGAAGACATGTATGATAGTTTTTGCTTATTTTTCTAAAGCTTTGTGAACAGAGATTCTACAGAAATCCTTTAATAATTATGATCTATGTTGAAAAAATGTGTTACATGAACGCGAACGAAAAATACCTTCAATAAAGTATTAAATGAAGTGAGATAGCATAGCGTTTTGGAGAAAAGTTCGGTCGGAAGACCACTTGTTGCCCTAGCAACAAGAAACGCATCTAGTTAGGGTCTTCCGACTTCCTTCGGAAGACCTTATTGTTTTCCTTCTGTTTTCTATTATTAAGGTCTTCCGTCTCCAACGGAAGACCTTATTGTTTTCGTTCGGTTTCTTTTTCCCTATTATTATTATTATTATTATTATTATTATTATTATTCTTTTTTTTTCTTACCGATTTTGTGCACGCGAGTTCTCGGAAACGACTCGGTCGATTTTCATGAAACTTTCAGATCTGATAGATATTGATCTGAACCTTATTGGAAATTTTTTATATTGATGACGTCACTTCCGGTCGTGAGATATAGACAATTATCTGATTTTCAGAGGGTCGGCTTGTCCTGGTAATCACTCCAAAACGAATAAAGATATTGAGTTGAGATTCTCAGTGAAGGTAGAGGAGGGATTGTAGATGTGCTTTTTTGCGTCCATATCTTTCCAGCGCAAAAGGCGCCAAAGCTCGCCTGGGCTCGAAAAATAGGCTCCCAAGCATCTCGCAAATTTTGGTAAGTTTTCTATCATATCTTTATACCTGTAAATATTTTGTTAAAACATATATAACAAAAGTTTTGCAAAATGATAAGTGCTTTCATATGATATCAAGAAAAAGGGGCTGACCCCTCAAGTTCGGGGCTCAGAGGGGCTAAAAGTCTTTCATCTATAACTCTTTAACGATCAATAATTTGTAACACATTACTGAGGCAAAGATGTTTATCTTAACAATTTACAACAATATATGATAAGATTCTGATCATACGTTACGTAATAAGGGGTCACAAGGGGCCAGAATGCTAAATCTTTGACGCTTTATATCTCGAAAAGGGCGAATATTTTGATAAGCAATACTGAACAAAAGATGGTCAGAATAATGCTTTAAACAATATGCACCCTTTCAATTTTTATCAAACGGCCCCATTAAGGACTTGGAGGGGTGGCCCCTAAATATTTCCATTCAGCATATCTCCACAACGAAAAGAAATCTCTGAATAGTTGTTGAACAAAAAATGTTTAAAATCACAAGACTTTTCATTTGATGCCAAGAAAAAGGGGCTGACCCCTCAAATTAAGGGCTCAGAAGGGACAAACGTCTTTCATCTATAACTCTTCAACGATCAATAATTTGTAACACATTACTGAAGCAAAGATGTTTATCTTAACGATTTACAACAATATATGATTAGATTCTGATCATATGTTACGTAATAAGGGATCACAAGGGGCCAGAATGCTAAATCTTTGACGTTTTATAACTCGAAAAGGGCGAATATTTTGATAAGCAATACTGAACAAAAGATGGTCAGAATAATGTTCTAAACAATATGCACCCTTTCAATTTTTGTCAAACGGCCCCATTAAGGACTTGGAGGGGTGGCCCCTAAATATTTCCATTCAGCATATCTCCACAACGAAAAGAAATCTCTGAATAGTTGTTGAACAAAAAGTCTTCAAAATCACAAGACCTTTTATTTGATATCAAGAAGAGGGGGCTGACCGTTCAAATTAGGGGCTCAGAGGGGCCAATACTCTTTCATCTATAACTCTTTAATGATCAATAATCGGTAACACATTACTGAAGCAAAGATGCTTATCTTAAAGATTTACAACAATATATGATAAAATTCTGATCATATGTCACGTAATAAAGGGTCAAAAGGGGCCAGAATGCTAAATCTTTGACGCTTTATATCTCGAAAAGGGAGAATATTTCGATATGCAATGCTGAACAAAAGATGGTCAGAATAATGTTCTAAACAATATGCACCTTTTCAATTTTTGTTAAACGGCCCCATTAAGGTCCTGGAGGGGTGGCCCCTAAATATTTCCATTCAGCATATCTTCACAACGAAAAGAAATCTCTGAATAGTTGTTGTGCAAAAAGTCTTCAAAATCACAAGACCTTTCATTTGACATCAAAAAAAGGGTTGACCCCTCAAACTAGGGGCTCAGAGGGGCCAAAAGCATGTCATCTATAGCTCTTTGATAATGTTATATAAATCAAAAGAATGAAATCTAATTTGGGAAGTCTATATATTATTATTTTTAACAAAGATCATAGACAAAATCCTATCTCATCTTATCGAAAAATCGGACGGAAGACCTACTCGTTGCTCGCAACGAGATCTCATCTAGTTATTATTATTATTCCATTTTCATAGTACAGGCGATATCTCAGCTGTGCGTAGTTCAATTCAAAAGATTTTTTCAGGGAAGATGCATCATGAAAATATCTCCAGGGGTGTCTCTCACTTTTTTGAAATTTACTTCCGTTCGCATTTTTGGGGAAATTTGTATTTTTTAAATGGAATTTTGTCCCCTAATTTTCTCGAGAACGGCTAAAGATATGAAAGTGAAACTCACGGACATGATACAGAATCACATGTAGATATGCTGATCGACCTTTATTTTTCGTCGTTCCTAGTTCCGGTCGCTAACGGAAGTGAATTCAAAAAGTCCCATTTTTTAACTTTTTTGTTTTTCAATATTTTTCTATGAAATTTACATGGTTAATAAAGAGTCTTATAAGAAGAATAAATATATAATTTGTTTTAAGATTGATCAACTCGTACTCTAGATATTCGTCATATTTCACTTGGAAGCGGTGGTCTTTGCTAGCGCAATGGTTAGCATGTTGGATTTTCACGCGACCCCGGTATAATCCCCAGAATATCTGTACTAATTTACTATTTTCAGCTTAGATATAAATTTTATTTTAAAAATTATGTCTGGTATCTATTCTCTTCGAATTTTGTGATATTTGATCAATGTAACATTTTATTACATTTCAGATAGGAATATAGCTACAGATACCGAGAATACATGAAGAAAAACTGTTACCTTTTAAGTAAGGATTCAACTTCTCTGATGACATGATATAGCTGATTCAAACTGGCGGCAAAAAATTTTTTTTTTGTTTCCTCTCTCTTTTTTCAATTAAAAACGACATTTCTGTTTCGTACTTTTCACCGATGTTTTAAAGGTTTGTTTTTACGAACTTTACTGAAAAAAACTTGAAGTAATGACGGTTTATTTTTGAAAACCTGAAGTACTTGAATACAAAAGAAAATTTGACGTTTAGGTATGTTTCCATTGAGGTATTGCAGCATTTTTTTCAGCAAAGATTCGGTCGGAAGACCACTTGTAGCCTTAGCAACAAGCACGCATCTAGTTATTATTATTATTCTTTTTTCATAGTACGGCCGATATCTCAGCTGTGAGTGGACGGATTTCAAAGATTTTTTCAGGGAAGATGCATCATGAAAATATCTTCAGACGTGTTTTTCATTTTTTCGAAATTCACTTCCGTTCGCATTTTTTTGGGAAATTTGTATTTTTGAAATGGAATTTTGTCCCTTAATTTTCTCAAGAACGATTAAAGATATGAAAGTGAAACTCACGGACATGATAGAACATCACATGTAGATATGCTGATCGACCTTTATTTTTCGTCGTTCGTACTTCCGGTCGCGAACGGAAGTGAATTCAAAAATGTTAAATTTGCAACTTTTTTGTTTTTCAATATTTTTCTTTGAAATTTATAGGGTCAATAGAGAGTCTTCTGAGAATTCTATATATGTTTTCATCATTTTGATTGATGCATTTATTGCAAAGATATGACCGAACCTAACTTTCTCGTATGTTGTGGGTTCGAATCCTGCTGGGACAGGAGATTGTTTCTCTCTTTTTTCAGTTGTAAGTAATATTTTACTCCGTGAAGACATGTATGATAGTTTTTGCTTATTTTTTAAAGCTTTGTTAACAGAGAGTCTACAGAAATCCTTTGATAATTATGATCTATGTTGAAAGACTGTGTTACATAAACGCAAACGAAAAATACCTTCAATAAAGTATTAAATGAAGTGAGATAGCATAGCGTTCTGGAGAAAAGTTCGGTCGGAAGACCACTTGTTGCCCTAGCAACAAGAAACACATCTAGTTAAGGTCTTCCGTTTTCACGGAAGACCTTATAGTGATTCTACTGTTTCTTATTAAGGTCTTCCGTCTTCACGGAAGACCTTATAGTGATTCTACTGTTTCTTATTATTATTAAGGTCTTCCGTCTTCACGGAAGACCTTATAGTGATTCTACTGTTTCTTATTATTATTATTATTATTATTATTATTATTCTTTTTTTTGACAAAATTTTGTGCACGCGATTTCTCGAAAAGTATTCAGTCGTTTTCAATGAAACTTTCAGGAAAAATCAGTCATTGTATGAACTTTGTTCATCACAAGGAAAATTTGGAAAATTCCATTTTGGTTCCAAGTTACGGGCAATTTCCTGATTTTAAAATGAAATTTTGTCGCCCCTTTTTCTCAAGAATGGCTAATGATATGAACTGGAGACTTATTGGAGAGCATAGAACGTGACTTCTAAATTTGCAGAATCGCATTTTCGTTCGTCGTCGGCACTTCCGGTCGATTACGGAAGTGATCAAAGAAATCGTAAAATTTCAACTTTCTTTTTTTAAATCAATATTTACATCACATTATTGCATCTCTTTTGTAGTTTCGAAATATGTTGGTCCCACCGGAAACAAAAACGTCAGCTTCCGGTTATAAGAGAAAAACTACATAATTTGAGTATTTTTCTTTCCCATTAATATCCTTTGTAGATAAAGTATTTGAAATGAATTTTAAATATGTTATTTAGACTGCATATATCTAGAGTACCGTCAAATATCTTTGTAAAATTCACTTCCGGTCGCGTGTTTTCCTGTCCTCAAAATGAGAAGTTGTCTGAGCAAGATCTCGGAAACGGTGAGAGATTAAGACACCAAAGTTATATGGGCAACAGACCTTAAGATGTAGGCAAAACCATTTGGGTTAAGAGCGTCAGCCGTCACTTCCGGTCGTAACAGGAAGTGATCAAAGAAATCGAAAATTTCAACTTTTCTTTTTTTAATTAAAAATTGCATCACTTTATTGCATCTTTTTCTCAGATTCGAAAGATGTTGGTCCCACCGGAAATAAAAACGACAACTTCCGGTTATAAGAGAAAAACTACATAATTTGAATATTTTTCTTTCCCATTAATATCCTTTGTAGATAAAGTATTTGAAATGAATTTTAAATATGTTATTTAGACTGCAAATATCTAGAGTAACATCAAATATCTTTGTAAAATTCACTCCGGGTCGCGTGTTTTCCTGTCCTCAAAATGAGAAGTTGTCTGAGCAAGATCTCGGAAACGGTGAGAGATTAAGACACCAAACTTATTTGAACAACAGACCTTAAGATGAAGACAAAACCATTTGGGTTAAGAGCGTCAGCCGTCACTTCCGGTCGTAACAGGAAGTGATCAAAGAAATCGAAAATTTCAACTTTTCTTTTTTTAATTAAAAATTGCATCACTTTATTGCATCTTTTTCTCAGATTCGAAAGATGTTGGTCCCACCGGAAATAAAAACGTCAACTTCTGGTTTTAGGAGATAAACTACGTTATTTTGATATTTAACATTCTCATAAATATTGCTTATCGATAAAGTACTTGAAAAATTTTTATGTATGTTGAAGATACTGCAAATGTCTAGAGAAAAGTCAGAGATTTTATAAAATTCACTTTCGGTCGCGTGTTTACCTGTCCTCAAAATTAGAATTTGTTCTAACAATATTGCTCGGCCACAATAAAGGACTGAAGTCTAAAACTTTCAGGACTGATAGTCAGTCATCAGTTTATTTGAATCGTGAGAAAATCTTGTATCGCGTTACTTCCGATCGTGACAGGAAGTGATGCAAAAAGGTGAATGGTTAATGGTTAGCACGTTGGATTTTCACGCTGACGACCAGGGTTAAATCTCCAGGATGTCTGAATTTCTTTTATCACTTTTTAAGCTTGAATTTTCGTTTTTATTTTCAGAATTGGACGGAAGACCTCTCATTGCTCGCAATGAGTTTCTAGTTATTATTATTATTATTCTTTTTTTTTGACAAAATTTTGTGCACGCGATTTCTCGAAAAGTATTCAGTCGTTTTCAATGAAACTTTCAGGAAAAATCAGTCATTGTATGAACTTTGTTCATCACAAGGAAAATTTGGAAAATTCTATTTTGGTTCCAAGTTACGGGCAATTTCCTGATTTTAAAATGAAATTTTGTCGCCCCTTTTTTTCAAGAATGGCTAAAGATATGAACTGGAGACTTATTGGAGAGCATAGAACGTGACTTTTAAATTTGCAGAATCGCCTTTTCGTTCGTCGTCGGCACTTCCGGTCGATTACGGAAGTGATCAAAGAAATCGTAAAATTTCAACTTTCTTTTTTTAAATCAATACTTACATCAAATTATTGCATCTCTTTTGTAGTTTCGAAATATGTTGGTCCCACCGGAAACAAAAACGTCAACTTCCGGTTATAAGAGAAAAACTACATAATTTGAGTATTTTTCTTTCCCATTAATATCCTTTGTAGATAAAGTATTTGAAATGACTTTTAAGTATGTTATTTACACTGCAAATATCTAGAGTAACCTCAAATATCTTTGTAAAATTCACTTCCGGTTGCGTGTTTTTCTGTCCTCAAAATGAGAAGTTGTCTGAGCAAGATCTCGGAAACGGTGAGAGATTAAGACACCAAACTTATTTGAGCAACAGACCTTGAGCAGTAGGCAAATCCATTTGGGTTCAGAGCGTCAGCCGTCACTTCCGGTCGTAACAGGAAGTGATAAAAGAAATCGAAAATTTCAACTTTTCTTTTTTTAATTAAAAATTGCATCACCTTATTGCATCTTTTTCTCAGATTCGAAAGATGTTGGTCCCACCGGAAATAAAAACGTCAACTTCCGGTTTTAGGAGATAAACTACGTTATTTTTACATTTAACATTCTCATAAATATTGCTTATCGATAAAGTACTTGAAATAATTTTATGTATGTTGCAGATACTGCAAATGTCTAGAGAAAAGTCAGAGATTTTTGTAAAATTCACTTCCGGTCGCGTGTTTACCTGTCCTCAAAATTAGAATTTAGTCCCACAATATTGTTCGGCAACAGTAAACGACTGAGGACTAAAACTTTCAGGACTGATATTCAGTCATCAGTTTATTTGAATCGTGAGAAAATCTTGTATCGCCGTTACTTCCGGTCGTGACAGGAAGTGATGTAAAAAAGTGAATGGTTAATGGTTAGCACGTTGGACTTTCACGCTGACGACCAGGGTTAAATCTCCAGAGTGTCTGAATTTCTTTTATCACTTTTACAGCTTGAATTTTCGTTTTTATTTTCAGAATCGGACGGAAGACCTCTCATTGCTCGCAATGAGTTTCTAGTTATTATTATTATTATTTTTTTTTTTTGACCAAATTTTGTGCAGGCGTTTTCGCGAAAACTATTCAGTGGTTTTTCGTGAAACTTTCAGGAAAAATTAGTCATTGTATGAACTTGTTTCATCACAAGGAAAATTTGGAAAATTCCATTTTGGTTCCAAGTTACGGGCAATTTCCTGATTTTAAAATGAAATTTTGTCCTCGAATGTTCTCAAGAATGACTAAAGATATGAACTGGAGACTTATTGGAGAGCATAGAACGTGACTTCTAAATTTGTGGAATCACATTTTCGTTCGTCGTCGGCACTTCCGGTCGTTTACGGAAGTGATCAAAGAAATCATAAAATTTCAACTTTCTTTTTTTAAATCAATACTTACATCACATTATTGCATCTCTTTTGTAGTTTCGAAATATGTTGGTCCCACCGGAAACAAAAACGACAACTTCCGGTTATAAGAGAAAAACTACATAATTTTAGTATTTTTCTTTCCCATTAACATCCTTTGTAGATAAAGTTTTTGAAATGAATTTTAAATATGTTATTCAAACTGCAGATATCTAGAGTAACATTAAATATCTTTGTAAAATTCACTTCCGGTCGCGTGTTTTCCTGTCCTCAAAATCAGAAGTCTGAGCAAGATCTCGGAAACGGTGAGAGATTAAGACACCAAACTTATATGAGCAACAGACCTTAAGATGTAGGCAAAACCATTTGGGTTCAGAGCGTCAGCCGTCACTTCCGGTCGTCACAGGAAGTGATCAAAGAAATCGAAAATTTCAACTTTTCTTTTTTTAATTAAAAATTGCATCACTTTATTGCATCTTTTTCGCAGATTCGAAAGATGTTGGTCTCACCGGAAACAAAAGCGACAACTTCCGGTTATAAGAGAAAAACTACATAATTTGAGTATTTTACTTTTCCATCAATATTTTTTTCTAGAAAAAGTATCTGAAATGAATTTTAAATATGTTATTCAGACTGCAAATGTCTAGAGTAATCGTAAATATCTTTCAAAAATTCACTTCCGGTCGCATGTTTTCCTGTCCTCAAAATTTGAAGTTGTCTGAGCGAGATCTCAAAACTAGGTAAAAGATTAAAACACCAAACTTTTATAAGTAATAGACCTTGAGGAGTAGGCAAAACCATTTGGGTTAAACGCGTCAGTCGTCACTTCCGCTTGTCACAGTAAGTGATCAAAGAAATCTAAAAAAAAATTAACTTTTCTTTTTTAAATTAATGCTTGCATCACTTTATTGCATCTCTTTCGCTGTTTAGAAATATGTTAGATTCCACCGGAAACAAAAACGTCAACTTCCGGTTTTAGGAGATAAACTACTTTACTTTGATATTTAACTTTCTCATAAATATTGCTCATCGATAAAGTACTTGAAATGACTTTATGTATGTTGTATATATTGCAAATGTCTAGAGAAAAGTCAAAGATTTTTATAAAATTCACTTCCGGTCTCTTGTTTACCTGTCCTCAAAATTAGAATTTGATCTCACAATATTGCTCGGCAACAGTAAACGACTGAAGTCTAAAACTTTCAAGACTGATGGTCAGTCATCAGTTATATGAATCGTGAGAAAATCTTGTATAGCCGTTACTTCTGGTACTTCCGGTCGTGACCGGATGTGATGTAAAAAATGAATGGTTAACGTTAGCAAGTTGGATTTCCACGCTGACGACAAGGGTTAAATTTACAGAGTGTCTGAATTTCTTTTATCTCTTTTTCAGCTTGAACTTTCGTTTTTATTTTCAGAATCGGACGGAAGACCTCTCATTGCTCGCAATGAGTTTCTAGTTATTATTATTATTCTTTTTTTTTAGGCAAAATTTTGTGCACGCGATTTCTCGAAAACTATTCAATGAATTTCCTTGAAATTTTCAGGGATAAAAGGTCCTTATATGAATTTTATATAAAATTCCGTTTTTTGTTAAACTCGGTTCCAGTGCCAAGTTATGGACAATTTTCTGATTTTAAAATGCAATTTTGTCCGCGAGTGTTCTCAAGAATGGCTTAAGATATTAACTGGAGACTTGTAAGAGATGATAGAACATGATTTTTAGATTGGAGAGGGCACCTTTTCGTCTGTCGTCGGCACTTCCGGTCGCTTACGGAAGTGATCAAAGAAATCGTTAAATTTCAACTTTCATTTTTTAAATCAAATCTTACATCACTTTATTGCATCTCTTTTGTAGTTTTGAAATATGTTGGTCCCACCGGAAACAAATACGTCAACTTCCGGTTATAAGAGAAAAACTACATAATTTGAGTATTTTTCTTTCCCATTAATATCTATTGTAGATAAAGTATTTGGAATGAATTTTAAATATGTTATTCAGACAGCAAATGTCTAGAGTAACCTCAAACATCTTTCAAAAATTCACTTCCGGTCGCCTGTTTTTCTGTCCTCAAAATCAGAAGTTGTCTGAGCAAGATCTCGGAAACGGTAAGAGATTAAGACACCAGACTTATATGAGCAACAGACCTTAAGATGTAGCAAAAACCACTTGGGTTCAGAGCGTCAGCCGTCACTTCCGGTCGTCACAGGAAGTGATCAAAGAAATCGAAAATTTCAACTTTTCTTTTTTTATTTAAAAATTGCATCACTTTATTGCATCTTTTTTGCAGATTCGAAAGATGTTGGTCCCACCGGAAACAAAAACGACAACTTCCGGTTATAAGAGAAAAACTACAAAATTTGAGTATTTTATTTTCCTACAAATATTCTTTATAGATAACGTATTTGAAATGAATTTTAAATATGTTATTCAGACTGCAAAGTCTAGAGTAACCTTAAATATCTTTCAAAAATTCACTTCCGGTCGCGTGTTTTTCTGTCCTCAAAATGAAAAATTGTCTGAGCAAGATCTCAAAAACAGGTAAAAGATTAAAACACCAAATTCTTATGAGTAGCAGACCTTGAGGAGTAGGCAAAACCATTTTGGTTAAACGCGTCCGTCGTAACTTCCGGTCGTCAAAGGAAGTGATCAAAGAAATCAAAAATTTTAATTTTTCTTTTTTAAATTAAAGTTTGCATCACTTTATTGCATCTCTTTCGCTGTTTTGAAACATGTAAGATTGCACCGGAGACAAAAACGTCAACTTCCGGTTTTAGGTTTTAGGTGATAAACTACGTTACTTCGATATTTAACCTTCTCATAAATATTGCTTATCGATAAAGTACTTGAAATGTTTTTATGCATTTTGTAGATACTGCAAATGTACAGAGAAACGTCAGAGATTTTTTTCATAAAATTCACTTCCGGTCGCGTGTTTACCTGTCCTCAGAATTAGAATTTGTTCTCACAATATTGCTCGGCAACAGTAAACGACTGAAGTCTAAAACTTTCAGGACTGATAGTCAGTCATCAGTTTATTTGAATCGCGAGGAAGTCTTGTATCGCCGTTACTTCCGGTCGTGACAGGTAGTGATGCAAAAAAGTGAATGGTTAATGATTAGCACGTTGGATTTTCACCCTGACAACCAGGGTTAAATCTCCAGAGTGTCTGAATTTCTTATATCACCTTTCAGCTTGAATTTACGTTTTTACTTTGAAAATCGGACGGAAGACCTCTCATTGCTTGCAATGAGTTTCTAGTTAAGGTCTTCCGTTTCAGACGGAAGACCTTATAGTGATTCTACTGTTTCTTCTTTTTCTTTTTATTATTATTAAGGTCTTCCGTTTCAGACGGAAGACCTTATAGTGATTCTACTGTTTCTTCTTTTTCTTTTTATTATTATTATTATTTTTTTTTCCCTTTCTTGTTTTCACGATTTCTCAGAGATGGCTGGACGGATTTTCTTGAAATTTTCAGGGATAATAGAAAATGAAAATACCTACAAAAGTATCTTTGATTTTTTTCAAAATTCACTTCCGGTCGTCAGATATGTCCGGTTTCCGTTTTTTTCAGAAATATTTTGTCCGAGTCATATCTCAGAAACGGAAAGAGATTAAGACACCAAACTTATAGGAGTAATAGATCTTGAGGAGTAGGCAAATCCATTTGGGTTAAGAGCGTCAGACGTCACTTCCGGTCGTCATAGGAAGTGATCAAAGAAATCGAAAATTTCAACTTTTCTTTTTTGAATCTTTTCTTGCATCACAATATTGCATCTTATTTGTAATTTTTAAAAATGTAAGTCCCACCGGAAACAAAAACGACAACTTCCGGTTATAAGCGAAAAACTGCATAATTTGAGTATTTTACTTTCCCATAAATATTTTTTATAGATAACGTATTTGAACTGATTTTTGAATATGTCATCAAAACTGCAAATGTCTAGAGTAACGTCAAATATCTTTGTAAAATTCACTTCCGGTCGCGCGTTTAAATGTCCGCAAAATGAGAATTTGTCCGAGTAAGATCTCAAAAACGGTAAGAGATTTTGACACCAAACTTGTAGGAGTATTAGACCTTGAGGAGTAGACAAAACCATTTGGGTTAAGAGCGTCAGCCGTCACTTCCGGTCGTCACAGGAAGTGATCAAAGAAAAAAAAATCAACTTTTCTCTTTTTGAAAAAGACTTGCATTACATAATTGTATCTTTTTCACAGTTTCGATGTGTGTTGGTCCCACCCGAAACAAAAAATGACAACTTCCGGTTATAAGAGAAAAACTACATAATAGGAGTTTTTGATTTTCCTATACATATCGCTTATAGATAGAGTTCTTTAAATGATTTTTGTGTATGTTATTGAGACTACAGATGTCTAGAGTGACGTCAAACATCTTGGTAAAATTCACTGCCGGTCGCGTATTTTCCTGCCCTCAAAATGAGATTTTATTCCCCTTATTGCTCAGAACCAGTAAACGACTGAAGTCTAAAACTTTCAGGACTGATAGTCAGTCACCAGTTTTTCTACATCATGTGAAATTCGTACGTTGCCGTCACTTTCGGTCGTGACCGGAAGCGATGGAAAAAAGTGAATTTTCCAAGTTTTTTTTCTTTTTACAGAAATGTTTGGCTAATGCAGATTTTAGATAGACTATAACCATGCAAATTATTTTCACTGGAAGTGCCTGCCGAAAAATCGGAAGTTGTCTCAAACATGAGTAGTTATTCATGGAAACTTTTATGGATGATCAGTTGTGAATAATTTAGGTGTAGAATGAACATTTTATTTGTTTGGAGTAATTTCGGTCATGATGAAGTAAAAAAAAAAAACATAGAAAGTAAAGAGTTATTTCCGGGATTTCCTCAATGACCTTGACCTTTGACCTTGAACTTTAATGACCTTGACCTTTGACCAATAGGTCAGAATCAATAATTAATTTACTCCTCCCCCCCCCCCCAAAAAAAATCAGACCACTATCAGCCTAGAATATTTCTGTAAATCTCAAACAACACCTCGGATCGACATAAAATTTCGGGGTTTTGCAGAAGATACCTGAAAGAAAGTTTCCTGAAAATTTGACGATGAATCTCTGAAGTATATAGAAGTTATGAATGTTAACGGCAAACACTACATTTTTTTTCGTATCTGAAATTTAGGTGCCAATGAACATAAAAAGTAATTAAAGCTTTTCTCGGTTATATCTTCAATTTTTATGAATAGCAATCGATTCTCTTGATATGACATGATATTTTTACACCAAGCATTCTTGCTTTCTCTAGTATGTGGAATTTATTTCAATTTTATTTAGAATTAATATTAATAGAATGAATGTCGAAAACAGCGATTTTTTCCTAGCAAATAAATTTTCACGCTCTCATTGACACATTTTTCTTCCTAAAATGCATATCTGAAATTTTGATTCATGCTACTTACATTTAATTCAATCCACACAGAGATGCTTATTTTAATCTTACCTATTATTTCAGGATATTCAGTCACATCCGAACCCGATCCGAATTTTCATATATTTGTAAACAAAGTCTCGACACTGCAGTTCTAATGCATCATAGGCTCTGAATGATTAACTCAATGCATTCCAAATATAGACCAACTCAAATATTTTTTTAAACCGAAAATCTGCATTTGCATTATACACCAATCGTGTTTCTCAATTTATTCAATACTGATTACTACATTCCAAAACAAACAAAAGAGCACGTGCTTTTATTCCTAAACAATTAATATACTACCTCCATTTTCATCGGTATACTTGGTCTAGTGGTTAGCGCGCCTGCCTCACGAACCAAAGGTTTTGAGTTCGATCCCTGCTTGGAGAACGTTTCTTTTCTTTTCTTTTTTTTTTTTTTTTGGCATTTTCAGCTTTTCTTCAAACCAATTGACAAAAGAATCAATAAAACGGAAGACCTGTTATTGCCTAGGCAATAAGTATCTAGTATTCTTAATATTATTGTATAGACGAAATTTTGTAAAGGACTTTGTCCGCTCCATTTCTCCAGAAGAGCTTAAGATATGAAAGTTAACTCTGTCAAAAATCATAGATAATGACTTGTAGATGTCACCATGAACATTTTTTCCGTCGTCAATACTTCCGGTCGTCACAGGAAGTGGATTTAAAAGTCGATTTTTTCAATTTCTTCATCTTTCTAACTTCTTTTTTCTGTAATATTCACAGGGTATGTAAAGGCCCCTCTTTGAAGATTTTACGTATTGCCAGTTTCTTGATTTGATTAAGAAGGAATTAAATATCTTTAAATATCTTAGAATTTCTGAAAACGTAGGACCAACGTTTCTTAAACACTACAAAATATTGATTTTTTTGTCGTATATATAGTTTACGGGGACTGCTCGGGGCTCATTTGCTTACGATGAAGTGTAGACGTAACACTTCTCTGGTGATTGAGATAGGCCAGAAAAATCTTCCTGTTGCCATGGAAACAAGTTTATACTCAATAAAAATGGTTGAATATGGTATATATCATGTGTGCGCATTTTATTCACCCTTCTTTTTATTTTGTCAACTGTAGAAGACATTGTCATCTTTACAGACCCCCCCCCCTTCTCTTTTATTCTAATGAATGCAAATGTCGCTTTTATGTTTTGGATTATAAATAAAATGACCTTGACCTTCATATCACAAGCAACTCTTCTTGAAGTATTCAAAATAATAAGGCTTAATTCTTTCTACAAAATAATGGTAATTTACATATTTATGTTCAAGACACCCCCCCCCCCTTCCTCGAAGCAGCCAGGTGGAATAGGCAGATATAAAATATACAACTTATAAGGAACTTCTTAAGAGTGTCATTAATAAAATTCAGTTCCCCTGATGTGATTTGATATTTTGTTAACATTCATTCTTCTTCTGTTTCGTCTAAAGAATTTATAATTATTTTATTTAGAATTAATATATCTTTAGAAAGTAGCGATTGTCAGATGCATTCCTTAGCATTTTCTTGCATATCTATTACTTGCATATTAATAATTTCATTAAATAATATATATAAATATTAGAACTTCATTTCCATTGTTTTTATTAAATTCGTAAATCCTTGGATCCGCTCCTGCAGGTGCGCGAAAGCCTCATCACTACTGTTAACAAATTATTCATCGCGCCGAAAATGTTCATGATTCCGCTAAATTAAGAAAGTTTACACATAGTTTATCATCTCATAAACAAACAACACCCTATTCAATACAGAAATGCTCGAATTAAAGGGGAAAATTCAGGAATTGTTTTGCGTCAGCCATGTTTTGACGTGAACCTTACACGCCATTCTGTTATTAAGGTCTTCCGTTTCAGACGAAAGACCTTATAGTGATTCTACTGTTTCTTCTTTTTCTTTTTAAGGTCTTCCGTTTCAGACGGAAGACCTTATAGTGATTCAACTGTTTCTTCTTTTTCTTTTTATTATTATTAAGGTCTTCCGTTTCAGACGGAAGACCTTATAGTGATTCTACTGTTTCTTCTTTTTCTTTTTAAGGTCTTCCGTTTCAGACGGAAGACCTTATAGTGATTCTACTGTTTCTTCTTTTTCTTTTTATTATTATTATTTTTGTTCCCATTCTTGTTTTCACGATTTCTCAGAGATGGCTGGACGGATTTTCTTGAAATTTTCAGGGATAATAGAGAATGAAAATACCTACAAATGTATTTTTCATTTTTTTCAAAATTCACTTCCGGTCGTCAGATATGTCCGATTTCCGTTTTTTTCAGAAATATATTGTCCGAGTCATATCTCAGGAACGGTAAGAGATTAAGACACCAAACTTATATGAGTAATAGATCTTGAGGAGTAGGCAAATCCATTTGGGTTATGAGCGTCAACCGTCACTTCCGGTCGTAACAGGAAGTGATCAGAGAAATCGAAAATTTCAATTTTTCTCTTTTGAATTTTTTCTTTCATCACATTGTTGCATCTTATTTGTAGATTCGAAATATGTTGGTCCCACCAGAAACAAAAACGTCAACTCCCGGCTATAAGCGAAAAACTGCATAATTTGAGTATTTTACTTTCCCATAAATATTTTTTATAGATAACGTATTTGAACTGATTTTTGAATATGTTATCAAGACTGCAAATGTCTAGAGTAACGTCAAATATCTTTGTAAAATTCACTTCCGGTCGCGCGTTTAAATGTCCGCAAAATGAGAACTTGTCTGAGTGAGATCTCAGAAACTGTAAGAGATTTAGACACCAAACTTATAGGAGTATTAGACCTTAAAGAGTAGACAAAACTATTTGGTTAAGAGCGTCAGCCGTTACTTCCGGTCGTCACAGGATGTGATCAAAGAAATCAAAAATTTCAACTTTTCTCTTTTGGAATAAGACTTGCATCATATAATTGTATTTTTTTCACAGTTACGATATGTGCTGGTCCCATCGGAAACAAAAAACGACAACTTCCGGTTATAAGAGAAAAACTACAAAATAGATGTTTTGAATTTCCCCCAACATATCGCTTATAGATAGAGTTCTTTAAATGATATTTATATATGTTATTGAGACTTCAGATGTCTAGAGTGACGTGAAACATCTTAGTAAAATTCACTTCCTGTCGTGTGTTTTCTTGTCCTCAAAATGAAAAGTTATTTCAGCAAGATCTCGGAAACGGCATGAAAGTAAGACACCAAACTTATAGGAGTAAAAAAACTTGGTGAGAAGGCAAAACACATAGGGTAAAAAGCGTCAGCCGTCACTTCCAATCATCACAGGAAGTGATCGAAAAAATCGAAAATTTCAACTTTTCTTTTTAAAATTAAAACTTTCATCGATTTATTGCTTCCCTTTCGCTGTTTTGAAATATGTTAGATTCCACCGGAAACAAAAACTTTAAACTTCCGGTTTTAAGAGATAAACTACGTTATTTCTTGCTTTAACTTTCTCATAAATATCACTTATATACAAGTATTTGAAATGTTTTTTACATATGTTGTAGATACTGCAAAAGTCAAGAGAAAATTCAGAGATTTTTATTCAGTTCACTTCCGGTCGTGTGCTTTCCTGTCCTCAAAATTAGAATTTGTTCTCACAATTGTTCGACAACAGTAGAAGACTGAAGTCTAAAACTTTCAGGACTTATAGTCAGTCATCAGCTCATTTGTATCGTGTAAAGATCGTGTGTCGTCATTACTTCCGGTCGTGACAGGAAACGAAGCAAAAAAGTAATTTTTTAAGTTATTTTGTTTCTGCAAAAGTTTTATGCTAATACAGACGTTGGAAAAGAGATGTTGATGGAAACAGGAAGTAGTATAACGGAAGACCTTCTCATTACTAGTAATGAGTTTCTAGTATTCTTAATATTATTGTATAGACGAAATTTTGTTTTGAAAGAACTTTGTCCGCTCCATTTCTCCAGAACAGCTTAAGATATGAAAGTTAACTCTGTCAAATATCATAGATAATGACTTGTAGATGTCACCATGAACATTTTTTCCGTCGTCAATACTTCCGGTCGTCACAGAAAGTGGATTTAAAAGTCGATTTTTTCAATTTCTTCGTCTTCGTCTTTCTACCTTCTTTTTTCTGTAATATTCACAGGGTATGTAAAGGCCCCTCTTTGAAGATTTTACGTATTGCCAGTTTCTTGATTTGATTAAGAAGGAATTAAATATCTTAGAATTTCTGAAAACGTAGGACCAACGTTTCTTAAACACTACAAAATATTGATTTTTTTGTCGTATATATAGTATACGGGGACTGCTCAAGGCTCATTCGCTAAGGATGAAGTGTAGAGGTAACACTTCTCTGGTGATTGAGATAGGCCAGAAAAATCTTCCTGTTGCCATGGAAACATGTTTATATTAAATAAAAGTGGTAGAATATGATATATATTATGTGTGAGCATTTTATTCACCCCTCTTTTATTTTGTCAACTGTAGAAGACATTGTCATCTTTACAGACCCCCCCCCCCCCTTCTCTTTTATTGTAATGAATGCAAATGTCGCTTTTATGTTTTGGATTATAAATGGAATGACCTTGACCTTCATATCACAAGCAACTCTTCTTGAAGTTTTCAAAATGATAAGGCTTAATTCTTTCTACAAAATAATTGTAATTTACATATTTATGTTCTAGACCCCCCCCCCCAACCCCAATCGAAGCAGCCAGGTGGAATAGGCTTATATAAAATATACAACTTATAAGGAACTTCTTAAGAGTGTCATTAATAAAATTCAGTTCCCCTGATGTGATTTGATATTTTGCTACCATTCATTCTTCTTCTGTTTCGTCTAAAGAATTTATAATTATTTTATTTAGAATTAATTTATCTTTAGAAAGTAGCGATTGTCAGCTGCATTCCTTAGCATTTTCTTGTATATCTATTACTTGCATATTAATAATTTCATTAAATAACATATATAAGTATTAGAACTTCATTTCCATCGTTTTTATTAAATTCGTAAATCCTTGGATCCGCTCCTGCAGGTGCGCGAAAGCCTCATCACTACTGTAAACAAATTATTCATCACGCCGAAAATGTTCATGATTCCGCTAAACTAAGAAAGTTTACACATAGTTTATCATCTCATAAACAAACATCACCCTCTCCAATACAGAAATGCTCGAATTGAAGGGGAAAATTCAGGAATTGTTTTGCGTCAGCCATGTTTTGACGTGAACCTTACACGCCATTCTCTTATTAAGGTCTTCCGTTTCAGACGGAAGACCTTATAGTGATTCTACTGTTTCTTCTTTTTCTTTTTATTAGGTCTTCCGTTCACAACGGAAGACCTATAGTGATTGTATTGTTTCTTTTAATTAAGTCTTCCGTTCACAACGGAAGACTTATAGTGATTGTATTGTTTCTTTTTATTATTATTATTATTAAGTCTTCCGTTCACAACGGAAGACTTATAGTGATTGTATTGTTTCTTTTTATTATTATTATTATTATTATTATTCCTCCCAAATTTTGTGAGCGCGATTACTCAGAGATGGTTGGATAGATTTTCACAATTTTTCACATGATAGTAGGCTGATATATGAAGTTTATATAAAATTCCGTTTTTTGAAAAATTCACTTCCGGTTAGAAGTTACGGCCGAATTTCCAATTTTTAAATGGACTTTTGTCCGGAATTTTTCTCGGAAACGGTTTGAGGTAAAGATGTGAAATTTACAGGAGTATTAGATCATGACATTTTCTTTGCTTCGAAGTTGTTTTCGTGTGTTTCCGGTACTTCCTGTCCGAACCGGAAGTGAATTTGTGTTTGGTCAATTTTCAACTTTTTTGTTTTTTAATATTTTTTCAAGATATTATTATGTATAACAGAGGTTATTCTACAAATACTAAATATATAATTTGTTTTAAAATTGGATTGCGCATTTTCTGGATTTTAGGTACCGTCATTTTCCCCATTTACCTAGTGTGTATACAATGGGCAAAGAAAGATAACTCTGACTTGTAAGTGAGAATAGAACTTTCGAGATAAAGGCGGAAATAGTATCGATGACGTCAGAGACATATACACTCTCCATATCAAAAATATTTAGACGTTCCATATATATGCACTCTTCTAAATGTAAGAGTAAGTTGGTTACCGCTTCCAGTGCATGTATAGTTTAAAGTTGCCAATGTAGTGTAAGTCTGTATTGACAGTTAATTGATTTACACATGAATATATCTAAAAAAAAATAATATATATGCTAGGTACCTAATTCAAGTAAATATATTATAAGCACTGAATATACATTTATAGTGATGGACAGGCATGCGATTTTATCTATCTCGTATAGTAAGTTCAGAATACGATAGTTATAAACTTTCTATAATGTAGACGATTTATTATTCTCTATGATTTGAATGCGAAATTATCCCGATTTCCGAGTTTTATTTTCGATATTAAAAAAATATTACATACATTCAAAAAGGAATTGAGCGATAGAAAATTGTAATACAGTACGGTTTTAAAGCCTTTATAAATAAATTGATATCTGCCACTTAAAAGAAAGAAAATCAATCTATAGATTAGATTTGGTTATTACATGTATATTTGATAAAAAGTTAAATTATTTATGACATATGATCTATACTCTATATACCCAAGGAATTATAAAAGATGTGAAAAGACGATTCTTGGATTCTTGTGAAATACTCAAAGAGTTAAAAAAAATATGTGGAAACGCGATTCTGTGTGAAATAATGGTACGCTATATGTTTCTTTTGAAAAAAAAAACATGATAAAAAAATTGCACAGGTCTCTTGATATGTGGGATAAGTATACCTGAATGAACACAGTTTTATGCAATGATATATAATTATGTACATGCAACTGACGTCCGTACTTTTCCTTATAATTCATAAAACATAAAACTATCTAATTCCTTTGAAGCCTCCTCCCCCCCCCCCGTCTTGATTAATATTTGGAGACGTTCGTGCAGCTAGGCATTTGAATTATATATTCGTTTTAGATTTAAATCTGGAACATGTGAATATAATTACCATTTACATGTATACAGAATTTCATATTCTATAATGGTAGATTTGTCATTATGAAATGTTCAATTTACGTCTGAGAGAGAGAAAGAGAGAGAGGGGGGAGAGAGAGATTCCCTCTTAATCCCGATCCTCCTATCCATTTACATAGACCAAAAATTAGTTCTATATCGGTCACACCCATTCTTTATTAAATGTTTTCTGATTTCATAGTCAGTCATGGTCACATCCTGTATATTTTTCAGCTTAAAAAGTATCACACGAAGTGCACGTGTGTTGACCTGTCAATCAAAATCACTTGACGCTGTATGCAATGCAATTACATAGCCTGAGTTTGAAATGATCTTGAAGTACGATCTTTAAGTAAATCTGATGCAACAAACTTGTAAAAAAAATAGAATAAAATAAAAAATAAAATATCTCGGTATTATGAACTTCGATTGTGGGACGTGGAGACCGGTCCTTGGGATGAGATCGTATAAATCGAGGTCCCTTGTCGCAGAAGGTGCTGGCATAAAAAAGATTCCCCACTGCTCAATTGCGATAAGTGCCAAAGTATAGGACAAAAATTTGCAGTCTCCACCGGCGAGTGGTGGCGTCTCCATGTGAGTGAAAAATTCAAAAATTCTGGAGAGGGACGTTAAACAACATATGTATAATCAATCAATCAATCAATCGATTGCTGAAGAATTGCTGTAAATGAATAATCTGTCTTATAGGTATGCTGTCAAATCTTGATATTATAACTTTACAAAATTCAGTGAATTTACGTTTAGTGTGATACTAACTTAATTCATTATATTTTTTTATAACACCATCACAATTATGTTAAAATATACACACAATGAAGTTTATGATAGTACGGTGTTCGTTCGTCTGTTTGTTTGTCTTAGAAATGATTGCATACAATTTTTTTTTTAAATTGCTAATGATATACGTTTATCTCTTATAGGTGCCAAATGTATTATACAAGATTGATAATGAAAATCAAAGTACCTTAAGTACTGAAAGGACTTTTTTCCAGTTATTTTTTTCTTTCACAGTAAATATGATATGTATGTTTTTTACACAGAAAAAAAGCAAATTCTTACAGATTTAGAAGAACGGAAGACTTTTTTGTTGCCATGGCAACAAGAGTCTAGTTATTATTATTATTATTCCTCCCAAATTTTGTGAGCGCGATTACTCAGAGATGGTTGGATAGATTTTCACAATTTTTCACATGATAGTAGGCTGATATATGAAGTTTATATAAAATTCCGTTTTTTGAAAAATTCACTTCCGGTCCGAAGTTACGGCCGAATTTCCAATTTTTAAATGGACTTTTGTCCGGAATTTTTCTCGGAAACGGTTTGAGGTAAAGATGTGAAATTTACAGGGGTATTAGATCATGACATTCTCTTTGTTTCGAAGTTGTTTTCGTGTGTTTCCGGTACTTACTGTCCGAACCGGAAGTGAACTTGTGTTTGGTCAATTTTCAACTTTTTTGTTTTTTAATATTTTTTCAAGATATTATTATGTATAACAGAGGTTATTCTACAAATACTAAATATATAATTTGTTTTGAAATCAGATTCCACATTTTGCAGATTTTCGGTACCCTCATTTTCCCTATTTACCTAGTGTGTAGACAATGGGCAAAGAAAGATAACTCTGACTTGTAAGTGAGAATAGAACTTTCGAGATAAAGGCGGAAATAGTATCGATGACGTCAGAGACATATACACTCTCCATATCAAAATATTTAGACGTTCTATATTCACTCTTCAAAATTTAAGAGGACGTTGGTTACCGCTTCCAGTGCATGTAAAGTTTGAAGTTGCCAGTGTAGTGTAAGTCTGTATTGACAGTTAATTGATTTACACATGAATATATCTAAAAAAAATTAATATATATATATGCTAGGTAGCTAATTCAAGTAAATATATTATAAACACTGAATATACATTTATAGTGATGGACAGGCATGCAGTTTTATCTATTTCGTATATTAAGTTCAGAATACGATAGTTATAAGCCTTCTATAATGCAGACGATTTATTATTCTCTATGATCTGAATGCGAAATTATCCCGATTTCCGAGTTTTACTTTCGATATCAAAAAATATTACATACACTCAAAAAAGGAATTAAGCGATAGAAAATTGTAATACAGTACTGTTTTAAAGCCTTTATAAATAAATTGATATCTGCCACTGAAAAGAAATAAAATCAATCTATAGATTAGATTTGGTTATTACATATATATTTGATAAAAGGTTAAATTATTTATGACACATGATCTATACTCTATATACCCAAGGAATTATAAAAGATGTGAAAAGGCGATTCTTGGGTTCTTGTGAAATACTCAAAGAGTTAAAGAGTGTGTGAAATAATGGTACGCTATATGTTTCTTTTGGAAAAAAAAAACATGAGAAAAAAAATGTACAAGTCTGTTGATATGTGGGATAAGTATATCTGAATGAACACAATTTTATGCAATGATATATAATCATGTACATGCAACTGACGTCCGTACTTTTCCTTGTAATTCATAAAATTATCTAATTCCTTTGAAGCCCCCCTCCTCCCCCCCCCCCCCCCCCCGTCTTGAATTTGAATTATATATTCGTTTTAGATTTAAATCTGGAACATGTGAATAACATTACCATTTACATGTATACAGAATTTCATATTTTATAATTATGAAATGTTCAATTTACATGTCTGAGAGAGAGAGAGAGGAGAGATTCCCTCTTAATCCCGATCCAGACCAAAAATTAGTTCTTTATCGGTCACACCCATTCTTTATTAGATGTTTTCTGATTTCATAGTCAGTCATGGTCACATCCTGTATATTTTTCAGCTTAAAAAGTATCACACGAAGTGCACGTGTGTTGACCTGTCAATCAAAATCACTTGACGCTGTATGCACTGCAATTAAGTAGCCTGAGTTCGAAATGATCTTGAAGTATGATCTTTAAGTAAATCTGCTGCAACACACTTGTGAAAAAAATAGAATAAAATAAAAAATAAAATATCTCGGTATTATGAACTTCGATTGTGGGACGTGGAGACCGGTCCTTTGGATGAGATCGTATAAATCGAGGTCCCTTGTCGCAGAAGATGCTGGCATAAAAAAGATTCCCCACTGCTCAATTGCGATAAATGCCAAAGTATAGGACAAATATTTACAGTCTCCACCGGCGAGTGGTGGCGTCTCCATGTGAGTGAAAAATTCTGGAGAGGGACATTAAACAACATACGTATAATCAATCAATCAATCGATTGCTGAAGAATTACTGTAATTGAATAATTTGTCTTATAGGTATGTTGTCAAATCTTGATATTATAACTTTACAAAACTCAGTGACTTTACGTTTAATGTGATACTAAATTAATTCATTATATTTTTTTATAACACCATCACAATTATGCCAAAACATACACACAGTGAAGTTTATGATAGTACGGTGTTCGTTCGTCTGTTTGTTTGTCTTAGAAATGATTGCAAACATTTTTTTTTTTTTTTAAATTGCAAATGATATACGTATATCTCTTATAGGTGCCAAATGTATTATACAAGATTGATAATGAAAATCAAAGAACCTTAAGTAATGAAAGGACTTTTTTCCAGTTATTTTTTTCTTTCACAGTAAATATGATATGTATGTTTTTTACACAGAAAAAAGCAAATTCTTACAGATTTAGAAGAACGGAAGACTTTTTTGTTGCCATGGCAACAAGAGTCTAGTTATTATTATTATTATTCCTCCCAAATTTTGTGAGCGCGATTACTCAGAGATGTTTCAATAGATTTTAACAATTTTTCACTGGATAATAGGTTGATATGTGAAGTTTATATAAAATTCCGTTTTTTGAAAAATTCACTTCCGGTCCGAAGTTACGGCCGTATTTTAAATCTTAAAATGCACTTTTGTCCGGTGTTTTTCTCAGAAGCGGTTTGATGTAAAGATGTGAAATTCACAGGAATATTAGATCATGACATTCTCTTTGTTTCTACGTGTTTTTTGTTTGTTTCCGGCACTTCCTGTCCAAACCGGAAGTGAATTTGTGTTTCGGTCAATTTTTGACTTTTTTGTTTTTTAATATTTTTTCAAGATATTGTTAGACATAACAGAGATAGGTCCATAAGTGCCAAATATATAATTTGTTTTGAAATCAGATCACCCGTTTTGTAGATTTCAGCTACTTTCGTTTTGCTTAAAAAAATCAAAGTACTGAAAGTACTGAAAGGGCATTTCTTACTTAAACTTACATGAAGGTTATGTTTACGTTTCTCTGCATGCAAAAACCAATACATACAGTATCATTTATAAAGAATGAAGACGACATTTAATTGCAATAAAAATCAAAGTACCTGAAGTACTGAGGGGACTGTTTTAGATACCCACCTTTTTCTAACTACAGGCGTGTTTTCTGTACATAAAAATCAATGCGTACAATAAGCTACCTATGGAAGCTATTTTCATTAGCCAAAAAAAATCAAAGTACCGTAATTACTGAAATATATTTACTATTCTTATTTACTTTGACTTATATATAGATGTTTCTCTAAAAGCAAAATTCAGTTCAAACACTGCATGTATTATAATTTGTCATGTTTATATATAAGGACGGTGGATACTATCATTTTTGTAGTGAAAATCAAAGTACTATAAGAAGTGACAGGTTGTTTTCTCGATATCCCCCCATTTAACTTTTAAATTTAAAAATAGTTTAGATATGCTTCTACTAATGAAAAAAAAAACATGCATACAATATCATATATAAGGACAACAGATACATTCATTTTTGCAGTAAAAATCAATGGACTGCAAGTACCGAAAGGACAAATTTTAGATTCTTTACAACTTAATTATTACAGACTGTACACGTTTCTCTACGGAAAAAAAAAAAAAACAAACAAACAAACAAAACAAAACAATGTAAACGGTATCATATAGGAACGGAAGACCTTTTTGTTGCCATGGCAACAAGAGTCTAGTTATTATTATTTTTGTTCCCCTTTTCTTTTCGGACGATTTCTCGGAGATGGCTGGATGGATTTTCTTGAAATTTTCAGGGATAATAGAGAATGAAAATACCTACAAATGCATCTTTCATTTTTTTCAAAATTCACTTCCGGTCGTCAGATATGTCCGATTTATGTTTTTTTTCAGAAATATTTTGTCCGAGTCATATCTCAGAAACGGTAAGATATTAAGACACCAAACTTACATGAGTAATAGATCTTGAGGAGTAGGCAAATCCATTTGGGTTAAGATCATCAGTCGTCACTTCCGGTAGTCACAGGAAGTGATCAAAGAAATCGAAAATTTCATCTTTTCTTTTTTGAATATTTTTTTGCATCACCTTATTGCATCTCATTTGTAGTTTCGAAATATGTTGGTCCCACCGGAAACAAAAACGTCAACTTCCGGCTATAAGCGAAAAACTGCATAATTTGAGTATTTTACTTTCCCATAAATATTTTTTATAGACAATGTATTTGAACTGATTTTTGAATATGTTATCAAGACTGCAAATGTCTAGAGTAACGTCAAATATCTTTGTAAAATTCACTTCCGGTAGCGCGTTTAAATGTCCACAAAATGAGAACTTGTCCCAGTGATATCTCAGAAACGGTAAGAGATTTAGACACCAAACTTATAGGAGTATTAGACCTTGAGAAGTAGACAAAACCATTTGGGTTAAAAGCGTTAGTCGTCACTTCCGGTTGTCACAGATAGTGATCAAAGAAATCAAAAATTTCAACTTTTCTCTTTTGGAATAAGACTTGCATCATATAATTGTATCTTTTTCACAGTTACGATATGTGTTGGTCCCACCGGAAACAAAAAACGACAACTTCCGGTTATAAGAGAAAAACTACATAGTAGGGTATTTAATTTTCCGATACATATCGCCTATAGATAGAGTTCTTATAATGATTTTTATATATGTTATTGAGACTGCAGATGTCTAGAGTGATGTGAAATATCTTAGTAAAATTCACTTCCGGTCGCGTGTTTTCTTGTCCTCAAAATGAAAAGTTATTTCAGCGAGATCTCGGAAACGGCATGAAAGTAAGACACCAAACTTATAGGAGTAATACAACTTGGTGAGAAGGCAAACCACATAGGGTTAAAAACGTCAGTCGTCACTTCCGATGATCACAGGAAGTGATCGAAGAAAACAAAAATTTCAACTTTTCTTTTTTAAAACTAAAACTTTCATCACTTTATTGCTTCCCTTTCGCTGTTTTGAAATATGTTAGATTCCACCGGGAAAAAAAACTTTAAACTTCCGGTTTTAAGAGATAAACTACGTTATTTCGTGGTTTAACTTTCTCATAAATATCACTTATAGATAAGTATTTGAAATGTTTTTTACATATGCTGTAGATACTGCAAAAGTCAAGAGAAAATTTTTATTCACTTCACTTTCGGTCGCGTGTTTTCCTGTCTTCAAAATTAGAATTTGTTCTCACAATTGTTCGGCAACAGTAAAAGACTGAAGTCTAAAACTTTGAGGACTTATAGTCAGTCATCAGTTCATTTGCTTCGTGTAAAAATCGTGTGTCGTCATTACTTCCGATCGTGACAGGAAACGAAGCAAAAAAGTATTTTTTAACTTATTTTGTTTTTACATAAGTTTTAGGCTAATACCGACGTTGGAAAAGACATGTTCATGCAAACAGGAAGTAGTATAACGGAAGACCTTCTCATTACTAGTAATGAGTTTCTAGTTATTATTATTATTTTTTTTTTTCTACTTTCTTCTCCGGTACTTTTTTGTCCGCGAGTGTTCTCATAGAACCACTCATCCGATTGACATGAAACCTTTTTAGGGTTAATAGGCATGTTGTGTAGGTGTTCGGAACAAAGGTCATTTTGCGCGCACATGCATGCACGTGCGCGCGCGTGCAATGAGTGAAATGACTGATATACTTGATGAAGCCGTAACTTTGATATTTCTTGATGAATTGCTTTGAAACTCAAAATATAAAGATACATTAGTAGTCTAGACAAGATAACATGGTCAAATTAGCGTGAACTCACGCGCATGCACGTGTGCTCTTCTCTGATTGGCTGATACAAAAATCTCAATAATTTCCTTGTTTTTTGACAAAATACTTTGAAATTTAGAATATAAGTATATATTATAAGGTGCTACAACATGTTATATAGGAAATTTCTTGAAAACACGCGCATGCAGGTGTGCTGCAATCTGATTGGTTGAAACTTTAAATGTCTATAACTCCCTTGGTTTTCAACAAAACAGGATGAAATTTATGACATGGATAGGCACATAGAGCTCCTACATTATAATACTATCAAAATTGAATGCAAGGACCTGCATGTGCGTATGCTGAATTCTGATTGGCTAATACTTAAAGGGTTACATCTCTCTTATTTTTCAATGAAATTCTTTAATATTTAACACAACTGTATGTATTGTGAGACACTATAAGAAAATTAAAGTGAAAAATGTAGAAAACATGTGCAAGCACATGCGCTGAAATTTGATTGGCTAATACCCATATGGCTATATCGGAGTAGTTTTCCAATGAAATACCCTTAAAAATAAAGTGTCCATCTATATTGCAAAAGTATTCTCTAATTTTTTAAGCTTGTAGAAAATGGGGCATCATAAGGGATTTGGGGAGCCGTTTGGGGAACATCTGTAACGGTTCCCGTTACAATTAGCACTAGTTAGATGTTGGTTTAGTCCATTAGACGTTCGGGGAACACACCGTCACACCGACTATAGCTGTCCTTCATCCGAGACCGATATTTCTCCGCATGAGGGACTTGGATAAGTATCTTAATAACAACAAGGTCACGTCAATACTTATGTTACGGTCGGATTTCTGGTCCCTGGATGTTGGGCATTGTTTACGAATAGTAAATTGAAAGTAAATTGGTTCTTATTTTCGAGACAAAATTTTTTGCATCTCAATTTCCGAGCCATTTAAGGGTCAAGGTGTCGATCATTTACACATTATCATTCTCGTATCCAAGAATGCCTCTTCTTGAGAAATTAAACAAATCAGTTTTGTTAAGAGGTACAGAGGATGCCGAACATTTTTTTATGTAAATAATGTTGAACTAAATATAATAACGTGTACTTACACCACCGAACTGCTAAATCAATATTTGAAAAGAAGCTGACTTAGTTTTAGATGTGATTAATAATCCAAAAAAAATTTGCTACATGTAAATACACGTATCTATAAGTATTGAATGACTGTAAATAAACCATTTGATAATTATGTACTTGTCCATTAAATGATCCAAGGCTCCTGGTACGCTCGGGGGAGGGAGGAAATAGTCTTATGCTGTACTTTTGAAATGTAATTTTTTATTTAGATGCCCCCCCCCACCCAGCCCACACCGACCTTTTGTTGCTGTAAGGTCGAACTCTGGCAAAGTCCAGCATTTGAACCCCCACCCCCACCCCCATACACCACCACCACCACCTCCATTCACGAAATAGGATTTTCTGTGAGAAGTATTTTGGAGGTTAATTCCCCCCCCCCCCTTAAAACAATTGTTACGGGCCTGGTCCCAAACCATGGCAAGTTGTGATGAGAAAAGTGAACATACTATTTATATTTTTGGACAATCTCTAGATTTCTTTAAGCTCTGTATTTTTCACAGATTTTAACATTTGTCCTTTGCTTTTCACGATCAAGCCCAATACTGAATAAACTGATTTCTCACAGTATGACCAATAATGTCTCTTGTAGGATAAGATGTATTTTTTTAAAGAAATTTTCTCTAGTCAGGTCCGTAGGAAGCAATTTCAGTTTTTTTTTTTTTTTTTGGGGGGGGGGGGCACTATCAACTACCAAAAATTCCCTGACAAGCAAAAAAAAAAAAAGGTCGTCAGACGTTTTAATTGAGGGGGCACAAACATATAGTAGCTATGTTTTCTATAGTATTCTATATATCGTCAAAATTACTGGGGGGGGGGGGGGCATTCCTACGGCTGTGCTAGTTGATGCACACAAAAATATCACATACCGGTAAGAGTCAAAGTGCCGAATTATATATACGCTGAATGCAGTACACGTAAATGAACTAGAGTTATCTTTCTTTTCATGTACATGTACATTGTAACAGCGTATCCACAAAAAAGACGAGAAAACATTGATGTAACCATCAATTGAATAAAGTAAACAATGGAAAGGGGTCTTGATCATCAAACCGCTTCGATATGTGTGAAAAAGGCATGCGTCTAAATGATGGAGACGATAGTCGAGAATATTTTGAAAACTTATAGACGGATGAAAATCGAACAAAAACGATACCCTTTTAAACTTTATCAATTCCTAAAGTAAATATTGGCTGCATAAAATATAATCTGAAACCAGACACATGCATCACCTATTTTCAAAAATGTCTTTCACTTAAAGAATATAAAACATGAACTGTGTAAAGTACTTTTTTACGTTTTTATGCGATAAGTAAAATTCGATGTTCTAAAAAAAGGGACCTGTCGTTTTTTCGATAGTAAATGATAAGCAACTTTATATATTAAATATGAAAAACGTATATATTTTTACAGATTCACTTTATGGAAGTAAATATATTGTATATCTCGTAATTTATAAAGGGAAAGAACATTCTGATTAACAATCTTTTTAATGTTTAGAATGTTTAGAAAACCTTTAATTCTGAATAACTTCTCCCACCTTAATCCCCATATACCAACACTTAAACTTATATGTATAGAGCAGCCCTGTCCTCCGGGCTGCAATAACTTTCCATGAAACTGGAACTTGTTTCTCATTTCCTAAATCCCAGCAAACCAAAGATTTCTGGAGATTCAAATGAAACATGATGGAGATGCAGGATCTTTTTCTTTATTCTATGATTACTGAATCAGGAGCCGCGGGCTTGAGAAAATTTTTTTCTCGGTAACACAAATAAGTGTGCCAAATGTATCTATCTTAGTCATTTTTTTTTTTCAAACCTACAACATTTAAACATTGATTGTATTGATTTGAAATGCAGTCGTAGTTTGTTTTTTTATCATATAAATAAATTATTACAAAAGCAAATGTATGAAAAAATCTACATGTTTTAGGCTTGAAAACAACCACATCGCCATGCCAGAACACATGGGCACCCACGTAGACGCTCCGGTTCATACTTTCAAGGGTACTTGGAGGACACATCAAATCCCGATTGAAAAATTGTATGGACCTGGAGTTATTATAAATGTTAAAACCAAGGTCGAGAGCAATCCAGATTACAGGTGATATTCTATGAATTCATGTAGGACTTGGGGGGGGGGGGGGTCATTCATGACCCATATATTCAAGGTGTCTGCATAGCCCAGCAATTCATCTGACCGACGAGACATTCCTTAGGAATTTTAAAAGTCAGTATTTCTGCGTGCACGGTTTAACGTTCCATATGTAACAAATAATGCATGTAGTTGATGGTAAAAAATTGAAAATTTTCATGCACTCTCGAAAATCATTGTCAACCCTCGGTTGCGCCTCGGTTTACAGCACTCTAACCTGGTTTTCTTTGAGTGAAAATTTTCAATGTTATCTTCAACTACATCCAATATTAACATAGGAATACCTGTATGAGTCGTCACCAAATAATGTTAACAAATTGCTAGGAGGGCGTTAATTCATCATTCAGAGGGTAACCGTTTTTTTAAACAAATATTTCTCGACGAATATAACTCAGTTTATTTAAATGATAGTATATTAATATGATCTTCTTTCTTTGAAGAGTTTCCACAGACGATCTTTTGAAATACGAGGACAAATACGGAGAAATTCCTAGGCATGCCGTTATTATAATGAACTCGGGTTGGACTCACAAATACCCTAACAAAACTCTAGTCTTTGGGACCACAGATCTTCAAGATTCCTCTACATACCACTTTCCTAGCTGGCATGAAGAAGCTGTCACGTGGTTGATAAATAAGAGACAGGTCAACGCCATTGGGGTGGACACTCCCTCTACTGATTACGGACAGTCCAGAACATTGCCCTGTCACGTGATCATTGGCAAAAATAACGTGGTAGGGATTGAGAATGTTGCAAATCTGGATAACATTCCAGAAAGCGGAAGCACTATTTACGTTCCGGTTGTGAAGATTTATGACGGAAGTGGCGGACCTGCGCGTCTTTTCGGGACATACGATGACGATCCGGACAAAACAAACGCAGCATCTACAGCTTTATGCTCCATCGTCTACACATACTCTTTGATCATCGCTTTTCTTGTCAAATTTTAAATGCGAAAATATGCTTTTATAGAAGGGAACAATTGATTTTTATGCCCCCGGATCGAAAAGTCCCGGGGCATATTGTTTTTGTCCTGTCTGTCTGTTTGTCTTTGTCCGTTTGTCTGTCTGTCTGTTGTCAACTTTAACCTTGCTTATAACTTTTGATTGGTTGGAGGTATGACTTTCATATTTCACATGTATATTCCTTGTGACAAGACCTTTCTTTGGGTACCATCATATTTGACCTTTTGACCTTGTCCTTGGAGTTTGACCCACTTTTGCAAAATTTTATGAGACTTTAACCTTGGCCATAACTTCTGAACAGTTGGTGCTTGGGATTTCAAACTTCACATGTGTATTACTTGTGACAAGACCTTCCTCTGGATATCAACCTCTTTGACCCTTTGACCTTGACCTAGGAGTTTGACCTACTTTTGAAAAATTTTAACCTTGGCCATAACTTTTGAATGGTTGATGCTAGGGCTTTCATACTTCACATATGTAATCCTTGTGACATCTCCTTCCTTTGGATACCAACCACTTTGACCCTTTGACCTTGACATAGGAGTTCGACCTACTTTTGAAAAACTTTAACCTTGGCCATAACTTTTGAATGGTTGGTGCTAGGGCCTTCCTTTGGATACCAACCACTTTGACCCTTTGACCTTGACATAGGAGTTTGACCTACTTTTGAAAAACTTTAACCTTGGCCATAACTTTTGAATGGTTGGTGCTAGGGCTTTCATACTTCACATATGTAATCCTTGTGACAAGACCTTCCTTTGGATACCAACCACTTTGACCTTGACGTATTACTTACTTTTAAAAAACTTTAACCTTCGCCATAACTTTTGCACAGTTGCAGCTAGGTCTTTCAAATTTCATAGGTATATTCCTCGAGACAAGACCTTTCTTTGGGTACCAACATTTTTTATCTTTTGGCCTGGATTTTGACTAGCATTTGAGAAACTTGAACCTTCGCCATAAGCTGCCATACGGGGGCATCAGTGTTTCACAAACACATCTTGTTTTTTCTTTAATCTACTTTATGTTTTATATTTGCAAGATAAAATGAAAGTTTTGATCTACATTTTGTAAAATGTTTTATGACCAATACGGTTCTCGTATACTTACAGGTCGTGTTAATATAGTTTTTGACGGCACGTATAACAGAATGCTAGGAAATGAGACTATTTCAACGTGCTCAGATGGACATTGGTCATCTATTTCCAATTTACTGGCATTGTCGTCTGTTCCAGTAATATGCATTTTATATTCAGTGTATCGTTAAACCGACCTCAGCTTACGAGCCTCGTAAAATCCTCCTCTTATATAGAACTACACATGCTTCAATAATGGAAGGTTTGAAGTTAACTCGTGCGAATGATCTTGAGTTCTGAGAGGAGGGTCTGTCATCAGTATCTTCTTTCAAGGGGAAAGTTTATAGATGGAAGCGGAAGGTCAATGAGGCGAAACAGCCGGCGAAAAATAATGAAGTCGTTCCTGATAATTTGATCAAGTGCTTCAAGAAAGCAGTTATATCTTTATATGTATCCAAATTTAACTAAAAACTTTCGTTCCAATTGGATGCACTGTGAACTGGAACGCTCTTTCTCAACTTTTAGAAGAACTATAACGTATCGCTAAATAAATGTACATATATTGAGCTGCTTGTTTTTGTTATATTAATTTAGACTGAGCATGGTTCAAGCGCCTTAAAATGATTTTAGAATATTAATGGGGAATGGTTGTTCGATAAAGTCATCTCCTAAATATCCGATTCAATAAAATGTTGGAGGAGGCTCTGTTCCAAACTGTGTCGGAGACAACGCATTATGATGGCTTTTTTAACCATATCGTTTATGCAAACGATTTTGAAATAAATTCATACAGAGCTATAAAATTTTGCCTTTATTTTTAAATAAAATATACAAAATGTAGAATATATAAAACTTTATAAATTTATGTTTCTGGAATAAGCCAGATAAAAAGATATAAATTGGCGTCGTCAATGTTCCAATTAGAAAAAAAATAGGTCAACGCTTTCTCTAAATAAAATATACATGTATATCAAAAGTACTCTTTTGGTTCTTTTACTGCGCAGGACCATAGACGGAAACAATTGCAGGGTCAAATGCAGGGTGAACTCTATGATACTGTGGAATCACACCGGAAGTAGAATTCCATGGCTGTCGCACATAATGGTGATTCCTTCTCCCTTGTTGATAACCGTATTGTTTCGGGTTGGCATGGCTACGTGGAACAAATTCGGGTTGATTGACATTCAGTTTGCTTTTCATGACATCAAATACTTGATCATTTATGCGTTTTGTCTTCACAGTGTAATTGTTTAACTCGCCGTTTTCTTGAAAAAGCCCGGTTTTAACATTTTGGTTTTTGCATTCCCTTATTTTTGCAATCTGCGCGTAGGCACTGTTTATAACGTTGCCTCTTTTCTTCAGTTCGTAAAAGGCAGTATTCATATTTTGTTCTATGTTTTTCAACTTTTCGTCCCATACTGCATTGGTATCGGTATTGGTTGAGGCGTCAACCTGGAGAAATACAGATAATTATATGATTTAAATTCCATTATGTAATTTTCTTATTAAAACATGATTAAATAAAAGAAGGAAAAAGTCTACACATGCGTGGCATTATTGTAGATTTTAAAAGATATTTACTCTTCTTGATATTTTGAAAATATGAGATACATGTATTAATTAGAATCAACATCTGCTGGGGGGGGGGGGGGGGGGCTTTGTTTTTTTAAACTCCGGTAGGAAGTAGTACTTCTATGTTTTTATTCTGAATGCACGGCCATTTTTCAAAAGGAGGGAAATATTTTTACATTATTTTTTATTTAAAACTGTGATTTTCATTTAGTCAAAAGTCAGGTGCTAATAAAATTACTAGAAAATATTTAGGTCAATTGCTCTATTAATTTCCATAAAATATAGAATAAAAATGATGGTGTCACATTTGGTATACTTATTTTGATATCTATATGTACTTCAGTTTCATGTACTCTGAAAATATGAGTAAGCTTAATTTCAAGAAAATAATTATGCAGCTCAATAAATCAAATACACTGTCTTGAAACAGATTTCTTGTTCTTATAAGCTTACTTTAGGCACAGACTGAACATTTGTCAGTGTTTCCTTAATGGAACTCAAAGCGTAGTTTAATCGAACACCATTCTTCAGGTTGTTGACGTCATCGAGAAGAACGCCATGACGACAGTTCGGACACAGAATTGTGATGTCACAGGTAACTGCCACTTTTGTATTTTTCAACCGGTGTCGGCCTATCTCATTCAAACATCTGTAAAAAAATGATTTTTTTTTATTAATGTTTTTATTAAAACAAAAACTACGTGAATACATTTTTTTTTAAATCTTCATAAACTTTTTTCAGAACTTCAGGCGTGCAATGTACCATGTCCCAGTGGCCATAAAATAAGAATACAGTCGAATTTAAATCGTAGGTCCCCTAGCTTCGTTATCAAAATACATTAGATTATCTAAGAAATGTTCTATGGCAAATTGCACTCATCAAGATATATGCGAGTTATTCCTCATGTTGAACTTGTTTGTGGTCGTTAGATTGATAGCCGCAATTAAAATGGAAGCGGTTGTCAAAGTCACCTTTTCCACTCGTAGATCATCTTCTCTTGGAATCTAAGCCTCAGTCTATTTAAACGAGAATAAGCAACTGTTCAACAAAAATGCTAGATCGCAGATAGATAAATAATACTTTACCCCATACAGAACGTGTGTCCACACGGCAGAATGGTCGGTTCTGTAAATATATCCCAGCAAATGTTGCACTTTAAGAGGCCAATTACTTCACTCCCGATGATTTTCTCTAAAATGGACTCGTTCTCCATTGTTTTACTTATTAAAATAAATAATGTTAAATTTCGAAATTTATGTAGACTCCCCTACACCTATCACTGTGGTAAAATAACAACGGAATCCAGCAACGTGGCGTGCATTGTGACGTCATAATTCAGCGATGTAAACGTTATGAAACAAGGAATTTGGGGGGGGGGGGGGGGCTCTACCTCAAAGGTTGGCTTAAATTGTACAGCTAAAGCACACTCGCAGCTAATGCTAGTTTTTTGCAACTTCCTTTATTTTAAGATAAGAATTTCCTTTCATATTTCGATCAACAATGACGATGCAAGTTTGCTGGTTTACATCGCTATATAAATAAAAATGTTGCCTTAGTTATATTATGCTTCTCTCGGACTTTCCATTACGGGCTCGAACTCTCCCCCACGACCAAGAAGCATCTAAGATTACACACTATTACATGTGTATGGTTTTCAAATATGATTTTTTTTTTCATATGAAAATATGAAAAACTGTGCTAAAATGATACGGAAATTGAAAAGGTAACCAAAAAATCATTAGATTCTACTTCATTTCTTAAATAAATACAAAATTTGATTTCAGTTTACATTCAAAATTAAGCATTTTGCAGAATAATTGAAATTTAGACTCAAGTCTAAGTTCATACGAGCTTCATTGTGTTAAAGCAAAGTTATTCAGAATGCTTATTCTAAACAAATCAAATATAATTAATGAATACGTGAAACATAGGTGGATCCAAGATTTGCAGGTATGGCATAATTTTATATCAAATAGAAAACAACGAAAAAAACAACTACAATCGAAAATAAAGTTGTGTAGCTGTTGTTCTTTTTTTTTTTTTTTTTTTTTTTTTTTTTTGTATATCATTTTATGTTTTTTCAAAATGCGGCGAGTTAAAAATCAGCCACTTTTCGATAAGTTTTATGAGGGAAGCCCCCAAGTGGTAGGAAGGGAATGGGATTAAATTCTCTCAAAAAATAAATTCCATCTAACCCGTGAGTTATCAAGTAACAAAAAATTCTACCTCACATTGTGATATTGTGAACGATTTTGTAATCAATTTTGAACATTGTTCATGTCCAGTACGCGCCCGCATATTAGTTTAAAAGGGTTCAGAACGTGTGTTCATTTATAAAACCCTAGGATCCGCCAATTTGACTGATTCATTCACTATAGCTTGTTAGGAGGCGCAGTCCCTATGCACAGAACTGTAGGCGGATCAGAAAGTAAAATTAAACTATGACGAGGGCACCGTAAAAGTGAGGCGATGAATCGCTCCGTGATAAAAGTTCGATAAGGAACGAAGGTATTGCAATAATAAAAACCACGTGTTTCAGACGCACCTGTAAGTTACTGTGACTATTGTGCCCCTCACTATCAGCGTGCGGAAAACGTAACATGGAGGGGGCTGGGGGGATAGGATCCCTTAGGGAGGAGTTTCACCTGAGGAAACTAGGATTTAAGTATTCTAACCCCGAACACTTCTATTCGTGTCAGGTAAGTTTTTTTTTTTTTACCAGACTCAATTCGTCATCATATATTTTACATTTTTCAGTCGAAATTTTTACTAGTTGATTTATGTGTTTATTAGGGTCATAAAATGCTATTGATTTTTTTTAAAGAGATGTAACTTCTTTTAAAATTCTTTAATTTCTTTATAAACTGAGTCAACAATAGACGTTATGTAATACAGTGTTATATAAATCTTTTTAAAAAGAAAGCATTCGTGAATTATTTATTACTTTAAAATTGCATAAAACTGTAAAAAATGATATACGTTTTTCGTTAACAAATAAAAAATAGTTTTAAAGTTTGGAAATAAAAGAACAGTTTAACAATAAGAACAAGTATATGTAGACATAATTTTTACGACAAAATTTATCAGTATGTGTTTAATAGTTGGCGTAGGGTATAATTTCAGTGTAACATGATTTACTGCAACATTTGATTTCATTTTCTTTATCTCTTTACGTTGCTGATGTGTACAAAGTATTTAACTAACTTAATGTATTTATGACATTACAAGAAATAGACACGGTGCACCTTCAATTAGTAAAGTTTCTAGGTAATTTCACGGAGGAAAGAGAAGATTATCGCTGCCCTTTGAGGTGCATTCTGTCCGGACACACTTCCCCACGAAACAAATAAACTGCAGTTTAGCAGGAATTTTTCAAAGTAACTGGGATATGAAAGTAAACGCCTACGAAACATCACGGGGTGAAATAGTTTCTTTTTTTATTTTTACGGTATTAGCGAGATTTTTTTCGAGGAAATATAAAATATCCCCCTCATGCATTCATCGAAAAGGGGGTCTGAGTAAAACATTCATGATTAGCAAATAACTTACAATGTAAATAATTCTACCTGTCAATTTGATGGAATGCCTTCGCGATAGCGATAACTTTTTTATTTTAAATAGACATTTAAAATAAATCGAACCGTTTTGCAGAATGCAATCATTAAGCTAACATTTTCATGTGAAAGGCAAACATTTAGATAAAAAAAGTCGGCAAATTAAATGCTGAAAGTTTTCTTTTTCCCTACATACCACTATCTTGACAATACAGCTCACATATCACTGGCGGATTTAGAGGGGGGCCACGGGGCCCGGGCCCCCTTTTTTGTCCAAAATATACATACGATTTAATAAATAATTTTTTTTGGTGTGGCCTTGGGCCTCTATCCCGATCCCAAACTGGTCGGGCCCCCCTTTTCAAGATTCTTGGATCCGCCACTGCATATTAGTTGCTATATCCTGATTTTCTATCTATCATGTATTACGGGCAGATGACGTCAGGCCCGTAGAACGCGGGGGGGGGGGGGGGGCATACAATGTAGTGGGATGGGAGGGAGTTGGGTGGAGTGGGATGGATGTCTCTTTATATAATTATTCGACATTCTCATATAAGTATGAGGTCCACATTTCCACCAATCATATTTTACGTGTACATGTAGTGGGTCAAAACTGTGACCGAAGGCAGGCAAATTTTTCTAATTCTAAGTTAATTTTCTATATGCACTTTGCATTGCACAACTCATTCATCTTCTGACTGCCTATAACGGAGTCGACAATTCTTGTTTTTGTGGAAGGACCTCTGTACATTACAAATTTAAGAGGTCTTACATGCAGTTACATCGAGTGATATGCCATTAGATCTAAAAAAAAAAAAAAAAAAAAAAAAAAAAAAAAAAAAAGAATGAATTGAAATCTACATGGTGAATTTCTCGCAATAAGTTCAAATATTAACAATTTCATAAGGCAATGGTAAAATGTATTTTCTAATTTTCAATAAGCAGCAATGATTTTTATTCATCAAAATACACGTAATTCGTTGTCTTTTGAATTTTCCTGTTGGTAAATAACGTCACCCTATAGAAAAAGATAAACTGAATTGTAACCTACTTGCTGTTAAACCTTATAAAAGACCTCGATATTGTAAATTATCCATGAACGAACTTTCCATTTAATTTATATGCAAAGCATAGAATCTATTTTTTTTTAATACGTGGCGATGGAGAAGGACACGAAAGGTTTAATATTGATACTTGTCTGTATTTACAAATGTGAAGTGACTTATAGGTCGAATTTAAATCTACAGGAAATGCAGAGACATGATGATAAAGGATAAAACTGAAAAATCATTCGGCCAGATGTACAAAATAATCTACACTAGAGAAATACCACCAAATACACAGAAAAAAAAGATATGGCAAACAAATGGTTAGATAGGCAATCTTTTGTATTTTGGAAAGAGGTTACATCAAATAAATATGCATTTATATATTCATTTGGGAATACTAAGACTAAATCCCAAATGATTTTTTTTTCAAAAGTACATGTAGATTACATATAAAATATCAAAATATTTAATATCCAACTTAAAGTATTTAATGTATAACGATCATATTTTATACCTAATAGTAAATGAATGGTGCGATTTTTATAATCATGGTGTGAATTTGAAAGTGTAATTAAATAAAAATAATCCACCATTGGAATTTAGTAAATTTTGAATATTGTCCATTTCCTTACACCTTGAACTTTACATAGAAGTCTAGGAAGAACTTGATTTATCAAGATATTGTAAATAATAATTTGAATTTCATATTTATCTTTTGGTTAAAATATGCACAAACTCTCTCTTTATTAACTGAAATATTAAATAAAAAGAATCATTTACCACAGATATTTCTAATTTAAAAAAAAAATTTTAAAAAATTGATCAACTGAACGGTAGATAACTCTTCAAAAACGTTACATTCAATGTTCAGAATAAACTGTTTCTAATATATTAACATTCCTGTGAATTTGGTTCATTTCACTTTTATCGCTATTTAGAGTACATGATTATTTAACTATAGTTTAGAATGATTGAAATTTGTTCAATATCCTTTCATTAAACATTGAATACCTAACTTTCTTTTGTTTTTACTTTAGTGGCGTTGGCCAGCATGGGTTTATATCCTCATTCGGGTCTTTTTATCCGTGTACACAATAGGAGCACTCATCACCATTTGGGCAATGGAACCTAGCTACACAATTCTGCGTTTCCTAACAATATGGACATACTTCATGTTAACTCTTCATTTAATTGTCGCCGCCATTATAGCTATTTTTCATCAATTTCAAAGGTCAAAAACGGATACCAGCATCAAGGAGGAACATGAATGCGACTATAAAAGTCGAGAAAATCTAGGATACGTGGCCGAGGAAAATCCCAAACCTACAGAAGACCAAAATATAGGATCAAAAAAGTGTGGGAATGAGCTGAACGACAACATCACATGGTACATGAAACTGTCATGGCTGCTCTCTGATATAGTACATGTGTTTTCAATTATAGTGACGACCATCTACTTTGGCGCCATCTACCCAACTTTAACTGTAACCGAATCTCAACTCTTTAACGACTTGAACATGCATGCGTTCAACACAGTGTTTGTTTTGATTGACATCGCAATCAGCGCACGTCCAGTTCGATTTCTTCATTTTCTGTATCCTATCATTTACGGGCTGGTGTATACTGCGTTCAGTTTAGTGTTGTATGGGGCTTCCGGGACCGTCATTTACAATGTCCTAGATTACAGCCAGCCTCTATATCCCAGTATTACCGTGCCGGGTTTGTGTTTCATCGTCATCCCACTTTTACAGTTGGTCTTCTTTGGCATTTACTTATTAAAACATTATATATTTTGTAAAGTATATTTTGAATGATTTTCCTTAGTCTTGAAAGAAATCTTGATACTGTAGTGTTGTGTCTTATAAACTTTCGCTTGCAAGTTGTTTTAATTAAAAAAAACATATGCTTGTTCATAAGATGTACATAAATAAAGTTTTGTGCGTGGTATTAAAATTTTTCATTTAAAGAAAATTCCAAGTTTCTCGAGAGTTTCTTCAAGAGGCATAATGATAAAAAGTAATTATTCGCAAAATAATATATAATTACATATTTTCAATTATAATAAGCAATGCACAATTAACCTATTTTTGTTCAATTTATGTCGCTAGCATTCTCAAATTGATAGTCTTAAGGACAAATGATACAAACTTAAAATGGATGCCCGGATTGGTATTATATTTGTTGACCTATTTGGGTTGTTAATGATGCAATCAATATATTTCTAAAATATTAAGAAATTGTAAACTTCTATGATGTTCAAAATTCTACCTTTCTGCAACCATCCTTATTAATCTGACATGTACAATTTTTTGTCAATTCAAATGCCATTATTGAGAAACTTTGAAAAAACCTTAAAAACTGTGCGGTTCAACTTATTGATTTTATTTATATTATGACTTAAAATAAGTTGTTTTATTTTCAAAATTTTTGACAAAAGTTTGTATCATCTGTCCTTAAATACGTGATTGTCCAGACTTTCTCGCAAACAATCACATATTAACCAAATCGACTAGCGTAAAATCTACCTTTTTTCTCAAATAAAACATCTGCGGGACTAATTGGACGGAAGGGTTTGAAGATGTCGGAAAGCTCCAGCTACCCTCGACCAACTAAGGGCTGCTGTCATGTCGGAAGGGTTGAATTTAGGGATGTCAAAATATTTATTTTCCTTAGTCGATCATTCGATTGCATTATTCGAACGATAGTCGAATATTCGGAACATTTTCTGAAAATAAAATTTTATTTCATACTTCATTGGTACATACTCAGAAACCTTTTTACTTAAATCTATTTAAAAAGTAGCATCAAAATTAATGCAACGTAACGCGTGGATAGCATGATTCTATGAAATAAATTTAGAAACTTAATTCTCCAAACTTTATTATTTCCCCGTAAATAGAATTCATAAATCGGCCTGTACATGCAGTCATTTTTTATTAAGTAAGCATTTAAAAATTGCCAGCCGATATTTTTAAAGCTTATTATGAAATAAAATGGAGGGGGAGGGCTATCAAAATGTCCTCAAACAGTTTAAAATGTAAGCGCATTGTTTTAATAATTATCGATGTATCAAAACAGGTTTATTCCTTGCATTTGAGCAAACTTAAAATAACAAAAGATAATTGCTACATGGTATAAGATAAAGTCCAATTAATAATTTTACAAACAAAGCCCATTATATTGGTTGGTAATTTATTACAAAAACAACACAGACAGTTACTGACAATTAATTTTCGCAGTAGTGAAGCACTTATAATTGCTGTACTTTCTATACGTACATGGAAAATCTACCGTTTTTTGTTGAGGAAAATTATCGACTGTCTATGAGAAAAAAATGTTTCTCATTTTTTGATGAGAATTCCATCTCATCTATCTCTCATTTATTGCATTTATTTAGTTAAAATAATATTCGAATGTCGTTTCATTATTCGATCGTCGGTCCATTCGACTGATAGTCGAATAGTCGACTATTCGTTGACATCCCTAGTTGAATTATATCCCTATGAGAAGAATAAATGCACTGAAGAACTCCATGCAGAGGAGAATCAAGGTTTGACAGATGCGCGGGGGAGATAATGGCTTGACAGATGCGCGGGGGAGATAATAAGAATTTTTTTTCACAAAAAAAGATGTGTTTGTGAAACACGGATGCCCCCGTATGGCAGCTTTGGGCGAAGGTTAAAGTTCTCAAATGTAAGTCTAACTCCAAGGTAAAGAGATAAAAATGCTGTTACCCAAAGAAAGGACTTGTGTCACTGGATATACCTGGTAAATATAAAAAGTCCAAGCAACAACCATTCAAAAGTAAATTATGGTCAAGTTAAATTATTCTAAAAGTGGGTCAAAATGCAAAGTCAAGGTTAGAGGGTCAAAATTAATGGTATACGCAGGGGAAGACCTTGTCAGAAACACACAGGCAAAATATAAAAGCCCCAAACACCAACTGTTCAAAAGTTAAAGCAAAGGTTAAACAATTTTCAAAGTAGGTCAAACCCCAAGGTCAAAAGGTAAAAACTGTTGGTATCCAAAGCAAGGTCTTGTCACAGGGAATATACCTGTGAAACTTGAAAGCCCTAGTACTAACTGTTCAAACGTTATGACCAAAGGTTAAAGTTTTTGAAATGTGGGTCAAACTCCAAGGTCAAAAGGCCAAAATTGTTATATATTCAAAGAATGACTTTGCCACGTGACACTGAGCCGAGAGGACGTGTTTTGTCGACGCTCCGTGTGTTTTGGCTTTTTTGGGAAGTTTAGACAGTTTTGTGGTGAATTTTTATTCCTACACTTTTCCTATGCTTCCTACGCTTTTGTATATATATTTTTTTCTTTGTTCGTGATTTTGATGGATTTATTTAAATGAATGTTTGGTTCTTTAACCTGTGAGTACCTTGTGAGTAGTGATCAGTTATTACATTGAACATTCGATAGCTATCCTACTGAACGGTCACTCATGTGTACGGCTTAACGGTTTAACGGTCCTTTAACTAGCCCAATCTAGCCCTAAGGCCTGACCGTTATTTCTTTAACTGTGAAAAACATGGAGCTACTTAAGCCTATTTATTTCAAAGACAAGGAACTCCAAGTGAACGTAACGAAAGGTGTTGACCGAATATCAGATTATGAATTATCTGTTGAAGCTAGCAAAATTGTACCAGATATTCTGTGTGTTCAAAAAGACAGGGATCTTTGGCGGGTTTATGTCAAATCCTTAGAAAGCAGATCAAAACTTCTTCAAGAAGGTCTTGATGTAAGAAACAAACACATTGGTGTACGGTTTTTTATCAGCTCCGACTAAATGTGAGTTTTAAGTTGAGTTTTAAGTTGAATTCAGCTGAGAATGTATGTGGTATAGGCTTGAAAACTATAAGAAAACTATAAGAACATTGAAGGGTGTGTTATGATTTGAAAATTCAGGGAGCAATGCTGAAATATGTGAGTTATTTGTGTTTGAATTTTATATGCTGGTGTTAGCGTTATGAACATTACTCACTCTAACCTGGATGTGTGGCATGGAGTCGTCCTAAGCCTGAATTTTCAGTTATAAGCCTTGTAAACCTATGTTACTGTATATTGCACAATTACATTTGATTCTATAAAGGTGTGTTTATATTAGTGGTATTGTGTAATTCTTGAAAATGGGTGAATCTAATAAAAGAACTCTTCAAGATATGTCAAAATCTTTTGCTGATGCGGCAGCTCGCACCCCTAAAAAATCTAAGGAAGGATCGGTATCTGAAAACACTACCACACAGGAGCATCAAAAGCCATCTCCAATATGCGCTTCAACGCCAACATCCCCATAACTCATGGCTATGAAAATTTAGAACCACACCTCCAGCAGTTCAACCCTGGTTTTCAGCCCCACTATGTTTTAAATGGTCCATTGACATTATCTCCAGAGGATATTCAAAAAATTGCCGAAGCTGTTAGAGAGGGTATCCGTGAATCATTTCGAGAGGAAATTTCCTCCATGATTGAAGAAAAAATTGCCCCACTTCGTGAGGAGATAGACCGTCTACGAAATGAGAACAACGACATGCGTCGACAGATTGATGAGCTTGAACAGTACGGCAGACGTCCGCTCATCCGAGTATCAGGAATTCCTGAATCAGAAGGTGAAAACACCAGTCAAAAGCTCCTTGAGGCTACCTCAGCTGCCGGAATAGAACTGTCAAAAGATGATATTATAAACTCACACAGAGTTGGAAACCCCGGAAAACAACGACCAGGTCCACGCCAAATCATCGCTCGCCTGAAATCTGTGGATACGAAATTCCATGTGCTCAGAAACTCCAGCAAATTTCATGATTGCGAAGAAACTAAGCGTATTTCGGTTAATGAGGATCTGACTAAATTCCGCGACAGACTACTCTATCTGTGCAGACAATTGTGTCGACAAAGTCTCCTCAAGAATGCAAGATCTTCAAATGGAAAAATAACTGTTAAAGACAATCGCGATAAGTACCATCATATCAGAGACGAATCAGACTTGGTCAAATTCGGACATGAAATTCAGGAGGCAGTGTAGTCATTTTTACAAAATCCTCTGATGACTTTCTGACAAGTATTTCAGTAAGACCTATAAAACTAAATGTCAATCATAACAATAGCTTCAATATTTTTCTAAATTTAATTTTTTGTATGTTCCAGAGTAAATCAACTTTATCCACAACTTCTCAATTCCCTTTACCCTATGCATTTTTTGCATCTCTTGTTTATTCAATTATGTATATACATTTTTGTTGCATTGTATATCCATTCCGCTATTTGTTTTTGTGAAGATACCATTTTTGTAAATGTGTACCTTTACAATTTTCTCAAAAGACTTTCCACAACTTTAAACCTTTTCAACTTATTTACACTGGTTTTGTATTCATTAATTTACACCAGTGTACAGTATATTATTACCCATGTTATCCCTATGTACATATTCATATTCTATTTGTTTTTCCTGTTTATCTTGTGTTTGTGTTATACTTTGTATTATTTTTTTGTTGATACTTTGAACTATACATTATATCCAAAATCTCTAAGTCATGCAAACAAATATGTGTATTTAGTGGTTTTTGTATTTGTCATAACTTTAGCAGCTACCGATTGCAGCCTCTTTTTTAAATTCTACTTATGTCACAAGGTAGATAATGGGTAACTCAATCGAACAATATCGTGCTGCAATTGGTCTTTTCTATTTATCTGGCAGAGGTACATCAAAAACATGTTTATGGTTGTTTTTTTCATGCGCATGTATATTGCAACTCATGAAAAATGTTTTTAGAATACTCACTCAGTGCTTGACATCCATTACACTAAAATCTGTGTACGTCAATTTTTATTTACAATTTTTCACATTTGTTCTATTGGCATGTGGTGACATTGAGGTCAATCCGGGCCCTGTTATTGAAAATGTCCTTGACATTCTACACCTTAATATCCGAAGTATTCGACACAAACTAGGTCATTTAAACTCTTTCATTCACGACTTCGATCTTTTATGTTTTACAGAAACCCATCTTGACAATACCGTAAATAATGAAGACTTATATTTGGATGGATTTTGTAATATAATAAGAAAAGATAGGAACTGTTTCGGGGGAGGTGTCATGATTTATTTCTCTAACCAAATACGTGTTATTAGACGCCATGATTTTGAACCCTCTAACATTGAATGTATATGTATCGAAATTGATAACCATACCTCTAAAATCTTTTTATGCTGTGTATATCGTCCTCCGAACTCTGATAGTGGTTTTTGGACCAAACTTTCTTGGTGTATTGACAAAATGAGTGAAAAATCGGATAAAATAGTTTTAGTCGGTGATATTAATGTTGATCTTCTTAACACTCCACAAACACATATCATCCATGAAATTATTTCAACACACAACCTTGTTAATAATATTATCGAACCGACAAGAATTACGCACACGTCGAGCACGCTCCTTGACCCAATTCTCACTTCTGTTGACATTCAAGTTCGTGAATCGGGTACATTAGTAGTGGACTCTTCCATAAGTGACCACAGAGCTACATATATATCGCTTTCTTCAAACATAAATTATAATCGATCTTACAAAAGAAAAGTGTGGGCTTATAAAAGAGCTGACTTTGAAAAACTAAATTCTTTAATTGAAAACTGTGATTGGAATAAGAACATAAACGAGGCTCATACAGTAGATATAGCATCAGAAAACTTTACTTCTGAATATCTTTCGTGTGTTCGTGAATGTATACCTGAACAAACGGTAACCATACGTCCTCGCGACAAACCATGGTTTGACTCACTTTTAAGGAAAACAATGAGAACTAGGAACCGACTTCGTAAGAAAGCACACAAAACTAAAAAAGATTCTGATTTTGCCGCATACAGAACGGTTCGAAATTCGGTAAATAATATGAAAAAATATGCGATAACAAATTACTACGACAATATAGATACATTCTTAGAGGATTCAAGCAAAAATAATAATAAACTATATTGGAAGTTGATGAAAGACGCATTCAACGTGAAATTGTCCAACGAAATCCCACCAATAGAAATAAATAATGATAACGGTATAAAACATTTTGCTTATTCAGATATCGATAAGATTGAAGCGATAAATTCGTATTTTTCTTCAATTTCGACAATTGACGATTCAGATGAAACATTGCCAAACATGTACAATTTGTGTAGTGACACACTCTGTAATATTGTCATTGAGGAACAAGAAGTAATAGATATTATATCAATTCTTCCCGTGAACAAAGCCATAGGTCCTGACTGTATTAGTCACAAAATGTTAAAATCTACTCTTTATACAGTTGCTAAACCACTTACATTGTTGTTTAACAGGTCTTTATCAGAAAAAACGTTTCCAGCTTTTTGGAAAATCGCTCATGTTATTCCCCTGTTTAAAAAAGATGATCCCTCTTTAGTTTCTAATTATAGACCTGTGTCGTTACTATCTTGTGTTAGCAAAATTATGGAGAGAATTATTTTCAAACATATGTACAATTATTTTCATTGTAATAATTTGTTTTATCGATATCAGGCAGGATTTTTACCAGGTCATTCCACTGTGTATCAATTACTAGAAACATATCATAGTATTGTTCAAAATATTGATGAAGGTAAATCAAGTTGTATGGTTTTCTGCGATCTTTCAAAAGCTTTTGACAGAGTATGGCACAAGGGGCTTCTTTTTAAATTACAAACTTACGGTATATCAGGTGATCTTCTTCAGTGGTTTTCTAGTTATTTGTATAAAAGGTCACAAAAAGTAATGTATAAGGATCTGTTATCATCAAAACTAGATATTTTTGCAGGTGTACCCCAAGGTTTTGTTTTAGGTCCACTTTTATTTTTGATATATGTAAATGATGTTGCTGTAAATATGTTATCAATGTGTAGACTTTTTGCTGATGATAATTCGCTTCAAAAATCTTCATACAATATACTTGATATTGAATATAATTTAAATCACGATTTACATATTCTGGAACTTTGGTCAAATCAGTGGCTTCTAAAATTCAACCCTTCCAAAACAAAAGTTATTTTTTTCAACAAGAAAAATATTTCTGTTATGCCTAAATTATTTTTTAAAGGCGACAGACTGGAGTGTGTCCCAGTTCATCGTCACTTAGGTCTATTGTTGTCACAAAACCTTAGCTGGTCAGAATACATTGATAGCACTGTAAACAATGCTTATAAAAAACTTGGGCTTTTAAAAAAACTTAAGTTTAAAATTGGTAGGACACACCTTTCAAAATTATATGTCACATTTATCAGACCCTCGCTCGAATACGCTTCTATTGTTTGGGATGGCTGCTCTAACCTTGATGCCGAAAAGCTTGAAAGAGTTCAACTATCTGCAGCTAGGATTGTTACAGGACTTCCAATTTTTGTGTCAAGAGAAATACTTTACTCTGAAACTGGCTGGGAAACGTTGAAATTTAGGCGCTATGTCGCAAAAATGACGACTATGTACAAAATTCATAATGGTTGTGTACCTGAATACTTGAATGATATTGTTCCACACAAGCGTGAAAAAATATCAAAATATAATACCCGTAATAAAGAACAATTCACTGCTCCAAGATGCAGATTAGAATTATACAAAAGGTCTTTTATACCCGATGCTGTGAAACAGTGGAATTTATTAAAGATAGAAACAAGAGAAGCCATCTCACTCAATGCATTTCGTAAAAACTTAACTACAGAACTAAAAAATCCCCCAATCTATTTTTCATTTGGCAAACGTTATACAAATATAATCCATACTAAACTTAGACATAATTGTATACTTAACTATGATCTACACAAACGAAATATTATTAATAGTCCTTTATGTTCATGTGGAAAGTATGAAGATGTTTATCATTTCTTTTTTGCCTGTAGAAATTACCCAAACGCTAGGAATAATCTTTTTAACCGCCTATTTTTTCTTGACGAATTGGTCACTATTGACACAAATTTGTTATTATGGGGTGATGTAAATTTGCCTTTACAAACCAATACAAATATTTTTGCTGCTGTGCATAAATTTATTGATGAAACCTGTAGATTTTAAATTTGCTATGTTATTGAACAGATATTTCACTTGTATCACTTTTTAAATTTATATTTCTGTGTACTATTTCAATTGCATGACATGTAGTAATATATTTAAGGAGAGGAACTAGTAAGTTGTAAGAACTTGTTTCCAATCCTTTTGATTTAGTCAATAAAATATGTTCAAAACAAAAACAAACAAACACATTAATGTTTATGACAACAACCCTTTCTCCGCAGGAATCAAAGATCCATCTGAACAGGTATTAAAGATAACTGTCAAAGGTGTCCCGCTGTCAGTAGATGATGATGAAATTATGAAAATTTAACCCAATTTGATCTTAATTTCACAAGTGACTTGAAGTTTGAAAAAATAAGACATCCTGAAACAAGGAAAATGACCGAGATCTTGAATGGAAATCGCTTTATATATGTTAGAGCGCTCCCTGAAGGCAAATTTCTACCCCGAACATGTAGATGTGCTGGCTTGCAGTGTTCCATCTACCACTACGGACAGCCTTCTAATAAGCGTACTCCACAATGTACAAATTGCTGGGAAGTATCCCACTATAAGCGAGACTGTCCTAATCAACCTAGATGTAAAGCCTGCAAGAAGGAAGGACATTCCCCGGGAGATGAGATATGTGACCAGTACACAGAGCCTTTGCCCAAAGTTGTCTCGTTTGCAGGAGCTTCAGATATACTGTCGAACTTCTATCCTTGCGAAATTAAGGCTTTCGGTGTTCAACACAAATCATCTGAACACGCTTTTCAATATGTGAAGGCTATAAGAAGCGGAGATATACCGAGGTCCAACGCTATCCAGTCTGCGTCTTCTGCTCTTGATGCAAAACGGATTGGTAAGATGATTTCGCCCTCTGACAGCTTCGAATCTAACAAAGTTGCTCTGGTGACCGAAATAATCGAGGCTAAATTTGATCAAGTGTCAGATTTTCGCGAGGCTCTTCGTAAAGAAAAAAAGTCGACAATCTTCGTTGAAGCAACCTATGATGATTATTGGGCATCCGGATTGGACAAAGACGGAACCATCCACACATTCCCCTCAGCATGGCCAGGCCAAAATAAATTAGGGGAAATCCTCGGAAACGTCTTATATCCCATTCTAGCGACAAAGTACGTAATTCCCAGCGTTCTAGTTCTACACCGCGCACGACAAAAAACTCATCTCAGCTCGATATATCCTGTATGCTATCAGAGCTTAGGGCCCCAGAAAAGCGCGACAACTCTGGATCTCGCAAAAAATCACAAAAAAAGTCCCAAAGTCAGACACACAGTGACAGTTAAAATTATATGGAAATATTTTCAGTGTGGGACTTTCATATCTACTGCTTTCCCAATAAAGGACTTGAGAGTGAACACTTCTTTGGATCAACTCTGATAGGTATACTTATACTTAATTACAGATTTTTATCTTAAAACACTTAAAATTGCTTCCTTAACATTTATTTCAATAAATACAAGAGGTTTAAATTGTAAAGAAAAAAGAGATAAATTTTATAGTTGGATTTATGATACAAAAATTGATGTCATTTTAATTCAAGAAACACATTTTGTTGAAAAAAATGTTTTTCAATATGATTGTGCTTGGAATGGAAAGTCTATACATTGCTTCTCTGACTCTGCGTTTAGCAGAGGGGTGTCTATTTTATTTAGAAAAGGGATAGATGTGGATATAAATAGTATACATAGGAGCAGTGATGGCAGAAAACTAATGGTTAATATTAATATTGGTGATATCACCTATAGTTTGATAAACATTTATGCGCCAAACAAAGAAACATCCAGGGTTGATTTTTTTTAAAGGTATGAAAAGATTTATTATAAATAATTCAACCAATGCAAGTAATATTATTTTATGTGGAGACTTTAATTGTCAAATGGACGGAATTAATAATGATAAAAGTTCAAAGGTTTTAAAAGAAATTCTTCAACATATGGAATTGACAGATTTGTGGAAGGATAAATATGTAAATCTTAATGGATACACATGGTGTGATGCAAACAACGTCCCCAAGAGTCGCATAGATTATATTTTTATTAGTTCAACTCTGTTGATGAAAATAAAACAACTTTGTCTCCGTAGAATTCCTGGTACTCATAATAACGGCACCAGAATGTCAGATCATAGAATATTAAAATTTGATTTTTCAATACATAATAACGAGCGAGGAAGGGGATACTGGAAACTTAATACTTCACTTTTAGAGTGTAATGAATATAAATCACAAGTTAACGAATTGATCAAAGATATAAGTAAAAGAGAAGGCACGCCTATTGATAAGTGGGAGTCCTTGAAACGGTCGATCAAGGATTTATCAATATCTTTTTCATTAAACGTCAAAAAACCTATAAACAATTAATATTTCACATTGAAAAGGAAATTACGGAAATTGAAAATTCACCTCATAATTTAATAGACATGAATAAAAAACGCATTCTAGAAAATCAATTAAGTAACTTATACGATAAAAAAGCTCGAGGGGCACAAATCCGATCACGGGCAAAATGGGTTAGTGATGGTGAAAAAAATACCAAATATTTTCTAAGTTTAGAAAAGAAACACCAAACAAACAATGTCCTCCAAGAAATTTTAAACGATAAAGATGTTCTCAGCGATGATGATGATATACTTGGTGCAATGTGTGATTTTTATGAAAATCTTTATACTTCAAAATTAGTGCCGAGCGATGATATTGACCTATATTTAGACGGTTGTAATGTAAATAAACTTTCTAACAAGGATAGAGACATATGTGATGTTTTCCCCTCAATATCTGAATGTAAAGAAACAGTTATGAATATGAAATCAAATAAAGCCCCTGGACTAGACGGAATACCAAGCGAATTTTATCAATGTTTTTGGAATCAATTATCCCCTTTATTTTATGAAATGTTAAAGGAAATTTTCTTGAATGAAGAAATGACTTTTTCTCAAAGACTCGCAGTTATTTCCCTAATACACAAAAAAGGGGAAAAATATCTTTTAAAAAACTATAGACCAATTAGTCTTACTAACACAGATTACAAAATTATAGCCTTTATTTTTGCACGTAGATTACAGAAGATTATTTACAAGCAAATAGAAAATGAACAAACAGCGTATATAAAAGGCCGATTTATAGGATTGAATGCCCGCTTCATACTAGATTTTTTTGATTATTGTGAAAGCTATAACAAAGAAGGAATTTTATTATTTTTAGACTTTGAAAAAGCCTTCGACTCAGACGAATGGAATTTTTTATTCAAAACTTTAGAAAAATTTAATTTCGGTCCGAATTTCTTAAAGTGGATAAAAACCCTGTATTACAGCCCTATCTTTAGATTAAAGAATAATGGATGGATTTCAAAAACATGTAAAATGAAAAGGGGAATTAGACAAGGCTGTCCAATATCAGCCATTTTGTATCTTTTTGTTGCGGAAATTTTGTCTATTAAGATTAAAGAGAATGAAAGTATAGAAGGTTTTCAAGCTGATTACATGGGAAAAGAAGTAAAAAATTTACAGCATGCTGACGATATGACACTGACATTAAAAAATGTTGAATCTCTGAAACAAGCTTTGGAAACTATAAACAATTTCTGCATCCATGCAGGTTCTAAAATAAACATTAATAAAACTGAATGCATTCTTCTTGGTCCTTTAAAAAATCTTTTTAGAAAAATAGAGGGCATTACAGTAACAAACGAGGCAGTAAAGTGTCTAGGTATTTATATAGGTCACGATAAAATTGAATGTTATAATAAGAACTGGATGAAAGTCTATCATGAAATAGAGACTCTATTTGAATCTTGGAAGAGAAGAAAATTAACAATATTTGGGAAATGTACTATAATAAACTCTTTAGCGCTAGCAAAACTCATTTACATAGCAAGTGTTTTGGAAACACCCAATGGAAGTTATATTAAAAACATTAATAGACTAATATTCAATTTTATATGGAATAAAACTGATCGGATCAAAAGGAACACAATGGTTGGCCATGTTAAGGATGGTGGTTTAGGGATAACTGATATTGAATCTAAGTTTAGAGCACTAAAAGCCACATGGCTTCGTAGATTGAAAGAAACAGGTCACTGCATAAAGAGTTACGTAAATAGTTACTGTATTCCAATAAATATAGATATCGATTATGTGATAAATACAACGGAAAATAAAATAGAAAATTACGAAATAATACAAAATATGCCTTTATTCTATAAACAAGTATTCACCTGCTTCAACGCATGCAAACATATACAAAACAACCTCAATATTGAAAATTTTCTTAAACAACCGATATGATCAAATCTAAGATATTTATATAAAGGAAAAACAATTTTCTTTAAAAATTGGCTTAAGAGCAGTATATTGTTTGTTAAAGACATATTTTCCGAAAATGGGACTTTAAAATCACCAGATGAAATGGCAGGGATATTAATCAATAAGAGTAATTGGTTATGTGAATATGAAATAATAAAATCAATTTTCAAGAAATATGAAGAAAAATATGATTTCAATGTGTGTCAGCATTATAAGGAAATGTCATTAAATACGCCATGCTTTAATAAATATTCAACAAAATTCTTTTATAATGAATTTTTAAAGAGCAAATTTCAAGTTCCAGTTGTGCAAGCAAAATATATAATAAAGAGTTTAATATACTTAAAAGCGACTGGGAAAAAATCTATATAAATAAGATAGAGTTAATGAAAGATAAACAAATCGCGGAATTTAACTATAAGCTAATAAATAATATACTATCAAATAATTATTTTGTAAGCAAGATAAACAAAAACTCTAATTACGTATGTAAAATATGTAGCGAAGTTGTAGAAAATTCAAAGCACCTAATTTTTGAGTGTGCAAATGTGCAGCTTTTATGGAATAGAGTGAGTGATTTTCTAGGTTTTGATGTAAAATGGAAACACATAATTTTTGGTTTTTACAATGTTAGAAATGAAACCACTGTCATATATAATTTACTGTTGTCTTTTGTGGCTTTTAAGATATATAAATATAAAATGTATTGTCGATTAGAAAATGTTGATGAAACAGCAGAAGGAATATTACTTAATTTAAAATCTTGTATTTTAAAGTATTCTGAAATTTTACATGCTGTGGGAAATACAAATTATTCCTTATTTTTCAAAAAATTATTAAGAAAAATGTAGATGTTTATGTCTTTGAGGGGGACCAGGCCCTCGGGACGTACGTAAGAAGGGAGGTAAAATTAGAGACTCTGAGAAGGTGATAGATTTACCTCCCTTCTATATATCGTAAATATATATTGTTTACATATGTAATGTAAAATACCGATGATTTTCCTGACAGCTATACAGTATTTGTTCGTTTAAAGTTGTATAATTATATTTATTACTTTGTTTGCACATATTATCTAAGTATTCTACGAAATGCTAATTTCAAATCAAGAAAATTCAACATGTACATGTAATTACAATGTTATACTTGTAATGAAGCTTAGTCAGGGCCCCATCCCTGGCAGCTGCCAACTTATTAGTATATATATATATCAAAAATTGTTAATAAGTAGGATCTGGGAAAAAAATTTGAAATATATATATATATATATATATATATATATATATATATATATATATATATATATATATATATATATATATATATATATATATATATATATATATATATTCAAAGAAAATCTTGTCACAAGAAATACACTGAACCAAACTTCTAAGTGTTCACCTAATATTTTTTAAGTTATAAAGAACAAATGCATACAATAAATAATTTCTTTAATTCATGGTTGATGATGCATATTTCAGTTCGATGTTGCGTAAATTTCATGTAAGTATCTCGTCAGACTTTAAAGCAAAGTGTCAAGGACATGATGTACCCTCAAAATGAAAATTCACATAAAATAATCTCTATGGAGTAAGACCACCACTCGTTCAAATTATTGCAAGACATCCTTTTCTCGTGGATACCATGTACCCCTGAATAGGAGGTTGACCTATCTGCTGCCACACCTACTGCATGGATCTTTCTAAACCGTTGAAATTGTGTGGAGTGGGGGGGGGGGGGGGGCTTGGACATTCCTTTTGAAAGTCCCAAATGTGTTCAATGGGATTCAGATCCGGGTATTTGGCAGGCTAGTGCATCACACAGATGCCTTTTTGTCAACACTCAGACCCTCCTTGGGCGTTACGCACGTAAGTGTACCTCTTTAAGGATGATTCAGACTGCTTGAGATGATATTGGACTGCCACGGGCACCAATTTGTTGCCATTCTGTTACCATTGAAGTTGCCGATTTAAATGTTTCTAAAGTGGTTCAGGAGCATGTAACAATTTTTTAACCTGGTGTTGACGCGAAACCTTGGCCTCAGACGAAGATCCAGATCACTTCCGGTTTCGTTAAATTTTGTCGAAAGCTTTCAAATTTGGATAAGTTGGCGATAAAAATGAGACATAACCTATAGGAAAATGTGTTTAAATGTATTTTATACTGGTTGTTAACTTTCAAAAATAAAATCAAGGACAAATAAACAGTAAAATAAAAGTTAGTAAAACGTATCCTAAGGATGATCCAGATATCAATATTCCAACGGCTCTCCCTAATTCCTCAATGGTCATTATGCCCATGTTTTGTGTTTTTTAGTTAAACCAGTTGTTAAAAATTGATAATGATCACAAAAAGAAGATAATTACGCAAAGCACGTGTCGAAAAGTACAGATTTATTGTTTTTAAGCTTCGTCACGGGACATTGGTTTTCAACGGTGATAAGTGATTTTCTTTCAACAATTGTTGAGAAGACTCATTGGTTATAATAAGTTGAAAATATCATACCATTCCATCATGTAGTTTTTAAATAAATACATTTATTAGAGTGAACACTTAGAAGTTTTGTTAAGTGTATACCTGTAAAACTTGAAAGTCGTAGTACTACCTGTTCAAAAGTTATGGCCAAAGTTAGTTTTTGAAAAGTGGGTCAAACTCATAGGTCAAGATCAAGAGGACAAACATATTTCCACCCGTGGAAATCACGATGAATACAAATGAGGAATATGAAAGTCCTAGCACGAGCTGTTCAAAACCTATGGTCAAGGTTAAAGTTGGGTAAAGTTTTGCAAAAGCTGGTCAAACTCCAAGGTAAAGAGGTCAAATATGTTGGTACCCAAAAGGAAGGCCTTGTCACAAGGAATACACGTGTGAAATAAGCTTATGATAGCCATTGCTCCAAGCAATCAAAAGTTATGGGCTTTAAGATTTGGCTTTAATATTATACTTGTATATAACTTGTGACAAGACCTTTCCAAATATACTCCCCATGACCTTGATCTACTTTTCAAAACATTTTGTCTTTGCTTTTAACTTTTGATTGATCGAGGAGAGATAGGGCTTTCATATTTAACACGTGCATTACCTGTGACAAGACCTTTCCGAATATACTATGGTTTTTGACATCTTGAACTTGAAGTTTGGCCTACTTTTTCTTTGTATATAACATTTGATTGAAAAAAGATAGGGCTTTCATATTTGACATGTGCATTACCTGTGTCAAGACGTTCCCAATCATGCTATGATTTTTTACCCCTTGACCTTCATGTTTGACCTAATTTTCAAAAAAATTAACTTTGGTAATTGCTTTTGAATGACATGTAAAAGGGCGTTCATTTTTGACATGTGTATTACCTTTGTGAAAATGTTTCCGAAAGTGCTATGAGATTTGACCCCGTGACCTTAACCTTCAAGTTTGACCTAATTTTCAAACATTTTATCAGTGTTGCTAACTTTCGAAGGAACGAAGATAGGGCATTTGTATTTGACATGTGCATTACCTGGGACAAACATTTACAAATGTACCATAAAATTTTTCCCTATGACGTGACCTTGATGTTTGACCTTATTTTCAAAAATTTTAACATTACTGATAACTTTTGACTGAGAGAAGATATAGCATTTACATTTGACATGTGCATTACCTGTTTCAAGACCTTTCCGATTGTATACTCTGGTTTTTGATATTTTTTTCACATGTGCATTACTTGTGACAAGACCTTTTGGATTTTATTATGATATTTGACCTCATTGACCTCATGACCTTGATGTTGAAGTTTGATGTAGTTTGATTTTTTTTTTAATTTGAGAAGCTATAATCTTTGTCATAACTGTTATAAATTCAATAATTTATGTCTTTTTTGTATAATGCACAGGCAAGACAGGACACACAAATAAGACATTTACAATATGCCATAAATAATGACATCCCATCCACTAAGACAGCGGGGGACCACAATTCTTTGAATTTGCTTGTTTTATGAATCATTATAATGTTTAAATCATCACCCACAGATGCACTGAATACAGACGAGTGTTGTCTTCTTTACAAACGTAGTTTTTCCTACTTTATTACTTTACATTTAGATGTAGAAATCGACAGAAATTCAAAATATTTAACAAAAAAAAAATGTATATTACTAAACCACCATCACCCTTTACATGTATAATCACCCTCTCTCGGTTTCTACAAAATAATTTGATCAATGCTTGTTTCATTTTTTCGGATTTTGTCCAGGAATATATCATATACCTAGTACATGTAGTTAGTGGGAAAAATAGCTCTTCAGAGCTAGTGTTTCTTGTTGTCTTATCCGACTTAAAATACAAAGTACAAATATTTATTGGCTCAAACACAATTACGATAATTGGCAAAGGCCCATTGAAATTCACAAGATAATGTTTAGTACATAATTTTTATGTAGTATTAAGTAATTGACTTCTATGTTAAAAACAGTCTCTAATAAATTCGCAGTAACTTTTAAATAAATATTATCTTATCTTATCTAGCCCTGATGCACACCTATTGGGCTTTGTGAGTCATCGTCTCCCGGGCTTGGGTCGATACCATCCAATCGGGCAGATACCAGGGCCGAGATCAAAATATATAATATATATATATATATACAGTGTGTTACAAAGATGATCATCGAACCGGGTTACAACGTTACAACTTACAGATTTGAGATTTATAGTAACTGCATGTTTGTTTTACTTACGATAGAAAAAACTTGGTTGTCTTACTGTCAAAGCAAATGAATTGTTGTTTTAAGTGAAACAGAGTTACCTCTCTTAAGGTATGTCACTCGTGAAATTAGTTATATCAGGGATTTCTTGAGAAGTATATTTTAGATAAGTACTCAATGACATATAGCATGATTCAAAATCGCAGAGAAAATTAAGAGTCAGTGTGCATCTTACTGAGCAATGGTACAATTCATTTGACCTTTTTGCACTTAAATTGTGACTCTAAGGTTACTTTAATCTTTTATCTTTAGACATATTTTATCAGATGTAATCATGGCAATAAATATGATCTTATTTTACGTAAAATAGCTTGAATAATATGTATCATTGAACAAATCATGCAAATTAATGCGCATAAATCATTGTGTGACCTTTTTGCATTAAAAATCATATTTGGGGTATTAAAAATCTAAATAGGCAATAAAATATTTTCTTGTATCAAACTTTTTATGACTTTAATGCTGATTGGTTGGTAGTACCGTGTAGTTTAAAATAATAAAAGAAAAAGTTGGGGTCAGTGATGAAAAGTTTGAGATATTGGTCAAAATTTGCGATTTTGGGCAAAAAAAAAAAAAAAAAAAAACAGTGTAAATTTCATCTTGACTTCTTTAGTATATTTTCATTTCTTGGCAAAGTCTGTTGAGTGAATGTGTAAAATTTGTTTTAAAAGTATACATTGAAACCTATATTTAATATCCCTAGCATATAATAACGGGAAATACTCTCTGAGTAAATGGGGCTAAAGTTTCAAGATATTAATTGTAACAAATGTGTAGATTTGAAGAATTTCTTCTAAATATCCTTCCACCACAAAAAATAGTCACCCATAAATCTTGTTCCTTTATGACTTTGTGAGCAGTTTTTAAATTGAATATTGTATAATTTGCATAGTTTAATTCAAATGTGTTGTGGAGGTTCTGACCGAACTTTTCTCAAAAGCTGACGAGTGACATACCTTAAGTCATAAACACCATCAATAGGCGCACTTTTTATAAACAGTTTTCTCAATATTATAGCATAAATAAATAATGGTTTTAAAAAGATTCGGATCTAATTTTAGTATAACAAACAGTTACTATAAATCCCAGACCTGTAACGTCTTGTTGAACATGATGTAAGGATCCAAAGTGAAAGTAGGCTAGCGTTTTCTAATGTTTGGGACCTTTAAATCTTTGTAATCTAAATAAATGTGCTTTGGAATGATATAATGTTTCAATACACCATGTCTAATCTTTCTAATGACCAAATCAGACAAATTCTTTCTCTAGATGATAAATCATCTTCGTCAAGCAACATTTTTACGTACTTGATGAACATCGAAAATAAAGATTATTTCTTGAAACAAAATTTAATAAAACTTTTTGTGGGGAAAAAAACATCTTTAGTTGATATTTGTTCTTTTATTGCCTTTGGTTTAAGATATATGATATAAACAACATTACATCACTGTTTTGATTTCGGCCCCGGTATCAGCCCGGAGGGCGCGGGCCGAGATCATCCGAGGGCTGATACCGGGGCCGAGATCAAAACAGCAGTGTGATATTCTATACAAGGGTCAAGAAGCGGTGATTTTAATCGCGCTGAACACTTCATGTCCTCGCTAATTAATGCATGATTTAAAATTAAATTTGTGCTTTTGGCCACTCAAGTGCGCTAATTTATGACTGCATTAAGATTGCGCTACATTTTGAGTGCGCTGATTCATATGTATGCTCACAGCACATTATTCCTTTGCACATTTTTGAGAAAGTGGCATGTCTTGTCGAGGACATTTGAGGCAAATTAAGACACAATAAATCTATAGGAGCGTAAGAACAAGAAACCACGTCCCATCGATCGCATGTCACAAAAAACGTGAATCTTTTAGATAATTTAAGGAGATTGAGCAGCGATTTTTTTGGGGTTGACTATAGTTGACTATCGGAGACAGAAAAAGGAAGTTATCCGGTCGTCTGCAACGTCAGGTTTGTTCGTTGATTATTATTGATCAAGGATACTTGTAGGTGTAGAAATGCATTTTGATTATTGTTAATTTTGTACATATGCATTCTACTGAAAATGATAAGAAACTTCAAATGTCTATACCGTACGTCTTTTATAAAAGAATTCCTGTCTCTTAGCCGCACAGACTTTTTAGGTTACCTGAGTCACTCAGGTGTCAGGCCATCTTTAAAAAATTGTTTGGTTGCCTTCTCCCGACCGATTGGCTTAAAATGGCCCAACTCAATTTTTTTTTTATCTTCAGGAAACAATTATTTTTTATGCATTCCGGAAAACAGATTTTGAAAATTCAGCATTCATGTTGAAATTTTGTGTATACCTACCGACTCAATTTTCTCATCCTGAGTCGGGAGAGGGCAAACGAACATTATTTTCAACTTGGCCTGACCTATTGCTATATGTTTTTGTCCTGCATCCTCCGTCTTGCGTTAAAATTTCAGCATCTTCTGCTTCTTCTCTGCAATCGCTAAGCCAATTACAGCCAAATTTAAGGTAAAGCATCGAAGGGCAAAGGGAAATAAAATTTTGAAATAATTTATCTCTGCCCGGGGGGGGGGGGGGGGGAGGGGGGGCTTGTGTTAAGGCGGGGTTCTATTGATGATATAGTGAAAATGTTTTCTTAATTCTGCATGCTCCTGAGTATTAATCAGATAATATTAATTCTGAAAAATTAAAAATTCTTGGTCCCTGCGTCAGAGGTTCCGGTGTTATGGGGCGGGGCTACATTAACCATATATTGAAAATGCATTTATAAATTCACTGAAAATTTTCTTGTCTACGCCTAGATATTTAGCAGACGAACTAAGTGCATAGATATGATGAGCAAGAGTGAAATTCATATAAATGTTGTGAAATTCATCGTCCCTGGATCAGGGGTTCTAGTGAATGTTCGGGCGGGACTCTTGAACATAAACCCATTGAACATCTTCTTCTTTAGCAGATACATTAAGTGGTTGCATTATGATGAACAAGAGTGGCTCTTCCAAAATTGTGAAAGTCATGGCCTCTGGATCAGGGGTTCCAGACTTACGGATTTTATAGTAAAAATGCGTTTATTCTTGAAAAATCTTCTCCTCTGCTCCAGCGTATTCAGCGATAGAGATTGATGAGGAAGTGTACCATCTTCCATAATTGTGAAACGCATTGCCTCTGGGTCAGGGGTTCTAGAGTTAAGGCGTGGCTCTATTCAACATATAGTGAAAATGTATTAATTCTAATTCTCTGTCCTTGGGGGTCTATAGGACGCAAACAGAGGACAAAGTTGTAAAGTTGTAATGAGCAAGGTTGTTTTACCAGATTTGTGAAATTCATGACCAGTGGGTCAGGGTTTATGGTGCTGGGTACGATCATGTAGAGAATCTGTACTCTACTTTGAGAAAAGTTTTTCTCCTTATCTATTCACCTATATGATAATTTATCACTATAAATAATGTAATTGGTAAGTAAATCAATGAAAAGAATTTTTATTCATGCAAGAATTTTTAATGTAAAAACAAAAGAGTGCTGTTATAGATTTTTTTAAGGTCAGGTATAGACTTGTAAATAATAGATGAATAAAAATGGGAGAAAAAAATCTTATATTTGTACATCACATATTATTCAAAGACAAAGAGATGCCAATGAATCAGGGATTGTGCAAAGACATTAGATACACTTAACATGTTCCGATAAATGTGATTTATGCTTACACATTATTGTGTTGTTTGGTGATAGTGATCGAGTTTAGTTGGTATTGACACATACAGGCAAGTAAATAGATCTGCATTCTGAGCTGTTATACTGATTACCAGACTAATAATTTTGTCAATGCATGATCGTCATACTTCATTTATTTTTAAGCAACAAATCCATCAGATTATTTTGTTTTATTATGTACAAGTAAGTATCAAACTGTATCTCTTTAGATCATTTATAAGGTTGTATGAATTATATTCAGGCGAACCTTAAGGCCCTTGGGCCTCTTGTTAAATTTTGACTTTAAAATCGACATTTCCTCCAACTCCAACTAGTTTCAATCTTTTAAGAAAGTCTTACGTCTTTGATTGCAAAACTTCGCAGATTGTACATGTAATAAACTATTACGTTTTATCTAAATGAATTAAAATACTTCATTATTACTACAACCGTATTGAGCTAAATTTCTTTATATTCAAAGACTTGGTTTTTAAAGGGACTGTCCGTATTGTTGTACTTCGATCTGATTTAAAAAAAAAAAAAAAAAAAACATTTAACAGCCATTTTATAGTTCAGTGGTAACTATCGAGGATTGAGTAGCATGCAACAGTTTCACATAATAAGGTCAGTAATCTTAAAGGAATTTAGGATAATTAAATTTTAAATCAATTTTCAGTGCAATGAGAATTAAATCTATCGTCTTACGCATCAAGAATCGGTTGTAACACATGTAGTTTTTGAAATACGTGACGTTATTTAAGCAATTTTCTTATCAGCCATAAAAATGAATTTATTATACTTGTAAAACTTTATATGTGACAAGAAATATTCTGAAACTGGCTGGGAAACTTTAAAAACCAGGCGATATATTGCAAAAATGACAACTACAGTGTATGTTCAAAATTCACACGAGAAGAGTACCTGAGTATTTGCATGATACATGTATTGTCCCCAATAAGCGTGAGCATGTATCCCTATACAATACCCGTAATAAACAGATTATATTGTTCCAAGGTGTAGATTAGAATTATTTAGAAACTCTTTCGTACCTGATGCTGCAAAACAATGGAATTTACTAAAAACAGAGGTCAGAGAAGCCATCTCAATCAAAACATTCCGAAATTAAAAAACTTGATAATAAAAATTATAAATCCACCATCATACTTCTCGTTTGGTAAGCGATACACCAATATCATTCATACTAAGCTAAGACATTACTGTATACTAAATTATGATCTTTATAAACGAAACATTATAAATAGTCCCTTATGTTTATGTGGAAAAAATGAAGATGTGTACCATTTCTTTTTTGTATGCAAAAATTAATCCAATGCAAGAAGTACACTCTTTTTAATCGCTTTGTTCACTCTTGAATTGGTTACTATTGATATAAATCTATAATTATGTGGTGATGTTAATTTGCCTTTAAAGATAAATAACTGTATTTTTGCTGCTGTTCATAAATTTATTGACGAAATATGTAGATTCTCTAGTTGCTATGCTATTTAATTTTTCACTTGTATTAATTGTATTATTTTCCCTCTATTTTGCATGACAAATTGTTATATACAAGGAGAGGAACATTGTAAGTTGTAAAGAACTTGTTTCCAATCCTTTTGATGTACTCAATAAAATATGTTCAAAACAAAACAAGAAATATTTACAATGTTATGACGTACCAGACTAGTATCTATAGTTCAGATAACCAATTTATTTTAGCGTGTATGTTTTTATTTCACGTATCAAGTTGTATTTTTTTCCTAACCAAAACTGGTATTAACCTAGAATTTACTCAAATTTCTTTTTCCAGTATTAAGTTGTTCGTGGACTTTAAACCAGGCTAGAAAGAAACTCCAACAAAAGTATTTCCTGTACTGTGTTAATTTCCTGTCAGTGTACAAAAATATACACTGAGGTTTCCGTAATCGAGGTTTTAAAATACTTGTAAGGGTTGAACAGTTAAGCTTAGATCATTTATTTCCGTTGGATTGAGGTCTTATGTGGGTCTTTTGTTATTAATACTGTTTTAAATCGGTTGTAATCTGTAAAAGATAGGGCTGGTCAAGGTGTTCTCTCTCTCTCTTTTTTTTTTTTTTTTGGTCAGGTGTAAATCTTGATTTTATTAAAGTCAAGGAAAAGGCAGGCAGTAAAGAAAGGATGGGTTACTTAAAAAGAGGACATGTTTAGAGGGAAAGGAGGGAAACTGCTTTAAACTTTACATATAATTCACGAATTCATTATGCTTTAAAAAAAACCAAAACACAGTGTATCTAAGTGTCGGATCTACTAGTAAAACATTGTTCGTGTCGTTGGTCATTTTTAGTGCCCCCACTTGCCACTTTTTTATCAAATAAATTTTAATGAGAAATGTGCTGTTAAACATTACAGTAACATCGATAAGAATGAACATTCTTATTTAATATAAATGGCGGAGGGGGGGGGGGGGTTAATACTGAAGAGAAAAGTCTATATCCAATCCAATTTTCTTATCAACCTTAGCCCTCCCCCCCCCCTCCCCGAAAAAAAGCACTTAAAGGAGATCGAAAAATCTATTCAATATCAAGAAAATCCTAAACCCCTTCCCTCCCCGGGTTAGTCCATGTAGACTGCCGAAATATATACATTGTATACCAGGAACAAAGTTGTACGTGTACACCGTAACTTTTAACACATGCTGTCCATTATCGCTGCATAAGCAAATGTCTATACCATGACCTTTCGAGCTATTGATCGTGTTGTGTACAGAGACACATTCAGCAGTGTTAATTAGGGTGGAAGATTCAAGACTGCTTTATATGGGGAAAGATTCGCTTGTACACAACTACATTAAGAAATCAAGGTAGGGTTCTCTTTGTTTTATGGGATTTTACACGTGTGTCTCTTAGTTTACTTACAAGAACTTGCTGTCTCAGTATATATTACGTATAGTGGAGTTCTCTTTGTCAGAGGTGTAAAGATCGAGTTGTCATGCCCTTGAGAATCGAAACAGGGCAGCGTAATGCAGTTCCCGTATTGATTTTTAGGTATTTTAACCTCTTAGAACTGCCGATGCAGTATTTCAAGAAGAATATATATGTGTTTTTTATCAGGCCGTGACAAGATATAAATATCGGGCCGTGCTGGTAATGTGAGAAGATTGAGGCGCTCAATAATTGTCTGAAGCAAGTGGAATATTAATCCATGATCGGTTGCCATGGCATTATCAATAGTTCGCTAATGAAGTGAAAATTATTCTGAGACAAGACGGAGAAATGATACATTCTATATTGGCTGACTTGCTTCATAAATAGGTATATCTTGGATATTTTGGGACTTAAATCGTTTATGTTTAGGTGATTTTGCTTCTTGATTTTCTTTTGTTAATTGATCTTGTATCATAATATTAATTTTTGGTTAAACAGTTATATATATATATATATATATATATATATATATATATATATATATATATATATATATATATATATATATATATATATATATATATATATATACTTTTTTTTCTTTTTTTACGATTTGAATGATTTGATCCCTTGATAACAAAACCGGACATGTTTTTTCATTAATCACTTTGGTGAATCTTTTACGTACTACACACAGTACTGTGGCATGTACACGAGGAAATGGTTGAATAATATAAACGATTTTTCTTTGTAAAAAGCTTGCGTGACATGTTGTGAAATTTTTTTTAATCGCCAGAGTAATATTTGCTAGGTTTTCCAGCTCAAATCCTTTGCCTCCGTTTTAAGAAACCATAAATCAATCTGGTGACCTAAACCTACAGTGAAAGAATATAAGACACCTGGTAACATAAAGCTAAAAAAATTAATAAGATATCTGGTAGCATAAAGCTAAAAATGGATAATAAGATATCTGGTAGCATAAAGCTAAAAATGAATAATAAGTTTTCTGGTAGCATAAAGCTTAAAAAATGAATAAGATATCTGGCAGCATAGAGCTACAAATGAATTTAATAAGACATCTGGCAGCATAAACCTAAAAATGAATAACAAGACGTCTGGCAGCATAAAGCTTAAAAATTGATAATAAGATATCTGGATCATAGAGCTAAAAATGAATTTAATAAGATATCTGGCATCACAAAGCTAAAAATGAATAAAATCTGGCAGCATAAAGCTAAAAATGAATAATAAGATATCTGGTAGCATAAAGCTAAAAATGAATATTAAGATATCTGGAAGCATAAAGCTAAAATGAATAAGATATTTGGTAGCATAAAACTTAAACTGAAAAAAAAAATATCGGAGGATTTTTCTGGATGGATGTTGCTCTGTTTACTTGATTCATTGATTTCCATAATATTCTAATGAGCCTGTAAAATATGTCTTAACATGTTCATTGAAAACATTTTGATTGCTAAGTCATGAATGCGTCACTTTCCCCTACCCCCCACCCCAACAAAAAGGTAATTCATATTCATTTATTGTCGAAGTCATTTGATACTACCTGTTCGTTTTTCGAAATCTACACAATATACAATTACTTTACATGTGTATTTTTTTCTCTGGAGTGAAAAAATAATTGAATATCAATGGAAGAAGCTAGCTACACTGTTACTTTTCACATCTATTAATTTCTTAAGTAAACTGACGGCTTACGCCATTTAAATAGAACTCGCTTTTCAAGACATACATCTGTACCTTAAAGCCAGGATAACAAAGTCAAGCAGACAAGACTGATTTTTTTTCTACATAGCATTTTGAAATTAAAAAAAAAAAAACAAAACAATTCGACCGGGATGTTGTTCAGGTTTTTCCGCTCAATGCTTTCCACATGACCTAGCTACCTTCATAGTTGTATTTTGGGGAAAATCTCCCTTCCAGATTAGGCATAGTACATGTACCTCTCGATTTCTCAGCTATGCCACATCCGTCAGACATTAATTACTGTGTCTATTTTATTTCCAGACTAAAATGAGGTCAAGCCGACTGTCGATGAATCTCTACAATTATATTCTAGGAGGTGGATCCAAAAATCCGTACAGAAAAGTCCTTCTTCTATCCCTGTTGTTCGCCATCACAGTCTGTATATACAACGTTGTCAGGTTCAATGCAGTTTACCATGACCACTGTTTACATTGGTCAGAAACATCGGACATTGTGATACCAGAAGATGAGCAGCTCCATCAAATGTCTTTGTATAGGCTCTCATGTTTATATCAACGTTATGTCACTTCCCCTCAAGCTTTATGTACGGAACCAAAGCGTTTTGGGAACGTGGATTACGGTGGTGTTCGAATTTGCGCGGATGGCGGTGTGACGCCGAGTTTAGGTTGTGTTGTGTACAGTTATAATCATGATTTAAGTGATAGGTTCGTTGAACAGATACATGCCAAATACAAGTGTGGCGTTGTCTTCTATGGGGATGAGATGGAACAGCGGAAAAATACACACATTTTAAGATTTAATAAAATTATATACAACTACGAAAGAGAACTCAGCGTGGTGATTCTTAAAATCAAATCTAGTGATTTTCCGTTTCTGTTAGATTTTAGCAAAAGTGTAAAAGTAGCTAATATAAAGCAAATTATTTTAGAAATTCACTATGATACAAACAAGGAAAAGGTGGAAGATTACATTATGTTGCTTACAGCATTACGTGAATTACACTCTTCTAATTACGTCATATATTGGTTCGACAGAAACTGGGAATATGTCGAATACAGTAGGAGAAAACAAAGAAAATCGAAGTGTTTTACCATAAATATGTATTTGAAAAATCAAAACATTACATCATTGTCCCAACGAGAATCGAATACGATTTCGCAGGAAATAAATTTACCAAATATAGCTCCACTTGGAATACGCTCTCTAAGTAAAGAGGAAGGTTTGAAATATGAAAAGATGTATGTCAATTATATTTCAAAGCATCAGATTCTTTGCAAACAGATGATTCGTTTAGGGAATATCGTGGACGGAGGATGGGACGTGTGTCATGATTTCCGCTTCCGCCCTAAATCACCTTGTATAGTGTATTCAATTGGAATAAGTAACGACTTCTCTTTTGACGAAGACATGGAGAAAACGTACGGATGTGATGTATTTTCATTTGATCCGAGTATGAATGTCGGAAATTATAAACATTCGGAACACATCATGTTTTATCAAGTTGGACTCGGTGATAAAGTTAGTGAGATCGAGGTGAAAGGATTAAAATGGAAAATCAAAAACTTGAAGACAATTATGAAGGAATTAGGGCATACAGACAAAAAGATCGATGTGCTAAAAATAGATATAGAAGGAAGTGAAAGACAGAGTCTTCCCGAAATGATAGAATCAGGTGCTCTAAAAAATGTAGTGCAACTATGTTTAGAATTTCATAGTTATTATGACGTTGGTGCCATGAGAAAACTTTATGATCTCGGGTTTAGAATATATTGGGCTCATCAGAATCCTACAGCGCCTATGTACAAAAGTGACGAAACTTTTTCTTACGGGATGGAAGTGTATTTTGTAAATATTAACTTTAAATAAACGATTTAAATTTCCAAAACTGTAGAAGAATAATACTCATTTTATTTTTTTAAATTGTTGGTTGTTTAAAAATCAATCTGATAGTCAACATGTACAATTATTGGAACTTTTTCAAGTAATTGCATAATAACTATACTTAAAATATTTTATTTTTTTACTTGTTGCAATCTGATAGTCAACTTAAATTGTACAGTTCTTGAAAATTTTTCAAGTATCCAGACTGACAACATTTGGAAAATTGTATCAGATCGAACACTGAAATACACTGACACTTTTAGTCAATCCACAGAAACATGTATTTTTGTTATTCAAATCCTATAAGCAGTCCCAGTCTGATATAGCAAACTATACAGTCGTTATAAATTTACAGATAAAAAGATCTGGCGGCCGCCAGATAATTCTTTGGCGGCGGCCAGTCATCCTTCTGGCGGCCGCCAGATAATTATTTGGCGGCCGCCCGAAATTTATCTGGCGGCCACCAGATAAACTATTTTTTTCTACCTGGCACCTACCGGCTTCCTTAGAAATCATCCACATCGATGAAATAGGAGAGCGCGGAGGGCCAGAATTCAGCAAACAATTCCATCAAATTTCTAAGTTTAAATTTTTGTGGAATTTAAAAAAATCAGTTATAGTGAATTTTTAGATTTCACCCCCAAATTTGATATTATCGGCTTAGATGTTTGTCCATATGTTTTGTTCTACCCGTGGACTCGATCAAGAGCTTCTACTTAGAAAACTCACATTTCACTTGTACATGTATAGTAAAGATCTAGTGATATTTTTAAATATTTTTTTCTTCTGTAGTCATTTTAAGTCTCTTTACTACATTTAAATCGAACTGAACTGCTCTCTGGTGCATCGTAACGTCGTCAAACGTCGCCATTTTTCGTGTGTTGTGTTGACCACTTCCCCATTTCAAATGCTCGGGAAACTGCCAAAAATTGAGCAAATGTCTTGAAATTTTCGAATTGACGACAAAATAGATAGTGGATTGAAAATATGATAATTTCTACCCCAATCATATATATATGTAATATTTGAATTTCGAAAAAATACGTACATTTTTTGATCGTGCGCAGTGGTACCGTACCCTATACACATTCAAGTATAATAATTTTTTTTTTATTTTTGTCTACATCTTACATGTACAAAAAAAATTGAAATGTTAGTTTAGTGCGCCCATTTTTTTCGATAAAAAAACGCTTTGTCCAAGATTTTACCGGATAAACCTCGTACATAAATGTGAGGATATTTTTAAGACAGTAATTGAGACCAGTTATGAGTACCTAGTAAATATAGTCTACTCATGTATACCAAATCTTATTGACATAGAACCAAAACTGTAGGAGGATTTACAATTTGATAAAAATACACCGATTTTTTTTAGTAGCCATGGCAACATCAATCGTCGAAATCAGACAGATTCATATAGTTATGAATCTTACAGTGTAAAATAATTATACGGTAGTGCATGTAATAAAGTAATTATATGGTAGTGCATCGATATACATACAATGTATACTAAATTGTAGAGAACAAACGTAATTTACGGTCGTCTTCTCTAAAAAAAAAAAAAAAAAAAAAACGCATGATAAAGCCCCCCACCCACCCCTACTTTTTTTTGCTTGTCAGGGAATTTTTCTCTGATGGTACTGCTTTCCCAACTAAATTTGTTCCTACTGACTTCCCTGGAGGTGAACGTCGACTTATTGTAGACGAGTTTACGCGAATTCGAAATAATTATTGTGCGTCTTCTTGGTTTTTCAATAAACTGATTAAAATCAGATCTTTGTTACGCTCCGAAAATGTTGCCATAGCATTTCACACGAAAATAAAATTAAAAACTTATTTTATCTGGAAATTATTGAAACTACGAATTTCGGGAGGCGTTTGAAAGCCACATCCTTGCACTTTCACAATTCTTAACTTTATACCTAATACTTAGAAAAGTAGCAATTTTGTTGTGTATTAATGAGTAATATTACATCTATAATCCAGAAAATTCAGAGTAAAAATGTGCGAAAGCAAAACCCACGTCAGCCCGTGCTCAGTGTTGTGTAGTTGTGTACAGAGTTTAACAAATTGAATACACCCGTGAAACGTAAACTGTTTTCGTAAACAGGGCACGAGCTCTGTTGTTGTTAATGTTTACATTTCACCGGGTGTGTTCAATTGTAAAACTCTGCACACACCACTGAGCACGGACTGACAATACTGGTGAGAGGATTTTGCTTTCTACATTTCTACTCTGAAATTTCTGCATTATAGTTTTTAATATTTTTCATTAATAAACAACAAAATTGCTACTTTTCTAAAGTAATAAGGATAAAGTTAAAATTTTTGAAAGTGCAAGGATGTGTCTATCAAACGCGTCCAGAAATTCGAAGTTTCAATAACTTCCAGATAAAATAAGATTTTTATCAAATTTTCATATGAAATGCTATAGCAACAAATAAGTCATGAAATTGTACAGAAAATTTGAGTAAAAATTAACTTCAAATCTGTGTCTAAGCACCTTTAATGAATCGTCCTTAAAAGTCCCATTATCCATTTCTCCTATATTCTTGAAACATGATGAATTTACCTCCCTCACTCCAAATCAGTTAGGATACACAAAGAACAATCTTTTAAAGATTTTATTGCGTACTTTGAAAGTGAATTTTATCATTAATTTAATAAATGTAAGTGTAGAAAATTTAATTTTGTATCCATGCATGGTAAAAGTTTAACAGTCTGAAAACATTTTGCAACGATTATGTAACGAAGTTATTAATATGTTTGTCTTGTAAAGATCATAAAGTTACATGACCAAAATTTCTGATATTATAATAGTATAAATACCCTCATTCCGTCTTTCAAAAATTTCCAAATCTAACTTAATTGGGGTTTTCATCTGATTAAATCGCAAATATTATGAAACAGATAAATGCAATTCACCATAATCTCTTGTTTTCCTATCAGTAGACATCTTTTTTAAAAAAACATTTAACGAAAACCTTCTATTACGAAAAAATTAAAAGGGTGTAATAACACAAAGTGAAAATATTGCGAAAAAGACGTAATAAGGCAAAGTGAAGACGTAATAATGCGGGAAAAAAAAACGTAATAAGGCAAAGTGAAGACGTAATAATGCGGGGGAAAAAAAAGATGTGATAAGGCAAAGTGAAGACGTAATAATGCGGGGAAAAAAGATGTAATAAGGCAAAATGAAAAGGCGTAATATCGCGAAAAAAGAAAAAAAAAGTAATGTGGCAAAGTGAAAAAAGTTAAGGGCGATATAACGCAACGTGAATAACGCTAAAAAGGGCGTTTATATTTAAGCCTTTCAAAAGACGTATACAATAAGGCAAAGTCAAAAGGCCCTTCAACGCAAACATGCCCTATTGTGCCTTTTCAAAAAGCGTTATAACCTTTTTTTGAAAGACCTTATAGCGCTTTCCATTTCCCTTCTTCGCATTATTACGCCTTTTTGTTTTCCATTGATTCTAATAAGCTTTTACAAGATTAAAATATTACAAAAGCACAGGAAATATTTTTATCATACAATTGGTAAACGGGCATCTTTTGGTGTTACATGTAGTTCTGGAGTTCTTGTTATTAAATCTTTTACTTCACTTTTCACTAAATATAGCATAAAAGTTCAATATCACATATGTTTCCTCCCATTTCCCGGATTATTTCTGTTTATGAACGTAAGAGTCTGTCTGCTCCAGTACTGAACCATCTTCTCCTGACAACAGAAAATAAATCTGTGTGATATCAGAAAATAATTCTGTGTGATACCAGAAAATAAATCTGTGTGATATCAGAAAATAATTCTGTGTGATACCAGAAAATAAATCTGTGTGATATCAGAAAATAAATCTGTGTGATACCAGAAAATAAATCTGTGTGATATCAGAAAATAAATCTGTGCGATATCAAAGCAATACCCCCAGATCACCTCTAACCCAACAAACCACATTGCAATTCAAATAGACTTTTCTATAAATCATATATGAAACCGGATTTACCAAAAGTTCTCCCGTTATAAAGTACGTTTTCCAAACATTTAATTTTTCGCTGAAAAAAGAAATCTTGTAAAGTTCAAATTACATGTATGCATTAACAACAACAGTCTATTGAGAAAAGTGCACTATACCTTATAAAATGGACAGAGGCGCCTAATCCAATGACTATTGCTACCGGACCTAATATCAGTCCCGTAATCAATCCTGCTTGTGATGTGTCTTTCTCTGGGGGAAAATTATCAAAGAAATATTAAACGTAGTATGCTAACAATATCATAATAGAAGAAAACATGTACATTTGTAGTGTTGAGAGTGGCCAATTGGCAGATTTCAACAACCCCCTCCCCCACCCCGGGTTAAAATTTTCATGTGTATGTAACGGAAAACGCTCATTATATTACAATATGTGTATCAAAATACATTAGAATCGATACATTTTTAAAATACATGTACGAAATTTGGTTCTCTGTAAAATCAGTGCTACGTGGATTTTTCTTGATTACATGTACAAGCAATTGCTATCACAGGCCTAGGAGAATCGGCGATTTCCACAATACAGAACTGATATAGGCTACTTTATTCATTTTTTATTTGTTTGTTTGCTGTTGAACGTCCCTTGGAGAATTTTTCACTCCACTTGCCGATGAAGGGCTGCAAATTTAGACCAGTACTCGGCACTTAAGGCCGAATAACTTTTTCGTGCCAGCACCTACTGCGACACGGGACCTCGATTTATACGGTCTCAACCGAAGGACCAGTCTTCACGTCCCACAGTGGGATTTGAACCCGCGACGTAAGAATCAACTCCTTATACTCTGTCCAGAGCAAATGCTTAACCACTAACAATCTGGCAATTTTTACCTTAATTTTGGGTAAAAAGAGTAAATTTCCAATTGGGACAGGGTCCTTTTATAGTACCTGGATGCAAGGGTTATTAAGCCCTAGGTTTTTTTTTTAATTTAGAAATGAAAATAGTATGCGTGAGTAATCAAATTTTTAAACATGAATCTTTATTATTTACACAGTAAAATCTGAGTCTTTTAAGTTTTAAACATGTGTCTCGGGAATGGGTGGGATGGAAGGGGGATTTGGGTGCTAGAATACATGTATTATTAAAAATATTCGCATATCTTTAGATTTAAACAAAAACGAAAGACAGTTATTGAGGTCAAAGACGTATGTACACAAGATAAATTGTGTATTTGTGTGTGTGTGTGTGTGTGTATGTGTGTCTGTGCGGGGGGGCTAAAATCCAAAAATAATAACACAGTGTCAATCACATGATTGTAATGAATACAGGGATAAAATGTATTCTGAATTACGACAATATCAAAGAAAGTTCTCTTATTACTTATTACATCGGACCGTGTCAGAGAATATTATTTACTTGACTGTGATATGCAAATGTTTGCATATCATTTGCATATATGCAGCTAGAAAGACAACAGTCAAAATCATGTTCAAAATACAATATTCAATACTGAACTGAAAACTTACCTACACACTGGGTTTTTGACGTTGAACCCTCTGACAGAGTGTACATATTTCCAGAACCGGGACATGCCTCGCAGCTGGTCTGTCCTGTACTATTCTGATAAAAGCTTTTTGGACATTTTTTACACACGTCCGTTGTAGTGTCATGATAGGTACCTTCTTTACACGCCTCTGAAAAAGTTTTAGAATGCTAGAAAGAATTTCTTTATTCGTAATTTAATTCTACATATTAAAACGTGCGAATGTAAACGTGAGAGATACAGGTATTTACATGTACATGTATGTCAATATGCAACATTTGCATGTTGACATAAATATATTAAAGATAACATTTGCACAGTAATTTCCTGTCTTGAAAAGTTAATATATTTAATTTTACGAATGATGCAATTTAACATGACTCACATGTTACATATTAAACCAATATTTGTTAATAAAGGACAGAATCAGGAGAATGGAAAATTGACTTTTATTTTCTATGGAACCAAAAAAAAAAAAAAAAAACTAAGTCCTTCTTGAATGACAAGCCAAACTAACAAATCACATAAAACATTGCACTCACCACAATTCTTGTTGTCGTCACTGAGAATCGTCCCATTTGCACATGTGACATTTTTACCCACATAAGTAGAATTAAGTAGTGTGACTCCCTATAGGTAAGAGGGAAAAATCGGAAGTTTTACACATTAGTTTTGCACTTCATTTTTATTTCACAATAACACATAATATTATAGAGATCGAAATGAGCAAGGTAACACATTACAATTTTTTACAGAAATCTTCGCAACTTTCTTCAGTAAGTTAGAGCTTTAATATTTTTTTCCCTCAATTAAACTTGCGGTCTCGGATTAGGTGTATATGTTCATATAGAGTAGATTCGTTTGTTCAAATCATGATGGGCTTGACCACAAAAGAGTGTCAAAGTTTGATATAATAATAAACAGAAAAAATTTGAAAAATTAAATAATTTTTTTTCCCGCAAAAATACCATAAGCACAAGTACATGTACTTATATTAATATACAAGCATCTCCAAGAAGTGTGGAAACAGGCTATATCCTCCCCCCCCCCCCCCCTCCCTTCCCCGAGGCTAGGGTTTGCCCTTAAATTAAAACTTCATAATCGATTATACAGGATTTTTAGAAAAACTCCTTTCGTGAATATCAACTCAACGACAAGTCATATACATAAACAAGCATCTATATTATGACCAATTGCAAAGACAAGTTAGTTCAATAACTTTGTAAAATTTTAGTATTCCATTTAACATCAAGACCTGTTCTTTGAAATAGACAAATTGTGACTCTGATTCTTATAAAAGATATTTGATGCTGTATATTTAACTACATGTATACTAAAACACTAAAATTTTGAAATGGAAAAAGTATGATTCCCAGTATATTTAAATGTACTTCACATTATCTCAAGTAGATACTAACATCTTTTTTTATTTTTTTTTTTTAAATTTTTCTTTGAATCGGATGAAATTTGTTTTCCGATTTGTTCATTTCAAGATGACTTGAATAGCCATTTTTTTTACCTGCTGTCAATGATAGTTGACATCACATTAAACTTCATAATTTTTTAAAGTTAAGTTTTGATAAAATTTGGTAAAAATAATGAACGAATACCAGTATCCCCCAAAAATTCACAATTCAAAAATGCTTTACCATTATTATCATGAAGAGCTTAAAACCTTCAAATACAGTAACTGTAATTTTTTTTCTTTATTCGCGAGAACATTATTTACACGTTATTACGCGAGACCGCCTGCAAGCAAAAAATTCATTCTCCCAAATATTTATATTATCAAAGATTATACATGTATAACAATGACCGAAATACGTGAACATTTTGTCTTATAAAAACCAAACAACTTTTTTTGCCAAAATAAGGAAAATATGGTGATATACAGTATATTCAACCAGATCTACTTTTAATCTAAAGACACTGAACCACCAATGTGTCTACTGTCACGCCTAGATTTTGACTTTTTAAATAGAAGAGCAGATTTGTCAAAAATACATGACAAAAGTCAATTGAATTAACTTAATGTACCTGCGGTGAATAATCTGTTTTCTGTGTTTCTATATCCTCTTGTAGAATGGATTCAGTTCGCACAACTTTTGAAGACTCACTACTATCCTCTACTGTTGGACTATTAAAAGAGAACCTTTTATTTTACAGACAAAATCAGCGCATTTTATTCAAAATCAAAACGTCGCATAATTAAAACTTATCACAACATTCTTCACAAGGTTCAGTAAAATATGGTTACAGGGAACACACTCATAATGAATTCATACTTATCTATGCGAAACGATTTTTATTCCCCATAGTTTAAAAAGAATAATTGTTATGATGAACTTAACGGATATGTAACGAATAAGGTTAATAACAATAAAACTACTGGCACTTTGCTATAAGTGTATTTTACTGTATGTTGTAAATATAATAATCAAGCATTCTTTTTGTTCATACCTTGTAGCAGGAATTTCCACATTAATATCCACATCAAAGAAATCCATGGATCTCTTTCTCCTGTTTGTTGTCTCACATGCTTTTAAATCAACCTTTACAGACTGAAAACACTCACTGAAGTTTTCTTTGTTGCACATACTGGGATACTCTTTTGCTAGTTCAATAAGTCGACTTATTACTTTAATTCTAATTTGTCCAAGAAACGCATTTTTAGCAGCTTCATCTACACAATCCACGTTCGTTCTGTATTTAAGACGAAATGAATATATCTGCTCTTTTGGTGGTACAGGAGTATTTGATATATTTTCTGAAAAATAAAGTTTAAGTTTATAAAATCATACTACTTTAACTCGTGAATTTTATATAGTTTTTGCTCTGTCCGTCCGTCTGTCTGTTTTTCTATTAATCTGTTTGCTCGCAAAATCTTTAAACTTAGGCTTAACCATAACTTTTGATTAGTTAGAGTTATGGCTTTCATATTTTACATGTACATTTCTTGCACACAAGATCTTTCTTTGGGTACCATCATATTTGATCTCTTGTCCTTGGATGTTTTACATTTTACCAAACTTTAACCTTGGTCATAACTTTTGAACAGTTGAACTTGACGCTAGGGCTTTCATACTTCATATGTGTATCCTTGTGCCAAGACCTTTTCTTTGGTACCAACAATTTTGACCTAGACCGTTGAGTTCGACCTACTTTTAAAAAAACCTTAACCTTCGTTATATAACTTTTGAATGGTTGGTGCAAATGCTTTCAAATATTCCTTGTAACAAGACTTTCTCGGGTGCGTATCATTACCGCTATATTTTCAAAATTTTCATTACCGCTACATCTATACTCATTACCGCTACAATCAAGATGTGTTTGTGAAACACTGATACCTCCGTATGGCAACTTTCAGTGAAGGTTTAACTTTCTCAAATGCAATCAAATACGTTGGTACCCAAAGTAAGGTCTTGTCTCGAAGAATATAGATTACCTGTGAAATATGAAAGCCCTAGCAGCAACCATTGGAAAGATATGGAAAAGGTTAAAGTTATTCAAAAGTGAGTCAAACATCAAGGTCATGGTCAATGATCAAATTTAATGGAGCCCAAGGAAAGGCCTTCTCACAAAAAATAGACATATGAAATATGAAAGCCCTAGCACCAACCATTCAATAGTTATGACCAAAGTTAAAGTTCATATTTCACATGCATATTCCCTCTGACAAGATCTTTCCTTGGGTACAAATATTTTTGACCTCTTAATCTTGACCTTGGTATTTGACCTACTTTTGAAAAACCTTAACCTTGGCTATGAGCTACCATGCAAGATCATCAGTGTTTCACAAACACCTTGTTTCCACAGAGGTGGAGCATGTCCACTAACAATCTATGATCTCAGTCTGTAACTTAAAGTGACGTTCTTAACACAGTTTACAAAAAAGTGAAAAGTTTACAGACGACAGATGTCTATCTACAGGCAGGGAAATGAGCTCAAATGACTCTTTGGCTCAATATTATGAGGAATTCAGGTCAAATTCCATTAGTCTACTGTCTTATTAGTCAGTAAAGTGATTGTAAAACTTGCACAGGTGAGAAAAAGCTCATGTGAAGGAGCTTTTTAACAATATCTTAGTATCTAGAATTTATATAGCAGGTTGAAGATGCCATTGTGATTTTACTTAGAAGTACATAACTTGAAATCTACATGCAAATCACAACTTTTCTCATAAGGGTTTACGTGTCACTGAGAAGGAAGAGGATGGTCCCAAATCGTTTCCTGCCGAGCTAACTATATACATATCAAAACACTGAAAATATGAAAGGGGGGGGGGTCGAGACCCCATTGCCATTGACCACCAATTCCCTATCCCCACCCTACTGGATTTCCCCTGGTAGGCAATGCTTTATATATCGAACTGAATTTAAAAAAAAAAGTGAAACATCTATAGGACTTTGAAGTGTACATGTACTTACCATAGGACGATGTGAGGGGCAGCCTCAGAAGCACTAGGAACAGGGCAAGTCCAGTATGAGCAATGTTGACCTCCATCATATGTAAGTATATATTTAACTAAATCTGAAGTAGAAGTGTGTCAACAGAAATTTACAGTATAATATTTTGGCACTTGTATAGTTGGGAAAATCTTCTTTTAATACTTTATTAGATCTTTAAGTACAAAAAAAAATCACTATCTTTGGAACAATTTTTTTTAGTCCTCTACCGGTGAAACCGGAGGGGACTTTAGGTTTTCTCCGAGTTTGTCCGTCCGTCTGTCTGTCTGTCTGTCCCACTTGGTTTTCCGCACTTTTTTCCTAAACCCTTGCAGATATTGAGCTGATTTTTGGTATGTGAGTGTATCTTGATGAGTTACAGATCAAGTTTGCATTTCGTTCCGTTTATTGATTGTTGAGGAATTACAGCCTTTTCAATTTTTAGGGGTTTTCCGCAATTTTTTTCTAAACGCTTTCAGATATTGAGCTGATTTTTGATATGTGACTTTACCTTGATTAGTTATAGATCAAGTTTGCATTTCGTCCCGCTTCATTGATTTTTGACGGAATTATGACATTTTCAATTCTTAACGGAAACCAGATTACACTTGCCGGTAGGGGACTAGTATTGCTAATGCAATACTCTCAGAATGCTTGTTTAATCTTGCAGATATTTAGATTAGAATGTTTTTTACAATGAAATTTCATTAGTATCAGAGCATTGTTGGTATTGCAGTTGTTTTCTTTTAAAAGTCTTACTTTACACAAGTGACTAAGGTAGAAACAGTTCATACAAAATTCGTCTTTTGTGGCCTAGTAGTTCTTAAGATTTTTAAATAACCCCACCATACACTCTTTCCTGATTATCTTCGGTTAAAAGAGAACACATAACTCTTCATTTGAACAAACTTGAATTCCCTTGTCCAAGGATGCTTTGTATCATGTTTGGTAAAAATTGACCCAATGCTTTTTGAAAAAGAGTAGAAAATATTAAAATTTTACGACAGTCAAACAGACAGATGAAAGACTAACGAAATATAATTAGAAAAGCTCAGGAGCTTTTAAGTCAGTTGATCTAAAAATGATTGGGTATGATGTCTTTACTTGATCCGGATAGCCAATACAGAAGACCCCCCCCCCCCCCTCGGCAAAAAAAAAAATTATAATAATAATGAAAAAAAAAATGAAATGTACTAGATTGGCTAGAATTTGGTCATGCAACTATAATAACTTTGAATATTTCAAGTTATGCTTGAAAATATTTTATAGGACTACCAGTTAGAACTACGTATGTCCGCACGTTAAACTGGTTAACAGGTATTCTAAGCATGCTAATACTACATGTACATGTGAAATTACGTTTACTATAACTTAAACTTGCACAATAATGATTTTTAATATATTATGGCTCTAAATTCGCTCTTAAGTACATCTGGGGGGACAGATAAAGAATTTTGTAGACACGTTTTTTCTTAGATTTCTTTATGTGTATTTGAAGTTTTGACTCTAAATAGGACAAAAAAAATGTTTGAGTAGATAATTAAGTCAAAAATACATATTTTATTAATGTTTGAAATGTGTGTCACGTAACTCATGACAGGCATATAACGTAACATGACAGGCGTATAATAAAACGTGACATGATTAAATTACATTTCTGATGCTTTGCAATACAAATAATTTGTAAAAAATAAAATCAAACAATTCCTTAAACAATGCAAAAAAAAATTCACTCTTACGTAGAAGAAAAAAGATTTTTAAGCTACTTTTGATGCGCAAACTGATGATCGTAACACTGACAGACTCCTCTACTTAGCCAGCCAAATCAACCATAAACTTTCATTATTTTATCAAAAAGATAATGTTGCCGTGAGAAATGTACATTATTCAAATTCTAATTCCTTATAGATTTTAAATTTGAATTTTTAAAAAATAAATCTCTGCTATATACGCTATACGCTTTGTAACATACAAATTTCCACCATGTCTGTCATGTTACGATATTTCTTGAGCAATACCTGTTTGAAACGAGCCAATAAAATTTAACAATCAAAGCTTATCTTTTATTCTTGGATACTATATTACACAAGATATTATTTTTTATGAAAATATTAATGAAATTTAAAAAATAATTCTTTCATATAGATCAAACCTATATCGTAACCAGGCGCGGATCCAGGATTTGAAGTTAGAGGGGGCGCAAAAAGTAGGCAGGGGGTCTGGGGGCCGCCTTGAGGCCCAAACTCCTGGATTCTAGAGATTTTGTAGGATAAAAATGAGGTCTACCAAGTAGAAATTTTTACATTTTCTCGACGAATCTATGATTTACACTAACTTTGACAATTTTAGGGGGGGGGGGGCGCCGGGTGCCCCCCCCCCCCTTAAATCCGCCACTGGTAACATGTAGAGATGCACGTATCCCTGACAGACTCATTTTAAAACTGCAAGAAAACAACTACAAAATTGTATTGTTAAAGTTATAAAGACAAATTCTGCCTTATGATACATTAATATTCTTAAATAAAAATACTTTTTGGTTTAATTCACTGAACGTATAAATCTGAATACATCCGTTTGATTCACGTAACATGAACAGACAATCTTTTTGTCTGTCACCATTACGACAGTATTCAGGCAATGTCTGTCAATCGGTACGTTATGTAAGAAATGTCAAGTTTTAAGTGTTTATGTAGTGATGAAGAGCGTGCAAGTTCATAATTTAAAAAAAAAAATCCAAAATACACCTACTAGTTGACAATATTTGATGATATGTGTTTAAGATCTAGGATAAAGACAACTTATATCTTTTATGAACGTAACATACTTTGTGTAACGTAACACTTGACAGACAAACGTTCGTGGCTTCTCGGGCTCTCTTGGTAGCTCTTCTTATCGAAATGTACACATTTGCATAGAAAACTGGAGAACATTTAAATATTCATAACCTTTAAGTCAAATGTATAATCTTGAAGAAGCATCTCCAAGCTCCATTCTTAAAATAGAACGTAACGCCCACTTGCCATGACAGGCACAGGAAGCATCCCACAGATTTGTTAATTTCTGAGCACACGTGCTTTTCTGTTGTAATTGATAAATACGTAAATCTTCTATCAGTAGACTAGAAAGATAAAATAGTTTGCATAAACAATGGTCCATTTTATAACAATGTACCCAGTGTATTGAGTCTGACAGACGTTACGTTCAAAATATGAGAAGAAATAAATTCCAATTTTTCTTTTATTTGAGACATAATGTGCATTAAAATACTTTTGTATGTTAATTTTATCCTTCCTAAACAGTAGTGAATGAACATATTCTGTGTACAAGGTATAATCGCCGTATATTTGTGTTTTATTTTGACATGGTTGAAAATGTCCCCCTACACATGCGTAATTCTTGTGGAATTATTAAATTCATTTCAATAAAAAAAAAAGTAAGTTGATGATAAAATCTGCTTATTTTATCTTTTTTATATATTTGCAATATACCTTTCAATATAAAACATTTCTTATTTCATTTTTAAAAATAATTTATTTTATATTCCTCTTGTTAAAATCATAGGTCAAGATGTACTCAAGAGCGAATTTAGAGCCTTATACACTGCATTCGTGTTTGGGCACTACCTGTGCTTGTCAACTGAGTCTGATTGTAATGTTGTTACGTTCATTCATGACGTCACGATTTTAAAAGAATGGTATTTTCCCATCCCCCTCCCATTTTTTTTATTCTGAAAAAAAAAAAAAAAACAAAAAACAAACAAACAACGAAATAAAACTCCCACCTTGAAAATTGAATAATTAGTTTGAGAGACTGGTTTATGAAGATATAATTAAGTAATAAGACAGTTCTTTATCAATGAATAATAATAGACAGGCCTAGATCAAAACATGTAACATTTTTGACAGAATCCATTCCATTATCTGCTGCTTACTGCAGAATCTGTTAGTGGCCTGACAATTTAGCTTTTAACATTAAGTGGTAAGAAACAGTTATATATTATGTCTTTAGCAAGAAACAAATTGTCGTTACACGTGAGATAATAATCATATAATGGCACGTCAGATATCAAAATCGTGGAAAACGTCAGATATTTCGGACTAGGCCATGCAGATATAGATCGTCCGTCAACTGCAGCTCAATTTTAATATAATGAGCTAACAAGACTACTAGCAAGAATCTACTATTGTAAATGATGTAGACAATAAAAATTTATGACTTACCGCTTGTAGTAAATTTATACATTTGTATCTTCAAACCGTCGTTAGGGATACAAAAGAGCTCCGATGTCAAGGGCGGTAACTGTAATGACTTTCTTACAAATGTTATTTCCCTTTGCAAGGTCAATATAGGCCAGGTCTTTATGGGGCAGTGTCTTACACAAATTAAATCTGTATGTGTATAGGTTCGTTATGTTTTCTTTCATGCCCCATACTAAACATACATGTACAGGAACGGTAAAAAAAAACTTTGAAGGTTTAAGTATTTACAGGTATATAAGTTATAATGAGCTATACGCCAAAAAAGAGAGATTAATGCTACAACTACATAACATTATTTTTGTATAGATAAATTATAGTAGAAGAGATTGGTAATAAATAGTTTGCCAGTGGCTTTACACTTGAAGAGAAAATACACAGTGCATTTTCTCTGAAAGTGTCAATGACTGCGATACTGGGGAGGGGGAACTCTGTAAGTTTCGGAGTTAGATACCATGTATATGTATGTTATTATATTATGCTACGAGATAAAACAGCTATTACAGAAATACATGTGCTCCTCGGAACGAAGACATTGCTCTCCGCATCTGGCAATATTTCATCCTTTAGGGGTTAACAAACATGTATAATCAATGTTGCCCTCAACCCCAGTTAATATTTGTATAAAATAAGCATTCAAAGTTTGATGTGCGTTCTTCGGTGGAATCATTCACAATAAACTACACAACAAACTGTTGTCGCCTTTTTCCTTACTTTAGCAATGCTATGGACAGGGATGTATCCAGGATTTTTCTTCAGGGTGGTCCAAGCACCTCGAGCAGACTCAAACTTTTTTGAAGAAGAAAAAAAAATAAAAACATAATAACTTGCCCAAACCTGAAAAACTTATTTTATGAGAAAGGGTTGGGGGGGGGGGGGTTAGGAGAAGACACTTTATTTTTTCAATTATCAGCAAATACCTTGAATTTTTGGTAGTGCTTTCCAAACTGAAAATGTTTGGTTGAGCCCCCTCCCCCCCTTACACACACACACACTGAAATTGCTTCCTACGAGCCTGAAGTACAATATTCACATCGCCCTCCTAGCTCGGGGAATATTTGAATCCTTAGGCTTAATTACTAGTCAAAAAACTTACATTAGTTCAGTTTTGATGTCGGTCTCACTTAAAAAAAAAGAATAATGGTGGAAAAGTGAGACTGAGATAAAAAGTGATCTGAGCTCATCTAAATTTCATGGCCCCGGAACCAGCTAGGTGTCTCAAAAACAAAAATATCTGTATATATACTAGTATGATTCCAGTTGTTATTTCATTGACTGCAGGATATTTTCTCTAAAAAACAAAATAGTTTCGAGATCTACCCCATGTAAATTCGTACTAATGTTGGTTCTTTTTTATATAATTAGTGATGTTGTAAAAAGTATTTTACCGACCCTTGTGGTGTTTACATACCTCCAGAGTATGATGAGTTGACAAACGTGACATCATCAATTTGTATGTACCACTTTCCCTATTTGAAGTCATACTTTACATGTCATGTCAAGGATGAGTAATTTTGAACACCGATTTTAGTACAAAGTAACTTAAGATACTCTCCTGACTAGTTTTCATAATTTTTGGCCATGTAGTTAAATAATTATTGCATATAACATATATGTTACCTGCATCTTTTTTTCTTTCAGTATGCATACAAAATATACATGTACTGAACAAAAAAAAAACAAAAAAAAAAAACAAAAAAAAACAAACAATACCTTTAATGGCATGCATACTCTACATATATCGATGAGAGTTCTATAATTTAGTTGTAACACGGAAAAACATCAGAATTTTTGACATTTTGGGAGAATTTTTTTTTAAACAAATCCCCCCCCCCCCCAGAATGTCTCTTAGACAGTGCATGATCAAAATCGACATTTTCAGCATAAACTTTACAAAATATCACTGCCTTTTTCTTCAGCTTGGGATTAAAGCTGTGCATTTCAACTTGATAATATTTAGGACTCATTTCAAAAATTGATTTTTTGAGATCGACCACTGTTCGTTAACTTGTAAACCTTTTTCATTTCAAATCGGCGTTAAGTAATGCCCTCGATTATTGGCCAATGTTTTCAAAGCAAATTGGTTGATGGGCGGAGTTAGCTCAGAAGATATATTTTAAATACCTTGTTGTTTTTGAATGTCAGGCGCGTAGCTGCCTATACGCAAATACGCAACTGCGTACACATCATTTTCCAAAAGAAAAAAAATAAGTCTAAGGGAGAGAGAAAATTATTCGGAGGAAGAAATCTCAGTACCATCTCCAACAAATATGTGTTTCAGATTATTTTTTGTTATACTATTTCTGTTCAAATATATTATGATGTCTGTATAATTAAATTTGAAATCTTTCATTAAATAATCATTGCCAAATCCAAAATCATTCATAAATCTGTAATTGTGTATACATTAATGATTTTATTTAAAGATCTTTGAGAAATTTGATTTCAAAAACATCGTTGAATGCTATGATTAACTAGTACTAGTTTATGATAAAAAAGATTCAATATTTAACTTATGTTAATAATCAACATTTATTATGATATATTTACTGTTGGACGTTGAAAGAGAGTATATGATACCAAAATATCGGTAAAATGTTTAGCCACAGTTACTCATACAATAACTACTTTCCATGGAACAATGAACATTGCGTTAAAAACAATAATACTATGTCTTTTTCTTTCTATACAAAAGCGAAATGGCATGATTTTTTTTTGCAAGAAAATGAATGAAATATTTGGAAAAACTCAGGAGCTTCTGGCGACTTTGACCCAGCCCCCCCCCCCCCCCCACTTGCTGTTCTCTGCGTGCACTTCACTTCCATTCAGGCTACGCGCCTGAATGTCATCAAAGCACTTGGTCGTGCCCATAAATTGAATACCGCACGTTAGTTATAAATAGATTTTAATTTCAATTGTATAATTTATGCAAAAAGAAAAAAAGAAACTTCACATCTACAGTCCCCGACATCAATGACATATACATGTATACTATTAGTATTTTACAGATATAGGTACATGCACCTGCTGACATTATAGGTTGCCATACCAACGACTAAATGTCCTCCTTCTTTTCTGGTACATGTAGGAGCGTGTCTATATATATCGGCGCTGTAGAAAGTTCAAAATCCACCATGTGTATATATTTAAAATTTCTTAGTAATGGGCTTTAAAGAGAGAATGTGAAGAGGTGAACTTACTACCTCCGCCTACTGTAATCTGATTGTACGGCGGTTTGTCAGATATCCTGTGTAACACCTATAGCTACATGTAGTTATACTCGTTATGTACATGTTGTTCGTTTTCAGAATCAGCAGTCAGGAAGACGCCTAATGAAAGAATAACCATGACAGAATAGGGTGACGGATAGCTCACAATCTCACGTAATGCAAAAAGAAACACCTGTAAGTTAAAGAAACTAATTTAAGATTGACTTTTACTTCAAATCATTTGTACAAAGTATTTACAGGAATCCACAATACATATTATAATATTTTTTTTTTTTAAATAACGTTTTTAGTTTTCAAGGAAGACCAGATTTGTATATCAGAGATATTTTATAGCTGTCTAATGAACAGGGCATCTAGCATTATCAAAAGGTAGGGCATCCTAACACATGGTACACCTAAGCATTATTAAAGGCGGGGCATCCTAACACAAGCCACGCCTACCACTGCTCTAAACTCCTCCTCATTTTCCTCCTCCCACGTGGCTGTCTCGCAATCCAGGACTTCCATACTTTCTACGGCCTCTCCCGTCGCCGTGCTGATCCCGCCCACAATATAGATGTTACATCCTATAAAAATAATATTAAGTATATCTAGAAGAAAAAAAAGGTCATCTTGTTTACGTGTAGTTAATAATTCTGAATCATTCTTTTATTATTTTTTCTTTGAGTTTTTTTTTAAATCTGCAATAGTATAGTTCTCGAGGAAGTCAAAATAAAAATTATACACAAGTCAAAAAGGTTCAAAATAAAATGATGCATTCCTAAAATGCTGATATTATATATCTACAAAATTGAATTTTAATTCACGGTTAATAAAAATTTACAGAGATTGTTTTAACATCATGATCTTTATGTTTTCTGGCCCTGTGGCCAGACGCTTAAAGCTGAACACGATTCGTAAAAGGAAAGTGTCCGCAATATTTGATTGGTTTCTCGCCATATCTGAGGGTCCCTATATAAAGCCGCTGACTTGGAATCAATCGTCACCGTTATAGACGGACGTATGCTATATAGCACTCGGTAGCGACAAAATATAACTGTGTAGTTCTTCTAATGCAGGAGAGAAAGATACCAAAGAAACTTACAACAGTTGCACAGGTCAGTGCAATATTAATATACAAACAAACACTTGTAAATACACTTAATTGCAATAAAAAGTAAACAAAGGTAATGCAAGACAAGTTTGGCTTTCCAGAAAGCCTGAAATGTCATCTCTTTGGCTTCATTAATGTCACAGAATAAACAGTGGAATGTTATATTATTTTCTCAGCTATTACAGGCAGTAGTATCGCTTTTGAAAAAATGGGGGGGGGGGGTGGAGGACAAAAAAAAAATCGACGATTTATCTGAACAATCTTTGACAAGGGGAAAAAGGGGCTATCCAAACTCAACATTTTCATTTCTTGGAAGGGAAGGAGGGATTACAACATTTCCGACAAACATATTTTAAATTATTATACATTTTCATGGGATGATTTGACGTACCATACTGCAACAAAAGGTGGAAGAGGGTTCAAGGGTGCGCCTCTTCAATGTTTGGTGCTATGTGCCTGTGTTATTTTACCTGTTGTAAATATGCTTTATTCAGTTTAAATATATTTTGTATAATGTCTGTAAAAAATTCTAACCACTGAGAAATATTCGTAAGAATTATTTAAAGTCATATATTGCGTTTTTTTTTATAAGTTCAGACTACCTAAATTAAAAAGATCTTTCTATTTGTTTTATTACTTTATATAAAAATAGGACTTTCCTGTAAATTACACAATTTAAATCAATCACGTTTCAAAGATATTAGAAATTTAAAACAAAAACCGATTTATTTACCGATTCAGATTTTAAACAGACACAGTTTTTTTTTAATCAGTCGAACTATGGAAACATAAGGTTATTCAAGTTCAAAATCGGTGAAAAATTTAATTTCAACGTAAATAACATATATCATGTTTAGCTACACCCAATCTCGTATTTTTATTTTTTAGCTCAGATACGCCATATATAGCTTTAACAATTATTCCGAAAGAAGAGGGATAAAAACTTAGCGTTCCTTTTGACTTAGGTTCTTATATAGCCGCCTACTACGGCAGCAAAGAAGTTTTAAAGCGGCAACTTAAATTAATCTATACCTGAATTAATTCCCAAGACTTTCCTTATTTTCCTTAATCGTATCCTCTGAAGTGACTTGGCCATCGAGCCACTGGGATTTGATTGATTATCGAGCCACTGGGAATATCAAAGGAAAAATTGAGACACTCCTGCATCATGCCCTTCTGCTGCACATGCAGATTCATGTTCTAACGCTATATTATGTATAATATAAGTACATGTACATGTATACGCTCCTGGGGGAAAAATAATGCATAGAAAGGTAATAAACTTGAAACGTTACCATTTAAAATTAAGTATTAACACACCGAAAAGAACCCCAATCTACCAACATCGATTTTATAGGCTGTTCCATGAGACACACATTTAAAATTTAAAATTTTGGCTTTATTTCAAGAATACGAGGAATGATTTCTTTTTAACCTTTTCTCATTGAGAAAAAACACAAATTAGAATTGCATAAAGAAAATTATAACAGTTGCTTTGTTTATTTATTCTTAAAATCTGGGCCAGGTAAAGAAAACTATCTTTTCTTATACTTTTCTACAGGGGTAAATTTAAATAAAAAAGAATAAAGTGCACACATCCGAGAAAATACTCATATAATGATTCTTTATGATCTTTATTCCAATGCCCGCAGCACTGAGTTACTTAAACCAGAGACATTTATGTTTCTGCCTAAATTGTGCTTTTAGGTAAAATTTCTTTTCTTCGAAATTTATTTATTTATTTTTATTAATTTTTTTTTTGAATAAGTTCTGTTTTATTTTTCATATATATATACGGCATTAATTATCGATTGACTAAAGTGCACATAAAAGTAAAGTTTTTGCCATTGTATATATGCATTTAATGTGAGTTGTTATTTAAATGTTTTCACTGTTTTCTTTCGTCAGTAAATCTTGGATCCACGCATTGGCTTATACATTCAATATGCCATGTTTTGTGTATTTTTATCCCTGCGCGCTGAACATCGTTTTACGCAATAGCCCAGATACAATGTTTATGTGTATAAACCGTTAATGAAGACCCACCACCACCCAAGTGATCCTACCTCTATTACTCTTAATGAACACTGGTGTAGTTTTACTGTAAGATGGACCATTTTGTTTAATAATAATAAGACAGACTTTGGTCAATTTTGTTTACATCTCTATATTTAGAAATCGTGTCATCGTCAGTTCCTTTGCCAGACCACCAGCTTATCAATGGCAGCTTACACTAGGACTTCACTTCCTGTGATTCAAACTTAATGTGTCATCTCCCGAGGGAGATGACAATAACCAGCACGAACACGGGTCGCCATTCCACGCCGATACCTGTGACAATAAAGCAGTCTGGTGTAACGAATGCGAAGAGTATACCCGGTGCTGATATCGTAGATAGTAATAATGAAAATGGCGTATGACTATTTGCGAGTCGTGTTCAGCTTTAATTTAGCTTATTTAAATATTTTCAGGTCAATGTTGCTCAATCATTCGCATGTTTGTTTTTCATTTATGCCTCTTTTACTTCCTATTACTCACAAGTTACTTTAAATTAAAGTGATTTTAAATTGATACATTCAATATTTACATTTCCAATGTCTTTGTCCGAGATAAAATTACAAATTGTAAATATACTTTATTTCTACATAAATCTACTGGTTCATCAATAGGCGCGGTTAAAAAAAATCACGTGCGGGGCGGGACAAATAGAGACAGAAGCAGGGCTATTAGCACGGGAATTTGCAGAATCAGGAGCATGTAAATATAAGGAATAACTGTCAGATTTTTTTGATTCATGACGATGATCAATCGATTGGCTTGCGTGATAATTTTAGGCATAAACGCCTTCGGCGTTTATGCAAATTATCACGCAAGCCACTCGATTGATCACATCATGAATCCAAAATAAAATAAGACAGTTATTCCTTAATTAAAATAAAAAAAAAAATATTAGAATTTTTCAGTACGGATTAGTTAGATCATGTTTTTAAAAGATTTTTTTTAATCTGAATAAGGTATTGTTACGAGAATAAGTGATAGTCAGCCTTCGGCTGATGCACGTACGAGGCCACTCGGGCTGATATGACATATGATATGGATTTTAGTATGTAATATTCTCTATAGCCTATACCATATGATATCGCAGTACGCTGTAGCCGTAATGTTTCACCCCTACTGTGTACTGCCTCAAACAGCACGTACATGTATATCCATTATACTACATATACATACCTTTCTTTACATACTCCACATTTGCATGAGATATACATACCTATAGCCACTGCGCTTGCGTCGTGTCGGGGTGTGATCATTTGAGTAAACTCCACCCATACTTCACAGAGATTCGTGTAACGATACACTGTACCGGAACTCAACACAATACCGCCGGGGGTCTCCTGTGTTGCTCCGCCGAGGAGATATAGGTCGTTGTTTACTTCTAAGACGTATGCGTGGCATAGAGGCTTTGGGAGACATTTCTTTCGAACCCAGCTGAATAAAAAAAAAAATGTATATAACCGGTTATAAACACGGTAAAAGATACGTTCAGTTTTCCAAAAATTTCATTAATTTGGCAATTTGCTTTTAATTGAACATAAGCGTCTGGAGTGAAAAGGCTCGATTAGTATTAAAAAGAAGCAATTCTAAACATGATTTAAAACAATCAGGACGGAAGCTAGTTATATTTTATGTAAAATATATGAGTCATACAAACCAGTTGAGTTTCGGATCATAACACTCCACTGTTGTTAAGACAACCTTTTGACCTCCACGATCAACCGCTCCACCAATCACAACCAAGCGGCCCTTGTACCCTGTGCATGCCACACCTAATTTGGGTTCTGTCATATTGGCCGCATAGTTCCAAGAGTCGGTATCTGCATTGTAGTATTCAACTGTATCTAAAGGCCTTTAAAAAAAGATTTGACTTGTTTTACGTACAAACATAAGGCTCATATGCTTTAAGTTGTAGTTACCCTAAAAAGGAAATTTATTATATATTTTAAAAGATTATAATAGGACATTTGTGTTCATATTTTCGACTTCTTTTCAAGAACCACTGAGCAAATTTCAACCAAACTTGCCACAAACTTCTCCATTATCAGTGGTCGACCTTCAACACAATCTTTGACATACAGTATTTCATCTTCGGGGGAAGGGGGGGGGGCAAAGAAAGAGAGTCATTAAAAAGTTATCAGAGGGGCTGTTCAGGACTGTTAATTTTTAATCAAACAGATAGACGGACAGCTAGACAGATTGAGACGGACAGCTAGACAGATTGAGACGGACAGACAGGCAGACGAACGACAGACAAAATAAGATCAGAAAAAGCTCAAGTGAGCTAAAAAGCATTTACAATGCACTTCTTACAACTTTCGGTCGTTTCTCAATGTTGAAAATTTCAGAGAATGAAGTATAGTAAATTTTGAGCATTATTTTAAGTGAATTTTATTAAGAGTTCTAAACTGATAAATTGACAATATATTTTGCTGTGTTTTTCTACTAAGCCAACTGTGAAATTGATTTGAATGCCATTTTCGTGTATACTCACGCGTAGAAATATGCACAGAGAAACTCTCCCTAAAGTGACGTCACAATGAGCTACACAGACGTTAATAAAAATGTAACGATATAGGGTAGCGAATAATTCAAACATTGAGTATATTTTGGTGCTTTTGATTATGTAAAATGTAAATATAAGGAATGTTTTAAGGTTAGTGTGAATCATTGGTGTAGCGCGCTTCATGATATATGCCTACGTGCAAGTCTGTGTGATTTACACACCAATAACTCACACAAAACTTAAAAATATTCCTTAAATAATGTTTTACCTTTAAAATTTGTTTCCTATATAATAAATCTTTACTTTAAAAAGTCTTATAATTTCCAATGTTTTACTGAGCGATCCGAAAAAAATGATGTTTGACCGCAGAGTGAGATGTTGGACCCACAGGCACTTGGGGTCTGGACCCCCCCCCCCCTTTCCATTTTTTCTTTTTAAATATGGGTTCGAGTCACCTTTTTCCTATTTTTGTATTCTAATATGGACTATATGTTATCAATAATGTAACTCTTTTGTCTCTATATGCTGTTTTTAAATATACCGTTTTCGACTGATACATAAAAAGAGAGAATTCAAGGCTTGCAACTCTTTTCTCGTCGTCTGCCTCACCTCGCTTAAACTTCGCCTGATTATTTATCTAAAGCATAAGCACACATGGAATATGCATACATCAATAAATTTGTTACACATTCTTCTTCCTTTTCATATTTCCATTTAATTTTTATGTGCCCCCGATTTGTAAATATTTCGATTAAATCAACCGCATCTACGGTAAATTTTGTCGATGTGCACTAGCTGGGACGGAAGTGCAATAACGGTAACTCTAACTTTACAAATGTTCTGTATTAAATAAAAATTCCAAGCTTTGAAATAAAAATATTGAGAAATTTGGTTGTCTAAGTCGTATGTTAAATGTTAATCTTCATCCATTAGAATCTGCTAGTTAGAGTTATCTTGTTATACACAAAACTTACCGTTACATATATTATGAAGAGAAAATTCGGGATTTTTTCCCTCTTTCATTTAAAGTTCCGAATGACATTACACTTCATGATGACGCCCGAAAATACCGGACACTTCCGTTCCAGCTAGTGCACATCGACAAAATTTACCCTAGATGCGGTTGATTTAATCGAAATATTTACAAATCGGGGGCACATAAAAATTAAATGGAAATATGAAAAGGAAGGACAGGCGCGTAGCCTGAATGGAAGTGAAGTGCACGCAGAGAACAGCAAGTGGGGGGGGGGGGGCTGGGTCAAAGTCGCCAGAAGCTCCTGAGTTTTTCCAAATATTTCATTCATTTTCTTGCAAAAAAAAATCATGCCATTTCGCTTTTGTATAGAAAGAAAAAGACATAGTATTATTGTTTTTAACGCAATGTTCATTGTTCCATGGAAAGTAGTTATTGTATGAGTAACTGTGGCTAAACATTTTACCGATATTTTGGTATCATATACTCTCTTTCAACGTCCAACAGTAAATATATCATAATAAATGTTGATTATTAACATAAGTTAAATATTGAATCTTTTTTATCATAAACTAGTACTAGTTAATCATAGCATTCAACGATGTTTTTGAAATCAAATTTCTCAAAGATCTTTAAATAAAATCATTAATGTATACACAATTACAGATTTATGAATGATTTATTTGGATTTGGCAATGATTATTTAATGAAAGATTTCAAATTTAATTATACAGACATCATAATATATTTGAACAGAAATAGTATAACAAAAAATAATCTGAAACACATATTTGTTGGAGATGGTACTGAGATTTCTTCCTCCGAATAATTTTCTCTCTCCCTTAGACTTATTTTTTTTCTTTTGGAAAATGATGTGTACGCAGTTGCGTATTTGCGTATAGGCAGCTACGCGCCTGAAGGAGAATGTGTAACAAATTAAATTCCATGTGTTCTTATGCTTTAGATAAATAATCAGGCGAAGTTTAAGCAAGGTGAGGCAGACGACGAGAAAAGAGTTGCAAGCCTTCTCTCTTTTTATGTATCAGTCGAAAACGGTATATTTAAAAACAGCATATAGAGACAAAAGAGTTACATTATTGATAACATATAGTCCATATTAGAATACAAAAATAGGAAAAAGGTGACTCGACCCCATATTTAAAAAGAAAAAATGGAAAAGGGGGGCTCCAGACCCCAAGTGCCTGTGGTTGGACCTGTCGATGAGATATTGGACCGCTTACGTCACATTGTGGACGGGATCAATTAAATCGTATTTGCATTCGTCATGCAGTGTTCGACAGCGACGGAATTGAGCGAGTTTATAATTAACCGCAATGCGGGTAAAGGATAATTATTAACATCATGGAAGGCAGCACAAAATTTTTAATATATACTTAATAAAAGGTATTAATAATTTAAAAAAAAACACTCATTGACTGTGTTATCGATCAAAATGCGTTTTGTCGACCCCTCAAACCAAATTGTTTGCTTCCTGGGTCCGAAAAAACGCATGTTGCCCTCGAACACACTGTCAGTAAATGTAGATTGTATAATTTATGTTGACCTTCTTCTATGACAAGTTATATGGTAAACAAGAATTTTCTTTCATTTATTTTCATACTTTGAATATATCGGAAATTTATATTTTCTTAACAAAAAAAAAAAAAAAAAAAATAGTTCATAAAACTCTTTCTTGACATCATATTCAAGGTGGATATAAAAAAATTGAATCCAATCTGTAAAGCTAATAATGATGATATAAATATCACGTTGCACCTTAAGCCCACATTCACCATAAAAGTGAAGCATTTTGGCACATAGACCACTTCAACCCCCCCCCCCCCCAAAAAAAAAAAATCTATCATGCATGCCTTTCCTAAGCGAAAAGGGAACGGGGTGGAAATCACTGCCCAGGTAAACAAAGTATGATGTTTCAAATAGAAAAACAATCCTCTGGCTAATTTCTGTACCTGCCAGTGTAATCGTGACCACCGACTGCGTATATTACTCCACTCAGGACACCGGCTCCATGATACATCCGGGGAGTCTGCAGGGAGGAAATTCGGGACCAGTAATCCTTATCAGGGTCATACCGGAAACATGTGGATGTTGGATTGGCTAAGTTTTCGGGTTTTTGTTGATCGTAGGTAGATCCGCCTACAAAGTGAAAGCATCTGTGTTAGAGGATAATGGTTAATTTTTTTTTTTTTTTGACGTAAAAAATGTCGCAAGTTAATATATACTGTAGATCCCCAAACTGATATTTGCAACATCTTATTTTCGTGAGAAAGTTATAATTATTTGGTATTTGCATGAATTCAATAAGCTATAGAAAAACATTTCTCGAATTTTGCATGTATATATAATCATTCATAATACAAATACGCGAGAATAAAATTTTCGCGATCATAAAATCATAGTCTCGCATTATTAGTTCAAAGTAAACTTGTCGCAAATAAAAAGTGATTTACAGTATACCCATAGATACTATATGCCAAAGAAGATGGGCAAATAAGGCGTGCAAAATGCCTATAGCTTCAAATGTATAAAAGTCATATTCATTTTGTGAATTTAGTATTTTGAGTAAAGATCTTATCATTGTAAGGTATGAAATTATGGCAAAACAAAACTTTTATGCGGAAAATTCTTTCAGCAAAAATCATTCTACGGTTAAAAAATGATATTCTTGAGGGTTCTAACCCAAGCAATAAAAATTCTGAGAATCATTTTCCTTAGAGACTAACACGCTAACCACTACGCTATACCGCTCATACCAAACATCGGCATTTTAATCATGTTTGTGATACGACCCTTGAGTAAATGGACTTCAAATGTATCTCGAAAGATACGGCATAGTGGGTTTTTGCCATGTTTTCGTAAACCGAAGAATGTATATTTTTGTGCATACTTTGAACATAATCATTCAAAAAAAAAAAAAAAAAAAAAAAAAGAAGCAAATACCAACTCATTTATATGGAAAATGTATGAAGAACTGATAATTTTTGCCCTCTTTGATGTATGTATGCTAATTTATTTGAAAATTAAATTTTTTCAATCTTTGTGAGATTTTTGCGATTTGTGGAAATTTTACATAACTCTGCTGTCTTCCCACAAATTTTTATTACAATACATGTTCGTTTATTTCATTTTAAATGAAATATCAAAGAAAAATTGTCATAATTGAGAATAATTTTTCACGTTTTTATTTGTCGCACAATAGGCATTTGTTCGCCTTGTTCGCCCATCTTCGTGGTTGAAGACGGTTCAACGAAGAAGTTGAAAATGTTCGAAAGTTTACGACCGACACACGACGACAGACAAAACGCTGCATTTCATTTCCGGAATTTTGCATTGCATTTCCGACATTTTTTTTTCATTTCCGACATTTTAATTTTCATTTCCGACATTTTTTTTTTTACATTCCAGGAAATTTTTTACCAAGTAGATGGGAATAAAATTTAACAGCATATAAATATTACACTTACATTTTTTTAAACCACGTTTTCAAAATAAAAATATTATAATACACTGTATATATATACATTTAAATGCAGCACTAAGCCTAATTAAAAGATTTGCATTTATTTAGTTAAATGAGCATGCAGGGTTTTTTGTTAAAAAAAAAATTAAATTCAATGTCCACTGAATTAAGTGTCGGTGACTGCACCGAATTAATGTTGGATTTATGATTTACTATTATTTTTTCAAAAATAATTTATAAGAAACGTCTTGAATTCTGTTTTCATTGCCAGAAAATAACTTTATGACTAATGTCGGAGATGAAAACTACAAAATGCCGGAAATGAAAACTACAAAATGTCGGAAATAAAAAAAGTTGAATATTTTTAAAAAATTCCGGAAATGAAATGCAGCCAGACAAAAACGGATAGCAATAGTTCATCTGTGTGACTCAGGTGACCTAAAAAGCATGTGAGATGCCCCCGCAGAGATTAGTTCTACATGTATCAATGGTATTGAGAAATCCATCTTCTTTCATGCAATTTCACTGTTCTATTTTCACAAAGTTTTATTTTCTGAGATAAAGTCAAGTCAGGTTTTATAACCCCCCCCCCCCCAAAGAAAAAACAAGCAAACAAACAAAACATTGAGATGGAATTGGGTTCAAAACTGGCTTGTTTCGGAAATAGTCAGTTTTGTAAAAATAAAATGTCATTAACCCACCGATAAGATATATGAATCCATCTAGCAGGCAAGCACAAGTATGATGCCTGGCATCAGGGAGGCTCGACTTCGATGTCCATTCCGATTTGCTTGGATAAAACTCCTCCACCAATCGACTCGTTTCGTTGTCTGTCATCTCGAATGGATCGACTCCGCCAATAACCAAGAATCGATCACGTGACCTTATCTTGTCTCTTGTTCTTACTTTAGGAGCTGCGATTTTTTTCTTCTCTTCCACTTTTTGTGTAGCAGGAGACAACTTATTAACAATCTATAATATCACAAATTTTGCTATTATTTAGTCATTACCTTTAGTTAATTGGTACATTTTTTTTCAACCCTCACTGCTCTGGAAAAATTATAAAATAAAGAAAAAAAATTATAATGCAGAATATGCAAATACTCGAATTACTCGAAATGCAAATGAGTTAACTTACATACAAATCAAAGGAAAAAGGGACATGATTTATAATTAAATGAGATTTGACATATTTTGCTAGAAATTATAAGGGACCCTACCCCTCTTGGATTAGGTGTTCTCTCGGACGCACTTGGTTCAGAATCTACAGGTTTAGCGTCCGCCATCTTTCCCCGACCTAACGAAAACTGCTCCTCTGTGTCACGTGATGGGAAGGATTCGGCCGAATCGAGACTCTTTTTCGACTCACTTCCGGAGGACTGTCCTGTGGAGTCAACTTTATTGTTCGATTGCTTTCGTTGTTTAGTGTCCTGCGTTTTATCACTTTGATAACCACGTTTAACATTCTCTGCGTATTCGAAACTTTTGTTGCCACTTCCGTTATGGGAACCATGTCTTACAGTTTCCTCTTTAAGGTTTGGTGTATATCCGGTAGATTCAGAAGCACCTCGCTTATGTGGACTTATTGCTGTTGTGTCTTTGTAAGTAAAATTTTGACTAGTACCGCCATTGCTTTGCAATTCTGTATTCAAAAATACGGAACCACACGATGATGTGTTATTAGTTTGGTTTACGGATGCCTTTTCTATGTTTGAGATCCGCCTACATGTTTGTGATTGCTCACTCACAGGGATTGTATACTGCCTGGGAGGGGGTACTTTCATTATCGTATATAACGTGCTTCCGCCTAACTTTATAGCGTGATATCTACAATGTATGAAGTAAAAAATATTAAGATAAGGTAGGAGCCGGACAAGGAGCAGTGTTATTTCAATTTTTAACCATTCCTCAATGTGCATGCACTATGAAAAAAACAAAACAATTTACCTGAAAGCAAAGTACAGCATTTCAAAACATTTCTGTATGCTGAAAATGTGTCTCTCTGGCTCAACGTGTTTGACAAGATCGTCTGGACTGATGTAAATCAATCGAACACACCCAACGAGGACAGGGGCGTACTTGATTCTTTCTTTTTGGTCGTGATCGATCCATCTGAGGACAGCAAAAAACACCTCAAGCTCAGTAGTGATCGCCAGCTGGTCTTGGGAGATTAACCATTCAACTTGATGCATTTCACACTGCAGAAATCCCTCCGACTGCATCATTGTTAAAGAGCATTTATTTATAAACCCAAACATTCGCTCGGCAACTTCCGTAAAACCTTGTCTCTGAGCAATCGGTAGCAAGAACAAGACACTGTCCCTTGTAAACGAGTTGAGAAAATCTTGACAAAAGTTTAAAGCACTTTTGATGCCAAGTTGTCGAGCGCAAATAATAATGGATTCAATGTTTTCTGCCGTGAGGACGAGTTCGTTTGTGTAAATGTAGTTTATCAGAGTCTCGGCGGCTTCAGCAGAGGCATGAGGGAGTATCACCTCTGATATCGTCAACGGTGCCTCCTCGCAGTATCGACTGGTGAACTTCTCACTGTGCGCTGCAAGGGCAAGTTTGTGGGCGTGAAATTCTTTATCGTTGACTTTGATGATAATATCACACATGCGTTGTGATCGCCATAAATCATAGAGAAACTGGTTCATCTCTTTGGTTGAAGATACGGCTTCGTTCATTACTTGTTCTAATCCTTTCATGAGCATTTCATCCTCGTAGCTTGATTCACTTTGTCGTTGCTTTCTGACCACCTCGTTATCAGAGACGCCAGCAAATACTTGTCCTTGCGATGTACCTGCTACACTTGACATTCCTTCTTTAATACTCTGCTGTCCCCTGTAATGGCGCTCATATTGTGAATTGTAGTATGTTCCTTGTTGTGGGGTTGATTTTGACGTGTACTGTTCATCTTTCACTCCACCCTTACGAGAAGATTCGGGCTGTGGTTCCCTACCTATGTTCCCATGGCTCAACCTCTCATTTGCATTGTAATAATCTGCATCGTTTGACATGGATCTTTTGTGTCTACTTTCTGCATCATAATACTGAGATGACATTCTAGATAGATGAGCATCCTGCTGTGCGGTGAATGCTGAACCCCTGGTGCTAGACGTTGCCCGGCGTTCTGAACTACTTCTTTGCCTTTGGGAGTATTCACGCTGAGCTGATCTGGATGCATGTTGCTGCTCTGAGTCATGACACGTTTCTTCAGTATTTGCCAAATGTTCCCCTCCATAGTAAAACCCTTGGGGAGCGTCGATGGACTCTTGCTCTCGTAAACTATGAAAGCTAGATTCATCACTGTTGGAACTTCCGTCCCGAACATCAAACACTGCATAATTACCACTTTCGTAAACTAGACGTTTACTTGGGAGTTTGAAATGAAGTCCGCTGGGTGTCTGCTGTAATGCAGAGCCCTCCTTAACAGGTTCCTCCCTCAGAGAGTGAAAATACTCGGCCACCGCCTCACGGTTCGCGCGAACCTTAGTAGGAGTCCTGCCTGTTCTTGTAGCCATAATGTTCTTGTCAGAATTTCTATGTTTACCTTTGTTGACAACCAAGCGACGTCTATGACGTCTTTGTACCTTTTACCTGAAGGTGACTTTGTAATTGTGACGTCATAATTACTTTCGACTCTGCCATTTTAGTGCACATCAATAACAAAAATATACATGTACATATATAATGAATCAAAAAATAAATAATATAAGGCCAACTTTAAAATAATGTTGTTTGCCCCGACTCAGAATGAAAATAAGTCGGAAGTTGGATTTTCAGAGAAAATTTCAACAAGAATGCTGAATTTTCAAAATTTATCTTCGGAATGCATAAAAAATATTGTTTCAATGCATTAAAAAATAATTGTTTCCTGGAGGTTATTTTTTTTTTTAATTTTTTTTTGAGTCGGCAGGCCAGAAGCAACGGTTTCAAAAGTGTGTGTGTGGGGGGGGGGGGGGGGGGCTTCCCAAAAGCTAATTTACTGTCCAAATCCGGAATTTGCCAGTGCTCAACCTTGAAAGATCAAAAAGTGGGGGGGGGGCAACCAAACATTTAAAGGAAAACTTACAATAGCAAAATAGCAAAATACTTTACTTAGAAAAAAAGGGTTACCCCCCTCCCCGATTTCCAAGGGCCTGGTCGGGCCATTTGTAGAGAGTCGGTCTGGAGAGGGCAACGAAACGTTTTTTTAAAGGTGACCTAATTTTAAAAAAAAAAAACCAAAACACTACAGTAATATTGTTACAGAAAAAAAAATGTTACATTCACAAACCAATTTTTGTATGCCCACTCTGCTAGATTGCATTTGGATTTTTGTTGTTGTTGTTGCGTAAATTAAGTTTCTGGTACACTTTCAGCCAAAATACATATATGGCATATTTTTACTCTTGTGTTTTTAAAATGCTACAATACTCGTCTTTGAATTTACTATATATACGAGTTATATATATATGAAATAATCAGCACTAAAGAAAAACAGGTGTACATTTTTCCTAAACGGGAAAGGTGGGGGGGGGGGGGGGGGTCATACTAAACTCCAAAGAAAAATCCCACTTGACTTTTTTTTGAACGAATAATAAAATAATAAGAATAGTAATAATAGCAAAAACTATTTTAAACAAAAAAAAAAAAAAACATGTATTAACAATCCTTTGAGGGACCCTTGATTCCTAGGGGCGAGGGATCGTAGGTCTTTTTTTGTTACCTTACTAAATGTATTTATTAACACTGAAACTACAGCAAGGGGGTCAAGGCTTTCGCCCCCCACCCTAACCGCGTCCGCTGACACTGTTGTTCAAAAGGATAATGTCACCTATTTGACATGCTTAAATTTAATTAATGGTTTTGCATATGTACAACATTCAATAGCCAATTTATATTTATTTTCAAATAGAATTTTTTACCTATAAATATTTAAATTTAATCTTTTGCAAAATACACACTATATCAACACACAAAAACTACAATTATGATAGTTTAATTTTTTTTAATATGTCATAAAGTGTCAATGAGTGTGATGCATTCTAAGCTAAAATTAAATCTAGTCTTCAAATGATTGTTGATAACCAGATCAAGATGATGATATTCAGCCATATTTAGAAACCTTCAAACTCAGTCTTGGATATTTACACTATCAATTGTACATGTCAAATATTTATCTTATTTATTTTAAAGATACTGTTAGCAAATCTGTCTTCAAATACATGTATTCTAATCATATTGATGTACATCTCTATTCCTAGAAAAGACCTTCCAAAGTCAAATCAGCTGATAATTCCAACTTTGGAATAAGTTTTAAACATATACTGTGAACTGCAAATTAGATATCTGGCAAGTTAATCCTCTGACGATCTATCAATATTTTAACATTTTCCTTTAAAAAGGACATAGAAGTTGAGTTTGAATTTCGACAATTATTAGTCATTCTTTAATTTCATTGATCTTTTTCCTGGTTACACTGTACTGTTAAACATGGTTACAGGGAACACACTTATAAAGTATTCATAATTTTTATTCCTTGCAATTAAAAATGTATTATAAACTTACCAGATATATAAAAAATTACATTTATAATGAATCAAAATTGTTCATTTTTGCACTTTGCTATAAGAGTGTGTTACTGCATGTACAAATAAACTAAATCTTTCATCAATTCATCTGTGGAGTTAGGTGGAAAAAAGTAAGTAAAAAAACCCCATAAAATATTGGTCTGATGAATTTAAAGAGATAATTCTCTATTGCATGTAACAAACAAGATCTTGCTGTACACATGCAAGTGCCTCTATAAACATAATAAATTTCAATCCTCATGAATATGGAATATGTACACTAAATGCTCTCACTTGTGAAAAAAAATCTAGCTGCCATTTTTGAGGTCTTAAAAGATCTACATGTATCCATCAAGTTTCATTTCATTCCTTCATTTTTCAAGCAATATCTTGTTCTGAGACAAGTCAAGATGAAATTCAAGTTGGTACAGTAAATCAAGATGGAGTGATGTAGGCTTGGACAATTTTGACGTCGTCCACTGGTCGGTCATCATTATCACATTCCACCAGCCCTATCCTCTGGACAACTGTCATTCCACTACTGACCCGGCCAAAGATAGCGTGTTTTCCGTCGAGCCACTGAGTAGGGGCCAGGGTTATAAAGAACTGACTACCATTGGTGTTTGGGCCACTGTTTGCCATGGATAAAATCCCTGCCCCTGTAGGTGATATATATAAGATTGCATGATGTTCGCAGAGAGAAATAGGAGAACATGTACCATTATTTGTAAATTGCTCATTAATTTTATAATTCAACTTTTTTTTGTTTGTTTGTTTGTTACATGTAATGTGTTTAGTCTTATGTGTTTATTTTTTATTTTATTTTATTCATTTATTGATTTTTTTCTTTTCCATTGTTGAAAATATTGATATTACCTTAGATGTTCATTTTCTCTGATACCATGCTTATGCAGAACTAAACTGTACATATGAAGGTTTGGCTACATATTCTGTAAGTACAGCTTGGATTTTTAAAAATTTGTTACAAGTAAACTAAAAGTTAAAAATACAGTCAAAATTCTGTACCTGTATGCTTCAGTTCATTCGATATTTCATCATCAAACTCTTTCCCATAAATTGAGGCCCCTCCTCTCCCTAAAATAGCGAAAAAATATTTATGTTACAAAACCTCTAACACATTTGAAAAATTATCATATTAATAAAATATACAAATCAGAAGCTCCATCGCATATGTCAAGTGATTTGCAATTGTCACATGCATAATCAATAATCAAGTGAAATACATGTACCAGTAAGTTTGATTGCAGTTTTTTTTAATGCTAAAATGAATTGTTCAACATGTAGAACACAAATGTACAGCATCAGGGAAGGGGCACAGATTTTGAAGAGTGAATCTTTAAACCTTTGTTCAGCGAATGACTTGATTATAATTTCACCACATTAAGTTTTATTCTGAGATTTACAACACTACAGAACTTACCCGTGCCTGTAGGATCCCCTCCTTGAATCATGAAATCTTTAATGATTCTATGAAACTTTGTGTTGTTATAATAGCCTCTCCTGGCCAACTCTGCAAAGTTACGACAAGTGTTGGGGGCATGCTTCCAGTACAGCTCCAGAACAATCTGGCCCATTCTGCAGAGGAACAAAGTGTACATGTGTATGTAACAGTGGAAGATCCAAGATTCTTTGAAAAAGAAAGGGGCTGGTCTGCCTTCAGCGTGTCTTTTTTAGAACATTTAAGCTATGCATTATTTTTAAAGCTTTGCCAAAAATACTCAATGTATAATAAAAGGATTATCTTTAAAAAAAAAAAAAGATATTGAACTATTTATCTTAAATAAATTTTGTGTCACGGTGACCCCTGGGCTTCCTCTAAATCAGTGTAAACCGCTCCTGGGTAAAATATATAGGGACTTTAAAGAACAAGTCTCAATAAGGCTTATCTGTGGTCCCTGGTTACTCATCAAATTTCGAACATTTATTAAATTTTTTAAAAATTAAATTTTATTATTAACTAATGACTTTATTATTTGAATCATCATCTAAAAATGTCAAACAATAGATATAGGAAGCATTCGAAGCTGCGCGTTGAAGGTAGGGTCCTTTGATTTTCATGAATATCAAAAGAAATCAGTGACAGCTACATATTTCAAAGCTTTCGTAAACACTGAGCACAGGTTTGTTCAGAGTCGAGTTTGAAATATAATGTGTATATTATATGGGTAAAGGTCGAGTGAAAATATCTTTGTTGAACAACCTTGTGCTCTATGTTTTTAATTAAAAGTATTGTGATTTTGAATCTCTTCACTGACTTCATTTACATGTGATTAACCTCTTTATGACCTGTTTAGAATCAAAACAAGCCACGTGGATTTGTATCGTTACGGGTAAATGCCTCCAGTAAACGTGCTAGTTCTCATTTGAAACGTACTCAGTTTTATATCGATCAACATGGACTTGTTTGGTTCATCTTGTTATAGTTTTTATTGCCAAAGTTTTGTGTAAAATAGAAAAATGTGTTTGTAGTTCATTGTGAATCTTGAACATATAATTCGTCTTTAAAAGAAAAATACGTATCATACCAAGATCTTCTTTTTATAGTATATAATCTAAATGTCTCCGCCCATTTCCATGTAATAGAAAAACCGTAGTCTGACCGGAGGAAAATGTTCCGGCATTTTTTAGTGCGAAAGGTGTTAAAAATAGGCTTGTATTTTTTGATATGTTTAATTATTCATTATAAATACACAATGTTTTAGTTAGAAATACTTCGTTATAAACAATGAAAACAAACAAAGTACCGTATGCTAATAATTAACCGGTAAACCAAGGGTGTAAAAAGGGACCACTCTACTATACTTAAGTAGAATACTCCTTTACACGAAAATGAAAATAAGGAAATTCGGGAGATTATGTTATTATGTTGTGATTATCCTTTGTAACAGTTTCGAGGGAATTAAATTATACATACGTGGTTTCTATGGTTACATTTTCAGGCTGCCATGTTTTTGGAGGAATACCTGATGTCGACATGATGAAAAGGCACAATTATTTAATTATCAATCTTTCCGAAGCCGGCTTTCAGCCTTTTGCTGGTGAACATGAAAGTCGGGATCGAGATACCGAGACCCATGTGGCAGTAACAACATCAACTTCTGAACTTGGACTTGGGTAATTAGAACAATTTATTGGACAAGGTAGGGACCTAATCTTTTTTCTACCCAAGACTGCCAATGTTAGTGAGCAGTGAATATCAATCATTATTTCACATTTGAGAACCTCTGGGATTGACCGCTGATTGAATCAGACAGTCATGTGATATTCAGCTGTTCAGTGACAGCTGCTATAAGCAGGATAAGCTGCATATAGACTTTTACAATATTATCTTAGGTTGTAGCTTTAATCACAAAAGTAGATCTTTGAAACAATGGTTTATTTCATCACTGTTCATTGAATGTAAAACTGAAGTAATATGCTTGACTGAATAATTCTTCATTATACACAGCTTAAGAAAATATAAATTCACCAACTGGTTTATAAAAATGATAAAATATATTGTAGGCTACTCGGAGTCGGACGCCTCCACACAATGGGGACGTTAGAGGAGGTTCGCAGGATCTGGGCCCAGGCCAATGGTGTTTGTTTTGATGTGGATTCTACTCTAGTGATGGATGAAGGACTTGATGAGCTGGCCAAATTTTGTGGGGTTGGCAAAGAGGTACAAGAATGGTAAAACAATTTAAGCAAGTTTAGACAATAAGTTGAATGATGACCTAAGAGGTACACATCACCAAATCTTTATAAATGACAAGACTATTTAACAGTTTAACCATGTAATATTTACATTTCCAATGTCTTTGTCCAAGATAAAATTTCAAATAGTAAAAATACTTTATTTCTACATAAATCTACTGGTTCATCGATAAGCATGGTGAAAAAAAAATCATGTGCGGGTGGGACAAATAGAGACAGAAGCGGGGCTTGTAGCACGTGAATTTGCAGAATCAAGAGCATGTAAATATAAGGAATAACTGTCAAATTTTTTGGTTTCATGACGATGATCAATCGATTGGCTTGCGTGATAATTTTATGCATAAACGCCTTTGGCGTTTATGCAAATTATCTCGCAAGCCAATCGATTGATCACATCATGAAACCAAAAAATTAGACAGTTATTCCTTAAATATGTTTAAATTTGTTTTTGTTTTGTTTTTTTTTTGTTTTTGTTTGTTGAATTGTTTTTTTTAAATAAATCTGTGTTAATTTTCTTTAGTTGAAACTTGTAAGCATGTGATATATAGCTTACTACATGTAATACACATGTAGCTATCTAATGTACTATTGAGAGGCAGTATTTGTGTTTGATACATTGTAATACTAGTATGATACAAATTTAGATGCCTAAATCAAATATGCAAGTGCATGCTGTTGTTAAACCAAGAGTAACAGTTTATTTGTAAACACTTTTAAACATAATGTTTAACATGTTTAATATTCAGTTCAATTTTATTTTACAGTCTTTAACATATAGAAATTATATTCTGTTTTATAAAAGAATTATTAATTGTCTAGGACCAAGAAAGCCATGGGAGGAGGCGTGTCCTTTAGAGAAGCACTCAAGGCTCGTTTGGATATCGTCAAACCTTCACGTCAAAAGCTGGAAGATTTTATTGCGCAGCATCCACCAAAGTTCTCTCCTCATATTCAGTATGATTTTTTTTCTTATATATATAATATATATTATTATGCTGAAAATATGCCAGTTTGATATCTATATGTGCTGTGATATCATATTTACGTGCAGTCATACTTTGTTACATGTATATTGCCACATGCAGTCATACCTTTTAAAATTGTTACATGTATCTCCAAATTGATGGGACCCAGAAAAAGAAAAGAAAATGTTGTTGGGACTTCCAACTTTGACATATCCATGGTATTCAAGATATCCGTGTTTAAAATACAAAAGTTCAATTGTATTTTGACAAGCTCTTCTGAAAGCCAGTCCTTTGCTTTCACTGCAAGAGTTATCTTTCTTGTCAAAGAAAATTGCTCTTGCAGAAATTTTTGTTGCAATTTCCAGGAAGAAGTACAGATTTTCAATTGCGTAAAATGTTTGGATGATTAACAACTAATACCCTGCATTTTGAAATATTGTATGAATTTTTTTTCCAGTTTTTTCATTCCTAAGTATGTTGTTTAGTTTTCTTGTGAGCACACTCTGTATATGCATATGGTTGATGCATGTACATTGTACATGTATAATTAAATATCAACATCATTTCTGTTGACAAACATCACAACTGTCTGCTGCAGTGTATGAGTTTGTTTTTTCATTGATGATTCAGTGTTAAATTTTTGTTTTAAATCTTGGAAGAAAACAACATAGACATTGCATTTCCAAATAAATAATCGATTTTAATATACATGTATTTCAATTTTTCTCAAATTGATTGGTTTTAAATTTCAGACATTACTTTTGTCAAATATTTTTTTGATAGATATGTTGACCTGTCATTTTCAACTACATGTATGTAAGAACATGTAAATATCATGGCATAAATTTAATTTAATTATACTTATTAATTGTTAATTTAATACATATTACAGGTTTGGCATACATGTATAGACTATAACTATAGTACAGTTGAACTTCGGTATCTCAAACACTGATATCACAAATACCATGGATATGTCAAAGTGATTTGGAAGTCCCAACCCTTATTCTTTAAGTATTTTACCCTGAATATCTCAAATCCTCAGATATCTCAAAGTTTTTTAGCTCACCAGAGCTGAAAGCTCAAGCGAGCTTTTCTGATCACATTTTGTCTGTAGTCCGTCTCTCTGTGTGTCTGTTCATCCGTCCGTCTGTAAACTTTTAATATTTTCGACTTCAGAACCACTGGGCCAATTTCAACCAAACTTGCCACAAAGCATCCTTGGGTGAAGGTGATTCAAGTTTTTTTCTAATGAAGGGCCACACCCTCATTCAAGGGGAGATAATTCAGAAATAGTGAAAATTTGGTGGCATATTTTAAAAATCTTCTCAAGAACCACTGGCCCAAAAAACACCGGTTAGAACGGTACATTCGGGGTGGCGGCAATGCGTGACTCGGGGTGGCGGCACTGAGGCGAGGAAAACATCAACACGGTGAGTAAATCTGAATTTTTTTCATATGTTTAGACGTGTTAGATCAGAAAATTGTATTCTACGGAAGAGAGCAAATATCAACCTACCTCTGACCGTTTAAAGCAGCCTAAAAGAGTGCTCAGTTTTCTCAAGCACTCCTCCTCACTTTTCGGGGTATCAACGTTTTCGACTTTTGACACAATATTCTGTTTCAAATTCGACCTCAGAATGGTTTTTTCCTTATAATCTTTAACAGTGATAAAGTAATACGATAGAATAAACTTCTATCCTACTTTGTAAGTCAATATATTTACTAATTAAGCCAATTTTGCCTTCAAACTCGATGCGACGCTCGGGGTGGCGGTTTCTGTGTCTTGCGGGGTGGCAGCATGTCTGAGAAATAGGGATTATTTTTTCATGCAGCGTTCTCCTGGCCCCCTTTCGAGACAAAAAAAGATTCAGATCTCTTAGAAGAATTAAGATTATGTCATGGTACGATGTTATTTCGCTATAAAAGTGGCTATGTCAAACTTTAAGAACCATATTTTTTTTATAATCTAAAGACCAGAATGAACAAGGAATGGGCACTATATAATGATAGTAGTGCGTTGCTAATATTGGTATTACTTTATACTAGGGATGTCAACGAGTACCCGGTTAACCGGGTACTCGATCGAACGTCCGAGGATCGAATACTAAAAATGGTACTCGGTTACTCGGAAGTATATTTTTTTCTTATTTCAAAGTACATATTTTTATCAAAAACTTATCAAAAAATTACTTAAATATTCATATGGTAATTAGCGTGTCGTCATCTACACCTGTAAAACACCTGTTATCGCCTGTGGCTGTGTATATACAGTAATTAGTGACCAATCATCTGGTACACAGCAGTTCTCACCTATTGTGGTCCTTAATTTTTGGATGGCTTCAATGATTGTTTTCAGTAAACATCGTTTAAGTATAGTCTATTATAGCCAAATCGTTTTTAAATTATTTCATTAATATATGGTAGCGAAATCGGACATGCATAGAAATACCGCTACCCACTTCAAAAGTGAAGAAATATTTAGATATAACTAAAGATTTTTAAAAAATTGAAAGTCAGTTTGCGTAGTGGGTTTAGTGGGAAACAACCAAATTATGAAATAATTAGATTAGCGATCCCAACATGCCCAACAACGTCTTTCTCCTTCTCTTTCGTTTGTCTAACATCACAAAACTGCCTTTAGAACAGATTGTCCTTTTGCGTTGATGAAATAGGTCCTAAACAAGAACTGTAAACCATTTTTATTTTTTTTATGTATTAATTGTGTCTTTTGAGTTTATTTGATAAATAAATTTGGTACCAAAAAATCATTTCCCTTTGACTCATTTGTTTATATACATTTATAAACGTGATAAAACAGCTTTGGGATTTAACAGAGCTTTACCGGGCTCAAGAAAATTAACATATTGTCTTGTATTTTCATTTTTACCGAGTACCCGGGTACTCGATCGGAAAGACGTCCGAGTAACCGATTATCAAAAATTGACCGATTTGACATCCCTACTTTATACAGTTCCTACATTTAAGCTTTGAACAGAAGTCCAAGTTAAGCAGAATAATCAAGATAATTACAATCAATGTTTATATACATTTATATAAATCCTTGTTGTTGTCACCACAATAAAAAAAAAAAACCTACTGAATGACTGTTGTTAAATTATTAATTGTGATAATCTGCTTAGTCGGGACATATGTTCAAAGCCGAAAGATAGGAGTTTTAAAAAGTAACAAAATAATTATATTTTGGGTTTGCCCATTTTCTGATCTGCGGTATTCCTGTATACATCATTTTCCAGGCAGGTTCGTACTAAACTAAAATTGTCGTTTTATGTGTATCACAGGTCAGGGATAAAATTATATATATTTTTTGAAAATTCTTATAAAGAAAAAGACAGGGGGTTTCATGGAAAAAGTTGACACCCACATTATAATTATTTTGTTTTGTATTACCAATATTAGCAACACACTACTATCATTATTTAGTGCCCATTCCTTGTTCATTCCGGTCTTTAAATTATAAAAAATATATATACTTCTTAAAGTTTGACATAGCCACCTTTATAGCGAAATAACATCGTACCATTACATAATCTTGATTCTTCTAAGAGATCTGAATCTTTTTTTGTCTCGAAAGGGGGCCAGGAGAACGCTGCATGAAAAAATAATCCCTATTTCTCAGACATGCTGCCACCCCGCAAGACACAGAAACCGCCACCCCGAGCGTCGCATCGAGTTTGAAGGCAAAATTGGCTTAATTAGTAAATATATTGACTTACAAAGTAGGATAGAAGTTTATTCTATCGTATTACTTTATTACTGTTTAAGATAGAAGGAAAAACCCCTTCTGAGGTCAATTTTGAAACAGAATATTGTGTCAAAAACCGAAAATGTTGATACCCCGAAAAGTGAGGAGGAGTGTTTGAGAAAACTGAGCACTCTTATAGGCTGCTTTAAACGGTCAGAGGTAGGTTGATATTTGCTCTCTTCCGTAGAATACAATTTCTGATTTAACACGTCTAAACATATGAAAAAAATTCAGATTTACTCACCGTATTGATGTTTTCCTCGCCTCGGTGCCACCACCCCGAGTCACGCATTGCCGCCACCCCGAATGTACCGTTCTACCCGGTGAAAAAAGTTGAAACTTATTGGAAACCTTTGTTATATAGTGTAGATTCACATTTGTTCAAATCATGACCCCAGGGGGTAGGATGGGGTCACAATGGAGGATCAAAGTTTTACATAGAAATATATAGGAAAAAAATCTTTTAAAGTCTTCTTCTCAAGAAAAGCAAAGCCTTGTTTAGTCATATTGATATGTAAGCATCCTCAGGTACAGTGTAGTATAGATTCAAATTTGCTCAAATCATGACCCCTGGTCAAAGTTTTACATAGAAATATATAGGAAAAAACTTTAAAAATCTTCTTCTCAAGAACAGCAAAGCCATGTCTTGTTATATTGATATGGAAGCATTCTCAGGTATTGTAGATTCAAGTTTGTTCAAATCTTGACCCCTGGGGGTGGGGTGGGGTGGGGTCAAAATGGGGGATCAAAGTTTTACATAGAAATATATAGGAAAAAACTTTAAAAATCTTCTTCTCAAGAACAGCAAAGCCATGTCTTGTTATATTGATATGGAAGCATTCTCAGGTATTGTAGATTCAAGTTTGTTCAAATCTTGACCCCTGGGGGTGGGGTGGGGTGGGGTCAAAATGGGGGATCAAAGTTTTACATAGGAATATAAAGGAAAAAATCTTTGTCTCAAGAACAGCAAAGCCGTGTTTAGTCATATTGATATGGAAGCATCTTTGGGTAGTGTAGATCAAAGTTTGTTCAAATGATTACCCCTGGGGGTAGGGAGGGGCCACAATGGGGTATCAAATTTTTAAAAAGAAATACATAGGAAAAAATCTTAAAAAATCTTCTGCTCAAGAACAGCAAAGCCATTTGTTACATTGATATGGAAGCATCCTCAGGTAGATTAAAATTCAACCCCCCCCCCCCCGTAAACTTTTCAGTACTGAATTGATTTGTGCTTTTTCCTAGCCATTGTGCTCAGGTGAGCGATGTGACCCATGGCCCTTTTGTTCTTGGTCCTATTTAGTTCAAGATTATGAGGTTTGACTGTATACACATTTAGATACAGCACAAACCCCATTTGCTTTATATTCTTAGAAATTCCTCAGCGAGCTGTTTTGTCTTTTATCACATGCAATGATATTAGTACAAATCTCTTTTCTGCTTGAACTTTTAGTAAGGTGTGATATTCTTGGCCGTACATAATTAGCGTCTCTCAAATAGTGACCTAGATTCTAATTGGTTGCCGGATTAGCTCATCAATACTGAAATTTACACAGCTTTACATTCACGTATGAAATACAAATGGGATAAAAATGAGTCAGAGTCAACGAGTGACGTAAGGAACCAATTACATCGTTTCTTACAGTAAAGAGGTGTGGCTTATGTCATCTCATCGTTTGTTAACAACAATCTTACGTTGCTAATGTTATGAATTTCTTAACCAATGAGAATCTAGGTCACCATTTGAGAGATTGCTAATTATGTATTGCTGAGAATGTCACGCCTTACTGAAAGTTTAAGCAGAAAAGAGATTTGTACTATCATCCCTTAAACTCACTATTGACTCAGAGTTACTTACAAAAAATGTAATTATGTACTAATCTTAATTGACTAGTAAATTTCACTTGACCCATATCCTTCATTTAGTAAATTAATTAATACGTTGTGTTAATTATTTTATAGGGAATTAATCTCTGAGCTACACAGCAGGAATAGGAAGGTGTATTTAGTGTCAGGAGGTTTCCAGAGCATTATTTTACCAGCCGCCAAAAGACTTAACATTCCAGTACAGAATGTCTTCGCTAACAGACTGAAGTTTTACTTTAACGGTAATGTCAGATACCTCCCAGCTTGTGGAATGTCATTCATGTTCGATCAGATTTTAGACAATTTTTTCAAAAAATTAAATATTGAAGTTTTTTATTAGCTGACCTCAACAAAGTTGGGGGAGCTTCTGTAATACCCTTGGCATCAGTGTCAGCGTCGCAGGTTCAAGTTTTGGAAGCAGATTTCTTTTCAAGTACTTTGATGCCCAATATTGATCAGAGATGCATGGACAATGCTTCTAGTATGTTTCATTGTAGCAGTCAGGTTTTAGATGCTGCATTTTCAGCCAAAGAATGACCAGATAAATGTTTCTGAAGTAACTATAACACTGTAGAGGGCTAGCCCTATATTGACTAAACCTGCAGGGATGATACGTCTGAGAATGCACACTACCAGACTTTCTTTGGATGCTGAATTTGACCTACATTTTCCAGATGAGTGACCAGGTTAAAGTTTTTGGAGCAGGTTCATTCTAAAGGAATAGTTATTATAAGCCCTTTGCTGACCAACGTTGCATTGATGATACATTTATTGATGCACACTACTCACACTCTAATACAGGCACCTGAGAATGCCGATGCAACTGGGACGACAGACAGCAAAGTTGTTTTTCGCTATCACAGAGGCCTGATTTTTATCATATTTTTTACTATTTACAACATCCTTTACTAAAATATGGTGCTTTCTCATTTTGAGCATACCATAAACTATTTTTCTGCAGAATATAAAACTCTCATTTTTTATTAAAACAAAATAAGAAGAGAATAAAGTTTAATTTCAATCCTCGTTCAAGAAAATTTGGTAAAACTGAGCCTATATCATTAAGACTGCTACTCCACAGTCACATTACCTGTTCTATATAATAATTTATGGCTCTTTACAACATACCTGCAAAATGTGGATAGTCTTTGTTGTTTAACAAGTGTGCTGCGAGGGCTTGATTTTTGTGGGTCAAGATCTTTTGGCTGTCATGAACAGCAGATGGATGTTTGCAAGGCAAACAATGATGACAGATGATGGCAATCGCTAACAACTTTTTAATTAAGTTTTTGATGTTCCCATCACCAAAATGTTGATTTCTACTTAGCAACCATATATATTTTGAATCACTTGAAGGATACTAGTCTTATAGCTTGGAACATTTAAATATTTAACAAGAGGCCCATCACTTACCTGAGATACACTGGCCACGATGTCCTCCAGCCCCCCCCCCCCCCCCCTATTTATTCCCATGTAAAACTTTGATAACTTGTTGTTGCCCCACACTATCCCCAGGGGTCATGAATTGAACAAATGTAATCTACACTACATAAGGGTGCTTCCATATAAATGTGAGTAATCATGGCTTTGCTGTTCATGAGTAGTATGTTTAAAAGAAATTTTCCTATATATAATCGTATGTAAAATTTTGACCTGCATGAGATGAGTTAATAAGTAAAAGATTTTGTACATGTAGCAGGTTCATCCCAGTTTGATTTTAAGCCCTAAACTTGTATTTATGATACTTATGTAGGGATGTACACTAGCCTACTTACAATGGATGCTGGATCTGACCTACACTCGGGATGAGTAATCAGGTTAAAATTTTGCTAGATCTGACCTGCATTTGCTGGATGGGTGATCATGCAGTTTCGAGTTTTTAGAATAAGTGCATTCCCAAGTAACTGCAAGCCCTACGTGGATCAAATTTGTATAAATCTTGCATCTAGGGATGCACACTACTAGATTATTAGTTTAGTGTGAAACTTTGGCTTACTTAGAGATAAAATTCGTTGAGGTGAGCTCTGTTATCTCCTATTTTTAATTATTACATGTTGTACATGCTTGTCCTCTGAAATGGTATCTAGAAGGTATAAAAATGTTATTTTTTGATCCAAATGAGGGATCAGAAGAAATGAAGAAAAGACTAATTCAAATAAAATGATGATTAAAAGGGCAAAAGAAAGAAAAGAGTATTAAAAAAAAACCTGTATTGAATGTGAGAATTGCATCTATTAGGGTTCCGCAATGATTACACTGTATGTTTGTCCATCTATTCTGTCCATTTACAAATTTCTAGTTTTTTCCCTAATAACATCATTGACTGGTCAGTTCTCTCCTTATACTTTATTACATCTTTATGGAATATACATTAAAATTTATACTTACAGGTGACTATGCCGGTTTTGATGAGAGTCAGCCCACTTCTTCCTCCGGGGGTAAGGCTGTGGTGGCCGGTATCATAAAGAATGAGTATCAATGCCAGACCTTAGTGGTGGTGGGGGACGGAGCCACTGACATGGAGGCGGTTCCTCCAGCAGTAAGTATAGACACCAGTAGACACACGTAATGACTATAACTTTTACGCAGTAAGTGTAGACACCAATTATGACTATAATTTTCATGCATTACATGTAAGTGTATTCACCCATAGTGACTTTAACTTTTATGCGGTAAGTAAAGATTTACTGGAGTATTGACATTCCATCTGAGTACACTCCACAAAGGGAAGAAGAAGTGTTACATGTGATTATTAAATCAATATTAAAAAAAAAATTACAAAATGAACTGATGTGAAACAATGAAACATGAAAAAACAAAGTAAAATCACACACATGCATGTAACTCCTAAATTACATGTACATATATGCACATGATTACGCGTGATCTTACTATGTTGTGAGGCTCAATTTTTCAATTTGAAGCTAGAATCCAGATATTTCTTTAAAGTCCTCTCCATTTTCAGTACTTATTAGTTATAAAATCTATTATGATCATCCAAAAAAAAAAGAAAAAAGAAACTTTGACGAATTAGTTGGATATCAGCCTTTAATTCTTAATAATGATATAATAGATTTGATGTCAATAAAAACAAAAACACAAGTTTAGCTTTGCGAAATTTTCCTTTCTCAGTCTTTCCATCATAAAGCTTAAAATAGACCCAGACGCAAGTTTGCTCACAAAAACACTGATGCATTTAGAAATAAACAAGGTCAATCAAGTTTGATTTATGATTACTCTAAAGAAGCACATTTTTAACGAGTAATCAAGTAAATAAAAAATATTTAGTTGATACAGGTACAGTGTATTCGGTATGACCGAACAATAATCAAGTCCTCAAAACTTGTTGACATTCCTAATATTTATTTATACCTGTCAAATATGTTTAGATAATCCGGATGATTCATTAATCTGGACAATTTGCTTTAGACCACAAGGATCTGAGGTAATGAGACCTGACTGTATATGAATTCATTATAAACCTTCATTATAAGTAGATTAAGATTTCCTAGAAGAATCACTATAAATTTCTGGTTTGCAGTAATTTACATGTATGGGGCATGAAAATGTCATGCATTCCAGGAAATAAGTTGTAAACCTCAATTATGGAGGAATTTTACTCAAACACATAAAATGTCACTTTTCATTTGACAGGATGCTTTTATTGGTTATGGAGGCAATGTGGTCAGAGATTCTGTGAAAGAAAAGGCCGCTTGGTTTGTGACAGATTTTAGAGAGCTTATTCAAGCACTGGACAGTTGAAGCATGTAAATTTTAGGCATATTACTTAAAAAAAAACTGTCTGTGACATGTATAGATAAATATATGTATTATAAAAGGTACAGGTATGTAAAAATAACTTTAAAGCAAAGATTCAAACAGATTAGAGGATAGCATAATATTGATAAATTAAGTTGATGTGATTTTATCTGTACATTTACAAGAGCATTTAACAAGGGAAACATTTCTCAATTTAACAGTTTCATCAGTTTAAATTGAGGATTCTTTGTCAGTATTATTTTTTTTTTTGATAAGCTCTGTATCATATACATTTGTGAAGCTTTAAAATATTCATAGGGCATGAAAATAATAACTGTTGCTGGTTTGGGTTTTTGCAATGTGTTCTTCAAGCTTTAAAAATCTGTTCATTACTAATTTAACTCTTCTTAGTTTTTTTTTTTTTTTTTTTTTTTTTTTTTTGTAACAACTTTAAATGAGGTACACTCTGAAAGTAAGGATTTTTTAACATACCCATATGCATGTATATGGTCTTTAGTGAACACTATTATGTACATTTATTGACTGGTTTCGAGGGCAATGCATGCAATTTATCAGACCCATAATCCAAACTGTTTGCCTGAGATCATTAGACCAAAGGCTTACAGTTTAGTTCGACGGGTTGACAGAATGCATTTTCCCTGAGAACAGTCAATAAATGATTTGTTTATCTTTTACTTTTTATTAATTGACATATCTTGCGCTGGCTTTCATGTTTGCGATAATTGATAAGATATAGCTGATCGCCTGATCCCGCCTACAGTTGACGTAAAAAACGTCATTGTGGTCCAATATCTCATGGACAGGGCCAATATGTTACTGAGCGGTCCAACATCAATTTTTTTGGACTGCTCAGAAATGTTAGACTTTCTTACAGTGTAGAGAAAATTTATATAGGAACAATTTTTACTTACAGTAAAAGTATTTATTGTACATGTACCATATACGGAAAGGGAAATATACATGTAGGGTAATATCAGTTATATAATGGTTGTGTATTTGAATAAATGATGGACTTTTAAGTTGAATGTATCATGTTTTATTTAAAGAGAAAAGAAACACAAAAAAGGGCTCATTACTTGCATTAGAATATAATTTTTTTTTGTCCAGACATTGATCTCTCCTTGAGAACGAGTGCGTCTGCTCTACCCACCACCATATTGGAACTAAGATCGAAATATGACCGCTATCATATGGATAATTTGCTCGGACTTTTCAGCATCTTTGAGCCCACATATTAATTATAAACCAGTGGTTGCCAATTTAACATTAAGGCCTTGGTAGTATGGTCAATATATATGTCTACGAAAACAGCTTGATGGAATCAACCCTCTATCGCAAATCCAACATGAAAGCAAAATACTGCAGGTGGTTTCATTACTTTTCATGGGGATCAAATTTTATGGATTATTTGGGAAAAAATGCAGTTTTGGTGATAGTTACATGTAAATTTGTATACAACTACATCGTCTTATTCTATCAATATTAAATTTTGTAGTTCGCTGGTCACCCTATAATTTCGTGTCAAATACGAAAACAACGAAAATTGATGTTCAACAAAAAAAAAATACGGTAATTCAACCACAGTACATGTACATTTGTATGCGGTTTTAAGAAGAAAACACAAAATCTAAAAGAATCACACAGGAATTGAATTTAATAAATAATTATGTAACAGAAATGTAAATAACAGAAACTGGATATTTGAATGAGATGAAAAAGCAACTACCTGAAATTTCTTGGAAGTGTGATTACATCTGAAGTTCGATTGATTCACAAAATAAGTTGACGACATTTACACCCCCCCCCCAACCCTTTTTAAAAAAAACTTTATAAGTACAACTGTACATTATTGTATACAAAACAATATATTATGAATGGAATATTTCACTCGATGTACTCGGTAGTCTGTATGTCGCGAGAACATCAATATTTTATATTTACAGTCGAACACAGACACGCTCCACTGGATCAAAAATAATATGGGATGTTTCCTCGTCATATGTACACTGTCCTTGGTGAACAAGTCGTTCATTCTCACACACCACAAAATACGGGGTCCGCTCCCGGCTAGACCAAGCGTTAATCCCGTCTGGGCGCCCCTTACAGCTAGGGAATCTCACCTCACACGGAATACAGTGGGCAGATTGTTTACAAATATTGCTATTGTACTCACCTGAAAATATAAAGTTGCACTTTGAATACATTTCCAAAACATTTTTTTAATTGCAATTTTTTATGAATATGATAATAATTATGTAGACTTTAGCCAACATCTCGATAGAGAGAGAGAGAGGGGGGTGGGGGTGGGGTTAGAAACTATTGCTAAAAACAATTATACTTGAAAAATTCTCTTCGTTCTGCTATTATTTGAAAAAAAAGGGATTAACAAAGTTGCAATTTTGGTAACATGCTAGGAACCCCCCCCCCCTTTTCACTTCTAATTAGCATCTCTACTTACATGGATCTTTGGGTTCCCATCTGGTCCCACATTTCACAGATAAAGCGTTATCACATTGTTTTGTTTCTGGATTCCAGAGAGTCGGGAAAGGACATTCAAACACTCCTATAACTCCTTTCGTGACCATGGAACAGTCTACGTGTTGAGCGCAACTTCCGGGATGAGGAAGTAGAGCTGTGGGCGTGTATTTACACATTTCTGTATAGGGATTGACAAGTGGTTTCTTGGTGGTTGGTTTGGGGGTAAGGGGTGTTTTCGTCGTTGCTTTCTTCTCCGTCATCGATGGCTGTTTCTTTGAACCTGCCCAATATATTATCTTAAATTGAATATTTCAAAAATAAACGGACATATCAATATGCAGGGTTATAAAATAAGTTTTTTCGTTGCTCTCTCTCTCTCTCTCTCTCTCTGTGTTTTAGGAATTTTAATATACGTCATAATGTGCAGATTTATGCATTTGAAAATATTAACACATGTACATATGTACCACACCTATTAATAACCTTGAATATAATACTTGGTTTTACTTTATAAGATATATTATATTAGTATAATTATGTTCTTAAAGTATCTCATACGTGGAATTACCAAGAAGACCGAAACATAAATTATAAGTTTGGATCAAGACTTATATTCCGCATGGTCACTGATGGAATGTTTCCAATATTCGTTGCTGTCTGCAAACCAAAATCGTCTCTTTTGTTAGCTCCGCCCACCAAATCAGTAATTGGTCGATCTCAAAGGTGGGTCGTTCCCTACATATGACTTTGACATCTGCTTATTGGGAGGGGGTGGGAGCAAATATTGATTCAAGAAAATTTAAAGGATTAAGTTAATATATCATTGAATATATTGGAAAATCAGTAATCATGGTACGATAATGTGATTTACTGAGTCGGACGTACATGTAATTAGACGTTACATGAACTCGTTTACTTGTATTTGAATTAGACCTAGGACAATTAATTAGGAAAAAAGATGGGAGGACACGATGTGTTCAGAGAACAAAAAGTTGGAAAAGTTTTAAGGTTGACACCCTCTGACAAGAGAGATAATTCTCACTAAAATATTGACTGAAAGTGTTTTTTCTTTATAGGAATGTGAAGTTAAAAGGCTAGCTATTTCTTTCAAATATTGTCTTGCAGTGCAAGGTATAGTGAAAGTATATGCACTTTAATTCTAAATTAATTCTTTTGGAAAATTGTAAGCGGTAAAGCAAAACTTTATATGAGTTAACGGAGAGATGCTGATCCTTAAAGTTAAAAAATAGTTAAAAAAATAAATGTTCGTGAGAATGATCAATATGTGCTTATTTATGCGAATGGATCGTTACATGTACGCGATCATCGATCGGCTATCAGCACACATAAAAACCAAAACGGAACTCATGTTATTTCTTGAAAAAATCTCTATACGGGGACCAAATAAATGACACACAAGAACACGATTTTCATACAAACGTGATGATTTTCTTTTAATTCTTTACGATGGTTTAAAATAATAAATCTTTCCATGATGTTTTTCCAACATTTGTTGCAAGTACTTAGAGGATGCGGGTATTTTTGATTAAATCGCTTCTAATGTGTTGACACGGTGAAAATGACAAATTTCAATTTAAATTTCAGATATTTAATTAGTGCAGAGTTCCTTTAGATTTTGCATATTAATTATATAAAAGGATAAAAAAAAAGTCGCCTTCAAAAGTAGAACTGTGCTACAATTTATATATTTATTTTAAGAAAATTTAATGAAAAAAAAACTATGCCACCAAAAATAAATAAATAATAAAACGTGATAAAACCGACGAAACTACTTACAAATATCCAGGTAGGATCCAGAAGGCACACACGCCTGCATCATGTGGTTGACCACTGTGTTGGATGGACACTTGAATTCGGCAGGTTTACCCACCACACACATCCAGAATTTACTACAGTCCGCGGGGTCAGCCCTCCACATCCCGAGATCACATTGGGAGGGGAGTCCAGACACAGCACCCAGGAAAAATAAAGCACATATTAATAATATCATTGTCAAAGGTCCCCCTTCAGTTCTCAGTAGACGTTTGGAGTGCTTGGTACTTAGTAAGAATAATTTTAATTATTAGATATGCTTTATGGCTTGATGTATCTCTTTTCCTTGCGTAGATTAGAATGAATAGAAAGGGATGGTGTTGAAGGGGTAAATGGCCGAGTCGGTTGTAGAGTAGGTAATAAATACGACCCCATTATCAAAGTCCTCCCCAGATTCCTCCAATACTTCTCGATCTTTGATCAAGTGACGGGAGACATTTGGGGAGGGTAAACATATGCACCCATGTTTACCCAGAGATACCTGTCATCTCCTCCCAGACTTCATCGATATGTATCTTTAATGTTAATAGAGAAAGAATTCTGTCTCCAAGGCTTCATGTTTGCGAGAAATTTGCTATAGTGACACCGTTAATCTTTAAACAGGACAGAGTACTGATAAACTAATGTTAAGGTTCTGTCATCTTTGATAAGGTTATATAATTCTTTTGTTTTCTGATTGAATACTCGTGTGTCCCTGTACGACACGACTACTCTTTCTGTCTCTCTGTGTGAAAGCAATGTTCACAAACTGACAAATTGAATTATACATTGTATTATACATTAATAATTTAATTTTAGTTGTAACACGTCATTTGATTGGATAAAAGATTTCGTTTATATTGTATAACACTAGTTGAAATCCCGCGCAAGCGCGGGTAATTGAATTTATACCACTACCGACAGAAAATACATTGTAGTTTCTACTGACAGCCTACAGGCTTATAGCAGGAAGTAATACGCTGTTCAAAATCCCGCATGTGCGCCCCCCCCCCCCTTTTGTAAAAGCCTGAAAAAATAACAATTTCATTAAATAATGTTTATTGTGAAACCTGTTATACTATCTTATTTCATTTCCGCCAAGGATAAAAGCAGCGAATATGCACATTTTACTGATAGTTTTTTTTTTTTGAAGGGGGGGGGTGTAAAAATTCACAGGTACTCGGGTCTTGGTTTATGAATATGTATGTACCTTTTTGATATGTAAAAAATGTACTTTTAAATACCTTTTTTACATATCAATAAGGTACATACATATATATAAACCAAGACGCAAGTACCTTTGTAAAAATTAGCTTTTTACGCCCTATGAATAGGCCGAGTATTTGACACAAAAGACTGTATACAGAAAAAAAAAACTGAAATGTATCGATTAAAGCACAAAATTTTACAGCTTTAATTGTATTTGAGCAATATCTTATTCATAAATTTCTCTTTTCATGTACATTGTAAGCAATTTTATTACGAAGTAGAAATTGTACTTCGGGTTCGTTGCCACGATGCTCTCACAGTGATGAATATACTACACATTTTACCAATAAATTTATTAGGAAAACCTACTACATGTACATATATCTAATAGTCTTTCGATATATAAATATATTCACAACTTATAGTGTTATCAATGATTTACCATTATTTCAATGACCATTTACACAATGACATCAGCTTTTTTATGTTCCTGCAGCAATAATCGTCTCGTTTTTCTTTTTAACATCGGGCTCGATGCTATATGATGTTCTAGAAGCTTCCGTCAATATTAAGATCGGTGAATGACAAAAATAATTTGCACATTTCCCTTTTTAATCGGTTATCACAACTTATTTCTTTTATGTCATTTAAATCAAGTTTTGATTGAATAATTCAGTGATGACGTTTTATGAAATAAGTAAAAGATTGATTGTTGTCAGTTTCATTGAAAATTGCCAGAAACTTAGATCCGCCAACCGGAAACGCCACCGTACTCATGTTTTTGCTATTTCATGGCTTTTTATAGAAAATAAAAGTAGACTTTTAATTTAATGCACGATACTTACAATGCCAGTGAAATCTAAATATAGTTTACGGACATCATATTGTATCTAGTGTATTCTTAGAGGAGTAAGTAAAAACTCTGGTACATCGGTTTCGGAGTTTATTTGCAAAATTTATAGATTTATAAGTATCTATTAGATAAGTTGCCTACGTCACAATGAGTTACGTCAAAATAGATATAAGATTAGACTGGTCATTGCTTCTCACAATTAATTATTTTCACTAAAATATAGTGAAAATCAACCAATCAAACACAGTGTTAGAATATTGGTGACCCACACGTCATCAGCGTACTCAAATACTAGTACTTGCTAATTCACAGTTTTCATTTAGAAAAGCATCTTCGCAAGCCAAGGGTTTCCGATCCGAAATCTCGAGTAGATTTCGGATCGGAAACCCTTGGCTAGCTAAGATGTTAGAAAAGAATTAATGACTTTTACTGAATTAAATTTAATTTTACTGGAGTAATAATATTCAATGACCATAGTAATAATTTTACTGCAGTAAAAATATTTTTTTGTGGAGTTAATTAATTGTGAGTAGTGTGGCCAACAGTGAACGCAAGCATCGTGCACATGTATATAAATTTAAATATATACGTAACGTACAGTTCCAATAGCACTAGAAGGTTTAAGATATAGATACATGTATATTGGAAAAAGAGTGTGATTTCGATACTTCAGAAAAAGTAAATAAATAAATATAAAAATGATAAAACGCGCCCAATGCGAGTAAATTTTTAATAATTACAAGACTTTTAGGAGTTTAAATTGAATCAAGAATGGTCACGTTTCGGGAAACGTTTTATTTCATAAAACATAAAGACAACCAGAAATACATTTATTAAAAGGAAGAGAGAACGTATTGTATGCAAAATTTGTATTTAATGAATTCACAAACACTATCAAGCTAGCATTTGTCAAGTATGAGACTAGAATGACGAGATAAATTTGCGAGTCAGCGGTGAAATATTTCAAACTTGAAAACAAATTTCTTTTGAAGGTGTTTGTTATCAAAACCGATGACAGTTTCTCTGCTTAAGTAATCAGACTTCTCGGCCAACACATCAAACAAGTCACCAAAACCGGATATAGATAAACGGAGAGAGGGCGCTGTCCTTTGCACGTCGTTACGTTGTTGGAAACGATATCCCGGCATTTTACCAACATGGTGGTTATCATCAGGAAGCAATTTCAGTTAAGGGGGGGGGGGGGGCTAAATTTCAGTTTGAGTAACTACCAAACAAAAATCCTTGACAAGCAATAAAAGAGACATTACACATTGTACAAGTAATTACTGAGGAGGCACCTTACTACAGTAAGCAAATTCTTTGGGGGAGCTAGGCATGCACCATGCACCTCCCCCGTGCCCCCCCCCCCCCCCCCCACACACACACACATTACAGGCCTGCTTGTAGTAAAAAAAAACTTAATTTGGAAAATGTACACATACAAGTATGTACAGAAAATATTAGCTTCAAATTTCTTGAAGTATACGACGTCGACAAACAGTTCTCCGTGAAGAGACACAGGTGCATCTCTATAGAGATCAAGATTTGGTTAAATTAAAAGAAAACATTGTATATTAGATAAATGCTTTAGAAATGTCTCCTAATTTAAATTGGTTTCAAAGAAGTAATTTCTATCCAAATACCATTTAGATTCAAAAAAAAAAAAAAAATTTCAATTTAATTCAGAGGCTAGACTGCAGGCCTGTAGGAAAAAAATTCAGTTTGGGAAGGGGGGGGGGGGGCGGCATACAACCAGACATTTTTAGTTCTGGGGACACAACTAAGCAAAAATTCCCCGTGACGCAAAAAAAAAAGAGGAGGGGGGATTGCACTTAGTATGGAGGAGACACAAGCTTAAAATAGGTATGTTTTCTATAGTATACTATTATACATATACTTTATATATCGGCCAAATTATTCCCGCCGGTGACCCCCGGTTCCTACGGTCATTTGTGGAAAAAACTTTTGGTGCTTCAAACTAATGAGTGAATTTATTTATATATAAATTATAATCAGCACCTGGGCCTACATTCGTCTTCCTCAATCAAAAGTTCAATAACGTTAACAATGTCCCATTGGTTATCATTTCATATGTATGCACTTCATATCGTGGGGTGTGTCACTAATGATTAAGTTGATGTTAATTACTCGATCTCTATTGCATCTTAAATAAAATTCAAATGTTGCAGTTGATTGATAACTTTTGGATCACCATTTTTTTTTATTGGGCAATAAAGAATATGTAAATTCTCTTTTTTATGAATGAGAGTTGTTTAGTGCATTTTTATTTCAAATATACGAGCAATATTATGAAAACCAGTGTTCCACTGAGAGAATGGCATCATTTTTTCGACTTTGAGTGAGAGAAAAAAACTTTCTGTGCGTGCATTATGATGTAAAATGAAATACATTTTTCAAGGAAATGCTTGTAAATGGATTATATGCATTTTTTGGTATTCAACTTACGGAAGACCTATAAATAAGGTGGAATCAAAGTTACAAGTTCCGACGGGGGGGTGGGGGGGTGGGTGGGTTTAAACACCTTATGGGATACCCCTCTCCCGTCCTAAAATCAGAAAGTTATATGCAATACAAAAGCTGAAATTGAAACAAAATTGGGAATCAAAATGGCTAATCGTGTTGTGGAATTTATCATCAAAATGGCTAATCGTGTTGTGGAATTTATCAGTTAACAAATAGGGCTTTCAACGTTTCTTGAAATTTCTCAGGAAGTTACTAATTTCAATTTAAAAGGTTATAACACAGAAATGTCACGCATTAAATAATTAAATCTGTGTATGTTACTGATCTAATTTGTTCTCCCTGTCTTCGCCCCAGGACCCTGTGGTTTAATTTATGCTTAGAGTTTCTTTTTATAGGGACAATTAATGTTTCTTTTGAATTTTTAATGAATTTCCGTTATATTTATAAAGTGATACAATGCTTGTAATTTTGACTGGGCTTTTCTTTTGGCTGATTTTTCGCAGTTAAAAAAAAACCGTGAGTGTGCAAAAATCGTACATATTTTTCTCTCTCCATAATAATGTAATTCATTATATTTAAAGAAAATTTTAAAAACAGTTCTGGCTATGATTTAATGTATTTTGACACTAATATATAAAAAGAACAAAGGTAATGACAAAATATGTTGAATTTCGTAAGTTCAAAAAGAGATCACCATTTAATTCATTATTCTCCATATGGAGTTGACAACGGTTTACAGAACTATAGAAGTGAGAATGATTTAATTACAACTACTTGTGACCATGCTTAACCAACACCAACCAATAAATAAATAATTAAACCTTGTTATATAGAACTCGATGGGACGGAGAAAAAACTTTGAGATATCTGAGTATTCGAGATATCAAGGGTAAAATACTTATAGAATATGTTATTGGGACTTTCAAGTCACATCCACATATCCATGGTATTCGAGTTATTGATGTTCGATGTACCGAAATTTAAATAAATAAATAAATAGATTTAAAAAATAAATAGAGATAATTAAACAAAGGTATTTATATGTATTCAACCAACTTTTTTTTTTTTTTCATTTTTATTGATTTTGACTTAATAAAGAACAAAGAAAAGAAAAGAATTAAGATTATTCAAAAGAATTTTTTTTTTTAGAAAGTAAGTGCACCAAACTTCACAATTTTCCATCTTTTAACATACAATAAGATTCGAATATACATATATTGCATAATAGGTGAAGAGATGATTCACCCTGTCTTTAAATAGAGATCATGGCAGTAATGTTTCGATTCAAAATTTAATTAAAAATTAAAACTATGACACTCCTAGACAGAAACCCGTCAGAGGTTACACTGAGCGCCGAAAATTAATTTAACTGACTAAGATATATAGTTGTCAAGAGCTATCACGACTTATTTCAGTCAAAATGTATGAATTTTCTGTGTTTAGTCGCTGTGTATATTGTATACAGCTGCAAACTCTTAATGAGGACTTAAAAAACAAACCAAAAACAGGATTTAAAATTAAGATAAACTGGCATTCTTTAAAAAAAATAAAAGTGGATTTGCAAAAATGTTTGAATGAGGATTTTCATCACGTAGAAACAATGTTAATTATGGAGAATGTCTCTCATTTATTTCCATAACACACACATGCGGTGATTGTTTCGACTCTTTCTGAGACTGAGAAAAAAGAAAGTCTTGTATTATCATTATGATAATAAATGGTATAACAAAATCATTTATGTTCCATGTATATAATATACCATGTACCTAATTTATTCTTAATCATCTTAATCATCATCAGTATATGGCTGAAATACTGCCGACTCAACAACAATCGATCAATCAATCTTACACACATTTTATATGTTTTCCCCAGAGCTTTAATGAGCCATGACGGAAAGCTATGAAGTCAATATACTCTTCACCCCAAATCTCGCATTCTTACTGTCAATCTGTATTGTAACAATATCTAAACTGCTTGTGTGGTCCTATTTAACTTTTCCATGTCCTGAAATACATGTAAATTTCATTGCATTTGCTTAATTGAACAAATATACAAACGCTGATAAAACAAATCAATAATTTTATAGAAAACAATCAATAAAATTAATAAATAAATTAATACTGTTATCACTGCATTAGGGACGAACACAACACAGTAACAAAAGCTCTCAAGTTTCAGATACATTTTATGTATTCTATACTAGCATTCTCTCTGAGTTAATATCACTTTCCCATTTCAAAACTTTCACTAAATTTGCACTATTTTCTTGAAATGACCATTATGCCCTTCGCTTCGGTAACCGTCTGGGAGGTATTCTTCTTTTTTTGTTACCCTACAAAAGAAAGTGATCCAAAATTTTCAAAAAATGCGCCAGTACCGCTTTACTAGGCAAACTATTGCGCATGCGTTCACGCCACATTGGACATTGCGAACTGGGATAGTTTTGATAAGCTTTGCGAGAACGAGGGTCCAGCGCTGTGACTAAGACGTGACGTCGCTAAGCCGTTTTGAATTATAAATCTGTTATTAAGTAGTGCCGTACTCGCTGTTGTCGGTGGAAAATTGTAGTTGCTAAGCACGGTAGGCGTGGGGGATTGCAAATAGCGACTGTTACCCACAGCGTTTTGGTGAGTTTGGAATCGCGGATTGACATATGCCTGTGTCGGATTAACTTTCATTATCTGTTGCATAGCCCTTTGCTGGAATAGTTGGTGTTGCATATTATGGGACTGCTGAGTCGGAGAGGGTTGGTTTGAATGAAATCCTTGAATATTGTTTAAAGATTGTGGTTGATTTTGATGTTGATGATTAAAAGAACGCTGAGTTTGTTGATGTTGCAACTGATTTTGTTGCTGTTGTTGAACAAGTTTCTGCTGATGAGAATTTTGAAGCTGGCGTGGGACATTTGTCTTTTGCTGTTGATTCTGGAGCTGTTGTTGATAATGTGGTTGATTTGGATGTTGTGATTGCTTTTGTTGTGGGGGCTGATTTTTTTGTTGTTGATGTTGCTTTGTGTTGGGAGTCATATGTGAAAACGTTTTCTTAGCTTGTTGCGCATTACGATTCGCTTGCTGATTTGCCTTTGGCTCAAATGCTTCATTTATTCCAAGGATATGATTGGAATAGCGTTCCATTGCTCTCTCGGATTTGGAGTGTATGCTTTGCTGCGCAGGAAGCTGGCTGGCTTTAATGTCCGCTATTTTTTCGCGCTTTGCATCTGCTACCACAACCTCTCTCCTGAAGGGGTTATTTTGAAACGCTCTACCTACCTGGCTAGTTCTGGGTGGTGTAGGTCTTGGTGGATGTTTTTGACCTATTGCTTGTCGAACAGTTGAAGGCTCATTGTAAAGTTGGGGTTTGGGATATGGTCCAACTGGAAGTTTTTGGACAGGTTGTGGTCCATGACTATGTGCTCTTTGAATTGGTTGAGGATATGTTCTAGGTTTAGGAAGTTGTGGCTGGGGTGGACCTTGTTGTCTGTATGGAACAGACGGGCCCTGTTGTGAATTAGGAAATGGACCAGGCCTTGGTGCATTTGGTTTCTGAACAATCTGAGGCACATTTTGGTGACGAATTGGCTGTGGTACATTGTGGACGGGTCTGGTCATAGGGGCAACAGCAGCTCTGTGTTGCTGTTGTACAGGCGGGAGGGGTTGCACTTGGGGTGGTTGAGAGTATGGCGGTCTCTGCTGGTTTGGATGCGGATGTGGAGCATGTCTTTGAATGGGTGTTTGTTGAACCACTGGTTGTCTTGGCATATGCTGAACTGGCTGAACAGGTGGAATATGTTGTTTTCTTGGTGGACGTCTTCCAGGTTTAGCTCTTACTGTTTGTTGATATTGTGCAGGCTGTTGTGCTTTAGAATACTGAGGTTGAGGAAGATTTGGATATTGTACCGGCGGTGTCTGATTTATTTGTGGATTGGGAATACTCGGTGGTTGTCCTCTCATTTTACTTTGTATTTCACTTATGAATGTCTGCAACGAATTGGGGTTTTGTGGTGGCGGTTTATTTTGACTTTGTGGTTGATTATAAGGTGGACCTTGCCGTTGAGGTGGTACCTGTTGTGGCATATGAGGTTGCTGTGCACCATGGAAGTTGGGAACTTGTTGTGGAGGATATTGAGCTTGTGGTGGATGGTTAGATGGACCGTAGTTTTGAGGTGGACGTTGAGGTGGAGGATTATATTGTGGTTTCTGTGGAGGAGGTTGGTACTGCTGTTGTTGGGGTGGAGGATTGTTGACCGGAGCCTGTGTCTGTGGTTGATTTGCATGTGGAGTACGTTGTATTGGCATCTGAGGTTGGGAGGTGTGAGGTGGATTTGTATGATGGGAAGCTGGCCCAGTTGGTTGATTTGGCTTGCCTTGAGTTGGTGCGCCTGGTGGCTGGTTGATATGTGGGGCATGCTGAACAGGTTGATTCTTTGGTGCATTGTTTGAAGGTGGAGCCGCCGCAGGTTGTTGATTATTTTGATTCTGGGGTTGATTGATATGAGGCTTTGGCGTCTTTGGTTGAGCTGGGGGTTGCTGATTATTTGTTGGCTTATTGTTTGAATTTTTTTGAGGAGGTTGGCTTGCTTGAGGTTGATTGATATGCGGTTTGCTCTGTTGTGGTGGTGTCTGCTTTGAACCAGCTGTGGGTTGAGCGTTGTTACTGTGTGACTTATGAGATTGCTCTGTTTTCTTTGCGTGGTGTATTTGTTTAACAATTTCACTTTTTCCCATTTCCCCTCGATGCATATGGTGAACAAGTCCCATTTCAAAGTCGATGGGACGGCCACAGGTATGGAAAGCTTCATCATATACCTGTCTTTTGCCAGGTTCGGGGTTTATACATCGTCCATGGAAAGCCACTCGTCCCGCCTGACAAACAACATAGAACGGGGTGTTCTCACGTCCTCTCCAAGTATTTATTCCATCGGGAAGACCGGCACAAGTTGCATACCGGATGTGACAGGGAGCGCAGTGAGCATTTCTGCAAGACTGGGCAAGGTAGTCACCTGAAAGATACAATAGCTTAATTAGTAAAATTGTAAGATTATCTGTAAAAAGATAAACGTTACTAAGTTTATACTACATAACGTTAGACACATGTAGTTCCACTTACATGGATCAAGAGGCATTTTCCTTTGACCACAATTGACAGTTGTGTAGTATTCACAACTTCCAGTAACAGTGTCATAGACCGTTGGATAAGGGCACTCCCTCAGGTGCTTTCCCCACCAGTCCTCCTTAGGGTCGGCTCCACAATCATAGTACTGAGCACAGCGGGTGGGGTGAGGAAACCGCTTGGTGGATCCTGGTCTACATGTAGGCCTCCAGGTGGATTCACTGAAGGGTGAATAATGCCTGGTTCCAGGTGATCTAGCACCTGGGTCACCTTGTGGTGCTTTCTGAGGTAATGGGTCTTTGTTACCTGTCAATATATTCGTAAGTTTTTCATTACCTGTCTAACACGATATTCATTAAATACACTGTATGTTTTATGATTATTAGAATACCATACTTCCGGCTATTTTATTAAACTAACAGGAATCTTTCAAATTCGTTCGCAAAAGGGATTGATTTTATGAGTATGTTTATTTTTTTTTTTTTATTTAAACAAATTACGTTTGGAATTTGTGCTCTGCCTCTATTTGATTTCTGAATCGTTCATATTTCTTTCCTAGTGTAAGACAAGTCATTAATAAGTAGCATATATAGCTCCTCCCTAAAAAAGTTTGTTTTATTATTTTTATTACTTTAATGGGAAGTTAATGCTGCAAAACATAGCGTTATGATGCTAGAAAAAAGGAAATAGAAAATAACAAAGGTAATATTAAATTCACCATTGTTAATATCCGGACGTGCATTACCATATTTGTAACTTGTCAGCGTAACATCACTTTACATAACTTGAAGTGTCATAAGTCTTTTAAAACTTTTCTATGCACAGACATGTTAGTCACTCTGGTGTCATACGAACACATCCTTTTGGAAAGTAATTCCAAATATTAATTAGAATGAATTAAATATTCGTAATTAAAATTAATGGGTTTAAAATTGTATCTGGATCAGCTTTATCATTCAAAGTGACTTCAGCCTTAAAATTTTGAAAATAATTATTGATCCTTTTAATAATGTATTTTAAAATTATATCAAGGTGCCCGCGTTACTGATACGTGTTTCTGACTCTACACTAATTAAAACAACTGACTGCTTGTTTAGTGAGCTCTTAATGAAATTTAATTTACATTTTCTGTCGTCTCTTGAAAATTGTCGAGAGGAATTATGACAATAAAATCCATCATTTTATGTCAAGGTATCTATTTAAAACTGTTTTTCATATAAACACAGGTAATAAGTTTAACATAGTTTTTTAACAGAAATATTTGATAAAGACTGCTACATGTATATTCTTTCATTAAGATGGATCTTTGCTTTATTTTACGTAAAAACATTCTCCGTTATATCTTATCAAACAAAATTAAATTTCAATTTTCAAATAAATAAAAATTTCTGTTTTAAAGTTTGTTTATTGACTTTTCGTATAGTATGAGAAAGAAATTATTTTGACTCTCACCAGCTTTTAAGTAGACGATTCAAGATTTTTAATTGGATATAAAAGAAATGTACCATTCTAAATAGAAATTTACCTACAAAGATTGAAGTTTTTTTTTAAAAATTATTTTTATTAATCAAGTCCATTTTAAATATTCATTCAGTACATGTATGCTTTTATTGTTCTTCTTTATCTGTATTTGGTACGTAAGTTTTTTTTTGTACACTGATGGGAGTAAACAGTTTCCATAAATTTGACTAATGTGTGAGCATTAAGCTTTTACCAAGAAAAAAATTAAGAGGTTATACAAACCCTGTGTGCACTTGTCCTCGGGAGATCCTACGGGAACACACGAGCCTATTTCCTGGTTCCACACGGTATTCGGACCACACTGTAGTCTCCAGTCCTTCCCCTGACCACAGAGGTAATACACTCTACAGTCCGATGGATCAGGCCGGAACTGTTGTCCAAGAACTCCATCACATGGCTTCTGTGTGACAACGATTTCCAAGCACACCGAAAAAATCACGATAAAAAATCCGAAAGGAATCATATCAAAGATGGCGTTTGATCCAGTATGATGTCGCACATACGTCCGACTCTTCGGAGCAACTCTGCCAAATGATTGCTGGTTAATGTAATTGACAGTCTGTTGTGGATTGCATATAACTTTTTTGAATATATTATATCCACCTTGTTTTACATAATTTAAGCTCTATTTGTATGCAAATGAGATGTCATGTCAGACGACGTCACAAATATGGTCGGGAAGTACTAAAGTATTGAAATTTGATGTATAAAATAGAAATAGTGATAGGTATTTCTGAGTTTTATTAACATGTATGTTATACATTGGATGTCAAACACAGAGTCTTGAAGTTGTCAAGGAAAAAATCATAAATAAGCATGTTTGAATTTCTTCCTTTATACAAATTTACTGCAATGTCATGCAAAAGGATTTTGCGAGCTTTAAATGAAAGTTAGGTACACCACTGCGTGGTTTAAACAGCTGATGGTTTCTCAAACAAGAATTGAAACATATATTACTCGTATACTGTATTAATCATTTTTAACAACGTTGTGTTTGACATCCACTTGCTACTCTCATTATTGATATCTGACAGCTGCATTAAGGACCCTCTATACACTGATGAAAGATGTTTTTGGACTTTGAGAAAATTATATAGTGTAAAGAAGGATATAAGGAAATTAACTAATTCATTTTCAATATAGGAAGCGTGCCTTTTTTATCCAGGAAAAATCTTCAAAGACAATGAAGTAATGATAAAGAAAAATCGCTTTTGCTTACTCAAATGGAGAAAATACAGCAAATAAAGTTTTCAACTACTCTATCTTGCTCTTATATAATGTCTAGAATGCTTAGATTTATTTTGAATTACATCATACAAAACAGATTAAAATTTATCCTATTTTGTCTGAAATGGTGAGTCAGTCTAACTACCCAAAAGTACCCCGAAATTCGGGTGAAGTGTAGAGAGGGTCCTTAAAATGTTATATTTTTTTGTGTTTACATCCTTATTTGCATTTGAGGGGGTTAGTTTTAAGTAGCTGTTGCTATCCTTGACATGTCTTGAGTAATGGAAGTAATGATAATATACTAGTACACTGAAATTTCACATCTTCACACATAATGGAACTAGATTAGCCCTTTTAAAAAATATCATGCTAATACATGTAACTATAATTTTCAGCAATTTAAATGTCTTTTGATGTCCTGCTTTTAAGAACCCCTTTTCTGATTTGTCCAGCGATGGGTTGAGGAAATGTGATGCAACAAGAAAAAAGTGTGGAGTGTAAAATGACTAAAGATACAAATTCCTTCTCAGCTATGTTTTAAAAGAGCTAGGTTCGCGTTATGCATAAAATGGCCCTGTCCTTATATCAATTAATTGACTATCACCCTCTGTCCCATTTCATATATCAAAATAAAGTAGAGACTTTGTTCTTTCATTTCCTGTAATAAAATTTCTTTTTGAGAACCCAGGTATTGGATATCAGTCTATTAGAAAATGCAATGTTCTTGAATTTTGCAGAAAACATGCGTATTTGACTATCTTCAGATTAAAATATGAGCACAACCCACGATCCAAAAATTAAAACATGTTTTATGATCTTAAGAAACAGATCATTCTTTATGTAATTGCATATTTTGGATCAGAGGTTGTGCTCTATATGAAATATTGAAAAAATACTTCAACTTTTGGCCATTTTTAAAGGAATTTACAGGATATGAGGAAAATGACGCATTTTATGACGTCATAATACATTGACTAGAGAGAAAATTACGTCATGTTCAATAGGTACATGGTCACCAAGGGTCCAAGTAATAAATACTGCATTTTCAACCAAAACTGAGCAGTTTCGATTTTTCTGAAATTCTCAGGGCCAAAAGAGGCCCTAAGTGGTTCTTGCTCTTTACGGGTAATGTTAAACATTTGTAGAATGTTAACAGCATACGGCGCACAAATGCAAAGAAAACATAATTAACTTATAACTTACAATACAATACAAGAACAAAATGTTCAGTAGGCTTGTTTGACTTCATATCTACAGTGACTGTAATCATTTGATTTTCTAAATTGTATTGATTGGAACGAATTTGTAAGTTGCTGAGATTGATTTATAGCTTATCATTTGTTTTACACAAATTTAAAATGACCGTGCTACTAATTATAATTTCAGGGACTATGAAGAAAAATTCTTCGTAAAGTAAGTAATGCACCGACTCTCTTGGTTACACATAATTTGTCAATTCCAGCAGGCTACTGATAAGTTAGATGTTACAGGGTATCAACAATCTCGTGTAATTTTAACATTTTGTAATTCTGTGATCAATACAATGACTTTTTCTTGACTTTACTTACATGTACAAATTTGTGCCATTCTTTTTGTACTGATTAATCTAGTTACCCTGTTTTATCTGACTGATCAAATGTGACCGGTCGACAAGGAATACTTGCACCTTCATGGCACCTGATCCCACCTCTGCTTCTTCAGAGGTCTCTGTTTGTACTGCTCTCATCTTTACATTGTTTTAATCGATTTGAAACTTGATCACTGTCCGTTATATAATTATCTTAACATTTCTATTTACTTCATAAGCAAGATAATCTGGATACATGTACTTCTAGTCTCTTACAAGGAATCGAGCTTTTTAAGTAAATCAAATGTCAAGACAACCGCAAGGAATGAGACTTGTAAAGTTAAGCAATCAACCATTTCATGATATAAAAATATATTCAAAAATAAATTGTGTCACTACATGTATGTACATGTACTTACGTGTAGTTTAGTAAATAAACTATAGGCGTTATTCATTATAAAAAGTGTTAATGCTTTTTAAATGTATATACAAATAATTTTCTTGCATGCAATCCCTCTGCTTAAAATAAGTCTAATAAATATACTTAGAAAATTCTTTTTTTAACATGTTCATTCAAGACTGATATGCATTTTGCAACTTTATGAAAACGCATATCTGGTAATATCACAAGGTAAGTAAGTTTTCTGTAATTAAGGTAATATATGGCATAATAGTTTTATTTTTAATTATTTTGTATATGACATATATTAATTGAATTAAAATTGAAAAAAATGGCCATTTATTCATATTCAAACATATGTTAAACATTTTTATTAATACATCATTAAAGGTATTTTTAGACAAAACAATTAAAATGTCGGAGATACATACATAACGCAGACTTGTGTCTAAATGAATATCTTCATACATTTTAATAACCTAATCAAGAGTGAGTTTTTATGATTACATAGCAAATAAAAAGCATTGAAATTGTGTTTATTTCTCCTTTTGGTAGTACAGGGTGTTTCTAATATATGTCACACATCTGAAGGCAGAAAGAAAAATTACACCAAAAGCTTCATAATAATTATACATTTTATATATCATAATCAACAGATATTTAAAATTATTATTTTAAGTCAGAAGTATCCAACATTCTCCATTTCAGTTTCTATGGCAACGATTTCCTAAAATGTTATTCTCCAAGTTTTTTCCTTACTATTGTCCTAAATAAGTTAAGAGACTCCTGTTCAGAAATTTCTCATCACTGCTTTGTACGTTTCACAGAATACTTACCAGATTCTAGCTCTTTAGAACCCTCAGAGTGCATATTTATTATTTTATTTAAAGATGCATTTAAATAAATGTGTCATTTTAGAACTACCGGTATGTGCTGACGTCCACTTTTTCGCACTTTCTTTCAATCTTGCAAACTTTACCGTCTCTGAATGTCAGTTGGTTTTAAATGCTGCAATGCTGAAATATTGTATGCAGACACACTCAATTCAAATCGAAGATTTCTAAATACACTTGATACACTTACATTGTCACAATCCAATAAACTCAGATCTGTCTGACTTTCTTGAGGTTTTTTTCATTGATTGACTTTACTTTGACAATGTTCTCATTTCTTCTTGATTTTTTTTTCAGGGGTGGGGGATGGGGGCAGGATTTAACTGTCTTTCATCTTTAAATTGTATTTTGTTCAATCTTCTTAATTATCCTTAATAAATGAAAAACTAGACAGCGCTTTCTGATCTGGATATTTTTCTTCATTACACCCTTTACAATATTTAGGATATCATGCTTCTAATAAAAGTTTACAAATTAAAATTGTTGTTGCTAGTTGTGCTCCATTTTGAGAACAGCTGAAATTATGACGTCACTAATTACATCATCAGTTACTTCATGGTATTATAATTTTCCCGACATTTTGCATTATCATAATTTTAGATTAATATGGTTGTCTATGGTATTTTGGTATTTTTGGTATCATGGTTGATATTTAGATTATGCCCATTTAGATGTGTTACATATATTATGAAACACCCTGTATAGGAATCTTAAGAGATCTATGCTAATACAAAATTATGCTAAAATTCAGTAATAAGTTAATAAAAACACACAAAAACTGAATTCGATTGTAGAAACACACTATGTCCCGTAAACATAAGTTCTCTAATTAAGATAATTACATATATATTCAACTAGATATACATTAACGGACGTTTGATTACAGGCAATAAAGGATGAATTTGAGGAGCCACATAGAAAACTCGAGTTATATTTATTTTGAACAGTTGTATTTTAAACAATAGAGAGGAATGTATTTTATCCGTATGTTAATGCATTATTCCCACCCTAAAATTTAAATGAAATATCAAACAATTTCTTATATGTAAACTGGATTATTTTTTAGAAACAGTGGTGCATTTATTTTATCATTATAAAAAAATATTCTGTGAAGTTAATTAATGTTAAATAATTTACTGATGTATATGTCGCAGTAACTAATAAACACTGTGTACTGATGAAGACATTTCTGATTGCTAACTGTTTTGTGGCTTTATAAAATGTTAACATATGTACATGTACATTTCTTAGGAGTTAATGAGAACGTAAGAGTTTATTACAGTCACTGTGTTAATTGCCATTTGCTAAGTTTAAAACAGCTACTTGTTTCCAAAACATCGATCATTAACTGATATAATATATATATTTTTCAATGAGGTAAAGATTTGAAAACAAAATCTTTCCAAGTCTAACTACATGTATTAAGGTAAAAGAAATTCCAGCAGAAGTAGAAATAATCTGACTACTTTTCGGAATACCTATTCAAGAATTAATTTTTCTGTCATTATTTCAAACTGGATTTTTATCATAAAAAGAAATTTTAAGATAATGAACAGTAATCGTGCTCAAAAGGCCAACACTCAATACAAACTGAGAACAGGGGAAACACAGACCACTCAAAACATCAGAAGTGGGATCAGGTGCCAGAGAGGAGTAAGCAGCTCTATCTATCGACCGGTTATACACCCGCGGTGTTATTATTATGTCTTAATGGAGAAATCCGTAGATTATTCAGTATGAAAATAGTGGCCTAACAATTTGTTTTATAAAATTTCATGATCAGTCAACATTCGACCTAATAGTCGGTTGTATTTGCAGAAAAGGTCATTGTATCGACGATAGAATTTGCAGTTGTAATCAGTATTAATACAGTGATAAATGAAATGCACATGAATTAGGTAAATAAGATCATTTTAGCCGTATGAACGTTTGCCTTTATTCAGATATGAAAAATCAAACCCATCCTTAAAAGTGTTAGTAAAATAGTTTACGTCATTTACGTTAAACCGAATATTGATAATGCCTGTCACATTAAACCAGGAGCAACATGACTGTATATTGTGATTTTAAATAAATTGGGAAAATCTCTTAAGATAACATCTGACAGGGTAGATTAGAACTCCAACCAAATTTTGGTTGAGCTTGAACGCTTATAATTTTCATGACATAGTTACCCATTGAACTGAATACAATACTTAAAACAATATATATCATTGTCTTGTGGTTTACACACTAAACTACCTGTATGTAATAAGTGTGGCTGTCACGTCATACTCAGTGATTAATGTTGACGGTTCTAAAAATTGTCTTTTATTTTGAGCGATTGTATTTTTTTTTTTAAAAATATCATCAAAGATGTATTTGAATGTGTTAATCATTAGTTTTTCAATTTGGGAAAAATAGTTTTGTTAGTTGGTACAATGAAATAAGGAGATAACGAACAGTATTCTAGCACAAAGTTCATTTAAACAATATAAATCGGGAGCAGAGCAAACACGGACATCCAAAAGCATCGAATGCGGGATCGGGTGCCATGGAGGAGTGAGCATCCCCTGCCCACCGGTCACACTTGTGCTCCTTGTCATGATCGGAAAAAAGGAAAAATCCATAGACAATTCAGTGTGTAAGTAATGGTCTTACAATTACATGTAGTATGAAAAACGTCAGTCAGCATTTGACTTGATAATAGGCTGTATTTGCTGACAAGGTCATTGTATCGACCACAAAAAATCATGCATCATTAAAAATATAAAAACAATGCCCAGCGGGCCAAACTAAAAAGAATTTTTCCGATCCATTTGTTAGAATAAAGTCAAGTGGGTGTGAGATTTCTGATGTTAATTTTTCCTTCATAATAAAGAAAATGTTGTTGGGTTATGAAAAGCATTGTGGTATATTTACATTTACAGATGGTGTAATTGTATCTACTAATAAATCCAACAAAATTGTCTTATTGTTACGTTTATCTTCGAAGTTGACAAGATATGCAAGAAATTAGTATTGTTTTCTACGCCATAGATATGTAGATATATAAGGTATATAAGGAATAATATATAAACCCTCCAAAATATAGTCATGAATAACATAGAATTTTTAAACGTATTGTTTTCATCACTCTTTGGACATTTAAATTACTTTATCTAGAAGATTTTAAACATAGGAGGTGTTGCATGCCTTAAATCATTGGTGAATTTCTATGAATTTGTTTATGATACATGGCTATGAACTGAAATTATTTTTACATCCGAACTGAATGCTTTTTGACGACCAATTAATACATCATAGATAATTATATCAAGGAAATGAATATATAAATTCACAACTCAAAAAACCACAAACAAATTAAATTTCTGTCTTACTCCAGTAATATCGTTTTATTCTAATTAATATTAATGACCTGTTTCTTTGTTGATTTTTCTTTGCCTATTGAGGAATAAATTATTCTTTTCACTTAAAGAAATGATGTGAGGGTTTTTTTCTTTTTGAAGAGGTTTAGGGAATAAACAGCATAATTCCAGTAGGAAGTAAAGATATACACTAAACATGTTTAGGACAACAATTGACCAACACTCATTAATTGACACTTGTTAATTAAAATAAACCATAGGACGAGATGATTTACAATCATTCTGGAAAGTGGGATTTCCGACATACGTTAATTTTGTTTTGTCCACACGTCTCATTAAGTATTTTACATTAGTATACGAGGGTTGTCAATAAAGTTCGTAGACAAATGCTATGATTTTCTGAATAATAATCACACTGTCAAATGTATACGATATTATTTCAATGTAGACCATGAATTATAAAAGTATAAAAATGAAAACAATGCATACCATTTCACGAAAGTTATACAGGTGTAAATTGATTGTATAAGCAAGCCGCACGGCACAGACTGACCTAAGCCAGTTTTTCATAGCAGCCATGATAACTTTAAAACATGTATATTTTGAATTTATATCACATATCCTCGGACACATGCTATTTTTCTTTATTATGCTACACTGCTAAGTGTGTTCGATAATATTTACATATAAACCATAATCATGATAATTGAATAAATCTTTAAATTCAAAACAATATACAATAATTTACGAGAGTCCTCAGTGTAAACTCTTCGTATACAAAGACTGAAGAGTCAAATCCAACGTTACGCTAGATTTCCAAATCACTGAACTAAATATATTCCGGTAATTTTTAGTTGTTTGAATAATTAGTTTGTCTCTGACGTCGATTCAACCATATTTAAATGCGATTTTATGACTGGACGCTGTTCCATTATGATGGCCGACGTTGCTTTTTCCGTCCTGTTTTGGAACAAAAATTCTTGGGTTTTTTTCTTAATATTTTCAATATCAATAAGCGATACTAAAGAGATCAGAAAATGACAACAACTGCTTTATCTTTAAGGACAGCGATTTTTACAAAAATATTGACTCAGACTTGAAGCAACCAAAACCAATCTGACTTGGATTTTGGTAACAAATATTTGGGTATATAAAAGCTAAACAAGGACCATTTAGTTTGACAAATACGTCATCGTCCACGGACTTTATGGACAACCCTCGTATATGTATTGATTCTGTATAGATTTTCAATCCTACGTAGTGTATGGCAAATACAAAAAAAATATATATTTTTTCCTTCCATAGAAGCAACGTGTATTTAGGTTTAGAATAACCATTATATCCAACAATCATTCAGAAAGCATCAGCAATAATTAGATGTATGTAAATTAATACATTAAGCATTTTAAATAAAACCAACATACAAAAGAGGTCCTTCACTCTGTCACTGATAATGTAGGTAAGAATACAAAGTACGGCTAAATCACGTACATTTATATTTTGTATTACATTGTATTTTAACAATAATTTAATTTTGTTTGTATTCTAGCCTCTGATTGGAAAATATCCAAAAAGGAACATAAATTATTTCTGTATAACCTGGTTTGGTATGGGGACCCCCTCCTCCGACAACCAGCTGAATTATCTGTATCCATACAATCCTCTCATTTCCAGTCCTCGGGATTCATGGAAAATTCCAGATTTAATAAATGTACCTTTAACTTCAAACAATAATTCGATCTTACCACATGTAAACAAACAACAAGGCTGCTAGGCCTATGTATCAGTTTTTACCTCCCCCCGCTTCCCATCACCTCCGTTACTTCCGTTACTACGGTTGTATTATTGAGAGGCAAATTTGAACTAATAAAAAGCAACGAAATTTTACACCCATAGTTATTTAATGATTTTAAAATTAAATTATAAGGAATGACTCTAATTCTTGGCCAAATTATTCGAGTATAACCTGGTTTGGGTCAGTTTACGCTGTTTTATAATCCGAACTCGAATTCAATCAAATCTATTGCCATATTTACAGTAGAATGACCTCATTAAAAGTGAATAATTAATAAAAGGACAATTAATCAAGATTTATAATTAAGGCAATTAATCGAGGTTTTTAATTGCCCAGCCCAGAATATTTCGAGTTGAAACAGTAGTCTGTTCTTGTATTGATTGAAGCTTGTCTGGAAACTATCAAATTATCTATCTTTAAAACCAAAGTAATTTATTTTTAACAATACATACACTTCAAAATAAAACACATTAGATGATTCTGTTAACAGTGCTTAACTAACATCAAGAATCATAAAAAAGAGAAATGTAAAGACTGAATGAAATTGTGTACGAATTAATTTATTTTGGATCTAAATGTAAAACGTTAGAATAGCGAACAGTGATCAATCTCATAAATCGTGAACAGGGTAAGGGCACGGATCCCGGGAAACTCCAGAGGTGGGATCAGGTGCCTAGAAGGAGTAAATATACCATTGTATTAAGAGTCTTAATTTTTGTATCATTAATTCAAAATAAAATTAGAAGATGTCTATACAGGATGTAACTCATTTTTATATTTCAAACGATAATATAATGTGTCACTACTCAGTTGTTCCTGTCATCTGATTTAATGATATTTTATAATGATCTAATTATCAGCCGTCAATTATGACAAATATTCGCTTTTGAAAATGTATTACAGTGTAGGAAATATATCAAAACTTTCAACATCAATTATTTTTTAAACTGGCGTTGAGTAAGGTTTAAAGTTAAACCATACCTCATTTTTAGTTATAATGTCTAAGTTTATAGAATATGATATATTAAATTATTGTGATATTTTGGATAAGAAAGATATGTTCTGGAATGTTATCGCATTAAGTAAATATTTTTTTTTATCTCTATTTTACTATTCATGGAGAAAAAATATTAATTCTCTTCGTATAACAATGAAGTATTATTAGCTATTCATGGAGAATAAATTCTTTGTTTAAATGCTTTGAAACCCCAATAAGTTAATCTTTTAATACTTCTCAATCAATCATCCTTCAGATTATTTTATATTTTTCTGATAGTAAAATTTATGCGATCATGACAAGATGCATTAAAGCTCTGTTCTTGAAAGACAATATTGGATGAATTTTAGAAGACATATAAGAAACTTAAGCCATAAAACCATTAAATTTGATGAGAGTTACGTATTATATAGTCGTGTACTTATTTTAATTTTCAAATAAAAATCAGTAAACGACAGTTTATAATAAGCAATAGACAGAAACGTATTATATTCTGATGTAAATTCAATATGATTTAAAAAAAATCAATCACTTAATGTTTATAAAATTTCAAAAGAATTATGAATTTGTTTTTTAAATCACAGCATTTTTGTTATAACTATGATAAATATTCCATGACGAAGATCATATTATACTAATTTTTTTCTCAGATAGCAATACATTACATGTAATGATGAAGACATTTCTGATTGCTAATTGTTTTGTGGTTTCATAAAATAATAATACAGTGTATATATGTACATGCATATTTCGTAAAGGTTATTAAGAAAGTGAAAGTTTATAACAGTGTTGATTGTCATTAAATAAGTTTATGACTACTTCTTTTCTAAAACATAACTTACAGATATTTTCAAATATTTGTTTTTTCAATGTCTTTAGATCTGTTATTATTAGCAGACCTATTATTGTATTCATATGAAGCAGAATTTGTTCAAAATCTTTTACGTGAAAAGAAGAAAACACTTGCCGTGACCTTCAACTCGACATTTAGATATATCGACGACGTATTATCAATTAACAATGGTTATTTCCATTCCTATGTCTACACGATATATCCCGGTGAGCTTGAGATAAAAGATACCACAGAGTCTGACACATCTGTTTCATATTTGGATATTTTATTAGAAAAAGACGTTAATGGTAATCTAACAAGAAAGCTTTATGATAAACGCGATGACTTTAACTTTTCAATCGTCAACTTCCCTTACTTAAGCAGCAATATACCCTTATCACCTGCATACGGGGTTTATATCTCTCAGTTGATTCGATACGCTAGAGCATGCTCTACGTAAGAACAATTTCTAAAACGAGGTAAGTTATTGACAAACAAGTTGATGAAACAAGAATATCAGCAGTCTTGTTTAAAGTCATAATTTTGTAAGTTCTATGGTGGATACAATGACCTTGACTGCAAATACAGTCTATCATTAAGTCAAATGCTGACTGATTTTTTTTCATTCCATTTTTTAGGCCATTATTTACACACTGAATTGTCGACGGATTTTTCCGTTATTTCCCGTTGATGACAAGGAGCACACGGCGGGTGTGATCGGTCGGCAGGGGATGCTCACTCCTCCCTAGCACCTGATACCACCTCTGATGTCTTAGAGGTCCGTGTTTGCTCTGCTCTTATTTTGTAATGTTTAATGGACTTTTGAGCTCGAATACTGTTCGTTATCTCCATATATATCATCTGAATTCAATCAAAGGTTTGCTCTTCAGATAAAGGAGCTCGCACGGCGGGTGTGACCGGTCGGCAGGGGATGCTCACTCTTCCATGGCACCTGATCCCACCTCTGATGTATGGAGGTCCGTGTTTGCTCTGCTCCTATTTTGTATTGATTATGGACTTTTGAGCTTGAATACTGTTCGTTATCTCCATATATTTCATTTATGTTGATTTTAAGAATACCTGCTCAATATCTAATATTTCTGTCAAAATTCAAAACTGGATAATTTTCTTTGAATATAATAAAACATACATAGTATGTGACAATAGAAAAAACGTGTATTTTCTTTTAACCTAATGTAAGTATTATTTCATTTTTTTTTGTATGGAATACCGATAATCAACAATGCAGTGATAAGTAAAATACACATGAAATCAAGTTAAACGTATAAAAGCATGTCATTATTGAAATCAGATCTTTATAAAATACTGTATGTCGGTAATATAAATATGAAATTCGATAATCTTTATGCTTGTCCACTAATGAGTAATATAAATTATGAATAAATTGGGGAAAATCTTTAAAGACAATACCTATGAAATAAAATGAAATAATAATGAAATAAAACATGAAGTTAGCTGAACTTGAAAGCTTGACTGTGTTCGTGACATAGTAAACCAGTGAGCTGTATACGCACCATATATATAGCATCGTATAAAGCTTTAACTTGTGGCTTGTATACTGTTACTCGTATGTGATGAAGTGTTGATATAATCTTCAATGATTTATACTGACTTTTCTTAGAACTGACTTTTAGTTGAACAATCTCCTTCATTTAGTAATCATCAACAGGAATGTATTTTAATGAATTCATTTATATTTTGTTCACATGTTTGAAATGATGTGGTCATCGCCTTTTCCTTCTTTGTTTATTCGTGCTGAAAATGTAATATTCCAAACATTAGCAATGGAAAATAAGATTTTTTGGCTCGATGCACTTCCCTTTGTTTTTTAAACATTTAAATTCGATCTTAGCGGGCCAAAAAAGAAATCCCTGAGTTTCAACAATGTCATATGTTTATGTTGAATTTTTGGTATTAACGCAAACTTGTTGGACCCTGTAGAGGATTTAGGTACATGTATATGTATGGAAATCGTTTGAAATCTTCTCAAATGTTTTGACAAACATATACTACATGAAAGAAAATAGTAAAATAATAAATCTTTTTGGTTTGTTTAAGATATGGTTCTAACAACATATGTAAAAAGATTATTTTCTAGACCATATAGGTACAAGTATATTTAAGGAATAATAATCCCGGAAAAGAGATATATTAGTAAATGAAAGTATCAGCATATCTAAAATGCATTGACTAAGGATAGGTGATAGAAATACTTTTTTTGAAATATCATAAAAATGACAACTTAATCTATGTTTGAAAAAATAACATAAATAACTTTAGCCTTATAACGTTCCATTCTTCATTCATGGAACCTCAATAAACATAGTAATGACATTTTTGAGGGGGGGGGGGGGGGCAAAAAGGAGAAATTTTATCTCAAAGAAAATTAAAATGAAAATATTGAGATTTGAATTATGCAACATTTACGAGCAGAATAAGTCAAAGACTATAGAATACATCTATAATTTTCTGTATGTAGCATGCATTCTAAAATTTTGCCCAGATTTCAAGTTAGGGATTGCATGCATAAAGAAAATTGAGGATTTCTATAAATTAGTTATGATTAATAAATGTGATTTGAAATTGTTTGTACATTCACACTAAATGCTTTTTTTTTTCGAGAAAATTAATACATCATAAACCTACAATTCAGGAAATGAATATATAAATGAACAATTCAGGTAACCGCAAACAAATTAATTTTTCTGTCGTACTCCAGTAATATTTTTTAAATTTAAATCGGTATAAATAACGTGCTTGTTTGTTGCTTTCTTTTTTTTTAAAAGATTGAGAAATATATTATCTTGTTTACTTATAGAAATGATTTGAAGGCTCTCTCTTATTCGATGAAGTCGCGGAATAAACAACATTATTCCGGTGTGAAGTTAAGGCATGAAAAGTATACAGGTCAACAAATGACTAAACAAAATTAAGCGTTAATTTACGTAATTTAAATGAACATTAACCATAGGATGATATAATTCATGGTCATTCAAGAAAGCAGGGTGTCCGACATACTGATGTTAATTTTGTTTTGCCTACTGCGTTTCATATAATTATGTATTTTAAGTACATGTATAAGGTATTCATGTTCAGATTTTATAAAGTTTGTGATCCATTTGATCAGGAAATATAGTGTTCAGTTTACATATCATCTGATATTCAACACAGATAACTTTTGAGATACTCTATGCTTTTTTGTATCAGAAGCTGTAGCGGAAAACATGTATACTCCTGGATAATCTAAGTTGCAGTTTTTTTTTTTTTCTAGAAACTGGCACAGCTTTTAAAATCTTTAAATGTGGAAATTGCTTTTAGATTGAATTTCACTGTCACGACGTTTTACCAATACTTATTTAAACAAATACTACAAAGAACAAGAATTTTAATAATTTTCTGTTTCTTATAAGAGCCCGCTAGCATAGGGGAAATCAGAATTTAAAGACAACATGCGCGGTTTTAAGCATGATTTTAAGTATAAGATTGTATAAACCAGCATTTAAACTAGCACTACATGTTCGCAAGGGAATTTCTTTTTCAACAGTTTTATCTTGCATTGATAGCAGATTGTCAGCATTATTATCTTACAAAGAAGCATACCCAACTTCCAAAGAGGGTATTTTATTTGTAATCTTTAAAGTCATAAAAGTACAAACAATGATCAACTCATTAATAAAATTGCTAAAAACTAAAAAAGAAAATGAAAAAGGTCGACTTCCATTAAAATTATTTCCTCCATTGTCAATGCTAAATTCAAATTTTATTGATAGTGTTAACTTATTTCATCATGGAAAACATAGGATCAGCAAACCAATATGCATGTCTTGCAATCATTCAGTATGCATCACAAACATGTGCAAGTATATAAATCAAAACGCTGAGCATTTTAATAAAAACCAATATAAAAGTATGGTCCCATAACTCTTTCATTGAAAAAAAAAATGTAACCAATTGAAGATTTTTTAGTACAGTACTGCTAAATCATAAACATAAATGTGTTTATGTATCACTAGTATTTTAACATTTCAAAAGATTCCAATCGCACCTGTTGACATATCTGTGATAGTCTGAGTAAAGAAAATATAAAAAATAAACATTTGTGTAATGAATTAATCAAGCTTAATAACTGCCTAACCCAAAATGTGTTCGAAGGGAAACTTGTATTGTTGGAGTACGACAGACAAGGAAACTATAAAATGGACCAAAATTAATTTTAAAATTTTCACGAATCCAAGGACTTTATTAGTCCCTTAACGGTGAAACCAGAAGGAACTATAGGTTTCTTTCTCTTTTGTCTGTTTGTCTGTCTATCTGTACTTCTGTCTTGCTGTCCATCTGTCTGTCTATCCCACTCAGTTTTCCGCACTTTTTCCTAAACGCTTGCAGATATTGAGCTGATTTTTGGTAAATGAGTCTACCTTAATTAATTATAGACCAAGTCTGCATTTTGTTCCGCTTTAATGGTTTTTGGTGGTATGGCCTTTTTAATATTTAAGGGGAACTAAATTACACTTGCCGGTAGTAGACTAGTATTGCTTAAGCATTATTCTCAGAAAGCTTGTTTCATAAGAATTCTTGAAACTGCAACACATTTAAGTGGATGCCCTGTCAACAAGTTAGTGATTATATGAAGTTTAAAGGATTCAACATGACGGAATGGACTTGTATACTATTGGTTTTATATCGATATATTTTTTTCAGACTCCAAATACTTACATGAGAAATTTCATAGTTATGTAATAAATGTCTTAAAGTCTTTGTAATAAGACGCATTTTTTTTACCCATTCATATAATGTGGTATGATATATCATTACTAAGATGTCTCTGTCATCTGATTCAATTGTATTTTTAATGAACTAATTATCAGCTGTCAATTGTGACAGATATGTTTTATAGTGTAGGAATAATATTTGAACTCTCAAGATCAATTATTTTTTAAACTGACATGAAGTAATGATGAGCGATAAACAACACCTCATTATTAGTTATGATACAATCTGAATAAGTTCATGGAATACGATAAAACCACATATCTTTGACATTTTAGGTAATGTCGTCATATCAAATATTTTAAATAAACATTTTTCATTTTTCAAAGAAAGTCATATAATGAAAAGTTTTCCAGGAAAATTTTTTATTTATAAACCTAGTATATGGATTCTCTTTGTTTGGTCGGATTATAACCATTTAACGGTAGCAGTACCTAGTTTTACATATACATTGAATCCATTTCTCCTTGAACAAGTTACTTCTGTCTTTAAAAAGCCATCCAGGAAAGTAAAATCTTTAGTTTGAATGATGCCCTGAAATTTATTAAGATTTTTGTTTGGTACTGCATTTTTAATTCTCTTAAATGTAAACTGTTTAAATTCAGTACAAACATGCACCTATAGATGCCACATCAAACAAGTGAACTGAACTGTACACCTGTTAATGATTCTAATTTATCTTTCTTAAACAATGAAATAGTTATTCTTGGTATATTTTATGCGTGAAAATGCATACTAATATATAATTTATTTTCTGTTTAAATGTTGGAAACCGCCAATAGATAAATCATTTTTAATGATTTTCAATCAATCATTTTTCAGATTATTTCATACTTTTCTGATACGAAAATTTTTGAAGCAGTGAAAATTCTTAAACATGCGTCAGAAATCAAATTAAATGTGAATTTAATAGAGCAGCTCAGGTGGGTTTCAGATGACAATGAGAAAACTGAGTTCGCTGTTCATTACAACATGTACACTTACATTGGTCTTTTTTTCAGAAAATAGGCTGCTCTGACAAACTCTTTTTAAATATTATTATTAACATTGCCCAGTATCATAACATGGTTAAACAATAAGGATGTTAATGAGCTTTAAAAAAAAAAAAAAAAAAAAAAAAAAAAAAACAACAACAACAACAACAAACCAACATTATATTAACCACTTTTACTCACAGACACTTATTAGAACACACAGACTCATTCTTCAGATAATACTCTATATTATTTAAACGACACATGAATAAGAACCATGATACCAATGTAACAGGTTTAACCTGATTGAAACGTTTTTTCAATAGGATCATTCTTTTTCAAATTTGACCAAGAAAAATTTAAATGGCTATACCTTTTTCAATATTTTACATAAATTTAATGCGATAATGGCCCCAAAAGACTTGCAATTTTTTTCTAGCATTAAACTTGTAAAAATATACGGATTCGTATATATTTTTTTTCACAGAAACAAGTGCCAGTTGCCAATCAAAAATGATGAAACATAAACTTCATAAACACAAAATTTAAGAATAATCAAGTTGATTTAAAAAAATGGAAAGGGTTGGGAGGGTTGTTTAAAGAACCAACTTTTATCTAGACTTTTACCAAACCAATCTGGCTTTGATGTCCAACTGCCTCCCGAACTGATACGGAGGCTGTTCAAACACATTGATGGAAAATAAAATTAGAGTTATCTCGCTTGCCCCAATATGCATAAACAAAAAATGGGCATAAAATTATTTATGAAGATATAACATTATAAAAAGCTTGTTTGTTAGTAATTGGTAATTCATTTAAAATAAAATTTTCAAGATGAAAACCAAGTCTTTTGCAAATTGATTTGTAAATATGTGAAATGAGGTTTGTGTTCACAAAAATTATACTTTTTCACAACCAACAAAACCATGTTGAATTGTTTCTGTTTTTTGTTTACAAAAAGGTCAATTGTCCGAAGTTTTAATTTTGATTTATACTTTTTTCAACTAAGAATAATTAGGTAGAATTCTATGTAAAATTCTGTATTGTGAACATTGAAATACAAATCCTTTGTTGCTTTCAAAAAACATTTTTTTAAAAACATCTTTAGCACAAATTTCGTACATCTACAGCAGATATCTCAATTTTCCACTTATTTAAAGATTTTAAAAGAACTGTTTCCTCTGTGTCTAAACTATATACATACATACATACATACATACTACATACATACATACATACACACACACACACACCCTCACACACACACACACACACACACACACACACACAAACACACACATATATATATATATATATATATATATATATATATATATATATATATATATATATATATATATATATATATATATATATATATATATATATATATATATATAAAAGTCACATTAAGAGAAACCAACTGTGTTTTGATATCTTTCAAATTGATTCAATTTCTTTCTCTGAACTGTTGAACAAAGATTGTGGTTTCATGTTTTGTTGTTGTTGAACAGATTTTTTACGTTTGAAGTTGAATCTGACCAGAAATTAGTTGATGAAAATAATATTAAAAATCATTAACTATGGAATAGGAAGAGCTAGCTGTCCATGAATTTACATATGTTAGTTAAACTGAATTTTTTGCCAAAACTCCAACAAAAATGAATGAAGTAACAGTGAGGTTTATGTATGTATTGGTGCAATAAAATGACAAATCAAACTCTTGCATTCCCTCGTCTGACATACAGAATGAACATGACCTGTTCAGACAAAGCTGCTAAAAATGCGTTCCTGGAGCAAATAGGGAATAAAGTAATAAGTCGACTGAACTAGCAAAGCAGTATCCCGGTATATGCGCGCATGTAAGAGAGAACATCTCAGTGATTTTTTTTTCAGTCTGTAAAGGAAGACTTAAAAGCATATAAGACAACAATCCATCGTCCTTATACCTGGACATGTACTTAACTGTGGGGCACAGATGGTGGAATATATGCGGGGGAAATTTAAACTTTAACATAAAATCCGAAGGGACATTTTTCCATTTTATGTTTTAAAATAATTGTGATCCATTCAAATAAAAGCTCTTATGTGTAGAAGAGTATATCCTTAAAAAAGACAAAATGTACAACTTAATTCATGAAAAGTACATGTACAGTTATATTTACATTTCCAATGTCTTTGTCAGAGATAAAATTTCAAATGGTAAAAATACTTTATTTTTACATAAATCTACTGGTTCATCGATAGACGTGATGAAAAAAAAAATCACGTGCGGGGCGGGACAAATAGAGACAGAAGCCGGACCTGTAGCACGTGAATTTGCAGAATCAAGAGCATGTAAATATAAGGAATAACTGTCAATTTTTTTGGTTTCATGACGATGATCAATCGATTGGCTTGCGTGATAATTTTATGCATAAACGCCTTTGGCGTTTATGCAAATTATCACGTAAGCCAATCGATTGATCACATCATGAGACCAAAAAATTAGACAGTTATTCCTTAAATCAATTAATAAGGAGAGAATTTAATTTTGTCCACGAAGCAATGTGTTTAACCATAAATAACAATACTACAGCAATGACTCTGCTAGAATCGAATACAATTTCGCCGGATACAAATTTACCAAATTCAGCCCAATTTGGACTAAGACCTCTTCACTGATTTGTATTTTTTATAGGTTTTTTTGAGATCGATCAATGTTCGTTAACTTCACCTTTATCCATTTTGTATGGAAGAACGTCAAGGTTTGAACTATGAAAAAATGTACGTCAATTATGTATCAAAATATTAAATTCTATGCAAGCAGTACAGCTTCAGGATTCTAATAAGCTCAATATATTCTTAACCTTAATTACTTAGACAACAACTGTTGTTTTATTCCGTAATTTAACATTATTTCAATGCGTATTATGTCAACGCAGGAAGTATACCGAAAGACAGCTACATTTTACACAATTTTAGGGCACGCGAAAGTTCCTCCCTGCATTTTCATGCTAAGAAATTTTTCTTGAAAACACAATCAATTTTATTGCAATAAGATATCCGTATATCGTTGAACTTTTACTATCTTTATAACCGTAATTTTTTCTTCTAATTTTAAACTAAGTCTTGTCACATTGCAAACAGTTGATGTAAGTGACGTCGCGAATTCAGCAGAGAAGTAAATAGCGGAATTCCCATTCATCAAAACTTATAATGCTGTTTATATTTTAAGGCGAATGTGAAATTTTTGCGAATGAAAATATATTCTTAATCAGGATGGCGATTCTTTTCGGTACTTTATTGATATCCGACAAATGTAATTACGGTTAATAACTACATATTGAGGACGATAAGATTTTATATTTAGACTTGTCACGTGATGCGGCAGACACGTGATATAGCACATATACTTGCAGTATTGAGGTCACCTATAAATTTCACTAGTGCAAGGGCATAACCAAGTTAAAATTCTAAATTTAGAGTATAAATGTTTTCAACACGCATCGTAGTTTCTGAAAAGTGCTGCGATCCTCTATAGATTCTGCTATTTCATTGTTAAAATCAAATTTATATGACCACATTCTGCATTTTTTGCTGGTCAACGGCATTAAATATAGATATAATTAATTCATTTTCAAGATTTCACCAGGATCGCAGCACTTTTCAGATACCTTAATACTTCTAGAGTTTAAATGTAAAAGCTAACTGTGATCCATTGAGTGTATGCCCTTGCACTAGATCGATTTATTAAGACCCTTGCATTGCCCTCCGATGTACTTGCATACAAATATACGGCAGCGTCAATTAAATAGTAGATATACGGAATATATACGAATAAAATCATAAAAAAGACATTGCATCCAATGTTAATTGCCTCTTAAATATCTTTAAATAATATTTTATTTAATTATAGAATGCATTTTTTGTAGTGAAAATATTTCTTGATCCGCCACTTACTGCATACAAACTGCGTCAGGTTTTACGAAATGACGTCACATCGACAAGTGCATCGTGATCAGTGACTTGTTTATACCTTGCTATGTGGAATTTAACTTAAGACAAAACAGCATGTTATAGTAAGTTTAGATGTAGTTTGATGGTTTCCTATAGTTTAAAATAGCAAATTATTTCATTTTGTAGGGTTTTTAAGAATTGTTGGTTTTGTATGATGTCATAGTTAACATTTCCCGTACAAAATAGGCCCCGCCCCCTTTTTGTAGCCTTAACTGTGCTGCGTACTGACAAGTTGTGGATCCTAGCTTTTCGTGCAAATTGCACTTTGAGTTATTTCTTGTCTCTAAATTTTATTATATATATTATGAGCTTTCATGTTATATTGTGATAAACATAGGAAATATTCCTCACTTTCAGCCTAAAATTTACACTTTCTCTTGTAATATCTGAAAGTTGACATCATAGGACATCGATTTTTACATTCTTTTCGGAACTTATGAGATAACCCTGTCAGCTGTAAATAAAAGGAAGTGAATTACATTCATTATTCTCTTATGAATGTGATATTTTTCCACGCTGTTGTTTCGTTAAGATATAGATCAAAATTTTGGAACACTGTTTTGTGACGAAATATAGACTCTTTATATAAGAAATATGCAAGAAGAAAAAGGTTACAAAATTTAAAGTTAACACACATGATTATGTATATGTATAGCGTTGAAATTGTAGAAATCATGAAGTTTTGTGACAGCATGAACATTAATGGGTTTCATTTAATAAGAGTGCATGTATATTCATCTGTCAGGAAGAAATTTGACCCTAGTACATGTAAGCGCTGTACTGTACATGTCTCTTGTTCAATTTATAAGGTTGCTTCTGAGGAACGCCTATTCCTAGTCTAGTCTACAAACGTGTTAGTGGTAATATGATTAAAAATAACTTATGTTGGTAAGAATTTTGTTAAAATAATTATGCTGTATATTTCTTTCTTTGAACTCAATTGTAAGTTTTATGTATAAATGTATAACTTTGTAATCTTTGTTTTCCTTTCTACTTCCATTAACAGGGAGTAGCATTACATAATTCCGCATATTTGGAGGAAACTTGTGCAAATGAAACTGTTCCTGTTGGCGCCAATAAGAATGCTATAAGTACATATACTTAATTTTTATAATATTCGGTATAGCTTATCATTCAAGATTCTGGACAATTTTTTTTTTGGATCATAAAGAAAATTGATGTTTCAATCCTTCTGAGAGCATATTTCTGTCCCTCATCCGTAACAATTATCTTCATAGTTACATATTGTTACAGGCAACTTAACTTAAAGTCTGATGACAATTAAGATAGTCATATTAATATGCATTATTCATTAAAATGAATCCTTATAGACAGTGAATTTATATAAAATTGTAAGAGTGAAAATATATTTACCGCCCATTCCACCCAGCGGAAATTCCTTTATCCCCTCCCATCTTGAAGCTAATAAGTCAAAGGATCGGTTATTATAATGCATCACAGACTTGTCCGTATAATTATAGATCTATCACCTTTTTTATTACGATAATCATCCTCGTGAAATATGTATGAGTCAATAGTGCCACCATTAAAGCATCTTCTGCAACCATAAAGAAGTTTAAGGCTTAAATCAATTCTAATGGTTGATGTGAATTTAATTTCCTTTACAAAACTTGAAATATTTCAAAAGATTTATCACAATTTATTGCATGAACGTGATCAAAGATAATTTTCCTATTCATAATGAATGACAGTCACTGTAAGTAGTAAACAGAATTACCAAAGCTTAAATTGAATTTAAAGAACTGAAAGATTTCAAAGAAATATTTTTAAGGATTATTGAATTTAGATAATCGAATAAGTATTCTTAGTTAGATAAGAGGCTTAATATCCCTTACTCTTATGATGCGCAGTGAAAATCGGAAGACAAATAGCCTAATATGCCATATATGAAACAATGAGAGACTTTCTTATCCTTAGCCTTTTGGAGCCAATCTGATTTATTCAGAAGTTTATTTCATCTATGTAATTCCATCGTACATCAAAGGAATTTTAGTCACTTATTGTGAAATTTTAGTTAATATTTGAAGAGAGAATCAAATATGAGTGTGATAATAGGAGGTTACCAGATGCTTAGCGTTACAAATGCTGGTTTAGTCCTAGGAATGTTTCATTTGCTTGGAATGATCAACGGTTACAAATATTGTTATAAAGATGTTGATTTCAGTTCTATTCCTGGAGAAAGATATCTTTCTGTATTTGCAGTAGTGTCTAATGTTGGAATTCAGAGATGTGTACGGGAATGCATTTCTCGGAAACCAAACTGTATGGGTGTGAATTTCTTACGGAAACAATTGCAGTGTGAAATGAGCTCAATTGTTAGTTATTCTGAGTTGTCAGTTGAATACATAAGAATCGATTTAGAAGAAGTAAGTGTTTAAAATCTATCAAGATCACTGTAAGTTATTTATTCCATTTGAAAGCAGGCAGCAGATTTTGCTGTGAATTTATTTTTTGATCGCATTTCAAAAAAAAAAAAAAAAAAAAAAAAAAAAGATTTCATATGTATAATTCACTTGATAGTAATTTAATTTTTTTTTTATTTTTCATATTTTTAGAAATTTATTTATTTCTGGAATATTGTGAAATATAATGATATGAGAAGTGTACAGGTAAGTATTTTGAAGTAAAATCCGCTATTTTGAAGCTGGTTAATTTTACCAATATAAAAACTTTGCTATCAACCTTTATAGTTGAACAATTAGTATTACAAATACATGTACAGCTGTATACAGGTAATGATGAACGAAGACTATTGATGAGATTTGACTACAATTGTTTACAGATAGAGGAGAATGCTGGGTGTATTAGCTGCCCAGAAGGACAGAAATGCGTCCATTTGTCCAGTAATGCCCCACTCTGTCTTGACGGTAATACGATTTAGCGTTTCTTTAATATTCTCCTTGATATTATTCAAACGATAAAGTGCTGTCTTTGTTAATGAGGGTATAACTGTTGCGATATTGCAAAAAAATTTAAACATAATTAACGCTTAAACGAGCTACGTATTTTTTGCACTGATTATCCCCGCATTAAAAAAAGGGTGCATTTTATTGTTATGTTTATAAAGTATTTTTAGTGGGTAAAACTACCTAAATGTTATATTATTGATCTTGTACATTACATTGTTGAAAAATCTTACAGCTTAAGAATTATTTCAATCAGATGGCTTTATAAAAGCGGTCCCCAACTTATGTAATGTTACATGTAATAGATTGATAATGGCAATCGGTTTTCATAAGAAATAAAGGGGAAAACATTCAGCTGATGTAACTGTATATTGAAGAGCCCCTCACTGCAAACTTAAGAAAATAGATAGCAATAAGAATTGATAAATGTAAATTGCTTTCCTTTGCGTCATGGAGTATAAATATTGACGTATCGCATATTTAATTCATCGGGATTGTTTAATGCTTTTAACTTAATAATAATAGAATTTAGGGTGTAATAAAAACTAAAAATTCAGAAATAATAAGCTTAGGAGGTTTTTCCAAGAATCTCTTTCTCTTGCTGTTGTCTTAGAATATTGACTTTTATCTTGTAAGTTATGAAATTAAAAAGGATAAAATGTTTTTGATAATAGGTTCCTTTTCTTTTCTTTATTATAGATGAGGATTATCTCACGGACTGTACCTCAATTCATCGTCAAAATTCCTTGCTGGGAAGTGGAGAATACACTATTAAACTTCCACATAAGGAAAAAATCCGTGTGTATTGTGAGATGGAGACAGACGGGGGAGGTTGGACGGTAGGGTTTATAACTATAATTTTGGTGTTGTTTTTGTTATTGTTGTTGTTGTTGTTGTTGTTGTGTGTGTGTGTGTGATGTTTTAGTCAACTTTAAAACAAACGCCAAATGCTGCCAAGCTGTTATGCAAAATTAGAATACTCAATCAATTAAGCTACAGGCTTCTGATAAGAGAAATAATTATCATTAAGGATAAATAAATATTATTCCTATATAAAATTGTTAAAAATTAAAAACTCTATTCTGCCGCGCGAGGTATATTAAATTGCATGCATTTTAATTATAAATTAGAATTCTTTGAAGCAGAAGTTGAAGAGGATGATAAACATTTGGATTACTTTTCATGTGTATAGGGGTATAATTAAATGAGTAACAAATACAAGACAGTATAATTAGTCTTATCTGATTCATAAACTTTAATGTACATATCTACTTTTATATGAGCATTGTTAAACTAAAATTACATATGCTAAATCAACTTATGTATTAAAAGGAAGTATATCAACTTTATTCCAATCATTTTCCTGTAATCTAGATCTTTCAAAGGCGGACTGATGGATCTGTCAACTTTACACGTAATTGGACAGAATATAGAAACGGGTTCGGTAACATTTCTTCGGAGTTCTGGATTGGTATGTAATTGAATTTTAACTTTCAAATCAAGCAATATTGGTATATATTTAATATTCATGATAATGTTTGACTTATTTGATCTTTAAGGAAACGTCAACTTGTTTAAAATTCTTCGATATGGACGTTACGAAATGAGAATGGACATGGGCGATTTCGAAGGAGAATCTAGATACATTAAATACAGTCATATAAGCCTTGGGGATGAGGACACAATGTTTACCATTCATCTGTCAGGATACTCCGGTAATATAAGTAAGTACAATGAAAAAATAAAAATAACGACCAGTAGCCAATCACAGAAATCTTGTGAACAATACGAATCGGGAATAAAAAAAACAACAAAAAAAACCTACTAAAAACAAACAAACACCCCCCCCCCCCCGAAAAAAAAAAAACAACAAAAAACAAAAACAACACAAAAAAAAAACAAAACAAAACAAAACAAAAAGAGGAATCCCTGGAATCACAAGAGATGAAATCACTGCCTCGTTTACAAAAGAATTTACGCTAAGACCAACATCTACTTTTGCAATCTATTTCATTTCTTTCTTTGCTTAAATTTTGATTTTCGCGTGAAAAAGAAAATTCAGTTTTCTAATTTTCTTTGAGTATAATCACTTAAAATTATTAAATTGCTGAGACTTCAGAAGAATTTTAACGTTTAAGTCTAAGTTCTTTCATAAAACTGGACACAGGTGCCTCGGAAGAGTAAGCGTATCCTGTCGACACGTCACTTCCGTCTTGGGTCCTTTTTGTATTGATCACAAAATATTTCATCGTTCATCGCAAAATTGCGAATGTGTAATTTTGTAATTAAGACGTATCAATTATATATCAAATATATTATATAACTGTTTTTTACTGCGTTCACAGGGGACTGTTTCACACAAAACAAAGGGATAAACGGCATGCAATTTTCGACCTTTGACCAGGATAATGATCTCCTATCCTCCCGCAGCTGTGCAATTAATTATCCGGCAGGATGGTGGTTCAATTCTTGTCACTGTGCAAATCCTAATGGATTGTACCTGAAAGGAGAAACTGACATCTGGGGAAAAGGAATTACGTATGCTTATTGGAGGGAAAATTATTATTCTCTGAAATATACGAGAATGATGGTGAGAAGAGTTCTGTAAATGAGATAGAAAAAGCTGAAATACAACAGATCAAGCGATTTCAAATTGAACACAAAAATCTGAATATTTTCTCACATTTTCCATCGAGTTGAAGCCATTTTTATTGAGTTTATTTTCTTTTGATTGCAATATTATTATTTTGTAAGCAATACAGCATTAAAAGAAAAACTTTTGATATGTATACTGTAAATCAACTTTTATTCGCGTGCGAGAAAATATTTGCGAGTTTCGCGCGACCTACTTTGACTCGCAAATATTTATCGCCGCGAACCATTTATTTTGCTTTGTTTTTATAGAAAATGTTTCCTCAGTCGCGAAAATTAATCGTTGCGGACCGGATTCACTTCAAACTGACGAATAGCAAATAAAAGATGACGCGAATGATAGTTGGTTTACAGTATGCTATTGTATGCTAAGGTTTTCCACAATGAACTAATATTTACGATTGTTTTTACCAACCTATACTGGTATTATAATATATCATCATTACCGAGAATAATATATGCATTTATTTCATTTTAGATTCTAAAATACGTGCTGATGATAAAAAAAAAATACTGCTCTTAGAATTGCTTTTCAGATGACAGTACTTTATGATTTTTCATATTTATTCCTGAGTATGTTTTTTTCCCTATATTTACACTGAATTCCATCCCGGTCCGAGGGCAAATTTGTAAATAATTGTGGGTAAAGAAACTAATTAATTCGTAGCCTTTCATGATTTTTAACCTTTTGAATGAAGAAAATTGTTAATCTTTGATGTTCATCACGAAGTGATACATTTATTTCAATGCGGTCACCTACAATGTAGCACAATTGGACTTAAAAAGTTTACAAAAGAATTCATAGGAATTATTTTTAAGATTCTTCTACCGAACATCAGTCCCATAGTAAATAGTATTCCTGTATAATGTAGAGCGAAATGTATTCAAATCTTGGCTGGGAGTTTGGATTGAAAAATACAGGAAAGAGCAAGAGCCACTTAGGGCCTTTTTTGGCCCTGTGAATTTCTGAAAATTCAAAACTGTCTAGTTTCAGTTAACAAGGCCATAAATAATAATTGAGCACTTGGTGAATGAATATCTACTGAAAATGACGTAATTTTCTTTCTAGTCAATGCATTATGACGTCATGAATAGCGTCATTATTCACATATCCTGAATATTTCTTCAAAAATTGCTAAAATATGATGCAATTTTTCAATATTTCGTATACAGCACAACCGCCGATCCAAAATGTGTAAATATATTATAAAAGAATTGTTAATGAAGATTATAAAACATATTTTAATTTTTGGATCGAGGGGTGTGCTCATATTTTTATTCTTTGCTGAAGGTTCTCAAAACACCTGTTTTCTGCAAAATTCAACAACATTGCAGTTTCACACAACCTGTTTTCAATGCCTGGACTCTTCAAAGGAAATTCTGTTGTATAAACTGAAAGCACTAAGCCTCTACCTTATAATATTGTTGAAAATGGTACACGGGATATTAGGATATTAGTCAATAAATTGGTATATCTACAGGGCCATTTTATGCATCAAGTGAACCTAGCTCTTTTCCCTTTAAGAACAGAAATACCAAATTCAATGGTCAATCAAATAAATCAGTAGTATCCCCTCTATTGTAGAATCGATCGAATATTTGTAATTCTATAGTCACTAAGCCTCAGGTAGGGAAAATTCAGGAGTCAGTGTTAAAAAGAAATATATTTCTGAGGGGAAATCTTCTAATTATCAGCAGGGTCGCAATCAAATTAACCTGCAACCATTTCCTGTTGTATATTTCATTGTTTCTTTTATATTTTACTCTTTATAGCTAGGTTTTTGTTGACAACAGGGACCATAATTTAGCCTAGGACTGTGTGTAGGATTCAGTATAGAAATGATTAATTTGCAAGTTTTTATAAGCAATGAATTCAAATATAACCTCTGAAGTAAAAATGAAGACTCATTAGATGTACAAAATTTACTCGGAAATATATATTAAACACTTCCTTAAGAATAACGAGGCTACAACATGTATTTCGAAATAAAATTGCATTCTAGATTCTGGATGTTAAAATTGTTTATTCAGTCATTCTACAAAAAAACATGTCCAATTAACCATTTTTATGTCGCTTACACATTTACTGCTGTAACATCATAACTACATGTATAATTTTAGAGATCAGTTTTAACTCTAAGACTTAATGTACATGCAATATTAATAAACATCAATATTTAGCGATATTTATGCAGTTTTATGGGTTTTGATATGAACATGAATTAACGTTTAAAAACGTATTCCACCTCAAATCTTCATGTCGCTTCACTCATTCACGAATTTCAAGATGAAATTTTCAGCTGTGTGAGCGTTCCGAAAAATTGTATGGAATATTAAAAGTCTTTCCCTAGAAAAACAACTCCCTTCTAGCAAAGAAATGCACGGATCTTCTGTCATAGAAATTCATAGCATATCGCCGAAAATCAATTAGTTTCGGTAAAGATTTTGTTTAAAATTGCGTACAAAAATGCAGATTTCACACAGAACTGAAACTTAGACGAGAGTGACCATGGAACCTAATATGATCGATTGTAGTTGGGAATCCGGTAATTTAGACTATTACATTTTCGATATAAGTAAATGAATTAAACAAAAACTGTTGTCTCTCTTAAAAAAATAACTTCCATAACGGTAATTCAAGACTGTTTTTTGCGTTAAAGGTATGAAAGTTTTTTATCATTATTTTGAGAGCGAAGAACTTCATTCTTTTGATTAACATCTTAAAACAAACGTTAATTATTTCTATTTTCCAAAATGTGAACTGTTAATGCTAAAAATTAACTTACCTGACGGTTATCTTCCGTAACGATTTTTCTCAAAATTAAACTTAATACCAGACCCATGCGAGACCACAAAAATCGTACTATAGCGTTCTATAGGAACAAGAGGCCCATGGGGCCACATCGCTCACCTGAGAAAAAAAAGTGTGTTCTTTCCAAACCCAACTTAATTGGCAGTTCTACTGTGACCATATATAATCAAGAGGTGGTCAAACACATGGAGAACAAGTGCCTCAATGTTTACAATTGTTGAATTTTTCCAGCTATTGGTTGGTTAGTGTCTGGAATGGGTATATTTATATATCTGGTCATCATAAATGTGAGAATCAATCATTCTCTCACATCAAATACATATTACTGAAATGCTTTAAAAATTGATCAGAGAATATTGATATGAGCATAGCAGGATATATTTAAACTTCTATACTTGTTAATAAGAAGCATCTTTGTGCCGAGGTTGATTGACTCAGATATTTAAAAAAAAACTTGACCAGGAGGTCACCTTTAAAATGTTTGTTTGCCCTGTTCCGACTTGCTCGGGATGAAATTGGGTCAGTAGGTAGGTGGGAAATGTTTTTGTCCTAAAATATTTCAACCTAAATTTTGACAGGATGAGAAAATCTATAAATAAAAAGAAAAATATTTAAGAAGGTTAAAAAAGTTTTGAGTTGGTCATTTTTAGGCAGTCTGTCAGGAGAAGGCAAACCAAACAATATTGTAAAGATGGCCCGAGGCATTTTTTTCATACCTTATAAATGAAGAAGGACAAAAATGATATATCACTAGCTTTATTGGATGCACAGAAAAAGTCAACAATGGGGTGAAAACTGAAAATCAATCTTCATGTAAGAACCTGTAGGTAAAAATTGTTTTCATAAAGTCATCTTATACGACAGTTAAACCTTAAGTTTACAAAAGTTTAGATACAGTAGTGATCACACATCCATACTGAAACAAGGGTGGGTTCCATTCTAAACTTAACTGTATTACTGTTAGGATTAGGGTCTTTCCAGTTTCAAAAGAAAAAAATAAAATCTCATAAAATGCACGTCGTCATAAAAAGTGAAATATGTTGCATGACATATTAGCTGAAAAAAGTTGGCATAGTATGGAAGAGTTCCTTAATAGTGTGCATCTAAAACAACCCATACATGACCTTTATGACTAAGAATGTTTGCAAGGTAAATGCCCCCTACACTCTCATGATAGAGATAACTCTCCCTTTCAAAAGATTCACATACAATGGAAAGGAAGAATAAAGGATTAAAATTTATCAAAAGAATGCATCAATAATAACAAATGGGGGAAAAGGGGGATTTGAATTCCGGTGGTGGTGGTTACTTTATAGATTGTTTTTTCTGAAGGGGGAGGGGGGTCATCTAAAAATCAGTGGCACTTCAATGCCCTCTTTCCGTCTTGTAGTCATTTATACTGGAATAGCCCTCAATTTTAATAAAACTAGAGAATTTTTTTTTTAAAGAAGTACAAAAGGACAAGTTGTTTGACAGGTCCATGAAACAAACTCAACACAGTCTATATGGCAACTTATGTACAATCATGTTTTTTTTTTCTTTACATGGTGGTTACTTTCAACATGACATGCTCCACTTAAAATGTTACTGCATGCATATTCTTCATTTTGTTTTTTTAAAAGATGGTGTTATGTTGGACACCAAATTAACAGCTTTGAAATAAAAGATGGTGAAGAATATATTAACCACCAATGTTCTAAATAAAAACATGAATGAATTAAAAAATATCAACTAGTCAGTAGTGATACTTAAGTAAAAAATAAAAATAAATTTCAAAAAAAAGAAAGTACAAAGTAGACAATTAAGTTGTTCGATATGTCCATACTACTAAAGTAACACATGCTCAACTACAACATAAATCTTTTCCCTAGTGTTTACCTTGGACAGCACATTGTCTAAGTAAAATCTTGAATGCCTAAAATTTATATTCTTTTTTAAGATGGTCTTTAAAATTGTCGCAATGAAATAGAAGTCCCTTAAAAAAATAGGCAAGTGGTAAACAGTGGGCTAATTAAGAAATATAATTAAAAAAGATAAATGTTTAAAAAAAAGTACATAGGGAAGAAGTTGTTTGATATATAAACACACAAACACGAACTAAAAAATGGGCAAGTTATTTGACATATTGATAATACTAACTAAAATGCAAAATCATGGCATCTCTATCTCGAACAACACTTTTGCTACGTTTCTATTGTATGTAGGGCATTGGAGTTACATAGCAATAATCTTGGAGACCACATTGTCCCCTTTTGCGTATTCGACTTTTATCTTTGGAAGCATTAGCAAGAAGTTTTCCAGTTGATCTGGATCATGTTTAAGTTCTTCTTTTTGCAAGGATATGAGGAAATTCATAAGGGTGGAGTTGTAGGCATTCAATTTTATGGTGTCCACAGACGTTTTCACCTGGAATGTGGATGTTAGCGAAGTGTTCACCGATGAAACCTTTACTTTCATATTGCATCCTGAGCATTTAAGGAACTGAGACTTTGTTTCCGTGTTCTGCATCTTCCTATTACAGGACAGGCAGTGGGTGGTTTTTTTTGATCAAAATGTTGATTATCTCCCCTTCGGCATTCGCTGTTTGGGATTGTGCTTGGTAAGTGTTTTGATCTATTTCCTGGAAAGCACTCTGATTCTCGGCTAATTCGAAAGTAGTAGTTTTGGTTGTGGTGAGGGACTTGACATTTGAGAACAGTCTGGTTGCAACATTTTTAATGAAGAAGACTGCGTTGAGGCTGATTGTTGTATCGGTTGCTAGAGCATCCCACAGTGTCAGGGACATCATTCCTGTCTCATCTGCGATAGTTATGTCTTTTTTGTTTAGTAGAGTGCCCCTGACTTCCTGCACATTTAGTTCCCTAAGTTTTACAACTTTGGCAAGAACTGAAACCTGTTTAAAAGAATAAATTTTTATCAAGATAATGATATCAATAAAGGAACACATATTACATATCAAGGCTTTTAATGAAACTGTGGAGAAGACTTCAAGAAGTGAATTTATCCAGGTGAAGAGGTTTTCTAAAAAATTATTTCTAATAGATTAAGAAATTTATTATGATCCAACATGATGAATTACAGTCTTCGACAAATCCCGGGAGTCCGAAGCCTGGGACCTGGTAAAATTGAGAGCAGGCATGTGGAAACTGCATACTTACAAGCCTGAAGGGCATGTAAATTCTGAGGCCTAAGCATCCATATTATCAAATTAAATAATACCAATAACATTAAATGTACTTAAAAGTCTGATTTTTCATCTAAAGTGGAGCACCAAATAAAATTTTAACAACAGTTTATTCTACCGCGATTTCCAAGGAACTCTTTTGCAAAGGAGACACAAAAAGTATACACGTTGAAACAATACGCGACTTCCAAGGAACTCTTTTGCAAAGGAGACACAAAAAGTGTACAGGTTGAAAACAATATTAATGGTGAGACAATAGATCGATAGAAATGGATTTCGGATCATTTCCTTGGCATGAAAAGGCAAGCAAGAATAAAGTTAGTTGATAAAATTCTGGGCATGAAAATATTTGTTCGGGCTAGTGTAATAAGTGGTTAAACCTGCCCGAAGGGCATGTACTGAAAAAAAGATTTGGCGAAGACTGGAATTATTAAATTCATTAAAGAACTCATGTTGGTTTTAAATGGATTAAACCTTGCTAACAAACAGTGGTTGTTTACTAAAAATATCTCGTTTTCATAAATACTCATAATACACATTTAACTAATGATCTGACAATCAGACATGTCAAATCAGAAAAAAAATGGTCTGTCTAAAAATTTCCCATATTCAAACATCTGTATTCTAAACTGTGATTTTTAGTGTTAAGCTTGGTAATAGTATTTTAAAATATTTTACTTCCTTCTGTTCTTCAGGATTTAGCATATTTTTATCATTAATTCTGGCATGCATAGGCAGGGTTCAAAATTAAGTGGAAATAATTGCTATGCCCCCCTCCCACCCAATAGAGTGCAGTTAGCTTTCAGTGGATTTTTGACCTTAATTTGGCACTTGAGGCCATTGAGCAGTCCTTTTCCTGCCAACACCTACTGTGACATGGGACCTCTAATCCAAAGGATTGGTCTCCATGTCCCATAGTGGGATTCTAACCCGCAATGTATGTATCAACTATTTACTCTGTGAGTCTTGAGATGATAGTTACTACTGCGCCACACAGACAACTAGTTTGTGGAAGTTAGACAAACAAAATACCCTTGACTGGAGGAAATATTTACAAGAGTTATGTTGTGGCCTTAGGCAGGGCTTGAAATAATTGATGGCTTGCTGGTCTGGGCCAGAGAATTTTTAATCTGGGCTATTGTATTGTCCTCTGAGTCCTTTGGGTTCGCATTTTTATTATGCAAACAAAATTCATCCACAAGTCAGGCTAGTTACCTTTACAGGGTTGTGCATCAAAGTTCTGTCATTTCTTATTTTGTCAAGTTCAGCGGTTTTTTTTCCCTTATATAACTGGTACCGATAAACGGTACCATTCCCAATGCCAAAAAACGTTAATTTTTCCCAATTTTGAGACTAAAAATTCCCAATTCCACTGCCAAGCGACAGAGTACGATGATATCGTATTTCTTTTTATATGAAACAATGTACAAGTTGACTAATTGTTTTACTTCCGCTTAAATCGAAAGTAGAGACTAGTTGTAATATGGTGGGACCTGTTGTGTAGACAGCGAAGTGTCATACTATATACATTTTGACAAATTGAAAGCCTGAAAATGCGAAACAAGGGACATTTATATGAAAACAATAAGTACTTGTTTATTCTTTAAAACACTGAGTAATAAGTAATGAGATTGAAATAAACGCAAAATATGTTTCATTTGTTTAAAAGACAGAAATTTTTCCTTTGTTCTACTTCAAATCTATTTTTCCCAATTGAACAGGTACCCAGGGTTGTCCCTAAAACCCGGGGATGAGGAATTTCCCCAACTAAAATGTTATCCTCCTATTATTTTGGTATTCCTTCCAAACTCTGCTTTAGGGGAGGAACCCCAGATCCCTGTCTACTTTTTAAATGTCACCTTCTTTTACAATTCCTAGGGACCACCCTGGGTACCGGACCTTTTCCCAAAGGGTAGGAAAAAATCGCTGAAGTTATATTATAAAGTATCACAATATAAACAAATTATTTATTATTATAATGGTTTTGGGAATACCGGTATTCTTTTTAAAATCTACTGATCCAGTATTAAGACACTGAAGTAACCGAGTTGTCTTGATCAGTAAAAGAAAGAGGGCATACAAGGTGAGGACTATCCCCAGCTCTGAAACAATATATTTCTCAATTTTGAAACTTCCCGGTTTATCTATATGTCTAAAAATAATGTTCCATTAATGTCATGATATTTGAATATGAGGTTAAGTCTCCGTTCTTCATCAACATCTATATGACAGTAATGTAAATGTAAAATATATTTCATGTTTCATAAAAATGGAGTCTGAACCCATTTCTATGAAAATAGAACATAATCTGGAAAAAAATTTATGCTCGAACTTGTTTATTTAAATCACAGAGACACACATTGACAAGGAGACTTTGTAGTGTGATGGTTAACATGTTTAGTCTTACACTTAACAGTGAAGTTTAGAACTGAGAGTTTGAATTATAGAGAAACTTTTTGTTTCCTTTTTCACATATGTTAATTAAAAATATTAGTGAAAAAGAAATTGTCGATAATTTATTTAACAAAATATAGGAACCAGGTGTGTTAAAGGTATATTGACAATATCATTTTGAAAAGAAATACTTTTCATGTTTTAGAATTGAAAAATGTGTCCTCTCTCATAGTGAGGATCCTTTCCCGTCTTGAACACTTTCATTCTTTCAAGGCAATACCCAGAGTAACCAGTGAAAAACAATAATTATTTCTACCTTTGCCTAAAGAATAAGATGCAACTCACTTATATGTAAACAGGCTAGTAGCACAAAAGGAAACAAGAGATGTTTGTAAACACTTATGCCCCCTCCCCCCAAATAATTGGAATTTTTCTAAGTCCAAGGGCATAACTCTGTCAAATAATGCTCAATTGTACCCAAAATGGAACTTGACCTAGATATTCTTATGAAAACTCTATATACCAAATTTCATTTCTGTAGGTGTAACCTCTGTGAAAATGAATAGAAACTGCAAATAATTGGAATTTTTTCAAGTTTAAGGGGCATAACTCTGTCAAATATAGCTCAATTGTACCCAAAACAGAACTTGACCTAGATATTCTTATGATAAAACTGTATACCAAATTTGAGTATGTTCAACTTCTGCAAAGAAAATGAACAGAAACTGCAAATAATTGGAATTTTTCTAAGTCCAAGGGGCATAACTTTGTCAAAGATGGCTCGATTGAACTCCAAACAGAATTTGATCTAGAAATTCTTACGAAAAATCTGTATACCAAATTTCATTTCAGTAGGTCTAACCTCTGCGAAAAAAAAAAATAAATGGAAACTGCAAATAATTGGAAATTTTCTAAGTTGAAGGGGCATAACTCTTGTCTAAAATGGCTCGATCGTACCCAAAAAGTACTTGACCTAGATATTCTTACGATAAATCTGTATACCAAATTTCATTTCAGTATGTGTAACCAGTGCGAAGAAAATGAACGGAAACTTAATGGACTGACAGAGTGACTGACAGCAGCAAAGCAATATGCCCTCCCTTCTTCGAAGGGGGCATAATAAATATTTTCAATCTTTGATATCATGATCTCAAGCAGGATATAATAACCTCAAATTTACTTACAGTGTTTCTCTCAGGTATGTTGTCTTGCACTTCACTGATGCTTAGTTGTTCCTCATCATGGGTTTTGTAGGGATGAAACATGAACGACAGTTTCCTGCAACTTCAATCTTAGATCTAATCAAAAACAGAAAATATAGTGAATTGAAATGTGGAAAAATAAACCGTGATATACGGTTACCGTCAAACGGTTTATCGCTGCACTCTTATAAACCCCTGTTAGGGGAGGAACCCCAGGACCCCCCCCCCCTTAATGACGTCCCCTGCTATTTGAATTGTTAGGGACAACCCTGAAGGATCTCAAAATACTTATTGGTACTGGGAGTACAGTCAGTAAAATTCAATTGAAAAGTAAGCTAGGAATTACAGAAGAATTTCGCATTCTTAAGACTTATCTCCCATTGTTGGTAAAAGTATAACACTCTATCATCTTTCTCATATCCTATGTAACTTGTACAGAAATTTTTCAGCCATAAACTTTATCAGGAAATTTTGATCTGACCCTGTGCCACAGTATGGAGCAACATAATAAATCTATTAAAGTAGACAATGCCCCATAAATATGTTAATGTACACTAAAGGAAAATGCTACACCTGCGACACATACATGTATGAAAAAATAATTTGCAAATTGCGCAAAGGGTTTTCACTTCTTGCTAGTTAGAATAATCTAACTGTGTCTCGGGACAAGCCCTGACCACAACCGGGTCCGTAGGACAATGTCATTTTAACGATAGAACGTTCTATCTAACTTCTTGCATGTTCTAAAATTATCAGCCAAGGATTTTGCAGTATTTGCTCCTTACCTGGCATTTACCAAAACGTCTGTTTTCTGGTTATTTTCCCTGTTTAGCACTTTTTTGATCCCAGTGATTTTGACTGGTGATTTTCCACGATGTGGCTCGACGAAATCACTGTATTTGGATGGATCAAAGCAAACCATCTTTTGGTACACATCGCTTTCTACTTGCAATTTGGCATCAAAATACTTAGTATTTCTTGCACTGGTCTTAACTGGAGACACTTCATGGATGTAACCACATACTTCGTCTTCTTCTATCTTTTGTCTTTTCGCCATAGTCAAATCTCCTCCCGACGCCATTTTCCCGCCAAATGTCAAATTACTCATCGGAAGATTTTCCCCGTAATTTTTAATTGAATTGTTTTATGAAATTGATATAAAAATACGTTTAAAAATAATAGAAACTTTTAGAAAACGTAAGCATTTGACCAAAATTAACATTGTGTGTTTAGTTTTGAAATAAGTCTTATGGGACTATTTTTATTTTCGTCCATTTAGCGTAGGAATAAATTACACCATCATCAACCAACGAAATCGTCGGCTATATATAGAACACATTCAGCCCAGTTGCTTAGTTTCAGCCCTCTCTTGACATGATTAAGCAATCGCCTATGCAGAGTTGTCGTTCGTTCCTCTCTCATACAATGAATGTATGAGCCGTTGGTAGGGAGTGATGATTAAGGTTTTATGGTATTTGAAAAGTAGTGTACTATTATGTTAAAAGGAAATGAATGTTAAAGTTACGTTCTTTTTTTTTAAGCTTGTCGGGGAATTTTAGTTACTTAATTTGTTAATAGTGTTCCAACTAATAATGTATGACTGTGTCCCCCCTTCTCCTTTCCAACAGAAATTGCTTCTTATAGATGAAGCCTAAACACTTCTAAATGTTATTCAACATTCTTAAAGCTGCAGACATAAATTTATAGCCTTACTCTACACAGGGACCTATATACTAGTATATTAGTATATAGGTCCCTGCTGTACACTTGTAGCATGTGGCACTGGCAAATCAAGAGGGGGAGGGGTCTTGCGGTTAGACCCCCCTTTTATTTTTGCAAAGAGAGAGAGAGAGAGAGAGAGAGAGAGAGAGAGAGAGAGAGACATTTTTTCTGTAATATAAATGTTATTTTGACTAAAAGTGGTTCAATCTTTACCTTTTCTGCTCGCTAGAGCTAGATCTAGTTTTGCAAATTTGGTTTCATTAGTGTACCTTCAGAACCCAGGTTCCAGGGCCAACCACCTAAGTAACATGCAAGATTTCATTTTTGATGTCATAGGAAGATTCTGGCAAACTTTAGCAAGAATGTCATTATGGAGCCATCTAAATCTCTAGAATCCAGACCCCAGGATCTTGACACAGACTTTTCAATCATATGTGAAATGTTTATTAATTTTTGAATTAATCTGAAATTTTGCAAATAACACTTTTGTAAATCAATATTGAAACCTATTTTAATTTTTATCTGATTGGCTCCCACGATATTTAATAATAAGTACAACATAAAGATTTAGCTTAAGATGTTTCATGATCCCAAGACCAGGCCCCAGGATCATGAAACATCTTAAGCTTAAATCAAAAACTGTATATTCCACTAAAACGATTTGGAAATGTAGCAGTCCAAAATGAAAATGTTTTTTCACTTTGCAGCAATAAACTGCTGTTGCATGCAAATTACGAGTTTTGATTCACAAGTAATAGATATTTTATGGACGACTGAAATTTTCACTTAAGTCTAAGTCTGTTTTATGATCCTGGGGCTGGGCCTCAAGACCATAAACTTAGAATAGACTTAAGTCAGAATTTTGGTTTTGAATATCTTGAGTTCTAATTATCATATGTGCACGAAAATTTGCAGGTTTGTATAATACAAAAATTCATATATATGTTAAGAATTTTGTTTCATTATCAGAATTATTTCAAAAATTACATTGATTTGAAATGTTGCCTTAAGTCTGTTCTCAGTTTATGGTCTTGGAGCCAGGATCTAGCTAACGGGGGTCTTTGCTTCCTGGGCCCCCACCAAGGCTTTGCCCTGGACCTCTGGGGACCTCAATGCACCCCCACACCCCCACCTACTTTTTTGCCCCCCCCCCCACTTCAATTCATGGATCCGCGCCTGGTAATTAAGAAGTATGCATATAAAGTCATGATGAAAGAGAGTTTGCGCAAGATATTTCTCTCCTTATAATATGAGGATATTTTAATCAATGGAGAGAAAGGTTTAAAAATGTCCCCGTAGTATGCAGGAGGTAGGGTTCATTTTTTCTGAGAAAATCTTTTACTCCAAAAATACTTTTTGTTGCCTCCTCTTTATTTTACTTCATCACTGTCACGTATAATCCAGTGTGATGTCACAACTGTGGGGTATGGAAAAAAATATCCATTGAGCGATATCCATAGGATAAAGGGAAAAACATAGTATAAAGTATTTTCTTTCATGACCTCAAGACTTTTTAAGATTTAGTTTGCATTTACAAGTGCAACAGCCAACAAGTGCAATCATGCAGTTATATATACCTCCCTTCAGTGAATAAGAAAAATGCATGTTTATGATTGTGCTTAGAAACTTTATTCAATATGTATCATTAGAAAGTTATGCAAGTCTCAAGTGATTATCGGCAGGTAACACTATGCCTTTCCTAGGTAAAATAAGAGATAAAATGTTTGAAAGTCGGTACAAATTAAATTATGTTGACACAATATATAATTTGAAATATATTACTCATCTGTTTTGAAACTGCTTTCATATACATACATGTGAAGTACATGTAGTCGTCAAAAACATGTTTTTGGTAATCAGTATAATAAATTAAATTTGAAACATTAAGATTGCAAATGACAATAAATATATATGAAAAGTAAATAGCATGGAAAACATAAATAATGAAAATTAATGCAGTCATAATATGCATTTATGTCTTAAGTTACTCATTTAAAGAAATACAATCACTCAATTATGTACACTGTACATAACCTTTCCCAACAAAAGAGAAAAGGGGAAAGGTTATATGTGTAAGTGAATGAGAAAGAAAAAAGTTTTTCTGGTTTTACCATATACATAATATTTTGCCTTTAAATTGTATAATATTAAATGACTATAACAGTGTTGATTTTGACTAAACTATTGCAATACCAGAACCTTTGATTCAAAGAATTCTTGTTGAAAAATTGAGGTAGCATTTTTTCTCTCAAAGTTTTTTTTTTAAAATAAATGTAGTTATATATGCTTTTCATATTTCACAGTATTTTTCACAGTGTTTTCTTGAAAGAGGTAGGTTTACCTCCCTTTACGGGCTGGCCATTGACCCCCTCTTTCCATACTTACCTATAAATTATACATTTTATATGTAATAAAGTTGATTCATAATGAAAGTCATCATTAATCACTTGATAATCACACAAATCTACATGATCCATGCTTAGAGGTGGAATTCATCTGAATCAAAGAATCTGAGGTTTCACACTTAATCAGAACTATGGTAATTCTATTGTGACAGCGTAATGAATTTTTTTTAACTTTAAGCATATTGTAAGTCTGCATTTACACAGGTTATTTTCAAGAAGCATGTTTTACAAAAAAGTTCACAGTACAAATAAGATGTAATTAAAATATTATTACTATTTTGTATGTCCATTTTTCATTTTATACTTTTTTAACAATCAGGTTAACAAAAAGGACCGGCAAGGCACATCCAAGTAAATTTTCAAAATATTTGCGCAAAAGCTTCACATCAGAGTTCCAACACTATGGTTTTCACATTCTATAAGGTAAGACAAACACATATTCAATTTATGCTGTGACATATCTGGTAATTATGCTGAGAATGTCAAAATCACATGAAGTAGCTAAAGGAGTCCATGGTCAAGAGCTACAATCACTGCAGTTCATTAAAGAGTATACTTCAAGTGCAGAAAGATCACAAAATATCAGGAAAAAAAATTCAGTTATTGGTATAAAATAAAATCCAAATGTCATTAAGGAACAGGTGGAGTGCAATTTCATTTATGAAAAATCAATACTGTTTGTAAGACACCAATTAAGGCTATAAATGGTGATACTTGTACATGTAATCATAATGGAAAAGATGCATCTATTATACAATTAACTACAAAATGAATATACACATAATTACATGTAACAATAATGGAAATTTTAAAAATTGTCAACAATTTTACAAACTACTGGGTATATATTCAAAAGTAGAACTTAATTGTTATAAACACATACATGAAAAGAGTGGTTCATAATTTTAAAAATATTTAGAAATAAGCTGAGACTTCAACAGTTGAGCTACTGTTTAATGGTGAAAATGAAATTATTTTATGAGTATGGCTTTTTCATTTTAAATTTAAACATTCAAAATAAGAATTCAGTGCAATTAACTTGTAGTAATAGCAAAAAAAAAAAAAAAAAAAAAAAATGAAATTATTTAATTTTTACAAAGAAAATCCTAAGTAAGTAAACATATATTATACATAAATACAATAAGAATTATATGGAAAGGACAGTCAGGTCTAAAACTTAAATGTCTTCATTTCAAAAATAAGTGTTAATACAAATATAAAGTAAAAAATTCATAAGTTCAAACAGTAGGTGCCTTACGAATAAAAATGTCAAAATAGGACTAATAACTAATACTCACGCAACAAGGAAAGACATAATATTACATCTCTGTTATCTTGCTAAAATTCTCTATGTTGAGTAAAATATTCTCAGACTGTGTGTTGATTTTAAAAAATCCACTGTCCAAACTTTAAATGTCTTGCGTCAAAGTCCATACTCAACTTATCAGTCGCATATTACTGTATAACCGTAATTAAACAACATGGCATCCAATGAGACCATGACAGACCTCTTTTTCATAAGCAATCTTTGCCAAAGTATGACATAGTGTATATACATAACCAAAATTCTGTCAGAATTTTACACATCAGAACCCAGTGAACTTGACCTTGTCTAAATTACCTTTAATGATGATCATGACATTATCATAAAAAAAATTGGGAAAACAAAATTAGCTTCAGATATTGACAAAGAAACAGACAGATGGACATGTTGAATCCAGTATACCCCTAAAATTTTGTGGGGTATACAGTAAAAGACTGAGAAAAAGGGATGAGGGAGGGGGCATTTCCACGCATCTCCCTCTGAAGAAAACTTTGGTGCCCCATTGTATTTAAAGCATTATAGTCTTATCAAATGCACAGTACACCATTTTATGATCTGACCAGTATGCTTCAATCACATCTGTTTTACATGGGGATATGTTTGTAAAAATCAAGTCAAGTTTAGAACCAGAGTCACGAGTAGTCTTACGCACAATTTGTTTACAATTAAAGCCTTTTTCCATAAATGTCAAAAAGTCTGTATGCCCAGCAAACAAATCAAAATTAAAATCTCCTAAGAATACCAAGTCTTTCTGGTCATCAATCAAGGGTTTTATATGCTTTTCCACATGATGTTTAAAATCCCCAAAAGAGCAAGATGGATATTTGTAAATAACTACAACTTGGACATCTCTACTTTGGTTTACTGGTATATTTACCATGATGAACTCCATGAAACCACTGCTCAGCTTTGAGATACAGGTTGTTTTGTAATCATTTTTCACATATACTGCTGTCCCATGATGTGGACGTCTATCCAGATTATCTGTAACCTCATGGTTAAATACTGCTGTGTATCCCTGTAGTTGATAATTTCCTGCTACATCTGCACTAGTTAATCTTGTCTCTGAGAATCCGACTACATCTGATGCTCATTTTGAATTTGTGTGAAGTGTTTATGAAGTGATCTACAATTGTTGAAAGCAATTCTGAAAGAATGCAAATCAACCTGGTATAATGGGACGTAACAAAGTTGCAGCGGTACATCTTTTTTCATTCTTTCCATTTCCTCTACCACTTGTTCATCCATAGCCAATGCCTGCTCATTGAAGTTTAGGTGGAGATGATCTACTGACCGTACTCGACTTAATGCTACATAGTGAATATGTGGATTTTTCCTCACTTTAGTCTGAGACAAATCAATTACAATTTCATCAACAGTGCAACTTTGGGCTTTATGAACTGTTTTCCCTGCAGCTGGTCGTAATGGAAATTGAATTCTCTGAAACGTATTGTAATTCAATACAAAAGTTCAAAAATTGGTGTCCAGTCCTCAACGATTCCATCATGAAACAAATGTTTGTATTTCTTGCGAGGTATTTTTCCAATAGCAGCATCAAAAAAATTTACCCAAACAATGCTTGGTCTTGATATGCCTTCCATTCTTCTTTCAATTAATTGTACTTTACACGATGACCCATTTGTTAAACCATCAGATACATCAACATTGACCGAGATATCATATATCATCCCAACAGCAGGAGTCAATTTTTGCATCAAATTAGCAGTTTTGCTAACATCATCTGCTTTGAAAAGAGACCTGAGCAGCTTTTCCTTAAGTTCCTTTGAATAATCCTTAAGAACAGTATCCACTGAATTCACTGTGACCTTTTCTCCTTCAAGTTTTTCAATCAACTGATTGTTGTATGCATCTACTTTAGAATTCTGTGTAAAGAGATGAGGAGCATGATGTGGATAATTCTCACTTGTTTCCGTTATCATGCGTCTGTGTATTACATTCATATCTTTTTCTGTCATGATATTGTAACGAAGGCGATTTAGAAGTTGAGCAAACTCAAGATCGTCTTTCTGGCGCATTATTTCATCCAACTCAAAAATGCAAAAGTGCTCCTTCCAAAGATTGTTTGCAAGAGCTTGAGCATCATGATTTAAATCCTGAAAGATCCAACGGTCCATTACAGGTTTTAGTTGAAAAAAATCACCAACAGCTATAATACTTATACCACCAAATGCTTTTTTGATGCCTGTGAGAAGTTGTAGACGACTGTCAATGAGTGCTAATGACCTATTTCCAACCATTGATATCTCATCAATTATGATCAATTTTAGGTGTTGGTACTTTGTACGAAAAGTGTTCAATTCGTCACAGTGCAAGCTTTGTTGACTTTGATTAATTTTTTGATGGAAAGCAGATGCTATAGTTGCCCCTCCAATGTTATATGCTGCCTTGCCAGTATAAGCACAAAGAAGTATTCTTATGTCATCTGGATTTTCTCCTTCTATGGAACATAGATATCTGTGCAGAGCTTGATAAAGTGCCCTTATCAAAACAGATTTGCCAACACCAGCACCTCCAGACAAAAATGAATAAATAGGTTCTGTCTTTGTTTTGACCCACTGCAAGACATGATTGAAAAATTCCCGCTGCTTTACATTTAGACTTTCTAAAAGTTTTTAGTATTCACTGTCTGGTAATCTAACAGAACTTTCTTCAGTTATTTGTCTTGTAGATGGAATTCCAATGTCAGATCCTATATCACACTGTCTCTGTTCAATAGGCCTCTCAGGATTAAATTGAACGAAGTTTTCAGATTCAAGAGATCCCTCACTTTCATCTTCTGCCTCTCTTTGCTGAACATCTGGTGCCAATTCATCAAAAGCTTCTGAAAAATCCTCAGTTGCCATTTGCAAAGCTGCATCAAGTTGTTCAGCATTGAATTCATATTCCTTGACCTTGTGTGTAAGAAAACACTTTTTCAGATGAAAAGACTTCTCAAATGTGTCCATTCCTGATATTAGATCAATGGATTCATACCTTTAAGGCATAAACAACATAAGTTTTTCTCTATAGTAATTTTCTGGATCAGTTTTGATATTAAATCTGACATATCTAATTACCCTTGGTACTTTCCGTCGTTTAATTTTTATGCCATTTCTCAGTGTAACTAGTGTATCACTTTCACTGAAATCAAGATCTGAATTGTCTTCATCATCTGACTGATTGTCCTGATCATCATCATTCACTTCATTTTCAGTGAGCTCTTTTTCATTATCTTTAGGGAATACAACATCTAGCTGTGATACATAATCCGCTAAACACCAGTTTTCAAGCTGCTTTGGGCGTTTTGCATACCGTTTGATTACATTGCTACATTCTACATCTGTAGAATTTGGTGTCAACTTTTCCAATTCAGCATCTGTTTTGATGAGAATTACTCGGTCATCTGATGGACTGGTGTTGATAAAAACAACATCTCTTGATGCTTTTGTCATTGGCATTTGTAACACTAAATATGCTGCTTCCTGTGCTCCAACTTCTACACTGTTGAGAAAATGATTTCCAATATGACGTACCTGTCTTTTTATGTCAAGGTTTCCTTCTCTAGCTTCCTTAGCGGCTCTGTTAAGTAAATCGTTCATCCCCCTTTGTGATTTACTTATATAAGAAACAATATACATTGCACAGGCATATGGGTCCAAAATATACTGAATGTCAGTGTTAGCTTTCCAAGCATCTAGAACAACACAATTGTATGAGTTTACCCTCATATCACATGGATTTCTTTTTAGAAAAACCTTTGGACCTCTCAGTGAACTTCTAATGCATTTAATGTACTCTTCCTCAGATATCTTTAATACTGTGCTCAGGAGCTCCTTGTAGGGCAAATCACATCCATTTTTCATATCATTTAGCTGTTTTTGAATATCATCATACATTTTCTTGTACTTATCAACATCACACTCTAGTGGCTCAAAAATCAAACTCTCTTCAAGAGGAGGAAGGGGAAAGCCAAATCGACATACAGCTTTACCTCTCTGTTTGCATGTCTGTGAGTGTTTGTGCAATTGTAAGTCAGTCAAATCATCCTCTTCATTCTTTTCACATTTCAGGTAATTATCTACATAATTAACTATCTCCTGTTCATTATTTTCATGATATTTTGGTGCATTTTCTATCCAAACAATCATATTGTAACGTTTACACCTGTTCCAGGGTTTGTTACAATGAAAATAAATTATTGTGGGTCTCCTGTTTCTGAATTTTACCCTTTACTTTAAATAAAAATTCAGGTTGTAAATTTATAAAATTTATTATGATGAAAACAATGAATAACAATGAACAATTATCAATTAAGCAATAATAAATTATGGGTCACCCCCCCCCAAAAAAGGGTATTCGGGTCTAACGGGTCACCCGTATGAATTTGTAACAATAATCAAATGGGTATGGGTCTGCCGGGGATTGGCATGAAATTCAAGCTTTTTAAATAAAATGGGTCTGAAAGTCTTAAATAATATTTACCATTCTCTCTGGATCCGGGTTATCTATAATTGGTAAATGCCAGTAAATCCAGTAATAAATAATAGAGATTAGGTAATGAGGCCAAGTGACTTTCCGTTATGGGCTGGGGGTGAAAAGTGACAGTTGGGTCCAAAACCGCTGTTTATATACCTTTTGATCACTAGGGCCGAATGTATCCTCTCGCGAATTGAGCAGTACCGCTCTGTTTAGCGCCATATTTGGAGGAGATGAACGTTCGGCCTAGCTTTGAAATTAAACGTAATAGGGTGTGTTATGGGGGGATAATGGTAGGGAACTGTAAGGAAAAGACTTAGGACATGATGCCATAGATAATCAAGGTAAGGATTGGGGTTTATGGGTCTCGCACATATATTTATGTGCATGATTCAAATGTTGTTATAGAGGAAATTCGGGTAACCCTACGATTATACATACAAACATGTTTACACAATAGTACTAACGATAGTATAGTGATATTTCCACATCGGACATACAAAGAAATGAGATAATATAATATTAATTACATAACATATAATTATAAGGACGAATATAACATGACTGGGGTGGTATAAACGTAACAGAGCCCCCCCTCCTAAACACAGTCCCGAATGTTATACATTAGTTGTGGGAATATCAATAATTTCATTACATAAGAATAATTCATATACATGTGAATACATTATGCAATTATAATAAGTAACATCACAACACATTACTTTAAGAAAATTTTCAAGAATATGAGCATGACAATATTTACAAATGAACATGAACAAAATATATCATCAATAATTCAATTATAAACATACACATACCTTAAGCAATATATAAATGTCTATTCAATGTCCATAGGCACTTCGTCACATGGTTAGTCCATAGAAATTCTTTGAACGCTAAATATCGCATCTTAAGCACAGTTTTCACAATCGAAATAAATGGGTCCACACTATGCGCAGAGTTAATCAAAGAATCCGCGATCGCAACATTAAGTCCATACAGTTCACTTACTGAAAAGAATCCTTCAGTAGGTTTTCCACCACTTTGCAAAGGTCGTCCAGTTCCAGAAATGTAGTTTCGTTTAGTATCTCCTGGAGAGTTGGAAGGTCTCTTGGCAGGGTTGAGGTATGTAATTTACAGTCGTTCCTTAAATAATCAAGCAGAAGGTCGTAGTGTTTTGGGTTTCGGTCCAGGAAGAGGCGGCCATCAGAAGATTTGAAGTTTTCGGAAGAGATAATAAGTGCAAAAATAGAAGATGGATCAGCCTGTAATGTTGTTCTAGATGTGTTGAAAGTTCTTCCTCCAACGTTTAGGACTACTATTTCCTTTTGTTGTGCCTCCAAGGTGAGTAATTTTATTGATTTTCTGTTCATTAATGGAATGTTGGGTCTTAAATCCTCAGGTGTCACAATTTCGGAGGCAGAGTTAGTTTGTTCATTATTCTGTTCTACAGGGTCGATCACGCCATCAGTAAATAAGGACAGTTCATCTTCTTGTCTTTCAGATTGTGTTGACTCACTTAGATGGAGGTCTCCTTCTAGAGTTTCCCTATTGTTAGTCTCAGCCTCAGGGGTTGCAGAGGGCTCTGGAAGAAGATCCACAGGAGGTGCTGGTTTAGGCGATTTTGGAGTATTATCGACATCCTTCATCCGATTTAAAGTGGCTGTTGAGGTTACAGGGGATGACACATGCACTGGTCCTCTCTTCTCTTCATTGAATGAGGCTGGGGGATTTGGCAGCTCCAACTCCATGAGGCCTGGTATGTTTTTCATTTCTTTGTTGTTTCTCTTTGTGTACCTTTTCCTTTTTCTTGGGATTTGAGGTTCTGTAAGCATTGCTCTTTTAGCAGTCTTGTTAAATAAGTGTCGGTGGTTGGGTGGCATGCTTTTCATGGAAGGAATGCAAAACTTGGATCTTGATTTCTGAAAGTTTTCAAATTCAATGGCTTCCTCGCCGGTGAATGTACACGTAGATCTCTTAACAATTTGGACAGAATAGCTCTGACATCCGTGTTTGGCATCTCTTCGTGCAAAAACAATGCCACATTTTGAGCACATATGGCCAAATCCAGAGTGTATTGCCGTCATGTGTCGCTCACAATGGCTGGGGAGGGCAAATTCAGCATCACATATACCGCATTTATATTCCTAAATCTGTAAAAAAAAAAAATATTGGGATATTTGGTATTGGGAAATGGATGATTGGAAGTAAATAATAAAAAGATAATGTGGTATAAGGGGTGAGCACAATCATCACTGAGTAGTATGAGGACTTTGGGTACTACGGTAAGGTTTCAATAGATTATGATGCACTGTTTTAGGTTTCTGTTTAGGGGCTTTCTTAATTTGGTATATGACATCATTAACCTTTTTAATGACAGTGTATGGACCAGTCCAAGGTCTACATAATTTTCTGCCATGTAAGGGGTATTTGGGTGAATAAAACCAAACAAGATCACCAACATTGTATTTGTTGTGGTTTATTTTTCTGCTGTACTCTTGAATCATATTCTTGGAAGATAATTGTAATTTGTTTCGGGCAAAATTGTGAATAGCTTCTATTTTCTTACTTAGTTGGTTTGAGTATTCTGACGCATACATTTTCTTTGTTTCAGGGTTTGGGGTACCAAGGACAAGGTCAATGGGAAGATTGATGAGACGTCCAAAGACCATTTCACCAGGACTAATGCCTGTAGATTCATGTACAGAAGAACGATAGGCCATCATTAAGTAGGGTATGAGTTCATCCCAATTTTGTTGATTTACATCAACGAAAGTGGAAAGCAGGTTCTCAATAGTTCTGTTGGCCCTTTCGATCATGCCATCAGATTGTGGCCTATATTGGGTTGTTCGGGTTTTTTCAATTCCCAGGATTTGACACATTTCTTTAAATATTTTAGATTCAAAGGATCTACCCTGGTCTGAATGTATTTCCATGGGGACTCCAAATACAGTAATGACTCTTTCTAAAAGTTTTTGGACAATGGTGTGGGACTTTTGATTCTTTAAGGGAATGGCGTCAATCCATTTTGTGAAATAATCACCAACCACCATGAGATAGTTATTCTTTTTCTTTGTAAGGGGAAGGGGTCCCATGATGTCAATAGCTAACCTTTCTAATGGGGCACCCACTACATATTTTTGCAATGGTGCTCTAGGTAGCTTGTTAGGGGATTTTCTGGACTCACATATGTCACATTGTTTACAGAAATCTTGAACATCATTTGACATGTGATGCCAGAAATATCTGTCTCTTATTTTAGACAAAGTCTTTTTGTTACCTAAGTGACCACCAGTTATACTAGAATGTAGTTGTTGAAGGACTAGTGTTTTAAGAGACTGGGGTAGGACTATTTGGTACTTTATTTGAGCATCTTCCCATTTATGGTACAGGATGTCTTGCATTATATGGAAAGAGTCATATCGCGCCCAGTAATATTTATGAGTTTCACTGAGGTGGGATATTTGTTCCCATTTGGGTCTTTCTTTAGACATTACCCAATCTTTGACTGTACTTAAGATAGGATCTTTATCTTGGGCTAGTTTGACATCTATGGAGTCAGACAACTGGGTTGGAAGGGTACTATCATCATCATTACTGGGCTTAGGGTCTTTAGATGATCTTGTTACAACAGATAAGGGTAGTGATTTCAGAAGATTGAATTTATCTTCTGCTTTATTGCAATGACCACAATTTTCAGGGCAGGGTCTTCTGGAAAGAGCATCGGCATTGTTATGGATTCTGCCGGCTCTGTGTTCGATTTGAAATACATATTGTGAAAGGAACTCGAACCATCGAGCAATTTGGCCTTCTGGGTTCTTAAAATTTAAAAGCCAAGTCAAGGAACCATGATCGGTCCTAACCTTAAATTTTCGGCCATAAAGATAATGATGGAAATTCTTGATGGACTTAACAATAGCCAATAGTTCTCGGCGTGTTACACATACCGTTTTTCAGATGCACTGAACGTTTTGCTAAAATAGCTAATAACCTTTTCAGTACCATTTTGAACTTGTGATAACACTGCTCCTAAACCATTGTTAGAGGCATCCGTATCTAGAATGAATAGTCCCTCATTATTTGGGTATGATAAAATTGGAGAGCTAGTAAGGGCGCGTTTCAGTTTATCAAAGGCTTCTTGACAATTAGTATCCCACAAAAATTCTTGTTTTGACTCCGTAAGCTTGTGGAGGGGTTTGGCAATGTCTGCAAATTTATGGACAAATTTTCGGTAATAGGAACATAAGCCTAAGAAACTCCTTATGTCTTTAACTGATTTTGGGACTGGCCAATTTTGAACAGCTATAATTTTGTCTGGGTCAGTAGAAATTCCATTCTCATTTACAACATGGCCTAAAAATGAAACCTGTTTTTGTAAAAGATTACATTTCTTGGGATTCATCTTAAGATTTGCAGATTTTAATCTTTCAAAAACTGCTTTAGATTTTGAACCATTTCGAGCCTGACAGAGCATCAAGGGTAGTATCAATACGTGGGATGGGGTAGCTATCTTTGATTGTTACATCGTTAAGTTTCCTATAGTCAATGCAAAAACGAATAGACCCATCTTTCTTTCTAACTAACACAATTGGAGAACTCCAGGGACTATTAGAAGTTTCTATAACACTCTTTTCTAACATGTCATTTATCTCTTTTTCAACCTCTTGCATTTTTGCTAAGGGTATTCTTCTGGGTGGTTGTTTTATTTGAGGGGCATTACCAGTGTTGATTTTATGTTCAAACAAGTTTGTCAGGCCTTTGTCAGTAGAAGATGCGGAGAAGCTACTTTGATACTCTAACAATAAAGATTCTAGTTTTTGTTTTTGCTCTGGTGTAAGTTCTTTGGGAACATTTTCTAAAATACACTGCAAGTGGGTAGGTAATATGGTAAACCATTTGATTTTATGGAATTGAGGGCAAAAGTTTGGTTGGGGTCTCTAGGGTTTTCAACTACTTCAACATTTTCAATAGTGGCAATATGGGTGTTCTTATAAAGTTTCACACTCTCTTCTTTCAAATTTAAGTATCTTACAGGAATCTCTGTTCCCTGTACTTGTGTAATGATTTTGGGTATCAATACTTCATGTTTTTGAACAAATTGTTCTAAGGGTTCAATTAAACCAATTTTTGAATCAAATAAAGGATCCGTAATCCTAGCCGGGGCTACATACTCAGAATGGGGAGGAATGATTATATCCTCTGCAAGACTTATCTTGCAATAAGACACTTCCTTATAAGATTTGTTAAAGCAAGGTATTTCTAAGCCCTGAATCTTTAACATCATCTTCTTCAAAGAAAGGTCACATGAGTTTTTACTCAGAAAATCTAACCCTAAAATACATGGGGTTTTAATATCTGCCACTAACACTGTCTGAGAGATTCTCAAATTTTCAAATAATAATTCGATGGAACATTTACCCTGTACAGATATAAAGTCTCCACTTGCAGATACAAGTTTAATAGAAACTGGGGTAATTTGGGGCTTTTCCTCAGATTCTAAATTTTCAAAGAACTTTGTACTTAAGATTGTGACACAAGCACCTGTATCTACTAACATTTTTGTTTCTTCATTTAAAATTTTACCCTTGACATAAATGCCATCATTTTCCCCCTTAATGTCTCCCACTAATATTTCTTGCATATTTTCAATGTTAGGATGGGGGCTAAGTTTTACTTTTTCTTGAACTTGGTTATTCTTAAATTCATCAGTAAAACAATTAGAATTTTGCCTAACATCTTGTGGGAGAGTTTGAGGAGTTACTGAGAGTGGTTGGGGCCTGCCCCGTGGAATTGCCGATTTCCGACCCCTGAATTCGTCTTGGGGATGGATTTGATCCTGGCCCAAAATTCTGTTTAGGGGACATAACTCTATCGGTTGGTGGTCTGGAGTTATTGAAGTTAGTAGTTGGGCCTTGATTTTGGTAGTGTGATTGAACTCTGGGTGGATAATAGGGTTTTGGGTTTTGATTGTTTGTCACTATGTTTTTCATGGCGATTAACTCCTCCCTAAGGCTTTGGAACTCATTACTGTGAATGGGATTGATGGTCAGGGTAGAAGCAGATCTCTGAGCGTCAGCTATTCTGTGGGTTTCAAGGCGAATAGCTAGAATTTCTGCCTCATTGATATCTTTGGGCCTTGCCTCTCTTAAGCGGAGACGTATATCAGGGTCAGGTAGGGCATCTATGAATTGTTCTAGGGCTAAGATACTTAGCACACTTTGATCAGTGGTTGGGTAGGCTTGTCGGGTCAATTTCTTAATGGATTGGGCCAGTTCAGATATTGTTTCATTGTTTCCCTTAACCCTAGTTTTAAGTTGGGCTCTAAAAAGTTCTGCTCTTTCTACAGACCCGAATCGTCTGTTTAATATATCTACCAGACACTTGTAATCTGTTCTTTGGGTTTCATTTAACTCAGTGAGCAAAGCTCTGGCACTACCTGCAAGGCTGCTGGCTAAGTAAAGGGATTTTGTTCTATAGTCCCAGCCGTGCAAGGTTACCAGGATTTCAAAATGGGCTAGGAAATCGTTGAAATCCTCTGACCCGTCAAAATCTTTCAATTTTACAGGTATGTTGGATTTAACAGACACTGGGTAAAGGGCTCTGTTTTCTTGATGAGTTACACATTCATTTATTGGATGGTCACTCATGGAAATGGTTTGTGGGCATTCTTTAGACCCGAATGAGAAACTAAAGGGACAGTTAGATTCATTTACATTGTTGGCTTGGGATCGGGTTCTAGGTAAAGGAGCACTGGGACTGTGATGATTGTCTCCCCTGTCATAATACAACTTTCCGAGTTCAGCATTATCCCTTTGCAAGATTTCATTTTGTTTCTCAACATTTTGAAATTTTACTCTCATTTCATGACTGTCTTGTTCAAATTTCATTTTCATATCATGCAACATTGAGAGAATAACATCAAGTTGATTATCTCTTGCAGATACATGCAGCATTGAATTTGATGCCGGCAAGGAATGGCGACTTGGGACATCTTGACTGTCATACGAGTCAACATGAACTTCGGGTGAAGTTGGGTGTGGTTTAAAAGTAATTATTTCAAAACTTTTATCAGTCTCCATGATACAAAACTTGTATTCAAAAGAAAAAATTTTGGAGAAATAATTTTTTTTTTTTACAAAATATTAAGAATTGGGTTTGTTTTTTTCTTCGGGTAAACAAAAACAAGATAAAATATCCCACTTCTGACACCAAATTGTAACTTTTACACCTGTTCCAGGGTTTGTTACAATGAAAATAAATCATTGTGGGTCTCCTCTTTCTGAATTTTACCCTTTACTTTAAATAAAAATTCAGGTTGTAAATTTATAAAATTTATTATGATGAAAACAATGAATAACAATGAACAATTATCAATTAAGCAATAATAAATTATGGGTCACCCAAAAATAAAAAGGGTATCCGGGTCTAACGGGTCACCCGTATGAATTTGTAACAATAATCAAATGGGTATGGGTCTGCCGGGGATTGGCATGAAATTCAAGCTTTTTAAATAAAATGGGTCTGAAAGTCTTAAATAATATTTACCATTCTCTCTGGATCCGGGTTATCCATAGTTGGTAAATGCCAGTAAATCCAGTAATAAATAATAGAGATTAGGTAATGAGGCCAAGTGACTTTCCGTTATGGGCTGGGGGTGAAAAGTGACAGTTGGGTCCAAAACCGCTGTTTATATACCTTTTGATCACTAGGGCCGAATGTATCCTCTCGCGAATTGAGCAGTACCGCTCTGTTTAGCGCCATATTTGGAGGAGATGAACGTTCGGCCTAGCTTTGAAATTAAACGTAATAGGGTGTGTTATGGGGGGATAATGGTAGGGAACTGTAAGGAAAAGACTTAGGACATGATGCCATAGATAATCAAGGTAAGGATTGGGGTTTATGGGTCTCGCACATATATTTATGTGCATGATTCAAATGTTGTTATAGAGGAAATTCGGGTAACCCTACGATTATACATACAAACATGTTTACACAATAGTACTAACGATAGTATAGTGATATTTCCACATCGGACATACAAAGAAATGAGATAATATAATATTAATTACATAATATATAATTATAAGGACGAATATAACATGACTGGGGTGGTATAAACGTAACAATATGAATATGTGGTGATCCTCTTTGCTGAAATTCAGTTCTATAAAAGAAGTCTTTTACAATACCAATTGGATGATGATCACTTCTCAACACTGAATTCATAAACATACGGAACCTATGATCAAAGTACCTAGAGCAAGTGATGGGATCCTTTTGAACCAATTTTGATTTTTCAAACCAAGTCATGCTGTTGATTTCTTCATCTGTGTATTCTTTTCCATCATTTAATACTCCAAGTGCTCTGATAAGATCATTCCATCTTGTATCTGCAGCAGACAGTGACATAAACCATGTTGGTAGACCTAGCTGTCTGATCATAGCAAATACATCTTTTTTTCTAGTCTCTAGATATGCAGGTGAATTTCCTAACTGCCTGAACACAAAGAAACCTTCATAGTGTCTAACAAGATTATTCACATTTTCGGGATTTTTCATTTCATTTGCTGTCATAGATTTTCCCTTGGTTTTGCATTTCCTAAGAGCCAGGTTGCATTTGTCTGTAACTTGCTTCATTTGAATTTTTTTTTCAATTTGAAAAACAAATTTGGAACAGACTGGGCAGCACGTCTATCAACACTCCTTAATTCCCATTTAGCAATATCTGCATAGGACACACGTACTTGTCTTTCGTCATCTTGTAATCTTCCCTTTCCACAAAAAATTGTTGGAAATGATAAATTCTCAGCTGTCTGATCTTGATATAAACTGAGTGGGCGTTGTCCTTCACCTGGGGCAAATGTGTAAACCTGATTCATGTCTGGTGAAGCATCATCTAACAGAGTATCACAATTACCATCTCTATTAACTCCATCTACTTCACAGAATTCATCATCATCATCATTTTCAACCGTCTCATGATAATCAGTATTTTGGTTGCTTCTCGCTTGTGTTTTTACCAATTCCTGAACAATTTCACTTGCTGAAGTTGTAATTTCTTGAAACCAGTTGTCATCAACATTGATGTTTGCATTCTTGTAAAAGTCATATTGTTCATAAGCCAGTCCAAGCCATCAGTACTTTTGTTGGTCGAACATTTTCATGATAATCACATTTTTGATATGACAACTTTTTCTTTAATTTGACAGGAACTGTGACATTTTCATCTAATTTTCTTGGCAGGCTATTTATAGTGGGTTGAATATCAACAGGAACATTCACAACATTTCCTCTTACAGAATAATGTCCACCTCTTGGAAGCTCTCTTACTTGCATAAAAGGTATTCTCAGAGATACAAGTCTTTCTTCTAAAGGAAACAAGTCTAATTCCATTGGCTTAAGTGGCCACATCATACCATTTAAGAAAGACAACTTTGGAATTTTGTTTTCTCTCATTGTTGAACAAGTATTGCAAATCCATTCCTTATTTTCAACAGAGGTAGTACTAGTAAGGTAAGAAACTTTCTTTTATTCTTGTCATCTAGAATGGTGTTTTCCACTTTAGAAACACTTTCTTTAAACCATGTTTGCTGACAACATGAGCATACAAAGATTGGACCATGTCTAATCTGTTCATGAAAATTTTGGATGCAATCCTCTATATCTACTCCAAATCTTTTCCGTCTCTGTTGTTCATTTACTTTTTCACAATATTCTTTATCTTTTCTTTGCCTCTGTTTCTGTTCCCTATTAAGCAATCTCTCATTTTCTCTGAATGAAATGTTACTTCGTTTAGCTTGCTTTCTTAATCTTTCTTTTTCAAGAATAATTGGGTTTTCTCTGCATTTTCTTTTTGAAATTCTACTGCCCTCTTTTTCTTTTTCTTGCACTTCAACATTCTGACGTTTTAACTTTCTACCAGCTGTATTCAATTTCTTTTCTTTCTCTTTAATTTCAGCATCTTGTCGCTTTAACTTTCTACCAGCAGTATTCATTTTCCTTTCTTTCTCTTTAATTTCAGCATCTTGTCGCTTTAACTTTCTACCAGCAGTATTCATTTTCCTTTCTTTCTCTTTAATTTCAGCATCTTGTCGCTTTAACTTTCTACCAGCAGTATTCATTTTCCTTTCTTTCTCTTTAATTTCAGTATCTTGTCGCTTTAACTTTCGACCAGCAGTATTCATTTTCCTTTCTTTCTCTTTAATTTCTGTATCTTGTCGCTTTAATTTTCTTGCAAACCTATCCATTTCCCTTTCTTTCTCTTTTATTTCTACATTCTGTCTTTTTAACTTTCTTGCAGCTGCTTCTCTTTCATTTTCTTTCTTTCTTATTTCAGCATTCTGCCTTTTTAATTTCCTTGCAAATGTTGCAATTTCAGTTTCTCTGCTTTTTATATCATCATTTTGTCTTCTAAACTTTTTTTGCATGTGATTCTTTGTTTCTTTCTACTTGCTTAAATTGTACATTCTGTCTTTTTCTCCTCATGTACTCTCTCATATACCTTTTTCTGCATAAGTTTTGATCTGAATTTGTCACAGATGAAAGATGATTATCCATTTTGTAAAATGTTTTCTGCAATGGGCTTTTCTCTGGAAAACTATGATCCAAAGTCTTAATTGAGATTGGTAAGATTTCAAACTGCATTGCAAAGTCTATATGCATGCTGTTATACATACTGTACAAATATGACACCAAATCATCAATACCCTTGCTTTGTACTAGTACTGATTTACCATCACAGGCAGACATGCCATCACTGTCATGTGCATGAGCGTCAAAAAAGTAATATTCATTGCTTGACACTTTGTACAGAGCAGGAAACTAATTTTGTTACAGCATCGATGCTGATTTGAATGCTTCCTTTGCTTGCTGATTTGAATGCTTCCTTTGCTTGCTGATTTAATGCTAGTAATCCTTATCCTGATGCTGTTTTATAATTAGGTCAATGCTACCGGAAGTAGCATCATGCTACCGGAAGTAGATAATGAATTTCAGCATTGCCATTTAAAGCAATAAAAGTGCCTTTTACAATTATCTGATCATAATATCTCACTATGTATCAATAATGTGAATACTTTAACCAATATTCTTTCTTTCTTTTTTAATTTTTTACTGAATTAAAACTCATTGATTTTCTAATGCTAGTAGGATAATGCTGATTTTATGTAGGTCAATGCTGGTTTTATCCTTTGCTTGCTGATGCTGATCCTGGTAATGCTGTTTTTTAAATGCTGATGCTGATGCTAGCTCGATCCTGATGCTACTAATGCTTATGCTGATGCTGGTTTATGTAACAAAATTAGTTCCCTGCACTGTATATACCTGAACATATAGCTCCTATCATTATCAGCAAATATCTAGAAACCTGAAATACCTGTTCTAAAGCTTGATGCAATGGTTTCACTTGACTGTTTTGTTCTTCAGGAACAAGTAATCCCCACATGGTTTCAAATTTCTCAATGACATGATGATTTTCTCCTAAAGTTAAGTTACTTGGCAACTCATCAAATTTAAGAAGTTTGTTAAGAAACATTTGTCTTTGCAGCAAATTCTTGACCAACATAATATAAACCTGATCTCCTGCTATTAAAGTGCTATCAATAAATTCAGTTGAGAATGAAAATCCTTCATAACTTTTAATCAGCATAGTAAGAGCATTGCAGGTACACTGACTTCCTCTTGAAAAAGATGAAAACCTTGCATCTCCTTGATGAAATGACCCAAATGCTATTTTTGTATTGCATACCTGGTTGATTTCATGACTGAGTGATTTGCTTTCTTCAGCCATTACACCACAATTGTGTACTACAGTTTTAGTAATTAAGGCATTGTTTGTAAAACTTTTTTCGACATTGTTTTGTAAATTCTCTTCAACAGATTTATTGAGCAGATCTTTTTCACAGAGTTCATTGAGCAGATTTGTTTCACAAGTTTCTTTGGCTTTCCTGTTTTTTTTGTAACCTGAGGTCAGGCTCCTCAGGGTCAACATTGGTTTTACTGTTTTGAACGAGGCCAGTCTCCTCAGTCATTCTAATGTCAGATATTCTTTTACTGTTTTTTAAAGACACCAGTCTCCTCAGTCAAGTCCAGGTCAGACATTGTTTTACTGTTTTTCATGAGGCCAGTCTCCTCAGTCTTGTCAGTCCGTATCTCTTTCCTGGCACCTCTCATCCTCCAATACTTTCTTCTGGGCATCTACAAAGGACAAAGTTAATAATGAATATTGATACTGCGGATGTACAGTCAAGCCTTGTTAATATAGACACTTATTATCATATGGGTTTATGAAGCATTAGGAATACCAAAATTTACCCCAAATTACTTGTAGATATAAATGTTCTGTCCCCCCCCCCCCCAGACCTCATCAGGAAGGTGAAGTATCCTGATTACCATGGCTCAACTGTACATCCTTCTATATATTAGAAAAGGGAGGAAAGAAAGGGGAAAAGAACTTTTTTTCTTCAATTTCTGAATAATCTTAAAATTTCCAACCCATTATTAAAATGACCTATCAGGTAAATAGAGTGATCAGTGGACATATCATCAACATAGTTAATATTTTATGAAAAAACAAATGATAGGCAGTATTAGCAAACAAGGTCATTGTATAAACCAAAATAGAATAGGAAATTGTCTATTTAAAACCAGATTTTTGATACTTGCATTGCTAGACTCTGAGTGTGACATCTTACAATATTGCACAGAGAATTCCTATCTCATTTTTTTCTTCTATTTTTAAGAAATGGGCACATCGTTCTGTAACAATTGATGCTCTATAAGAAAAACCGAAATGTTCCATTCAAATGAAAATTTTACCATTTCAATGCACATCACTGTTACATGCATAATTGTTGCCATATGACTGCTGACCTTGATTAAATGAACTTAAAATGAAAAGTCTTCTATCTGTTAAATACATAAAGATCAACTCTGTGATGAATATTCATGAAGATAAAATGTAATACGGGCTTCCAATCAATTTAAACCTTTTATCAGAACTCCTACTATCCATTGGATCTATTACAGTACTAATTAAACTCAAAATGCATGTTTCCTTCTAAACAGAGGCTGTATATGTAAAAAATATGAAACTTCTTCAATAAACCCACCCATCATGTAAATCACTGGCCAAAAAATGTGTACATGTATGCATGATCAATGTGATTTGAATCTTGTGCAATTAACTAAAAATATCTGTCTTCCTCTATCAATAGGCTTTCTTGTATATAAAATAAAATAGAAAAACTTGCAAGTAAAACATTACTTGATGTTGTATTATAAAAGTGCAAGGGGACAAATAACCCAACTGTACAGGTTGGCAAAGTGAAACACACTAATACTACACAGTGCCCTCTATTTTAGATGCAAAATCTAATAAAACTTCCTATTCGCTAGAACTTACCTTTCAAAATAAACAAAATTAAGCAATTTAAAGTAAACTGGTGTCAAATATTTCTTTGGACTAATGATACAAAATTTTAAAAGAAATTAAATGTATGATTTTCACTCAATACTGTTCATTTAAAAATTCTGTGCAGTGCATAATCACAAAAGATAAACAAATTTGTAAAAATAAATAAATAAATAAATCCTCCCGAGTACTAAGTATACTTAATACCAATACTACTTCTCCATTAAATCTCCAAGAATACTGTGACCTGTAAAATATTCCTTTTTTGTGCCACTGCAATGATATTTGGCTAATCCAGAGAAAAAAAAGAGCAATAACAAATTATTTCTAATTTCCTTCAGCTTCTGAAAATTTGCAATTTAATAACTGAAAATGTCACTCAATTCACAAAATAATGTGTATCTATACGAGTGCAATTTTTTTATGATTTCCATTTCAAGCTTTATTCAAGACGTATTCAAATAAATAATAATAGGGTTATTGTTCCTGACAGGGAAGGACCTCCTTAACACATGCAAAATCTTCTTTCAACTTTTAATTGCAAAAAGGATGAGCAGATTCTGAAGCATAAGTGTGTATATAAAGTTTTTGCTAATGATGGAAATATCTGCACATTTAGAAAAAAATCACCACCATGATGTCTGTGAGCGAATGCTCATTAATAATAGCCCTGCTCTGATGTGAATAAACCCTCTCATGTTGACATTGAATTTGTACAAAAATGAATCCCACGTGACCATATGACATGCCTCAACAAAGAGTGTGCTAAAATTTCAAGCATCTGCGATGATTAGTTGTTGAGAAAACTGGGACAGAAATTTAGTACAGACAAACAGGAAGTTGACATCTGATTTCAACAAAAAAGAATCCAAATATATGGCATGCCTGAACAAAGAGTGTGCTAAAATTTCAGGTATCAGCAATTAGTATGTAGTTGATGAGAAAACTGCGATGAAAATTTGGTACCAACAGACACACGGATAAACAGGAAGTTGACATCAGATGTGAACAAAAATGATCTTTCCATAAAGCATGCCTACACAGAGACTGCGCTAAAATTTCAAGTATCTGTGATGAATAGTTGCTGAGAAAACTGGGACAGAAATTTGGTACGGAGAGATGCACAGATAAAAAGGAAGTTGACATCGGATTTGTACAAAAATGAATGCTACCATATGGCATGCCTAAACAAAGAGTGTGCTAAAATTTCAAGTATCTGTGATGAGTACTTGCTGAGAAAACTGTGATGAAAATTTGATACAGACAGACACACAAGGATTAAACAGTATGCCCCCTCTCCTTCAGAGTGGGGGTATAAATTAATCATTGCTGCACAATGGAAAATTGCAAAATGTATTCAACAATTCAGTGCAATTGATTTTCTTCCCCATTGCTGTAACCATGGGATGTTTGATCACAGATAGTTTTTTTTTAAAGCAAAAAATATTTCAGGTCAAGTAGATATTACAGTCTTAAACAGAAATCTCAAATGAAATATAATTTAAATAATTCTTTTTAAAAAAGCACCAAATATGATTTAATCTTTAGCATACAATTTTCAATGAAGATAGTTTATTGTTACAATATAACACTATAATCAAGCAACAATACAACACAACAACAACTAAATGAATCTTTTTATTTATTATTCAGCAGAATACTATGGTATGTATGTTCAAATATACTGGATCCCATAATACTGGCTGCATCACTACATTAATCATATCATGCTTTTCTTTTTCCTCGTTATACTTTTTTCTCCTCAGTCTGTACATTTCGATTATTATTCATCAATAAAATATATATCCTGTATTCTAAATTGTTTTGCCATATCATATATCTAGAGTTGGGTAGACCCAATACATTTTATTTCCATTAGCGAACTCTTCAAAATTAGAGGCGTGTTTGGTCATCTGACTGGAACAGCATGGCCTTGTGGATAATAAATAACATGCCAATCTCAATCCAAATTTAAATGTTAAATCTATTTGTCATTCCAATCAATGAATAGAAGAACTAAAAGACATGTAAGAGAGTGAAAACGCTAAATTTATCATCCATTAATAAAAAAAATTATGACATTTCCAAGGCATGTGTATTGTATTTAGAAGTACCATACGATAAATAGAGATATACGATCAACAATAGATATAAATTGATATCATTGTTATTCCTACTCTTAATGTATGTATAAAATCCACAACAATAAAATATTTCATTTGCATTTTGTTAGGATTTGTTCATCGACATTCAACACACTGTTTACATGTTTATGTTAAAGTTTGTCCCAGAAATCCCGCGAGATTTGTACATTTTCCGACGTTTACACAAAAGAGCACACAAGGAAGCGTAACTTTTCCATAGTGGAAATAGAAGGTATTCACAGTGCGGCTTCCATTGTGCATTTTTTAAAGCTTTGTGAATATACACAGGTATCTGCACACGCATCGCGTTAAGATGAATTGCTCCGTTTAGTAAATCGTCAGATTTAATCGGCGATACTGATTGCAGAATGACTGTTAAATTCATGATAAATTTGCAAAATTTCAAAGGCTTCAAAAAGTTTACAGTCAACTCAAATGAGCAAATGAAAACATCGCATCTCCATCATTGAATCGGTTCGATATTTAATGCATGTTTAAAATATTACCTCTATAAATGAACGAAAATAAACCAGGTATCTTAATTAAAGTCAGAGCTGGATCTGTTCTTTAATTCTGTCTTTTTTCCCAACGCAACGTGGCTGTGAAAAACAAAGAGCCTCGTTCTGATATCGGATATGGTAATATTCGGAATAACGATCCCGATCGGACAAAAATCTAAAGACTATGGAAAAAACAACAGCGTGACTAAAACATACAGCGGTCTTTCAAAAAGAATATACAACATTAAATAATGTCATTTAAAGGTATAAACAATTACAGGTATTAACAATTACAACACCATGATCAACAAAAAAAAGGGGGGGGGACTGATTGCACAATCTCTGTTTTGAGCCCAGTGTTGTTTTGGCATAAAGAAAAGTCAGAAAGTCATAAAGTCAAAAAAATTTGAATCTGCACTATGTCAGAAAATTTTCAGAGAAGATTTCTCAATTTTGATCCAGTAGCTTTCAAGAAAAAATATATATTCCAATGTAAAAATATGACCCCCTATTGTGGCCCCACCCTATCCCTGGGGGCCATGATTTGAACAATTTTAAAATCTACATTACCCAAGGATGCTTCCAGGTAAGTTTCATCTTTTCTGGTCCATTGGTTCTTGAAAAGAAGATTTTTAAAAGATTTTTTCTACATATTTCAGTGTAAAATTTGGATTCCCTTTTGTGGCCCCGTCCTATCCCCAGGGGTCATGATTTGAACGATTTAGAATTTACACTACCCAAGGATGCTTCCACATAGCCTTCAGCTTTTCTGGCCCATTGGTTTTTGAGAAGAAGATTTTTAAAGATTTTTTCTACATATTTCAATGTTAAATTTGGATTCCCTATTGTGGCTCCGTCCTTTCCCTGGGGGTCATGATTTGAACAATTTAAAATCTACACTACCCAAGGATGCTTCCACATAAGTTTCAGCTTTTCTGACCCAGTGCTTCTTGAGAAGAAGATTTTTTAATGACTACACCATATTTTTGTTTTTTCTTAATTATCTCCCCTTGGAAAGGGGCTTGGCCCTTCATTTTAACAATTTAAACTCCCCTTCACCCAAGGATACTTTGTACCAACTTTGGTTAAAATTGGCTCAGTAGTTCTTGAGAAGAAGTTCAAAATGTGAAAAGTTTACAGACGGACGGACAGACGGACGGGCGGACTACGGACAACGGGTGATCAGAAAAGCTCACTTGAGCTTTCAGCTCAGGTGAGCTAAAAAAGGAGTAAAATTCAGATTTATTTAAAGAATGATAAGGCCTGTTTAAGGATTAATTTCCTTAATATTACCTTAAAATGAATGGTATATTGAAAATTTTGTACAAACTTAACTGTACAAAGTGCACTGATATGTACTTAAGTAAATTGTTTTGTCCAATTAGCTATTTGAAATAATTATTTTTTTCATGTTATATAACCTTTTATCGTGGAAAGACTGTATTGATATTATAATTGGTTTCTTCTATAAGTATTGATATACATGTAATTGTTGCTATAAAGAGAAAAGATATTCAAAGTTGTGGTGTATGTGCCTTTTATTTAATATTAAATAATGTTCATATATTTTATAAAGTCTTTTTTGTAAATCGGACCAGACTACAATAATTTTTTAACCATATATCTTTCGTTCCTCTTCTATTGACTGTGTCAGTAACTTGTATTTATTTTTCCTCGGGATTTTTCTAGATGGCAATGTTGATCCTGGGGCAAGAACTTAACATGTAGTTTGTGAATTTATAGTTAAATTTAATATTTCCGGATGTTTACATATAAGAATCATATAGATGACCTGATTCCAATCTATTTTTAAGTGATATGCACCACACACACACACACACACACACACACTCTCTCTCTCTCTCTCACACACACACACCCTCACACACACACACCCTCCCCCCCCCCCCCTCACCACACACACACACCCACACACAGATATATATATATATATATATATATATATATATATATATATATATATATATATATATATATATATATATATATATATATATATATATATATATATATATATATATATATATATATATATATAACAACATTGCCTTCATTTTTAACAAAAATTTCACTAATTTGTTCATTTGTTAAGATCATTGTGATTTGAAAGTGGAGTTAATTTGAATTTTACCATATATATGCTGAATGAAGTGAATATAAAGACAATACATTGATAAGAAGAACTTAAAAAAGAAATAGATGTATTGAATGCTGAAAAATATGAAAATGATACTTTAAATGATTCAGAAAACTTTGTACATATTGAAAAAAATGTAGATTTTAGAGATAGTTCAAAGGGCAGACCTTACAATTTTAAGTTAAGAAAGTTATATTATTTTTTTATCAGTAATAATATTGGTGTGCAGCATATTTCTCCTGTTGTTGAAGCTGTTTTAAATATTTTTGACATTAATGTAAGAAATTTACCAAGTAAAAGTACAACTGCAGTTTTATCAAGTGAAATGGGTGTCGTGTCAAGGAATCATATGAAAGAAGAGCTTTTAAACAGTGAAAATATAACAATGCATAGAGATGCAACTACAAAAAAAGGGAAACATTTTTATGCCTTACAATTTAATACAGGAAATAAATTTTTAACTGGTGGTATTAGAGAAGTGTCTGATGGCAAGGGAGAAACTTATGTTAATAGTACTAAAGAAATGTTATATGATATTTCAGGTAAAGAAAGTGATCAAAAAAGTATTTTAGAATCTGTATCTTGTTTTATGACAGATAGAAGTTCTACTGAACAAAAAGTTAATTGTATTTTATCAAGTGAAATTTCTCATGATGTTCATTCTTTTAAATGTTCTGTGCACCCTCTTTTACAATTTTCAGATGTTTGTTTACAAGAATTTTATGATATTGAAAAAGAATTAAATATTCATTTTGATGGACATTGTAGTACACCAAAGGATCCTTATGTTATGTTTATTTTAAGATGTGTATCAAAATTGTTTTTTAAAGATGGAGTGGGTGATCCACATTTTACTCGTATATTTGTTAGAAGTCATGGAACAGACAAAGTCCCTCTTATGGACACAAGAGGAAATCGTTTTAATTTGTGTTTTTATAATGCTGCTGGTGCATTTTTTATTCATAAACTTCTATTACAATATCTTTTATCCTCAAAAAGTTCTTTTAATTTTGTTATGAATGCTATTGTTTCTGCATTGCAGAGCAAATTATTTTTAACAATTTTAAGAGCTCTTGGTATTATTTGTAAATTTTTAACTGAACCATACTGGAAAAAGACTTTGGAAGTATCGAGTATTGCAAATATGAGCACTGTCTATCAGAGATTTTTATATGTTTTAAATGTTATTAATGAAAACCCTTCTGTATTGTTGAATCGGGAAATTAAACTATTTGAAGGTCCAGATTTTTATGATCCTGTGTGTGATTTTTTATACTCTGTGTCAGTAAATGATGATCTTACCTGTGTTTTTATTAAGAGATGTACTACTGTTTTAATAGCCAAGGCAAAGAAGTTGTTTGCAGATTTTTTAGATGGAGGGAAATATTTTAATGCATGTTCAAAGAATTTTTTTAAAGAATGTTCATCCTGTTCTACAAATAATATCAGTATTGAAAGACTAATGGGTCAATTAGATTTTAAAGTGAAATATGCTGCCACATCATCTGTAAATACTATTGAGAGTGTTTTAATGTTTAACAATAATGATACTATAAATTGGTTGGCAAAGAAAAGTGAGGATAATCAGAGACAAATTATTAATAATGCAAGAAAAGAAAGTAGAACATTTTTATTAGAAAATAGAAGAAGAAAAGAAGATTTATTACAGAAACATTTACAAATTATAAGAGAAAAGGAGGAAGAGACAAAGAAGAAGAAGGAACGACAGACTGAAGCAATTGACAAGGCATTAGAGGATATTAATATTCATGGACTGTGGCAATCGGAGGAGGAGATAAGTCATAGATTAAGTCAACTAAAAACAAAGAAAGAGAAAATGACAGCCTTGAAGACCCAGATTAATATATATAAAAAGGTTTTTAGAGTGGAGAAAGAGTTGAAACATTTATTGTGTTTTAGTAAAAAAGGAAAAGTGTTTGATGAAAAAAAATTAAAAGAAAATTTAATAACGCTATTAAAAGAAAGGAAAAACCAACAAGAAAGCAATACATGTACCACCAATCCTGAAGACTTTGTCTTAAGAGATATATATCATACATGGACTGATAATGGAGAGGATGTAGAATGGGAGGGGCAGATTTTAAGCTACAGCAATGGAGTGTTTAAAATAAAGTCAATTAAAAAGAGTTACATAATTAATATCACTTTATTTAAAATTCACAAAATAATATTGCAACATTTGAAATAAATGTTGCAATTTTACATAAAATATAGCCATTAAATTATAAGAGAGGTATGTAACACTTTGAACGTACCAGAATTATAATGATTTATATACAGTTCATTTCTTGTGTATTTTTTTAAAATTTTATTTCAATCTATGAAAACTTTTCAGTTTGATGTAATGAATAATTTACAATGTTTGCATATAATGATTGAAGGAAAACGTCAAGTTACATACCCCGGTACCTCTTGCTCTGAATATTTATGGTTTCAGGGTTTTCTTCCTTTTATTTTAAATTAACATTATGAACTATATGTTTACAAACCCATTGATTTAAATGTTTTTCTTAAAATGTATTATGTTGTTGATTTTAAGATAAATTTAACTGCTATGAAATTTTTTAGAAATGGGTTTATAAACAAGGAATTTGATGCATGATGTAATGATATATGAAGGATTTGTAATGATGCCTATATACACCCATACTTTTATGACAGCATGTCACAGCTTGCAGATTTTAATTTTTATCCTTAATCTAAGATTCATTGACTACAAACACAAATACTGTGAATTCATAGAAATAGGAAATGTTTTATTGGTTCCCCAGCTATATATATATATTATGATATTTGGATACCCATAAATTAAAAAAAAAAAGATATAGCAAAGTATTTTGACAGGTCCAATGGAAATGATTATAAGTGACTTTTACTGTATTTATATTGACAAAGTCTAACATACTTATTTCCCATTGGATAAAGAGTGTTTGTCCTTTAACATGTTTAAAAAAAATAAACACAATGTAGAACACTTATATATGTTATGAACACTACTTAAAATGTTTCTGTCTTTATGTTCTTGTCTTTGTGAAATGTGACTGTACATGTATATGTGAATGTATAACAAATGTAAATCTATATGAACTATGTAAATTTAAAATATAATGGTTTATTGAAATCATACAAATGCAAAATAATACATGAAGAATAAGACATAAATGAGTTTCACATATTACCATTATTGCATCAGTGACTATAATTTCATTCAAGTTAGTACAGATATATATGCTAATATCTATATATTTATTGAATTTAGGTTATGTACTGGAATGATAGTGAGAAGACAGACAGTAGCATATTTGAGCTAACAGAAAGAGAAATTAAAACAGACATCAAGGAAGGAAATTTATTTTTCAAAGGTAAGTTTCAAATACATTTTAATTTAATTTTAAATAAACATTAAGATGATTGACAAAAATTAATGCTTTTATGTTTATATATTAAAATGCCTATTTATGTTTTAGACACAGCAGCAAAATTGGATCACAGTTATACCACATTTTGAAGCAGACTATAAGGTATGTCATACAGAGCTACCTTCAAACTGCTGATTAAATTTATTAGAGTTATTCCCCTTTGGTAACATTAATAGTGTGATTCTATTCATATATAAATTTAATTTGCATATTAATTTGCAAGCAACCAATGAAAATCTCTTTATTTATAACTATCTTACACACATACAAACAATATTATAATAATTTAGAATTAAAAAAAATCATTTCTTATTTTTAGGTGGAATAGCTACGTTCGGCCTAGCTTTGAAATTAAACGTAATAGGGTGTGTTATGGGGGGATAATGGTAGGGAACTGTAAGGAAAAGACTTAGGACATGATGCCATAGATAATCAAGGTAAGGATTGGGGTTTATGGGTCTCGCACATATATTTATGTGCATGATTCAAATGTTGTTATAGAGGAAATTCGGGTAACCCTACGATTATACATACAAACATGTTTACACAATAGTACTAACGATAGTATAGTGATATTTCCACATCGGACATACAAAGAAATGAGATAATATAATATTCATTACATAATATATAATTATAAGGACGAATATAACATGACTGGGGTGGTATAAACGTAACACTAGTTATTCCAAATAATTTTGTAATCTGTTATATTTCGAATGCTTGAGGTCCCTCCATATATAACTCTTCATTTTGTGGACCCTCCTATCATTTAAAAGGAAATGGTCAGTGAATTTGAATTATTTTGACGAGATGATGTAGGTAACAGATTATGGTTCAGGTTTGTTATAAATTTACTTTCTCGCGTATTTCGATGTGCATGCGTTACAAGACCTTTTTGTTGGTAAAAAAAAAAAGATTTCATAAATATTCATGATCGAGGAATCTCATGTGACATTCATTCGATTAATAAAATGTAGATGGAACTTGCTGAACGACATGTTATTTACCCACATAAGCATGTTTTAATCATAGTGATATCCATTCACGAATTTATTTCTGTAATTTATTGTGTACTCATGCTGTCTCGCTGTTTTTCTTTCATACATCGCTAGATCTTTTGAGGTAGCAAATTCATGTAGTAACTTTAATTTTTCGTTTTCTTTTTTTGTGATCCAAGATTTTTATTTTGCGATTTTAAGATTCGCCATTAGTTTGGCTAACAAGGATAAATATAATAATGCCTTATAGTTTTATTTCTTTGATATCAAAATCTTATACGTGAAAAGAAGAAAACACTTGCTGTAGCCCTCAACTCGACATTTAGATATATCGACGACGTATAGTCAATTAATAATGATTATTGATACGATATATCCCGGTGAGCTTGAAATAAAAGATTCCAAAGAGTCCGACACATCTGTTTCATATTTGGATATTTAACTGGAAAAAGACGTTAATGGTAATCTAACAACAACGCTTTCTGATAAACGTGATGACTTTAACTTTTCAATCGTCAACTTCCCTTACTGATGCAGCAATATACCTCCATCACCTGAATACGATTTCTAAAACAAGTTATTGACAAACAAATTGATGAAACACGAATAATTACAGTCTCGTTTAAAGTCGTCATTTCGTAAGCTCTATGGTCGATACAATGACCTTGTCAGCAAATACAAAGTTTTTCATATCAATTTGTTAGATCATTATTTACACACTGAATTGTTGACTTTTTTTTCCCCATTATTTCCCGATCATGACAAGGAGCACAAGGAGCACATGGCGGGTGTGACCGGTCGGCAGGGGATGCTCACTCCTCCAAGGCACCTGATCCCACCTCTGATGTGTTAGAGGTCCGTTTTTTCTCTGCTCCAAAATTTGTATTGTTACATGGACTTTTGAGATTGAATACTGTTCGTCATCTCCATATATTTAATATCACTATTATTCTAATTTAAAATTACAGAAATTTTAATTTTTTTTGGGACAGATGGAAACTATGCCTGGACTTCACAATCCTTATTACACATGGAGATAATCCAGCTTTCAAGTCCGATACCTAAGAACCTAAAGGTACGGAAGCTAGGGATTGGAGGGGTAGGGGCTTATACATGAAAATATTCTTAAAATTTTATGCATGCTTCAGAACATATCATGAAAGTTGGGCAATTCATTTTCTGTCGTTTCTGCGTAAATGAAATTGTCTTTTAAATAAATATTATTTTTTTTACATAGTTATATATACAACGTTTTGTGCTTTCTTTCCTCAAGAATTTTTTAATTCAGAAATCTAGAATCAATAATTTTTCAATGTGTGATGAACTTACTAAGAAAGAATAATTCTTCTGTTTAAACATCATTTATAAATCATACTTTAATAAAAAGTTGTGTATATAAAATGCTTGATTTTTTTTCTTGCTGAGATATAAGATTTCATGGGTGTGCTTCTGTGGTTAATTCTTGGGTAATGCAAACCTTTGTCATGAAGAAAAAAAATCGTAGAAACTTTGACTGACTATAAATTATTGAATCTGAGGAAAAGTTTTGGTAAAACCTAAATAAGGAATTTCGAGGGGAGCGATTGTGTGCAAAGCTGTGTCTCTCCTGCTTTTTCACTATAAAACTATGATTTTGACTTTATATACGCACTCAGTGCTTTGATTTTAGCTACTAGTATATTGAATCTTGGAAACAAATGCGAGCCCCCCCCCACCCCCACCCCCCCGCCCCTCGAAAAAGTAGCCTTACAAGCATTTAAAAAGGGGATCTTTTCATTTACTGAGAGCATACTACGCATGTTGATCTGTAGGGATATTGAACGATAAAGACATTAAAATGCTTCTTTAATCGAGCGAATTTTTCCTTTCCAAAAGAGACAAATTGGAGAAAGGAGCTGTACATTTGCAATGTAGTGTTTAGATTTTATTCCAGGTTATTTTTTTTTTTAATAAAACTTTTATCCACCTTGTATTGGAATTCTTTAATAAACTGACAAACTCTCACTGATGAATTTAGACGTACCTGTAGCGAGCGCTAGAAATACTACTAAGAGCCAGGTCACCCTCCAATACATGTACTTCATTTACATTTGTGAAATAATATAAGGGTATTTCAGAAGGAAAGAAATTTACAAATTCTATCGTCAGAGAATTAATTTGTAATGTTGAATATTACATGTGCGTAAGTTACCAACATCCTTTTTTAAAATGTTAAATTTGTGTCCAGCGTATACCCATGTGACATATCTTGCAACGAATTTATTTCGTTGTTAAATTTTTTTTTTGTTCGTGGCCACGAATTAATAAAAAAAAAATTCAAACCATGTTCTATACCTGCTGCCTTAAAGACTTATGAGGGACTACCCAAAATTTTAAGTTTTCACACAAATATGTAGAATATGTTTAATGTCTTCTTCTGAAAACAAACAAGTTATATTGGTTAAACGTCAAATATTTCTATAAATGCCATGCAAATTAAAATTATGTAGTATTATTAGTTTCAGAAAATTAAAGTACATTAAATTCATGAAAAAAAAAAAAACGGGTTCACGAAGACTGATTATGAGCTACGTGTACATTTACCGAGCTTCTGGATTTATAATACAATGCAACATAATTTAAGACTATTTAGAGCCCAAAATTCTTAAGCTTATATCTAAATTCACAGAAAAAATACTAGACACATAATGCTAATTTTCACCAGATTTGTCACCTTCTAGGGTACAAAACTTTTCTTCCGCCATCATGAGTTTGACTTGGTGAATCATTAATTTGTTTTGATCTATTTGCTATGGCTTATATCTGATATAAGTTAGTTATAGTTAGAGTAATATTTTATCAAGATATATTCAAAGCTAGGCTGAGTGATATTTTATCAAGCAATTGCATATTTGAGAGAGAGAGAGAGAGAGAGAGAGAGAGAGAGAGAGAGAGAGAGAGTTCATTGAAATATGATACCAAATATGTACATGTAACCATATTAACATGAATCAGAGATATTTTTTTCTTAAAAGGAAAATAAAAATCAACAGCTAAAACATTGAAATCAGTATCATTATCATTGGTCAATAATACTTTATTTGTATTTAAGTTAAATTTAAAACTAAGGGATCTAGACTATATTTCTTCGAGCTTCTTGATACATTAAAAAATACTTAAAGGACCAAAGCCATTGAGAAAGAGGAAACATTTCTTGTGCAAAGAGAATATGAAGTCACGTGCTAAATTGTAACGATGGAATGTTACAGGAGCGTATATCGTCTCCTTAGGAACTTCTTTCAGATATATTAAGATGGCTATTGGTACTTTGCGAAACGAAACGGAACGGAACGAAACCAGTTGTGGGGTACCTTGTGGGGGAAATAAAAATGAATGTAAAACTAAAAAAATAAATAATGTTATTTAATTAACATAAATTACTCCACAGTGTCAAGTAGCGAGCTGTAAAATAAAATGTCTGTAAGCTAGTGTAAGCATTAATTTTTGATGACATCTGTAGTTACTATGTAAACAGTATTGAATGATTAATATTCATCTATTAACGATGCATTCCTATCCAAATTTACCGTCAAGAACTTCGGTACATCGTTTATTTTGTTTACTGACAAGTCTGTGTAGTAAAGAGAGTTGTCGCATTTTACCAGCATGACATGATTCTCTGGTTCCGTTCCGTTCCGCTAAATACCTATATCCATGTGGATATTAGTATTTAGCGGAACGGAACGAAACACAGAGAAATTGAATACTTGTAATGTTACGCACGCAAGCACTCTGTTATTTTTTCAATTAAATTATAAAAATTTAAACCTGTATATTAAATTTTGTAAAGGAATACGAAAAAGACAAGGAAAGTTAGAATCAATATGCCTGATTTTTAATTAGATTTTTGACTTTTCAAAAAGACTAAAAACGCGCACATGTACGCAAATCATTATCACTTTATAATTTATTGTTATATATTTATATATTGCGGTCCTTGATGCTGATAATAAAACTCAAACCCATTTCTCTATCAATTGAAACATTTATAGACTAGTTTCAATAGTATTGTGTAAAGGTATATGTGTAATGTGTTATGGACTGACAGAAATGTATATGCTAATTCAACATTGATTGATATATTTATAAAGTTCAGATTTACACTCTTTTTATGGACATTATATATCTGGTTCCGTTCCGTTCCGCAAAATGCCAATATCCGTGTGGTTATTAGTATTTAGCGGAACGGAACGAAACACAGCGAAGTTGAAATCTAATGATGTATATGCAAGTACTCTGTTGTTAGACAATTAATCTAATTCTTTTTAATCATGAAAAGTGGAATTCCGTCTATTCAATTTAGATAATCAATACTAAAGAGACAAGAAAAAATTTTCCCGCATTTTTCCCCAGATTGCCGCAAAGGAAAGTTGCAATTATCTCTTTTAGAGTGTGTACATGCAGGAAGGGTGAAAATACATGTATATTAAATTATTGATCTTGATGGAATCTTACAGGGTATCATTAAGAATTGTTTTTTTTAAATTATGTACGACAAGGTCATGAAATTATGGTTGATAGAGGATTTAAGATTAGAGATTTGTTGTTAGAAAGGCATTCAAAGCTTGTAATTCTGCCATTTACCAAGAAATTTTGTTCAAGTGTCTTTGAATAAAAATAATTTCAAACAAACAAAAACATTTCTACTTACAATGTTGACATTTGGGATACTTTTGCACATTTTTAACGATGTCACTTTTAATTATTTGAATGCAGGAGTACCATGTAATATTAATTCATCTAGAAATAATGTAATGAGATTTACCGTTAAAGAATAGCAGACTGAAACTCATAAAATACTCGTACATTTATATGATTCATGGGTAACTTGGTTCCGTTCCGTTTCGCTAAATACTAATATCCACATGGATATTGGTATTTAGCGGAACGGAACGGAACCAAAGAATGGCCAATGTTGGCAAAGCGAGATAACTCTCTTTACTTTGGACTTGTTTATAAACAAAACGATATTTTTTTAGCACTGTACCCAAGCATTTGGATAAAGTCATTTTAAATCTATAATTAATACATATCAATCACTCAATACAAGTGCATTTAGGCAACACCCATCAGCCACGCAATTCTCAATCTATAGGACCCGACACAGTGTTGCGACTTATCTTATTTCTATTTCATACTGACATCGTTTTTAATGAGTAAATAATTATTGACTGTATTATTATGACAGCAAAGTGTTTCGGCGGTTTGATATCGTATTGGTGTATTAAAAATCAAAATCACACATTTTTATCCAAATGCATCAAGCATTTGGATAAAGTCATTTTACATCAATAATTAATACATATCAATCACTTAATACAGTTTACATAGCAACAACAGATGTCACACCAGATGAAAAACCCACAGGACAAAATAATGTATAAGCTAGAACTTTTTACTGTCCTAAAGGTTGTTGTAACGCTATTTCATTCATCCAATATATTGTGCATATAATAACATTTACATAATACCAAATTATGGTAGATAAAAATGTTGAGCAATTGAGGAAAAGATATTTGCTTATTTAATTTTAACATCATCTATATCCATATTTATCACACTTTTTTCACAATCAAACAATATCAAACCACACATTGAAAAAATTGTGTCTGCTGTCGTCCTTTTTTTAACTTATTAACTTGTTGATCATAACTCTATTTTGATTTGAAACAATTGTATATTTAAATGGAATGTCTAACATCTCGAGTGTCCTTGAAACGTTAACTGTTTTAAATTTTTTTTTTAAAATTTAATTAGAGTGTGCTTTTATTGCATGATGGTTTTGAATTCAGATATACTTCCTTTTCTAACCTAAATACCATTTTCTGAAAAAAATAATCTTGTCTAGCTATTTCTATACAGAAATTTCTGGTTTAGAGTTATATAATATTTTCCCATTTGAGTGGTGCAAATCATGATCAATTATACAACTAGACGTGAATCAGGACATTTTTATAATTTTATTATTTAAACATCCGGAAAGATTAAATATAACTACAAATTCACAAAGTACACTTTAAGTTTTGGCTCCAGGAACAACATGATCACTCTAGAAAAATCCCAAGGGAAAAACGATACTAGTTATACTAGTTACTGACGCAGCCATTAGTAGAGAAACGAAAGATAAATGATTAAAATATATTGTAGTCTGGTCCAATTTACAGAAAAAATACTTCTATTATTTGGTCCAAAATGGTTTGATATCCTAGTTTGTGTATGCTGAGTCTATAAAAGATGCTGGCTCTCATGAAAATGGGCGTTAAAAAGGTCAAAATGGCGATTCATAATGGCGGACATCCAATTTTTCTAATTATCTGTTTATGTTGTGCAAATAAAAGAAAGAATTAGTGAATATCTTACTGAGCATAATGCACTTATAAAAAATAATATTCGAACACTTCAATTATCACTTTAAGTCAAAAATGTTTGTTAAGCTTCTGTTTCCTTATTGAATTCGAATTTTCTGGGTTTTGTTTTTTATCTATTATTTCCACATTCTACTATGTTCAGGATTTCACATTTGAAAATGTCCATACACAGATTGGCATGGTTTAAAACAACTCACTTTTCTAGAGCTGTGATGCAGCTGCAACTAAGAAAAATCTCTGCAATGGCCTGGTCATAGGTCTTCAGCAAAGAACCATGATCATCCATCCCATCTCATAGGAATTGGCAATGTGTGCCTACTAATATTTGCCAATTTCTATACAGTGTTTTGCATCGTGCTTGCCTTGTATGTATATAAAAAGGAATCAGAGGGATAATTCCCAGGTTCTTTGATTCAAAGATAATAATTGTCAAAGCTTGTTAGTGGGCACTGTGTAATTTTGAAGGAAAACGACTATTTTTCACGTTTTTAAAAAAAATTTGATCAGTTAATTTCCCTTCTCTTCAAGCATCTATTAGCTCATAGCTGCCTCTGTATACCTTCAGGGAAGATTTCATTGATATGCATCACATCATGTCAATGTGAAGCATATTAAATGTATAAATTAAATGTTTTCGAAGCTCTAGAAAAGAGAAACATATCGCCAAAACAACATAAACAGGAATAATTACAGGCTCCAGCCACATTCTATAGGTGTTTGTTTATTTCTGGAAAGAATTATAGTAGACTAGTAGCAATAGGACATACGATATGCTGGTATGACAACAGCAAGAGGTGTAAGCGGATACTCGAAAACAGCATACTGCTTAGAGAACTAGAGTCTGCTTCTTCACTTGTCCCTTTAGTGCAGAATTAATTAACCAATATTATCATCTATATACCTCCATCTTTAACACCCCCAACAAACATAGCTAGCGGTGACAATGGTTTTTCCTAATGTGCGGTTTGAGAATTAATTCCTCAGATAACACTGTAACAGGTTTTCCTAAGCTTGTAAAGTTAGTAGGAAGACGAATGCCTCTTTTTTCTATAACCCTTCTAACTGGTTGGTGACATTTTTTTCTGAGTGTTACTGATGATTTTGATTAGTCCCTGTAACGTTCAAACAAAAAGTCAATACTAGAAAAGTTTTTTTTTTCTTCTTCTGGAAACAGTTGAAACAAACTCGATTAAAGAGTATCCAAATGTTTTCATCATATTTGACTGTGTTTTTCAGCTCTGAACTAATTACTGTCCACCCAAAATCAAAGCTGCTGGGTAGTTGTCATATTTAACTCGAGCTCCCTCTTCAATATCCCTCAGCACACCATCCGATATAATTGATTTCTTTTCAGACTTAATTGACCTTTTGTACTGACTATTGAAGTAAGCGCTTGTAGGAACTCATTATTAGGCTCCCAACATCCTCCATTCCAGCCTTTTATGCTATATACTGTATGTGTACTTAAAAAAACGGGCTTCATATTTTAGCGGCTTTGGCGCCGACAACGATGCGCTAATCCAAGAATCCGCTGAGAAATCATTTATAAATACAATATACGGTACTGATGTGTATAGCGCTAATTCATGATTTCGCCAACAACTCCATACCCAGAGACTGCGCTAAATTTTGAATACGCCAATTTATGTACACATACAGTAATTCAGTCAGTATCAGGAAATTTGGTCTTTGATTAGCAACAACTTAAGGAACAATTCATTCATGTTCAAGTGTTAAACGACTATTTTTTTCCCAAAACGCTATGCAAAAAGGAAAAAAAAAATCTCTGTTAAGACCATTAGCTTTTGTAACCATATCGATTAGTTTATTTTTTTTATGTAAGAAAAGTAACTTTTTATTCTATCGAAAAAACAATTTTCAAACTTTATCATCTGGAATCACATCATGTGCATTTTTGGTACGAAAAATTCTATAATTGTGGAAATAGAATACCTGATGAGTCCTCGTACGTGATTCCTACTATATCACCAATTTCTTATCGGTAGGCTTCAGCTATTCTTGACTTTGACCTTGATTCAAATGTTCCAACACTTCTCTTGACAACAAAATTTCCTTGCTGGAATTCTCTTCTCTAAGAACTTTACAAAACAACTTGATACACACAATTCCGCTAGCATAGTGTATGGTCGTATCAAAAGAACCGAGGGGAAATTAACAAAAAATGTTTTTCTCTCTTTCCGAATTTGTAAATTACAAAACAATAGACACCAAGTTCCTATTTGAATATATTGAATATTTTATCATTATTTTATTAATTTTAAAACTTAACAGTAGTTCTTTTTATTTTCTGCAAAAATGACTCAGAGTAAAGCAGCCTGAGTATGAGTATTTTGAGAAATTCACGCCTTTTTGAATCGTCATTTCGACGTAATCAAAACCATTTCAAGATGGCCAGCATATTTTTCGGAGTCAAGGTACTCGAAATAGGCTAGGAAAATATACTGGACGAATTAAATAATAATTTGTAGTTCAAACTTATTTCTGGTATTATTTTCAAAAATCAGACTTAGACTGTTGAACGTGATTTAAATGCATTTATTTGTTTAATTATTAAGGATAAATAACATATATGTATACTACGATAATCTAAATTTATACTGCTTTACGAATTTTGTCATAACCAAGAGGGTTTCCTTCAAAGTGAGCAGAATAAAATAATACTTTAGTTTAGAATTACAATATAATGAAAATACACTTAAAAACAAAGACTCTACCCTTTTACTCACAATTAAAAACTCATAAATAGGGAAATATGCGATGTGATACACGTATATTGCTACTTTTCGATTCATTTTTATTCTTTTGATTAGATTTCTATGTTAACATTCACAATATCATTTGGATACAAAATCAAGTACATTTCTAATTTTTAATTTTCAATGTAGTCTGGCAGACACAATTCTCTTGTAAGTTGCAGTGTAAAATTATTTCAATCAAAAGGATGAAAGTTTTGCAAGTAAGAAAGACTTAAATATATTGAGAATATTGCATGTTTTTAAAGATAGTTTTCAATCCCAATATAACAGGACGTCATAGATTACCTTTGATAGGGAAAATAAAAGGATGTTTAAAATAATACACTATTTGTAATAATGTGAGAAACATTTTAACTGTCAAAACAATTATCAAATCTGAAACATAATCCTCCATCGTGTTCATGTTCTTCTTCGCCCTATAACTATAGTCCTGCTGGATTACTGGTGACGTAAATATAGTTAATAATGAGGACCTTAGATCACTAATTTTAAAAGGTCCTAAATTTAAGGAACGTCTATCCTTCAACTGCGTCGGAATTTCATAAATATTATGGATTCTGTAGAGGACTACGCCAGGCGATGGGCCAGACATGAAAAAGAAGACCTGGACACTTTGTCAGAATGGATTAAATGTATCAGATGTATGTTAAAATCGCGCATTAAAAGATTGAGGGGCAATATGAGAACCATCTATCCTTCTGTATTCAACAATCCAGAAGTGAAAAAAGAATTAGATAGATTACATGATCAGTGCGTACTGGTCCATGCTGACAAAGCAGGTAACAACATTGTCTTTGTTTGTAAGGCTCATTATATTAAATGTATTTTAGAGGAACTTGGATTTAATTCTACAAGTGGTAATCCAACTTATACTCATAGTTCCCTTTCTAAGGAAGAAATTCTTCAAAATCATATGTCAGTTTTGAATATTTTTAATATTCCAAACAACCAAAATGAATGTGAATTACCATGTTTATATTGGATTCCGAAACTTCATAAAAATCGTTACAAACAAAGATACATAGCGGGTTCCAGTAAATGTTGGACCAAGCCTCTTTCTTTACTCCTCACTAAGATAATAACAGTGGTGAAGGAGAAACTTCAAGAGTACTGTGCAACAATATATTCGAGAAGTGGTGTAAATTAGATGTGGATACTTAAAAATTCCAAAGAACTTTTGGAAAATTTGAAATCACAAGATTTTACCAAAATCAACAGCTTAAAAACTTACGACTTTTCAACTTTATACACAACCATTCCCCACGATAAATTAAAGTCCAGGCTTTTTGATATCATTAACAGCTGCTTTTTCAATAAAAATGGAACTCGTAAATATACTTACTTGTCATTGGTCATTTGCAAAATTATTTTGTTAAAAAAACATTCTGATTGTACACACAAGTACTCTGAAGTTGACATTATAAAGATGCTTGAGTTTCTGATTGACAATATCTATGTGGTTTTTGGAGACCAGGTCTTTCAACAATCTTTTGGAATTCCTATGGGTAAAAATTGCGCCCCGTTATTAGTAGACCTTTTTTTGTATTCATATGAAGCAGAATTTGTCCAAAATCTTGTACGTGAAAAGAAGAAAACACTTGCTGTGGCCTTCAACTCGACATTTAGATATATCGACGACGTATTGTCAATTAACAATGGCTATTTCCATTCTTATGTCGATACGATATATCCTGGTGAGCTTGAGATAAAAGATACCAAAGAGTCTCACACATCTGTTTCATATTTGGATATTTTACTTGAAAAAGACGTTAATGGTAATCTAACAACAAAGCTTTATGATAAACGTGTTGACTTTAACTTTTCCATCGTCAACTTCCCTTACTTATGCAGCAATATACCTTCATCACCTGCATACGGGGTATATATCTCTCAGTTGATTCGATACGCAAGAGCATGCTCTACGTATGTACAATTTCTAAAACGAGGTAAATTATTGACAAACAAGTTGATGAAACAAGAATATCAGCTGTCTCGTTTAAAGTCATCATTTCGTTAGTTCTATGGTCGATACAATGACCTTGTCAGCAAACACAATTTATCATTGAATCAAATGCAGACTGACCTTTTTCATACTAATTGTTAGGCCATTATTTACACACTGAATTGTCGACGGATTTTTCCGTTATTTCCCGATCATGACAAGGAGCACACGGCGGGTGTGACCGGTCGGCAGGGGATGCTCACTCCTCCATGGCACCTGATCCCACCTCCGATGTTTGGAGGTGTTTGCTCTGCTCCTATTTTGTATTGTTTAATGGACCTTTGAGCTTGAATACTGTTCGTTATCTTCATATATTTCATGAGACATTGATTTTAATAAATGATAAGACGTAATCTTATAAGGACAAATCATCCGAACCATACATGTATTAAAAATAATAATATATTTTTGATAAACGCAAAAGAACATTAGTTTTGCTTCACAAGGAATAAAGTCAAATATTGTGAAGATTTACTTCCCTATATCTCTCTTGACAATGACTGACACATATATGTATCACTCATAGAAGAGTCCTTTCAGCAGGAAACTATTCAAGAATGTTATACAAAATATTCTTGGAACATTTACGTTATAATCTTAGCAAATATTACTTTTGTTCTGGGAATGAAAAATCAACAAAAAAATTATAATGATTCCTGATTACACAATTTCGTGCCAGAAATTGTCAACAAGATGGTAAGAAACTATATAATTTTAACATTAATTTTTGGAATTGCTTCAAAAGAACATAGATCAAATTCAGTACAAATTGCCATCCATCATTAGGCTACGTGATCGAGAGCAATGAAGAAATACAATAAGAGCACTTGGACATTCTGCTTTACAGCGTAAACTAATTTGTTATGTTGTTTAGGTATTTATGGGGGGGGGGGGAGAGAGAGAGAGAGAGAGAAAGAGAGAGAGAGAGATCATACTAGGCTGGAACCTTCACTTGAGCTACTCTTCTATTGAAGCTATAGATACATCAATACCATTGGTACACATTATCATTCTTTGTATTAACGTGAGGCCTCCTTTCAAAAGCTGTGTCGTATACATTTTGTGGAACATCCACATACATGCCCTCTTCTTCTTCGATGATATCTTCACCTTGGAAATGCTCCAATGGAATAGATTCGTATCCATTGTCTAAACAGGGTACTGTTTTTTGGGACTTATGTGTGCTTTTACCCTTTCTGTCTTGAATATCATCTGATTTTTTAGCAGATCTATTGGAGAAAAAGAGAAAGAAGTTTAAATTTCGACAATTTTTTGCTGGCGATTTCGCACTGTTACTTATGCAAAATAGGTCCAGAAACTTGGTTCAATGTCTTCTCCAATAAAGTGATCTTTCCTTGCTTTCAAGGAGATACTATATAAATATTGCATGTAGTTGAGTGTAACATTGAAAATTTTCACCCCAAGAAAATTTTCAATGTTACACTCAACTACATGCAATATTATTATATTATATTGAATGTTTTATACAAATACATATAACAGTCAACCCTGCGCGCATAAATTCTGCGCAGTCACTATTTTTTGAAATATCACCCGTCGTCAAGCAATGTTGACTGTTGCTACGCTAGAGGGCGTGTCTCTATCATTCAACGGGTAATAGTGTTTTTTAACAAATGTCTCTCGACGAATCAGATTCAACTAATTTACATGAAAGAATAACATAACATAATACTAAAATGTTAAAGCACATCTGTTACCTGTCTCTGTGATGCTTCACTATGCATATACCAACAGCCACCAAAGTTATTTCAACCACACCAATTCCGATTGCTAAGATAACTGTAAAAGTTTTATTAAAATAAATTATATTTTTATTAAAATATAATTATGAAGAACACTAAATACCGTATAAGCGGAAATTTTAAGCGCAATGCGAATTAAGCAATTTATCCTTAAAATCTGGTATATATATTTAGGAAGAAGCAATTTTACGATTTTAATGAGAAAAGATTCTTTTACCACGGATAGAGAAAGAATTGTTAGCTTTTTCCAATTTTAGCGATCTCCATCCCCTTGCTAATTATGCCAATATTGAATCTTCTCTAAAAATGTTTCTTATACGGTAAGGCGATTAAACATTAAATTACAAATAGATAACAGAATTACATACATTACCTATGTGGCTATTAGGGAATGAAGTTTCTTCTGTAAAAAATTGATATTCAAGAATGAAACAAGTGAAAAGCAGTGATTTATTTTGCCTTGATCTTACAAAATATAACTTGCATTGACGAGATTATTCTCGGTCCCTCGAAAATAACCATTATAAAGATTTTTCAAATATAATGAGGATTCGAATATTTGTACACATAGTGCACCTCATTTTCAGATTAAATCTGGTTCCTAAAATCGTGCTTGTTAACATGATACGTGTTTATAAATGTAAATTTTATAGGATTGTATACAAAGCTTGTCATCAGCAGATAAATAATTAAAAAAACAAAACAAACATTTCTATCAAACATATGACATACATATAAGTTACTGATAAAGATTAATTTGAGGATGCATGCATAAAGACAAGTATTCCTTTAAAATGAAGTGATCGAGAAGTGGGATATTTATATGTCAAATATGGAGCCTACATAATTCGATAGAATGCAAAGAACAGTTAATTACCTAGAAACGAATAAACTAATATACGAGTTAGACATACTCGAAAAACTAATGAACGAATAACCTACTTTAAAGGTAAATGGTGTACTTCCGTTTCGAAAATTTATACATGTCTTGCACATATATAAAGAAACGAAAGTTCATTTACCATGTAACTCTATAAATGTTTCCTTTTCAAAGAAGGTGCATTAAGAGAAACTCCTAAGTTCTTAACATGATAACAGAATTGCATGAAGCTCTCAGTGGATAATAATAACAAGTAGTTTGTTTCGTTAGGTCTGCTCCACTAGTTACGTTTGCAGGATGTCTTACGTGGGATCAACTGTAATTGGCTGAAGCCGGTCACAAAATTACAACGCAGGTGAGTTAAGGCTAGCTACAGGCATTTCAATGCAAATAAACTAATTAAATTGTCTAAGGACTATATCTATTATACAGAGAAAGTTAAAACTTACTGTATAATATATACTTGGTACCCACGACATGAGATAGCCAGTACGCATTATGACTTCATATTATGACGTCATTGTTCTTTACTACACAGGCTTATAATGGACATCAACAAAAATGCTTCGGCGCAAGGGCATGCTCTATTTTATTCAACTTAAAGAAGGTATATTTAGAAGCAAAATATTCCAATGTTTGTTGGTATTGCTGCACAAATATCAACAGCTCAGTTGTATAATTTCTATTTGTAAGGTTTTAAGTTGAATCAGGGTAAAAATGTTCAGTCAGGTATAAGTTTCTTCAAATTCCTATCAAATGAGAAAATGCCAGGGATTTGTGCAGCAGTTTTATTAATCTATAAAATATTCTTCTTAGCATTATATAATTTTATGTAAAAATATATAGGGTAATCCTTTGCGCCGAAGCTGTTTTGTTGATGTGCTAATTACCTACAGTAGGTAAGGTCAATGACGTCATAATATGACATCATAATGTGTACTGGCTAGAACATATCGTGGGTACTAAGTATGCATAAGAAAATAAATCAAAACATTCTTTGAAAAATAAATATACCTCTTACGCGTTTTATTAGCTCATTTGCATAGAAACGCCTATACCTAGCCTTAACTCACATGCGAATAGAACATTTTGTAAGTGGATAGTTGAGTCACAAAACAACATAACATTTCGGTCGTAAAATAAACATAAAAAAAGTCCGCTGATTGTTTTGAATACTTAGTACTTCAGATGTCTTGTAAACACATTTGCGTCTCTTTATTTTAATTTTGATTCCTTGCTATGTTTGACTTTAATCAATCATTATCACGTTCCTACAATTAGATATATCAACGTTTTATCAATAAATAATAGTAACTTCAATTACATATGTCGACTCAATATATCACTGTGAGAACGTGAAATAAAAGTCTCCACAGAGTCTGTTTCATATACCCTTCAAAAAAAAGAAACGCAACAGGAACAATGTCCTGAAAAATATTCGATAGTTTTGTCATACAATTTTTTTTTAAATGGATATGATTCATGCATTCGGGTAAATTGCGTTATTTTTTAACGCAATTGTTACTTAAACAGCTATTCTACAAATCTGACAGACCAATGGACCTGATTTTGCAAAATGCTAAAAAAAAATTTTTCCTCAATTTTCATTTGTTGGTTTCTGATGCAATTTCAGGCATAAAAGGGATATCAAAAGCTGGGGTTCTCGATATTTTGATTCTGGTTTTATCTGAAAATTGATGCTATCTAAAAATGCTGCATCTGAATGTTGAATATCATTAAAAGGAAAATGGGAGGCTGGAAGCAGGTGTACCGCAGACTACAATTGCAAGTGGTTTTAATGTCAGAGCCATATCTAACCTATAAAACAATATGTTTTGAGCCGTCCCATGCGAAAAGGGCCCTTATGTATTTTGACGTCATAATGAGAAAAACGCCGGTAAAGATAACGTCATAAAATGCAAGTTGTGTATGTTATATATTTTTCCAACATTTTAACCTGAGCGCTATCAACTTATTTTCATTGTTGTATATATCATTTAGAGCCAATAGAATATCAAGGAAAATAGAAAATATGAATTTTTAGAGCTAAGTTCCATATAAATGGACATTTCCAATATCGAATATTAAATTTTGCTGATATAATTAGGTATAGTTTTTTTATCCAATTTTTTTTATGCATTGAAAGCGATTGTACATGATAATCGATATATACGTCTGCATGTACACATCCTTTTTAACACAAATACATAGTAACCGAATTAAAATAATTAACAATAGATGAAAAAAAAAATTCTTAAACCGTTTATATATGCAATTAAAATTTTGTTCAGCTCAACAAGTAGCAAATGACGAAACTTGAAAAGGTTGATTCTTTGTAAAGCATTAAATTTAATAAAGAAAACATCTGATTTTTTTTTCAAAACAACATTTATTATGTGTATATAAACGCGATTGACGATCTGCCTTCGTCACGGTCATTTGCGGATTAACGTGTTTGTTGTCTCATTTAAGTAAAGAACCAGTTTTTACTGTTTACGGAGACAGCCTAGCTTCTGGTTGAACGAGACTAATGTGTTTGCTACTATATATATTTCTTGAAATTTGAGAATAAAATCTAGTATCATTTGTTAAAAGTCTTGGACCAGGCGGAAAAAATGAGAAAAAAGTAAATGCTGCTAACGAAAAATAAAAATTGACCAGATTTTTTTTAATGCAATCTATGGGAAGATTTGTGTTTGCTAAAAAAAAAAAATGGGGGGGGGGTAGAGGTGGGTGCAATTAGCCATTCAGTAAACATCTTCATTCTATATTATTTAATTACCAGTGAAACATTATGTATGGAACCCCCCCCCCCCCCCAACAACATGCCTGCATTTAATTCTTAGTAAATAATGGGTCATTATTTATAAAACCCCAAAAACATATTACGGGGAAATTAAATCTGAAAGTTTGAATACAGATTTATTTCCCTGTAATATTTAATATTGCATCTGATTATTATTTTAATTTCTTCCAAAGATGCAGTGTTTGTCTGAATTAAAGGTTACGAAAGTAAATACTTTCTTGTGTAGGAAGGTTTGCAATAAGTTCAGTTTAATCTTTAATTGATAAATGGGAAGAATGACTGCTTATTTTTTTAATGAATCATATTTTGCCATTTCTTCAGGCATTTACGTAACAACGTTTTTCAGAAAAGGGGGGGGGGGATAAAATGACAAGTTAAGTATAGACCAACAAAAAAAAGGAAGTGTATTTCGGTAAGGGGTTAATCCCTTTTCGACAAAAGAAAAATGAACTAAAATTGCAGTGCTCAGCAATGTCGGCGATACAACCAGAGGTTACTCAGTAGATTGATACACGAATATCCAATGCATACAAATTTATCAAACCTCGGGTCAAGGGGCGTTTCACAAATACTAGTACCATGGTACAACATGTCAAAATTTTACGAGCTTGTTAGTGTCAGCGAAGAAAATTTGATTTCTTTTTAAATCTGAGAACACTTCTATCACCGTGCAAAATCTACTCTTAAAATAAATCTTAGTTTGAATATTATTTAAAACATATACTAGTATTCTTTTTATCAATTTTAATTACAAATCTTTAATTAGTGTAAATTGCCCTCAACACTTTTTAAAGCCCTATATAAAAACATTCAAGTAATTATTTAATTTAAACTTCTTTCATGTCCTTCTTATCAAAGCTTTTCACAGACTTTGTAATTTACTCAAGACATGTCATTTTATCAATTCGCTTATTTTTGTCAAAGAACTCGGTTATATACCAGTATCTAAATTGTATGTGTCCGGAGGCCCGACGAATTTACTGGCCACTTCCGTCTGTGTCCCTACATGTATTTCTTGAAAGTTAAAATTGCCGTCCATCGTTAAAAGCTTTAATAAATTCGGAAACTGATTTACTCATTACTTTGGATTTATACATGGTAATCTGTGACTTCGGGAAGAGTCCGAGGAATACGGCACAACTACATGTACTTCCGGCCCGCAGCCACTCATTTTACTGCCAACATTCCTTCTTTCCCGATCAATGACTTATCTTATTAGACCCAAACTAAGCGGTCATAATTCCACAAAATTTGAGAACCACAAAATGGATGGAAGAATATGTACATGTAGGCTTAAGCTTATAATTTTTTTTCTTCAAACGAAATTTAGCGAAAAAGGGGGGGGGGGGTAAATGATGAATCAATATGACATTAAAAAAAACTTTAAAATATATTCTGAACTTATAATGACCGTATAAGGGTATGATGATAATATGAAAATTATATCCTCATCCTCAGTTTTTGTGAGATTACATGTTCACTGCAAGACATACATGTACGAATGTTGACTCGCTTATAAGTCGGTACAGTGCAAATAGGTGGTGCAAACATTATGACGGTTTACGCCAATATTGCAGGGAATACGACCAACTTTAAAATAATGTTTCTATACCCTCTCCTGACTCAGGACGAAAAAATTGGGTTGGTAGGTAGGTCAGAATTTTTCCCCCCAGAAAATTTTGATATCAATGCTGAATTTTTAAAATCTGTTTTCCGAAATGCAATAAAAAATGCTTCCTGACAGTTAAAAAGAGTTTTGAGACGGGCCATTTTATGTACAGTGTACAATATCGTAAGAAACATATATTACCATGTAAAGGGGGGGATTGTCTCGGCACTTATTATTTGCCTATGTTTACCAATGTAGGACTTTGAATACATAATTATATGTTCAGTATTGTAGGTACATATCCCCCCCCCCTTCCCTAAACTTCATTTAATTTGTCAGAAATTCTCCTAAACTTCATTCTTTAACTTGTCAGAAAATTTTAACTGGATTGTGTTACTGCAGATGTCTCCCCTCCCCCTCTTGCCGATCAATTTTTTGTATCCGCCCTTCAAGCTTTCTTTCATAAATTCATCTAGGTCATGAATAAAACAACAAAAATTATATCCTTATGATGAAAAATCATCAAACAATGAATTCTATAATTACAAGGAAGACGCAATGTTATTAGTCTTATCCTACGGATTCTTTTTAAAATTTTAAACAAATTGTTTTTCATAAACTACAAATAAATAAAATACAAGTCTGTAAAACATCTAAACACATTTCTTTTATTTGTTTGTTTTTTTATTTAATATTTACTTTTCTCTGAACCGTATATCAGAGCAATATTCACATCTACAGTGTAACAAGATGTCGCGAGTGTATAACGTTATTTTAAAAAAAAACATACCGGGTATTTACCGATATAAAACCATTATCTGTGTTTTATTTATTAGAAAACTTACATCAAGAAATTTTTATCGGATTTTTTAAATCATGTCTGTTCCAGTTGACCAAAATGGACATTTATGTGATATGCAAAAATGTCGATACTCTTAAAATGTACATGTAACTTACGTCTAATACAGAGTCCAAAACACCTCTTCTTTATAAAACTAAACAAATAACAATGAAACGGTTTCGACAACTAGTATATAATTTAGATATACTTTAACGAAAACAACTTTATCAAATATTGCATGTAAAATAAAGCCAGGAGGTTTATTGATAAATTTTTCATGTATATTTTCGTGTGATAAAGTAATGTTTTTTTTTCAATCTGATACATATTCCAAATATTTCTGAGAGGGATATACAATGTAAAAGCGTCAGTTTGAACGTCATTTTTCAAGGTAATTTTAACATTTTCTTAACCTTTGATTCCTTATATCTCGCTTATTATTCTGAATATTTGGATCAAACTTTATATTTGGTTATTTTACACTATTGTTTATCATAATTCATTGAAAAGTCAATTTCGAAAATTTTTACCTTAAGGGCCCTTTTCGCATGGGACGGCTCATATACCATTCACATGGCATATGTTTGCAAGAAACAGGTTCTTGCAAAGCAACAGCAACCTGTTTCTTCTATGGTCATCTAAATCGAAAGATTTAAACCCATTTGAGCATGCATTGGGCAAGATTGATTGGCATGATTTGCCAAAGACAGTTGCATCCCCAATCTCCGCAACAGCTGACCAAAGCTCTACATTTAGAGTGGGAGAGTATTCCTATACAGTTTTATTACACTCATTTGCTTCAATTAGATGCCGTTTTAGGCCATTATTTATGTCTGTGGAGGGCATACCAGATATTATACACTTATCCACTTGTTGTGAATGGGATAGCTCTTTATCAAACCCGCGACAGGAACTATTCCCCGAGGGCTAACCCGAGGGGAATAGTTCCTGTCAAGGGTTTGATGAAAGAGCTACCCCAATCATAGCCAGTGGATAATCGTTTTATTATACTGATGTATATAATAATTTCTGAGGGTTTGTATTACCTGATACTACAGTTTCATGGGCAAAATATGAAAATAGTTTTGAACAAGTATTTGGAATAAGATAAAACTGCTAAAATGAGCTGAAATCTTGATGACGTCACAATGCTACTGAAGTCAGGATGACATCATCAGTCTGTAGACTGATTATAGAAAATCGAAATTGGCTGCAAAAATTGCATGAAAATTTTCCGAGGGGTGGTTAGCAAAAACTATACCCCGGGGTATAGCTTTGCTATATGCGTGGAAATTTTCAGATTATAAAAGATAGTTATTTTACCTTCTTAACTTTATATAGGAAACATTTTAACTGAAGTATAATGATGATCTTTATTGACCTTGAACTGTCTATGATTTTAAAATTCTTGAGTAATTATGACATTTAGATCGTAGACCTATTGTTAACCACATTTCTTCATTATCAATTTTTACTAAATAATCTTTATGTTCAATGTTTCCCTAAAATTCTACTATGCGTTTCTTTTTTGAAGAGTTTATTTGGACGTTTACTGACTTTTAGACGATAAGGGCCAATTAACAACTAAATTGTTTGACAAAAGAGATGACTTCAGCTTTGTGCATCATCAACTTTCCTTATTAATATAGTAATATATCCATCACCTGCATATGGTGTTTATAAACTCATTCGATACCCAAGAGCATGCTCTGAGTACGATCAATTTTTAAACCAAGGCAGCTACTGACTGATAAGTTGATGTTACAGGGATTTCAAAAACCTCTTATAAAGTCAGCATTAGTAAATTCTATGGTCGTTATTATGACCCTGCTAACAAATATAACCTATCATTGGGTCGTATTTTGGCTGGCGTCTTTCATACTAATTGTAAGGTTTTGTTTTGATTCTAAATTTGACTACGGAATGTTCCTTCTACCTTATCAGTAAGGCTCTCTGTCAATAGGGGATGCTTACTCCCTAAGGGCACCTGATACCTCCTCTGAAATTTCCTTGGGGTCCGTATTTTATGCCCTGTTTACAGATCCGTATTTGTAGAATTTTTTGTAGACCGGTCATTGCTCTTTATACATACCTTTTTCGCTTAAGTTAATTGCCTAGTGACATATAATGAAAAAAGAAGGAACATATATGTTTGAAGATCAAAATATAAATGTAGCAAACTTATGGGATTTCTAATTTTGTTTTTCTTTTGGAATCTATGACACTAAAAAAACCCAGGTTTAAACTAGCTGAAAAATTAATATATACATAAACATCATTGATTTTAAACTCTCATAAAATGTACTCATTGTATATCTTATACGTCACACTTATATTTCGAATTCAATTATTTAATATGAGTATCCTTCTCTCTGACGTTATCCCCCATCTGATTTTCATATTCATTGCATTTCATGTACTTGAAATGTTCATGAAATGCTGAAGAGAAAAGACTATTTTACTGCATTTCCCGTACATGAAGCATATCCAACCTAAACATATAATTATATTTAAAATTGAATACACACCTGCAGTGTCTTCTTGATCTGTTGTCGTCATGTCTTTTGTTGGAGTTTGCGTAATAACTGCTGTTGGTGAAGATTTATTCTTCGAACTGAGCACAGGTGTTTTTGAGACTGATTTAAACTGTGTCGTTATCTTTGTTGTTTTTGAGGCTGAAGTTTTCTTTATATTCTTGTTTACTGTTGCTAATTTGAGAGAGTACAATATAGTTTACAACAAACACAAATATCATCTTCGAGCGAAATTTACAAAGTTCGAAAAGTCATTGCATGCCATTGTAAATGTTCAAGTGCATAAATGGTTTAATATTTAAATCAGCGGATGCGTTCAAGGATTTGAATTTTCAATTTGTTTTGGCGAATGATTCCTTTTTCTTTATGTGCTTTGCTTGTAATGGATTTATTTGATTACATGATTTGTATATTTACAATTATAAGAACAATATAATATATATATATATCTAAAACTGTTCTAAATGAAAAAGAAATCAAGTGGGTTGATATTACTTCTCAATAGGTACTAGCTTGAAAATACGGATATATAACTGATTGCTGTGGTAAAATTGATTTATTAATTTATGTTAAAATTAAGGATTATTTCCTTCATGCATAGTTCTGATCTTTCGACGTATTTGGCTCCAGTCTTTGGCACCCCTACCCCTTTTTCAGCTCTTCAAAGTTTTTTTTAGTCTAAATATTTTGGATTTCAAACTTTTCAGCATGAGCATCACAGAAGAGACATAATTTGTCGAAATGAGCATCTGGAGCATCAAAATTGGTACCGTATGTTTTGTAGACAATATATAAAACTCCAAACAGAGTAAAAGTAAAACACTTACACTGTATATGAAAAAAAAAATAATATAATTTTGATGACAGACATATGGTAAGGTAGAAAATTGTGCAGAGGAATAACAAGATACAAAATTTACAATGACTTTTATTATATACCCAACTGTTTGTCACTCAGTTTTACTGATGAATTTATGCAATCATGTGACGGTGTGATCCGACGTTCCGGATCACCACACTGTGGTTTTCTGAATCCATATCACCCCTCTCTGAAACTGATGACGTAGTACACAGATAAATGACGTTTTTATTCTCGCGTATCAAAAAGTTCCTTGACAAAATGGATTGTTTAATGGATAAAAGTTATGTAATTGATCCAAAAAGTATCCTTTTATTATATTTTGCTAGTTGGAAAGGGGTATATAATAAATTTATCATTATAACAGTAACTTGATCCGAAGAGTTGTATCACGTCTCGTTGACAGGCGCGGATCATCAGATCAAACTCGACGCTTCGCGTCTCGTTTGATCTGATGATCCGCGCCTGTCAACTTGACGTGATACGACTCTTCGGATCAAGTTACTGTTATAATAATATATATGTATATCCGATTTTATAGATTCTTTTTACAGTCTTGAACATAATAAATGGTGTATCTGGTGAATGGGAAATGATTCTTATTTTTGCTCTGCTGTGCAATGATTTGATTTTTCACAAGTCACAAGCGAAATGAATAAAATTTTTTACGTTCATATCTGTTTGCCAGGTTTTGTATTTAAAAAACATATTTTGACAATTTGTAGGCATGTTATTCCTAAAATCTGGTTGTATTTATATGAGATTTTTTCTTTCTGACAGATCACGATATGCTAGTGGTTGCCCACTCGCTTCTTGAGCGGATGGTCTGGGCTCGATTCTAGACCCAGTGCCTCGTCAAACCCAAGACGTTTAACATGGAAAATGACTATCCCCTTCTCAAGCGACTGGCATTAAAGTATAAGTCAAAGCTTTTTTCGGATATGACCTATAAGACGTATGCGATTGTTTTATGAAAAAAAAAACACCTCTCACTATCTATTTCAAATTCATATTATGTATTATAGAATCAATACAAGGGCGCAGTCCCTTCCCATTAAAGCATTTCGACCCCCATGTAAATTATGTCCGTAAAGCACGCACACACTTACGCACACACTCGCAATCACATTAACATTCAACTTCGTTTAAAGGGGATAAAAATAATTAGATTATGTATGTTTAGATTACCATAAAAATACCCTGTACCATATTTGACAGATCTTTTTTCACATCCAAGTAGATTTGAATATAAACTAAAGAGAGCATTTCATTCTATTATTACCTTGTTTTGTGTTGTAAAATTTGGCCGTGGATTTCTGTGATGTTGTTTTGAATGCTGTTTTTTGTGTTTTTGTTGCTTGTTTAGTGATCTTTGTTGTTTGTGCTGTGGTTTTTGTTGTAACTCTGATGGTCTTTGTTGTTTGTGTGGTTGTCTTTATTGTTTGTGTGGTTGTCTTTGTTGTTTGTGTGGTTGTCTTTGTTGTTTGTGTGGTTGTCTTTGTTGTCACGCTCTTTGTTGATGCTGGTAGACTCACTAAAAGGATAAATTATTTGGTAACCACAATAGAATCATATCTCGGTTAACGAAGTAAAGATATTATTGCAAAGTCTATTTAGTTTCCTCTACCTGACCATCTTAGGCTGAATCCTTTTGCTGTGTGAAGTCCATCAGAAACAAATGTTATCCTTATTAATCTACCCTTCACAGACAGAGAAAACGGGCCAAAACGACCACATCTACGCATGGCAGTATAACAGCACGGATCCTTTTCCGTTATCTATTCAAATAAACTGCATTATTATTTAAAGCCTTTAAAATATTGAGAAAGTTTAATTCATGCATACATAGCAAATATGCATTTATGTTCAAAAATGTTAATTATTTCGTCATATAGATATTATTCATCACTTTTGTACTTGAAAAGGAATTTGTTTCAATCAAAATAGCTAGGTGTGGGTTTGAGAATTAGCAAAACAATGTTCAAATACAAAAGGGATGAAGAGGATTGCAATATACTATGGAGTCGTGATTATAATAAAAATAAATTCACAGAACAAAACCACAACCTTTTACACTGCTTATTTTTTCACATCAATAGAATAACTGGAGATAAAAAAGATCGAGTAATAAAATCGAAAAATTGATCATCACCTACGTCACTTCAAACAAGTTTATAAAAACAAGCATACACATATCTTACCTCCAGGAAATCATCATTGCAGGATAAGTAATTATATTTAACAATATTAAAAATGTCAAACGTAAAGTTAACGGTGGCCTTGTAATGTCCAGTAGCTAGAATCCACGTGTAGTTGACGTTGTTTGGATAGTTGCCAGGGTAACCAGGGGAGGTGAGCCTTCCCTTATTCCCTGATACGTTCTCTATTATAACATTTTTACCATTACATCCGTAACCTTTAATATCAAAATTTATTTCAATCAATAAAATAATAGAATATAAATCAATATTACTAATCATTTAGAAATGAATCCAGTTTTAAGTTAATTATTCACAATTGATATCATTCACTATGATAACTTACGTTGTAGAAACACTAACATATAAAACAAGAAAACGGAGTTCATCTCAAAGTTAAGTAATATTGATTATTATTCCATTGATATGATGCGTGCAGGAATAATCCGCTGCCATTTACAGACACGTTATGCAAGGAAATAAAAACAGGAATTGATTTGAGTCAAATTAAAGTTTGTTATTCCTATTTTAGATCAGACAATTATTTTGTACCAATTTGTATAAAACGGAAGTAAACTTAAGCATTTGTTCATTAGCAAAAGTATTTGATAATGAATTCTTTGTATGATTATGAATTTTATGTAGTCTGATAACAATATGACTATAGGTCCAACATCAATGAACATTCCTTTTAAGATTATATGCTTCCTCTGCATTAGGGACAAATCAAACCGCAATTTGATGGTATTTTTTTCATTGATAAGGCTCGTATGGCTTCTACTTAAATACCTTTATTTTTGCTCTATGTCTTTAGCTGTTTTCTGTATTGTTTGTTTGATAATATCTGTGACTAAATGTTGATTTAGCTATAACAATAAGCATTTTTGTGAATGTCAGAGCATTGCTGTGGTGAAAAGTATATGACAAAATATCTATGTGATATCGGAAAATTAAATAAAACGATATTTGTAAACTATATATTCTGTAATTTGGAAATTGATGCCATGATAAAGTTAAGGTATGAAGTCATTTACAGCGATGACATGTTTCTCTTTCTGGACTTATTTTGTTTCTTTATATGCAGGTTTTTGATATACAGTTTAATTCTTGAAGATATACACTGATGTACAGTTACCAACAAAAATTTACAACGGTTAACTATTGTTTACTGTGGTAAAGTATGGTCTATAGTATACACATTAATACGTTGTTAATCTACTTTTATGCTTTGATTTTGCATTTTAAAAGAGTTCATAGAGTCTGACACACCTATTTATCATCTGGATATTATACTAGAAAAAGACGTTTATCTTTACCTAACAACAAACGTTTTGAAAAAAACGTGATGATATAAACTTTTCTATCGTCAACTTCCCTTATTTATGAAGCAATATGCCATTATCACCTTCATATGGAGTTAACTTATAACAGTTTATTCGATGCGCAAGAGCATGCTCAACGTACGAACAATTTCTAAATGGAGGTAAGCTTTAGACAAATAATTTGATGAAACAAGAATGTCAACAGTCTCGTTTAAAGTCAACATTTTGCAAATTCTATAGTCGATAAAAAGACTTTGTTAGGAAATACAATCCATCTTTTAAGTCGAATGTTGACTGACGTTTTTCATACGAATTATTATTTTCATGCTAATTTTTTTTTTTCGATTGCCCGATCTTGACAAGGAACATACGGTGGGTTTGACCGGTCGACAGGTGATGTTTATTCCTCCATGGCACATGTTCCTACTTCTGATGCCTTAACAGGTCCGCGTTTGTTCTGCTCGGAATTTGTATTGTTTCAACGGACTATTGAGCTTGATTACTGTTCGTTAGCTTCATATTTTATGATACTTTGAAACCTACTAAAACTATGATTTACTGATTGACTATGAAACTTACATTTTAAATCGATGATAACCTCGATGATAATCTATACCTATTTATTTAAAAAAATCTCATTTAAGATTGGGAAGAAATGAAATTTAATATTTTGAATTATACAGTAAAATTACTGACGCTTAAGTTACCAAACAATAAAGTTTTAACATTGATTTACTAGTGTTAAACCTTTGACACTTAAATACACGAATATTAAGAATTTGTTGTTCAATTCACAACAGAAGAAATTTTGAAACAGTGACTTACTGCAGTAGCCTTTATTAATACTGGCTTGCCTTTTAAGATTTTTTTTTTTTTATAAGTAATAGGGTCTTTTATAAATGTTCATGGAAAAAATTAAAACGTTCTGGTTTTTCAAAAGTATTTGTAAAGCGTTAATATATATTTGTCAATCATGCTTACACCTGCATATACTTATGTTTAAACCTTTTAAATTCTTAAGAATATTTAAGACTGCAAATACAATTTCTGCCAGTTTATCGGGAAAAAGACTGAAAAGAGACTGGTTAATTTTACCTTTTATTCTCAGATTGTGCGGGGTAGATTTATGAATACCACTTTTTCTGATGAGAGTGACACAGCTAAAGGATTTTCCCTAAGAAGAAAAGTCAAAGGAAAGAAGAAAATTTTGATTATTATCTCTTTCCTTAAAAAAGAGATATATTTCTCCAGTAATAATTATTTTGCTATTTTAGTCCATCAACAAACAAAAACAAAGGGTATAAAAACGAATATCACAAGATTGCAGTAAAAATCAATAAAACAACAAAATGACCACTTGCACAAATAACAAAAACACACAGATAAAAAACGCAAATCATTAGCTAAATCTAATTTTCATAGCACGAGGTATTTATATCATTTTTTTTTTTTTACTTAATTTACGCTTCAATTTAGTTCGTGTAGGGAAGAAACAATATGTCAAACACAGTATAGGGATTTTTTTTCAATTGCAAATTGAACATATGCATGTACTTTTTTAATATATTTATTAATAGATTTTTTTTATTGGAAGGTTTAATATTATATAGATTTTTTAGATAAATAAAAACAATATACCACACGTTATGCCTAAACAGCTGATATTTTTTTTCAAATCTAATTTTGTTCTAAATTCATGTATGTCGATTTTACACACGGAAAGTTAAACATATCCTGCTAATCCTGAATATATATTTTGTAATGAGGAATTCAAATCCTTGTACTGGTTCCGCTTTGCTGGTAGATTTTAAAACATGGAAACATTTCCCTTTAACGTTATTCCTTTATACAGTGAAAGGTCACATTTTCACCTGAAACCTTAAACCAGCAACTGGAATATCATTTGTCATGGATGCACTCAGTTACTTGTACCTATGATATTTGGTTTTTATACATGTAGCATAAGGCATAGATTAGCAAAAGTTGATCCATTGATATTTCCCCGTGAATTTTAATGCAAATATAACCCATAAAGCTTAGTATTACATAATGAATCTGTAGCCGTTTGCTAAATTAAGATTCTACACTTTTATACAGATTTTATACGGCTTGCTTTCCAAATATGTTCCTAACTTTAATATGACTATAAATTGCCAAAATATATTTTGAATAGGAATCCAACTGAACATGGATGAAGGTAAAAGACTTAAAGATACATTTCATCAATGACGTGTAAAAACATTATTAGCGTCTATCAATACAAATGTAGTTATGCAATGCAGAGCCAGTTGAAAAATGTGCATTAAGGTAAACTGTTTCTCTAAAGCAATTAACACTACTAAGTCAGAAACGTACTGACATTCCCATTTTTTACTGATAAACTTAGACAATTACTGACCATGTGCTGTCTTTACTGCAAAACTTAGACAATTACTGACCTTTTTACTGCCGGTGCTGATAAACTTAGAAAAGTGCTGAAAATCTTAGTCGGTGCTGATAAACTTAGACAATTACTGACCCGTTTACTGTCCCTGCTGAAAAACTTAGACAAGTGCTGACTTTTACTGATAATTACTGTCCCTATTGTTCTCGCCCTCGGGGAGACTGCAGATGTGTGAAATTGATTTTTTTTTATTTAAAAGAGGGTTTATTTAATTTTTAAAAATTAAATAATTTTTTTATCTGTGCCCCAATGATATTTTATAAAGCTCCTATGATCAATGTATAGTAGAATTATTTATTTAAAAATATTTCATAAGGAAAACATAAAACTCCAAAACCTTTCAGCAGATAAGCAATTATTTTTTTTATAATCAGTAGGAAAAGATCACTGTAAAACGCCATGATATTTCGCTAATAAACGCCAGTAAAAAAAGTTCATAAATTTTATAAACTTTTTTAGTGGCAATTATTAGCGAAGTATCATGGCGTTTTACAGTGATCTTTTCCTACTGATTATAAAAAAAATGATTATTTCTTATTTCTTTGATTTACATGTACTCCCTCTTTTTGTTTAATTATGTATGAAGAAAATAAAACTATCTTGTTAGATGTGTTATATGCATTTAATTTTGAATAACAATATTAATTTTGGACCCGCGGTATTCGGTTGGCCAGGGGTGCCCCCCTTTCTGAGAATACACTTTTTGGTGTAATTTTCATACATTAAATTTGACGTAGATGCCAGCATTTGAAAGAAAATATATATATTGAAAAGTTAGCCCCCCCCCCCCCCGAAAAAGGAATGAATGTTTTAAAGTTTATAGTTTACTTTCCCCCCTTAATGGCCTGCATTTACTCATTGATCCTTGGTATTCAATGTTTTAGTTATTGCTCATTTTATTCCTTTGAATAGAATACATGATAGTTGATTTCCATATCTTGAATTTCTGGACTCCCATCTGAGAGATTTATTTAGGGTCAATGTCTTTCTATTCAGTTGCACTTGTAAATCGTATTTCCTTAATTCATACGTCAATTGTTACTGTTATGATTTGTAATGCACGACAACTCATTTGGAATTAAGTGATATTATTAAGTGATAATGAATAAATGATCTATTTTAAAAAAAAATCAGCGGTTTGACGAGAAATATCGTATGCATGTATATTTTAACTCAATTTGGATTGAAAATGATACTTTGTTCTTTCAAAATGTTTCAAGTCTGTCACTTGATAACTAGCAGAATTACAGAATTATCGAACACACAATCGGAAACTCTGTGAAGCACCTTTGTGTAGAAGAAATCGCCTGGGGTGATCCGAGTGTGTACGGTAGCGAGAAAATAAGACAATAAGGTGTCACTGCAGCATTATACAGAAGGGCACTCGCCGGATATCACAGGAAGTTAGTTACGCAACATTACGGCGACCGGTAGACCTGTCTGTTCTTTAACACAATTTTGAGCAATTTAACACACCTCTCACCCTCTTTTTAGAATAAATATTGCTATTCTAAATAAAAAATACTAGATTTATATGAGATAAATTAAAATGAATTATCAAGTATCAATTAAAAGTAATATGTAAAAAGCAAAGTTCTGGAAAGACACAAACTTTTAAGATTTATCTGCAATTTCTAACAAACAAAAAAAAAAATACAATGTAATTTAATAACTACTATAGTGTTGCAAAAACATGGTTTTCAGGGGTTTCTTTCTAATATTTTCTGTTAAGTCGGGTTAGTGTGCGACGTACATTTCAAGGAACGGTAAGGTGAGAGAACAATTATAATGAATGAGTTGTCGCTTGCATTTACCATAGATGATAAACATTTTGAAGATGCATGTAAAGTTTGTTTATCAACTTAAAAAAAAAATAATAAAAAAAAAAAAACAAACAAACTGGACATAATTCAAAGTTACCGTATATTATCTGAACTTTTAATCAACAATTTAAGAATAATTATTCGAAAATAATTTACATACAACAAGATCAGAAGAATAAAAATTTATTCTCAGTCGGATTTATACTGTATCTAAAACTATCTTCATTCACTTCGCCTGGATAAATATTGATTTTTTTTTTGGGGGGGGGGGGGGGGGGGAGACACGAACGGCAACTCGGCACGGGAGATGTTGGGGACCTACAATGTATAGTATTAATCTTATTTATAAGAAAAAAAAAGAACGATATAAAATATTAATCAAAACTGAAACAAATGAATAAAAAAATACTAATAATAACGATAAAGATTGTATATTGTACCAAGTGGCCACATAGATTTTCACCCTGCAAAGTAGCAAATGAATCCATTTCATGTATACTATATAGATATCGGGTACATGTATTTCATGTAACTTGGAGAATATACGTGTATGCTAATATTGAAGATTAAATCTCATTTTGATGTTTTGATGAATATTTCGTTGAGCTTTTTGAATCAACTGGCGGCATTTAAAATTACAGTCGTGTATTTTCCATGTGCAACGGGAAAGAAAAGTCACTATTAATGAAAGAGGATCATGTATTAAGTTAGAAATACATTTCATACTAATTCTCTATTACACATGTAAATATTTCTACGATAATTCATTGCACTTTTTAAAATACATTTCATGATTTTGTTTACTGTGTTTAACGCATTCGGCTTCAGAGTGTCAGTACTAGTGATAATTCGGATACACCTTAATAATTAATAATTTTTCTGTCGGAGTTACGCGGATGAAATGAATTCAGTATCAGTTTACATATCCAACTCAAACAAGACCCTTAACTTCTTGCTGTGAATAAAAATATCATTCTCTGTTATTTTCCTTTGCAAATCAAACTATACATTCGAATTCCCTTCCTTGTGCACCCGTACTATCCTAAAATTGTCTGCACATCTTAAAACACCGACAAATAACATTTACATGTATCTAACGGAATTCTACCAAATCACGAGTCAAGCTCTTTCATTCCCTTGAATTGTCGCTTGAGTGCACAGAAACTAAATTTGCATTTATTAAGAACTGACATACCCCTAAAATGAAAATGCTAATTATTAAAATAAAATGATAGATAATAATCATACACTGTAGGTATGAAGCGCCTTTTGGTGAAAATAAAATCGCAAAACATTATAGCCCCCCCCCCCCCATTAATTTCATAATTTGCTAAAGGGCAAGTTTCTTTGAGTAAATATACAGTCATAAATATATTCTGCCATTATCCTGTTTCAAGATGTCCAACTGTCCAACAATTTAGTTTTCTAAAATTAGGCAATGATTGATTTTTCTCGTGTAAATTTCGACCTGTATACTGTACTCATGGTCTTCAGGCGTGGGAATAATTTTCGTGCACATTTCGACCTTGCACTCTGCACTCATGGCCATTGAGCAGTGAGGGATCTTTCTCGTGAATCCTCTCTTATATTTAATAAAGTTAAACTCTATCCTCCATAGATAAGAGATAAGAGATATTTCAAAGTTTGTGAAAAGGGGGTTTATTATGACGTCTACGTAATACATTCGAAGTTGTTTTTCCGCTAGTCGGAAAGGCCCAAGAAGTTGCGATTGATCCATTTCACGTTGTAATAGCTTGAATAAAATTGTTATGTTTTAAACACAGTGGAATTACTTAAGAAACTCTGAAACACTGAGGAAAACAACATCGATCGCTGAAGTTAAGTATACTCTACAACAGTAATAAGTGAACTTCGGTGTTTATTTCAACGATTTCTTTTCTTTCTTTTTTTTTTTTTTTTTTTTGAATTCAGCAATCAACCAGATTTATGATATATTAAATTTAATTGATAGAAAATTTGTGAAACTACCATTAACTCAGTTTTGTTCTGAGCATGCAGAGTGGTCAATCAGTTTGTATATTTACTCCTTACACCAGTGGTCAAGCGCAGACATAGAACAATAGGCAATGAGGGCCTATTGATATAAACTGACCACTGCAAATTTCATATTATTAAGATATACAAGAACGTATCTTGGTCCCGCCTCACTGCTTTAGCATGTGTAAGGTAAACGAATAAAAGAGAAGGCGTCGGACGAATCAGCGATTTTCATTATTTCGTAAGATCATTTTGGAAAATATGGTTTCATTGCGTAAATTAAAAGCAGTGTAAGAATCCTCTGAAATATGAGATCGACACAACAAAGTTTGCCTTTGCTCAAAACATTGGAAAAGAAAGAAAAGAAGCGTTGCATTAACACGATTCCTTGAACGTCTTAAAATTACGAGGAGAGAGAAATAATTAATATGTGTGCTGCCTATCACTGTATGTAACTCATTACATGAATAAATTATATTGTTCAATATTATTTGAATACGACTTAAATAAATATATAATAATAATTTAAATTAATTGAATACGACTGAGAATTCAAATTTTATCGAACATCTTTTCAAGTTTTCTATACCATCAGTCTTTCTGCACTCTAGTACATTAGCCACCGCAATTTCCATCATAGACATAATTTTTAACAATTTATATCGGCAATTGTTACCTTCCTTGAAGAGGAACTGCTTTTTTTCCAACAAGTTCAAAGAAAGTCTGAAAATATACTTTCCTGTTACTTGATTAAAAAATTACAAACATGTATTTCCGATCGATGTAAACTGGAATCAATACGTTAAAAAACATTAAAAAAGGGCATATTTAGCATCCGCCTGCGATGGTATGAATTAATGAAAACCAATTTGTTAATTAATTAATTTATTCATTTTAGATCTAACAGGGATAAAAATAAAGTACAGTTATTCCACACAATAATTATTTAAACTTGATTCACGCATAATTAGTTGAACATCGTATTATGAATTATTTTACAGATATCAATAAAAAAAATTTGTTAGTTTAAACAGTTTAACTGTCTTGGAACTCGCATTTTATTTCAGAATATTATTGAGATTAAATTAAGATTGTTTCTAAATTGAAAGTATAATACACACAAACATTTTCACACCACTGCAGCTTCCCCGAGAGCGAGAACAATAGGGACAGTAATTATCAGTAAAAGTCAGCACTTGTCTAAGTTTTTCAGCAGGGACAGTAAACGGCTCAGTAATTGTCTAAGTTTATCAGCACCGACTAAGATTGTCAGCACTTTTCTAAGTTTATCAGCACCGGCAGTAAAAAGGTCAGTAATTGTCTAAGTTTTGCAGTAAAGACAGCACATGGTCAGTAATTGTCTAAGTTTATCAGTAAAAAATGGGAATGTCAGTACGTTTCTGACTTAGTAGTGTAATGTTCACTCTTATTTCTTTACTATACTTTAAAAAAGATATACTTTCTGGACCTATTAAAATTAATCAGTATCAGTGCAAAATCAATGAATACTAAAAAAGATTATTAATCTTTTATTTTGAAAAGTTCTGCTAAAAATGTTTTTGATTGAAAACTTTATATTTCGGTGCTCCTAAAACTATATTTTCATTATTTTGTTAATTCAAAATAAAATATTTTTTACTGCACATTTTGAAGGAAACTTCCTAGAGTGCTCGAACATTACAGAATAAAAAAACGTAAAGATAAAGAATAGTGATTAATCTTACAAAGCTAGTTAAGATCACGAATAATAAACAGACAAAAAAACCCATAAACCCTGTTAAGACCAGAGGCAGGATGAAGCACCCAGGAAGAACAAGTATTCCCGCCGACCGGTCCACCAAGCCGCGAGCCCCCACACTGACCAGGCAAACAGAACCCATAATCAAACAAAAAACAATGCCCCACCAAGCTGGAAAAGTCATACGAAACAGAAACCAATGTTTCTGTGCACCCGCAAATAAGGTAACCACAACGACCATATATCCGGGGAATTCGAACCAAAATGAGACAGCTGAAATCCCTCTAAGGTCAAACCACCAGCTATATAGTTGCTCACCCGGCAAGCTTAATGTGAATTATGATCATCGAACTTGTTGTAACTAATACAATCTTTCCTTAACAATGAAATAAATAGGACAGGTGCATTTTTATAGAGTACAGTATATTGTTCACCCGTTAAAACTTCATATTTCATTTGACTTCTATTGGCCTTGTCACCAACAAATCTTTTTCTCTTTAGATTTTTGTTAGTTCTGGAACCAGAACTTCATATAATTTTTTTTTTAATATTTACGTATGTTGAATTGATAGTTATGTAAAAACCTATTTTCTCGTCCAGCTGTATGTGTACGACGTATATTAAATGAGGGGAAAATAATTGAGAACATGGACATTTCCCAGGAAACAATTGAGATACATACTTCCGCAATTATTTAGGTTTGAAAGGGAAATTTATTTACTTTATTAGGTCCATTTCATACTGTAGAGAACTCACTCTAATTAGAATATCTGTTTTTACAATGTATCAATAGTTACATTTTATTGGCAATATATCATGCATTCCTTATAAGAATATCTAATCTAATAGCCCTTCAGTAGCATTCTCCAAAGCTTAGCAAAGGATCTGAACTTTGTCTTCATACATTTGTATAGGGTACTCAAGAGTTGTTTCCTGCATTCTTCATTTCTTCAGTACTCTCCGACTCGTTGCATTTATATGGTCCAAATAAAATAAGTTACGCTTCAAGTCATATATAATGCTCCATGTCACGCTCTCTTATAGCTTCTGTCTCAAATGAATACAAAAAATACTTCCTACAATTGTCATATTAGTTCAATGTATTAACTCTTAATTGTGAGTTCCTTTCAGGAAAGAAATAATAATGATTTCTTTTTAATGTAGTATTTATTTGAAAAATCTTAATGCTATGCTACTCTCTTAATATTGTATTAAAATATGGTTCGCATGAAAAGGGTAATTTGGTTGTAACGTTTACCAGGTAGCTTTTTTGGAATTCGTGGACTTTCAGTTGATTTTCTTTACAAAAGTATTGTTTACATGAAAGTAAAATCTTGATTGAAAGTTGTATGGTTTGGAGAGAAACAAGAATATCTAAATCGGGGCTATACGTCCTATGCAATACTGAAAGATCAATTAATAGACGTGGAAAGCCAATTTGAGTTCATCTGAACGAAAATCTCTTCATGGAACATTTTGTAATGTTTTAAAAATTTCTTTTGAGTTATGATAAATACGTTATAATCATTGTATCTTTGAAACTGTAGACTTATTGGTATATATGATATCAAAGAATAATAGAGCAATTTGTAAATAATTTCATTATTTCTTTAGAAAGGAATTATTGTTTGAAAATGATATAAATTAGATGAGGCCTACATTTTCCGTACGAGTGACTAGGTTAAAGTTTTTTTTGAGCTGGTTCGTTCTAAAGTAACTATAAGCCCTATGTTGTCCAAACTTGCAGGGAAGATACATCTAAGGATGCACACTACTGGACTTGCCTTGGAAGCTGGATTTGACTTACACTTTCCGGATGAGTGACCAGGTAAAAGTTTTTGGAGTAGGTTCTTTTTAAAGAAACTATCTGCTCTACCAGGACGAAACTTGCACGGATGATACATCTAAGAATGCACACTGCTGGACTTGCTTCGGATGCTGAATATGACGTACATTTTCTGGATAAATGACCAGGTACAATTTTTTGGAGTATGTTCATTTTAAATAACTATAAGACCTGTCAAAACCGAACTTGCATGGATGATGAATTATGGGATGAACTCTACCAGAGATTGTTCAGATGCTGGATATGACCTACATTTTCAAGACGAGTGACCAGGTCAAAGTTTTTGGAACAAGTCCATTACCAAGAAACTATAAGGCCTGTCTGAACCAAACTTGCATGGATGATGCATCAAGGGATGAACACCCTTAAACTTGCTTCAGATGCTGGAATTTGACATACATTTTCTGGATGAAAATTATTATTTCATAAATTTTATTTTTACATAATAGTTAACAGGGTTTATTTCAGTTTGGTGGTCCTATTGGGATGAATACTATGTCATATGTCATTGTAATGCATCACTGGGTATATTGATATTTTAGTAGTATGATTTTTAAGTACCGTTTCTTGTTTATTCTGTGTTGTTGTATTATATGTGATATTATTATGTAGTCGGAAAATAGCTCTTCAGAGCTAATGTTTTCTGTTTGATTTACCCGACTTTAAATAAATATTATCTTATCTAACTTATTATGAGTGACTAATTTAAAGTTTTTAGAGTCCATTCCCAAGTAACTGCAAGGCCTATCAAACCAAAATTGCTTCAATTTGCATCTAGGTATGCATACCACTAGATTTTTAGTGCGTGACTTTGCCTGATTTAAAGATTGGATGAGGTGAGCTCTGTAATCTCTGATTATGTTACCTACTTTTTGAAGGGAAACATTCACCTTGTTATAAAGTTCACTTGCTTTTGTGTTTTCCATCCATGACACTCTGTGGCACATACCTACCTCCGATCTCTGACAGTACAAGTTGTATTATTTAGAGAAACATTTTGGAATTTTCTGATCGAATCATATAGTGATGCTTCATCATAAAATTTATCTTACACTGGTCTATATGCTACTTCATTGCGTTCAACAGAACGTTAATGTAATTTGGAAGAAATCTTTGTTGCATAGACACTAAAACCTTTTTGATTTATAGAAAAATTTCTGCACATAAACTTACCTCCTTTATTCTACTTAAGATAAAACATGTAGTTAAATCTTGCGTTCATGTACAGAGTGAACTAGATGCTTTTATAAGAGAGTAATACTCGCACTAAGGTGTTTGCCTCTAAATGCACAGTCCTTCATATTTGGATAATCAGAGACAAAGCCAGAATAATTCCATAATTTACAAAGTACATGTATTTGTCAAATCGAGCATAAAATGCTCAGGTGAATATGTGACCCATGCGCCTTTTATGTAGATATTCCATATACTTAATTCAGAACCAGTGTGAAATTACATAATTTAATTAATGATGTAAATTACGTTTTGAAAAAAATGGAGATATAAATTTTTGGCCCATAATTGGAATCTTTTATTTATTTATTTTCTACACAACAAATAATATTATTTTAGTGCAAAGCATTTTTGATGAACTTAAAAAAATTAGATGCAAACTTTCAGAATTTATTAAAATTGTGCAAACTTATTTGGATAGGCAAAAACCCTCTCGAAAACCCACATCTAATCAATTTTGTCACCCCCTCTCCCCAGATTTGCCTTTTTTTTTTTTTGGAAATAGATAGCAAAGTTATATTAAAACATTGTTTGTAATGATAATATAAAAGTACATGTACTATACCTTTTTCAAAATTTCTAGACTCGCGCCTCACATTGGACTTGCGTCACCCCACTTGTACTAGTTTTACCATTATCATTATTGGATTGCACATGATGTACACATCATTACATGTATATCAGTAGGAATTAATTCATTGTGTGTTTTAATTGGATTACATTTCATTGACAGTAGCTATGACAGTCGGTAAGTACAATTTTAGGGTATAGATTGGGGTGAAATAATCTGTAATGCAACTGGTTAGGTTATAGTTTAAAATGAATCAAGGATCATCCGATACTACAATATAGACGAATTTCACATTCTGAAGAGTTATTTCCCGTTGTCGACGTAACGCTCATTTCTCCCACTTTAGTCCTTTGTAAGGTAACCTGTAAATATTTCCAAACTTCAATCGCTATGGGTCAATTTTGATCCATTCCTGCATTTTCAGAGTATGGGACAACATGAAAAACATAATGAACATATTCATATAAATTCCATTTCTAAGAGTTGGTAACGTTAATACAGAGGGAAAACAGTGCCTTACGCCGGTTGAACCCAGGTTGGCCCCACAAAGGAAATAACTTTTGTAAATTGTGAAAGTTGTTGTCCCTGGGGGGTGTCTGCATGCATTCCCATTTCCTTGATATTGAAACAATCCGAATTAGATAGCTTTAAATAAAATTGAAAACCCTAAAGCCGTCTTTGTATAATGACAGGTTAAATGGTATAAGGGGACATGAACGACATAACCTGATCTCCCTGGCCACTCCCTCTCCCTGAAATGACAAATGATCATGTAACTCAAAAATAGTTTAAAACTTTTCCATTTGACTATACATAATTTTGTTTCTTTTGTTTTAATGTATCTAACAGTGTCTAATGGCATACAAAAGTGCATCAATGTTAAGTTTGCTTGACATTCCATTCATGATTTTGGGTAAACGCACCCTCTTAGAATTAGGAATGAAATCATTCAGAGAGATGCACTATTAAACTGTTTGTATATATTTACATTTTTTTTTATGTCGAAACAAAGTACTGGGTTGCATACATGAGCAAAATAGGGTCTTGAAAGGGGGGGGGTATCTCAGAGTGAATGTCTCAATTGTTGAAAACTCCTAAAATGAATGTTAACCCAACTTCTGACTTGTGATCATTATTTACTCTTCTCACAACATACATGTACATGTTTTTATTAGTCAACAGATATACTTCTGGTCATATCTTTAGTTCTCCTTTGAATCAGGAATGATGATATTAACATTTTAAGAATGATTGAGAGTTAAAAAGATCTTGCATCTTAATAAATGAAGCTCTGCGGTTGAATTAGCTATACCAGTTTAGTTTAGTTTTGATACTCAAAACACCTTGATTATTTATTTATATCTTTATATTATGTTTTCTGAAATGTGAAGTTTTTTCATCATGGATAAAAGTTATACTGTGGTGATATGGAATACATTTTCTGTTTTGAACTAGTCTGAAAACAATGCATGAAAAAAAAGAAGCTTTTTTAAAATATTGTAGCTCTTTCCAAGTTCTTGCGATCATAAGTTTTAGCTCACTTGAGCATTTCTGGTTTTCTGATCACATTTTGTGTGTCGTCCGTACTAGTCTGTAGATTTTTCACATTTTTGACTTCTTCTCTAGAACCACTGGGCCAATTTCAACCGATCTTGCCACAAAAGATCCTTGGGAAAGGGGATTCAAGTTTATTCAAATGAAGGGCCACGCCCTCTTTTAAGGGGGAAATAATTAAGAATTAGTGAAAATATGGTGATATCATTTGAAAAGAACGTCTTCTCAAGAGCAACTGGGCCAAAAAATTAAACTTATTGGAAACTTTTTTTTACATAGTGTAGATTCAAGTTTGTTCAAATCAAGACCCCCTGGGGTAGGGCGGGGTCAAATCGGGGGATCCAATTTTTTTACGTTGAAATATGCAGGGAAAAGATTTCACGAATCTTCTCCTCAAGAACAGCAAGGGCATTATTAGTCATATTGATAAGGAAAAATCCTCAGATAGTGTAGACTCAAGTTTTTTTTTCAAACCATGACCTCTGGAGGTAGGGAGGGGCTACAATAAGGAATCAAAGTTTTATATAGGAATATAGATATTGATGAGCGCTATTCAAGTGCATCAACATTTTTGACCTTGACCTTTCATTTGACCTCACTTTTCTGAAATTACTGTTTAGTTCAGTTTTAAATAAACCATTCAGGATAGTATTATCAAACTTCTAATGCTAATACATACTGATGTTAGAATTCAACTGCATCAAAATTTTTTGACTTTGCACTTACCTTTGCCCTGACCTCACTTTTCTTAAATTTGTGCTTAGCATAGTTTAAAATAAACAATTCAAGATATTTTTATCAAACATTATGTGCTGATACATACTGATGAGAGTAATCAACTGTATCAGCATTAATTGATCTTGGCTTTTCGTTTTACCTTGACCTCACTTTTATTAAATTAGTGTTTAACTCAGTTTAAAATAAATCATTCAAGATATTTTTTTCAAACCTAGTATGCTGATACATATTAGTGAGAGCTATTCAACTGCATCAAAAAACTCTTGCATTTTCCTGTGACCTTAACCTCACTTTCCTTTAATTTTCATATTTTTTACTTTTAAAGAAACCATTTTAAGATAATTTTATCTAAGCTTATGCACTTATACATAATTTGATGATAATTATCATTATCATTATTTATCATTTATATGCAATATTTTAGATTTCAATCTTACAGAAACTATTCAAGACATTCTCATCAACTTCATACACTAATACATGTACACATTTTCGTGTTGCATTACTTATATACATTTGGCTGGACATTCATGTTCTATGGACATATTTCTAGTTTAATTGATTAACCTTTCAGGATTTTATACTGTGTAATACATACTGCAGCTAGAATGACATCTCTCCCAGTTATGTGAAAAAATAAGTTTACATTCATGGCTTTGAGTTACATCTTATTATTAAAGGACACAACCAAAAATCTTTTTTATGAAATAAGAAGATAACGAACAGTGTTCAATCTCAAAAGTCCAATTGAACGATACAAATTTGGATCAGAGTAACGATACAAATATGGATCAGAGTAAACACGGACCCAAAAATTAGAAGTGGAATAAGGTGCCATGGAAGAGTAAGCACCTCCTGTCGACTGGTCACATCCGCTGTGTGCTCCTTGTCATGATCGGGAAACAATAACCGGAAAAATCCGTAGACAGTGCAGTGTATAAATAATGGTATAACAATTAGCATGAAGAACGTCAGTCAGCATTTGACTCAATGATAGGTTGTATGTGCTGAAAAGGTCATTGTATCGACGAAATTTGTTACGAATGTCACATGGAATACCAATAAGAATGAAAATTCTGAAACTTTATTGCATATCTACAGGACACCACCAATAAACTTCGAAAAGATGATTAGAATACTGTGTAAAATATAAGAGGAGTTCTGGGAACCAGGATATTTTAGTGTAGAAAAAAATGTTATTTGTCGACCGCCATTTAACCCCTATGGTGGAAATGAAAATTCCGAAACCTTATTGCACATCAACAGAACACAACCAACCATCTTCCAAAAGATGATTAGGCTAGTGTGTAAAATGTAAGAGAAGTTCAGGGAACCATGGCTTTTTTGGATAAGAACGTCATTTTCTCACATCCATTTAACCCCCAGAGTGAAAATGAAAATCCCTAAACCTTATTGCATATCTACAGGACACCATCAACCATGTCCAAAAGACGATTAGGCTACTGTGTAAAAGAAGAACGTCATTTTTCGACCCACATTTGACCCCCAGGATGAAAGTGAAAATCCTTTAACTTTATTTCTCATCTAGAGGACACCACCAACCATCTCCCAAACGATTTTTAGGCTACTGTGTAAAATATAAGAGAAGTTCAGGAAACCAAGGCTTTTTGCATAAAAAAACATCATTTTTCGACCTCCATTTGACCCCCAGGGTGAAAATGAAAATCCCTACACCTTACTGCACATCTAAAGGACACCATCAACCATCTCCCAAAAGATGATTAGGCTACTGTGTAAAATGTAAGAGAAATTCAGGAAACCAAGGCTTTTTGCATAAAAAATGTCATTTTCGACACCCATTTAACCCCCAAGGTGAAAATGGAAATCCCTATACCTTATAGCACATCCACAGGACACCAGCAACCAGGTCCCAAAAGATGATTAGGCTACTGTGCAAAAATGTAAGAGGAGATCAGGGAACCAGGGGCTTTTTGCATAAAAAACGTCATTTTTTGACATCTGACCCCCAGGGTGAAAATAAAATCATTAAACTTTTTTGCACATCTAGAGAACACCACCAACCATGTCTCAAAAGATGATTAGACTACTGTGTAAAATGTAAGAAGAGTTCTGTGAACCAGGGACTTTTTGCATTAAAACGCTCGAACTCCATTTGATCCCCGCGATGAAAGGAAAATTCCGAAACCTTATTGCACCTGTAAAGGACACCACTAATGATCTCCCAAAAGATGATTAGGCTACTGTGTAAAATGTAAGAGGAGTTTGAGGAAGAAGAAAGTGTGACACACAGACGGACGGACATAACAACAATATACCCGAACTTTCTTTAGAAAGTGCGGGTATAACAAATTAAGAAACATTATTACCAATTTCAAACTCAATTTTGGAGTATCGTGTGTATTTACAAAATGGCTTTAGTTTGAAAAAAAAAAACTTAAAGGAACCGGATAAAAGTTTTGTCCATTTTGTCCATTTTTTATGTTTTATGGCACTTTGATTTGCATGCTATCATTGTTGCCTAGGTAAACGGTATCATTCCCATATTGGGATATTACACTCCTTGTGCAGTGGATATTGTAACAAATTTCAAATATTCAAGTATATATGTTCATGTACATGTATTATAATATTTTCAAATAACAAAATAGAATGGAAGTTTGCAAATCGTCATGATAGTGGGTAGTAAAGCATGAATTAAATGACTTCAATATAAACAGGACAAGGTTCAAGATAATCAATTGAGGAATCCTCTCTGGTAGTGAGTGTATATTTTTTCTCTGGAGCACTTGCTCTGATTCCACAGTAATGTCCACTCTCCTGAAGTGGTGTTGCTGTTTCAATGACAGCACATACGTACGGAGAAGCTCGACGCCGATGTCTGCAACAGATATCGTTTATCTGTACATTTAGACAAAAGTCCGCAAGAAAGGGCATGCCATTGCATGGTATTCATCTAGGATATTTCTACTAATCTTATACCTATTTTGTATCTTTAGTAAATCAATTGTGTGCCAGTTTATGGATACACCAAAGGTTTCCTAAGGTCATTATTTATAAAGCGTGTAATTCCTTTGTTTTCAAAGACAGCATAATAAAAGTATCTACACTGTAAATATCTTATTTAAATTTTTTTGTTGCTTACTAAAAATAATTCTAAATGAAAGGTAAATAAAAGTAAATAATTCACTCGTGAAGTTTCTGTATTTCTTTCCTCGAAGTTTTGTATTTTGCTTCAGTGTAAATTAAGGGTTGAATGTTAAAACAATATGTCAGAATTTGGATAAATTGTCTAATTGAAAAGTTACACTCATTTATATTTCAAAGTCACTTGTTTATTAGCCTAATTTAAAATATCCATTATATTAAAAACTCCTTAGATTTACAAAATATCAAAAATATGAGAAACAGTGTCAAGAACAGATTTTGAGAAAAAGCGTGGTAAATTTTCAGAGAATTTTGCCCATAAATAAGCTGAATCCTTTGAAACAAGACCACCAACCGTATAATCCTTTAAGGTATAAAACAAAATCCCATTAGACAATGAAATCTACAAAAGCTATGGATATATGACACATTGGAGATTCAGCTTTGGATACCTGTCACTTAGCCATATTTCCAGTGCATATTCACAAAAATTGGGAGGTTCTCATCTCAATTTGATACTTTTAAATAATAAAAAAAAATATTCAAATCTGGCAGTCACAGATCAAATCAGAAGCTTCAATAAAGGAACACTCACATGTGGTAGTGTTTATGTTTCACTATTGTTAAATAATAAGAAAATCAGATCATAATTAGTAAGAATTTTACGTGCACTAAAAACTAAATGATCAATTTCTTTTTCTTGGATATAGAAATAAAATTGTTGACAATCTAACTAACTTGATGTATCCTTGAAATCAAAAGTAAAAATTTTAAATAAATGCAGACATTTTGATTTATCCATTTCATGGGGCACTCAATAGACATTTTATCAACTACTCACATCATTTTCTTTAATTTAAATCCCAGTAAAGCTATGGTTAGTAAGAATAGTCCATTCAATATCGTCTGAACAATGAATATGTATCCATCTGGAAGTATGTAACATTCTTATTAGAATATATCTCCAAAACGTAAATGATAGTACCTTAGGCGAATGTATATCAAAATATCCAAACCTATAAAAATGGGTTCGAGAACAAGGGGAGAGCAAAAAATAAACAGGGGTACTAAAATGCTATTGTGGAGAGGCATAGGGCAAGTGCTCTTACATAAATAAATGAACACTGGTAGTGAAAAGTCAACGTGTTGAAGCAATAGAGGAAAATTAAGTACTTAGTACTATAAACTTACAAAAAATGTTCGCAATTGCGTGTCTGATGGCCGAAAGTTTTGGACTACGGAAACCTAGGTCACCTGAATTCGGATGTATTGATTGATTGATTGATTGTATGTTGTTTTACGTCCCATTCGAGAATTTTTCACTCATATAGAGACGTCACCATATACCGGTGAAGGGCTTCAAATTTTGACCTTTACTCGGCACTCAGGGCCATTGAGCAGTGAGGGATCTTTATCGTGCCAACGCCTGCCGTGACACGGGGCCTCGGTGTTTAAGGTCTCATCCGAAGGACCCGCAACTTTCACTTCAAAGTGCCGAGGCATGGAGAAGGAACAGTTGCTACCCATTTTTTATCGACTTAGGTCAGTCGCGGCCGAGATTCGAACTCACGACCTCCCGATCACGAAGCGAGCGCTCTACCGACTGAGCTACCGTGAACGGTCGGAAGTATTGAATGTATATCGAAATTGTTTTAGCACGGATTGGTTTCAGTTCTTTTAGATCATAGCATACGATATAGGCCTTTCAACTAATTTTTCAAGTTATACATATGGTAAAAAACAATCGATAGATATATTTGTAGGTACATGAAATTCTTAAAAAAGATTGTAACCTATACATACCTTTGATTAAATCATAAAAAAAATTAATTATTAATATTTGATTTGTACGATGTGGTGTTTTAAGGACAGGTAACTCAAATGTAAAACATGACCAACAAAGTGCCGATTTTTGAGTTATCGTTTATAGGAATGACATATAGGCTGCTTCAATTGGTATTGTTATGTACACAAAAGGGTTCCTTATATTCTTTGGTACACAAAAGGGTTGACCAAAACAAGGAGAATGCCTTCACTCTATATCTGGAATAACGGGATCAATGAATGGGGAACGGACTATATTCAAGATTTTTAACTCTCCCTAACAGTTGTTATGAAGAAAAAAATATAATGCTATGTTTTTTGTTTGTGCATTGTTGTGCTTCATCTATAAAGATAAATATTTCTACAATTAAATGCAACAATAAATCATCTTATTCTTTTCACTAAGCACGAAGAAGAACGATCAAGCATAAAAATTTAATCAGATCAAAATTAAGAAGGGGGATGGATTTCACTTTGTACAGTGTCTATAACTACATGATAATTGAGTTGAACATTTGAACTAAATTTTAAAACCACTGGATTTCCCTGTCAGTGAAGGAACACTTGGGAAATGCTAAAACTTGACATCCTTAAAAACAATTAGCTTCCTCGGACCCGCTCTAAACAAGTTCCGGTAATGGGTTATCGTTCTTTTCATCGAACTCTAGCGGCAGTTGAAAGGCCTATACGATATCCCAAACACTTGCAAATCTTAACTTTACTGCGTAGGGTGATATCAAAATACTTTCTTAGAACTTTTCGACATACTCAAAGCAAAAACCTGTTCCGGAACCCAATCAACAAATTACGCTACTTTTCGGTTACATTACCGGAATGGCTGGTATGTAAGGGCTAGTTGAAACCAGTTGAACTTGAGAGATAAATACAAGAAGCTTATCACCTTCTTGAGCTTGAAGTCTTCCTGACTCTCATTTTTCGATCACCAGTCATGCCAATTCAATCATAGGTATCCATATATATCGTAGATTGTCGCCGTCTAGATACTTACGCAGTTTTTTTTAAATGAAAATACGTAGGTTTTCTAAAACAAGAGAATGTAAGCAATATGTCTGCCTACTTTTATAATGAGGATATTAGAACTCAATACCATTGCACTCTAACTCATTTTTGGGAGGGGGTATACGTAAACATTACTACTAATGATTAAATCATTGGCATCATTTTTTGAAATAAAAATGTATATTCTTACTGATTTTTTGTGGAAATATCTGAAATGAACCAAAAGACTCAAAATCTTTGCAGTCACACCCTGTAAAAAATTGAAAAACATAAAAATTAGTAGCACGCATTTTGTGCGCTGTTAATATTTAAATGAAAAAAGGAATGCATTTTAAAATGAAGCTCATAATGGTGGCCCTTTCTGCATTTCTGAACATTCAATATATATTCAGGTCACAATACATGTACATAACAATATCATGGCATGATTTACTTTGATGGACATGAATGGGTATATGAGCTATGCCTATGCTTTGGGATCTAACTTAGTCACCTATTTATATAAGCTCAAATAGATAAATAGCTTAGGCAAAAATCCATTATAAAATCAACTAGGTAGAAGGCTTAAGTAAACTTTCTAAATCAAAGAGTGTCCGGCGTTCGTCTGTCTGTCTGATTGTCTCTATGCCTGTCTGTGAACTCTTCACATTTTCAGCTTCACTGAGCCCATTTTAACTTTCCTCAAATATTTCTTTGGTGAAGGTAAGTAAGGTTTGTTCGAATGGAGAGTCACATGTCGTCTATTTATTGAAAGCAAAGAGGATTTTAAAATACCATATTTTTAATTTTCTAAGTGTACACACGAAAAAATTAATATGTTCATCAAATGTGTATTATTTAAATTGTTCTATCACAGTTTGTTTATTTAAAATAACCAAATTAATTTTACAGTTTTACAATTTTAAATCTATGTTAATGCTCAATTCATAAATGTGTACTATTAGCTTGTAAAATCTAAAGGTACTTTCAAGTTACTTTTCCTGTAACCTTTCGTCAATTATTTAAGGAATGAATTATATAGCTACCCATTTTATACGGTATAAACTGGGTTGGGGCAGTTTACGCGTTATAAACCCCGAAGCGGTTTATAAAAAAGCGCAAACTGTTCCAACCCAGTTTATACCGTATAACTTATCTATTACGTTCATTCCTCATTATTAATTTTCATTCATTTAGTGTAAGAAAGAAAGATTATTGCCCTGAAAAATGACTTCAAATTGCACAAAATTTAAATGTAACAGAAGGCGGATCGATACATTTTTGACGCAAGTCATTTTGACGTAGGCAACCCAATTTATACAATATAAAGTAAATTTTATGTCCAATCAAATGGCGCACTACAATCAGAATTAAATTATTTTCATAGCAAAGTTTTTTTTCGTACTTGAAATTTCTGCAAATGAATTATAGTATGCCACAGAGCAGTCTCCAAATCACATTAAAAAAGAGGTATGAAAAGGGGGGGGGGGGTGGGTATTCCGGAATCCATATATAAGTTTTTCTTTTAAAAAATCTTAAGAGCCTTCTTCCGACAAAAATCCTTATATTTCTTTGGTCTTAAATGCTAGTGAACTGAACTTGAGTGTCCATTTAATATTCCCTAACTCCTAGAATCTTGTGTAGGAATATATATGAGTCAAAGTTACACCAACAACTCATATGTGATCTTGAATAAACAGGGTTCACTAGGTCTTTTCTTGGCCCATTGAATTTCTGAAAAATCAAAACTGCTCAGTTTTAGTTGCAAAAAGAATTAAATTAAATTTGACTTGGACCCCTGCTGACAGCATACCTTTAAAAATGACCTAATCTATATATTATGACGTCATGAATTGCGTCATTTTTCTAAAATCCTGAAAGATCTTAAAAATGGTCAAAATATAAACCGTTTTTCAATATTTTAAATAGACCTCAAACTCTGATCCAAAATATTTAATTATATAATGAAAGAATTTTTACAGAAGAAAAAAAATCATGTATATGTTTTTGATCGAGGTATGGGCTCATATTAAATTTTTTGTCTGAATGTACTGATATACACCCATTTTCTTCAAACGTCAAGAACCTTGCAATCTAACAAAGCCTTTTTTCCAATACATGGACTCTCAAAGGAAACTTTTTATACGAAATGAAAGTACTACATGTACGTCTCTAATTTATATTGAGGATTGGAAAGGAACAATGGGACTTGGTCAGTAAATTGATATATGGGTCATTTTATGGATAAAGGGAATGTAGTTCTTTGCAATACCCTAACACTATTTTCTATATTTTGATTTTGATGAAACACACAGAACCTAGGTACATCCCCTAGCTATATATATTATGCATAAAATTATACGAACATGATGCTTTTATACTTCATAACTGTAATCAAAGGTAACTCCATAATTCGAAAAAATGTGAACATCTAAGACAAACAATTCAATCAAACAGATCCAAAACCATTTTCTATTATACGGTCAGATAGTACCACTGTGTAGTCATATCCCATTTCTGTATGTTTTGTAAGTGTTATTTTGATACAATTAGAGTGATTCACTAACAACAATATCTTTAGTTAATAGTTGTGTTGAAAGCTTCTTTCTGCATGTTTGCATATTAAAATGAAAATAATTTCTTTCTGAAACTGAAAGTGTTGAATTGAAGTTAATCCCGACCTCCCCCCCCCCCCCTGCCCCAAGACATTTCTTTTAACACTGTACTTACAATAAACCTAGCATATTAAATACATAATCAGGAGAGCTGGACATAAATGTCTAAGTCAGTATCAGTATACTAATCTTTGATCTTAAAATTATGTAAACAATAATATCAATAAAAAGACATTCAATCCTTCTTTAAGCCACGTTTTAGCTAGCTTTAAACACCCTTTAAGTAGCTTGGGATGGCTTCATGGTATTTTAATGAAAGTGTATATATTTTTTAAAGATAGGTCAAAAATCATTAAAGGCGATTTAAAGACCTTGAGCACATAGGCTTTCTTTAATCGAAGATTAAAGGAAGTGTTTCATCTTGTTGAGGACTTACAAAACATAGCACGGTAAAGATGCTATTTAATGTTAGGTAGTTCAGTCATAACTGAAAAGAATAGTACAAGAATAATTAACTTAATCTTCATCGTTATTTTGCCAGTAAACATTCAGATTTAACAACAAGGATATCTGAAATTTGAGGATTCGACTAGCATACAAGCATACACAAACTTCAGTCAAATCTAATTTTGAAAGAAAAAGATATTAATTGATTAAACATTATTAAACATTATATTGTTTTAATTCAATTGGGAAGTATATTTCAGTGTCACACTGTTCCATAACTAATCAGATTTATCTGATTTTAATTTGTTTAGATTGTAATTAAAAAAGTCCCTGTTTGTTTATTTTTTTAAAGCAAATTGAAGCTTAAGGATATTTGACTCGAATATATTGGCTAAAAACTTATCAGAGAGTTTTAACATATAAATACAATGATATGTATCTCATTTTTTGCGACAATAATTAACTGTTCTTTTCATTTTTTATTATTTGTGCTGTGATATTTTTTGTTTGTGAGGAAGAGTTTGTTGTTTGTGCAGTAGCTTTTGTTGTTTTACTCTTCATCAGTGTTGGTAAAGGGGCTTATATGACAAATTACTTTTTAATTATGAAGAAAATACAATGTTTATTTCGCTTAAGTGAGCAACGAGTTAACGAGAGAATTCCATCTAAGGTCGAATCCTTTCACTGTATGAATGTATAGATTTATTAATTACAAAATTGTACTTTTTATAATACATTTGCATGTAGGAATGATTCGCCGGGACGTGTCTTCGTAAGCAACTTCTGATCTTCACCGCTACATGTAGATCCTTCATAAAATTAAGCGGATGGTTACACTGCCCTAGATCAGTTCCATTGGCTGCCAATCAGCGGTGTTATCTTTGAAATGCCATGTTTAAAAAGTCATCATGCCTATATGGATAGATATTTGGACGATTTCCTGTGTCCCTAATATATCTTACCCATGCGCTAAGCGCTGTAAAATGACCCGTGCTTTTCTGTTGAAAATGAATACTTTGAATATCTCAAAAGCAACCGAGAACATACCATATCTGTACTGTAAGCGGTGCACACAGATGATTGCAATAGATTTTTTTAACTGGATGTCAAAACAAAAGAATGGTTAGTTCTGCCCATTGTCATTTTTAGTCAACATTATCCAAACAATAATTGTAAGACTATACTGAGTATTTAATTGCCTATGACATATGATGAAATTAAAACAAAAAAATCTGAAGGTTAAGATATAAATGGATCAAAATTATGAGAATTTTCATATTTATTTTTAGCCTTTGCCTTCATCTTACAAAATTAAATTTGCAGTGACGAGATTCTCGGTCCCTCGAAAATAACCACTATTACATGTGAAAATGCTTCAAAAATCAAGAGGATTCAAATATTTCTACACATAATGCACCTCATATTCACATGAAATCTGGCTCCCATAATCGTGTTTGTTGACATGGTACGTGTTTATAAATGTGCATTTTATAGGACTGTATACAAAGCTTGTCATCAGCAGCTAAATAATTAAAAGAAGATTTCTATGAAACACATGACTTACATATAAGTTAATGATAAAGGTTAATTTTGGGATGCGTGCATAAAGACAAGTATTCCTTTTAAATGAAGTAATCGGGAAGTGAGATATTCAGATGTCAAATCTGGGGCCTACGTAACTGCATGAAATATATGGAGATAACGAACAGTATTCAAGCTCAAAAGTCCATTGAACATTACAAAATAGGAGCAGAGCATACACGGACCTCCAAACATCAGAGGTGGGATCATAGAATGCATAGAACAGTTAATTACCTAAAACCGAATAAATCAATGTATGAGTTAGACATACTTGTCATACTCGGACGCAAACTAATGAACGAATAAACTACTCTAAAGGCAAATGGTGTACTTCCATTTCGAAAGTTAATAATATTTTTGCACATATATAAAGAAAACGTAAGTATATTCACAATATAACTGTATAAGTGTTTGCTTTTCAAAGAAAGTGCATTAAGGAGGTTGGATCCTGCCATCAAAAGTAATGAGAATTTTTTTATCAAGTATATTTTAAGAATTTATACACATAGCTTTATTAAAAATCAAAACAAAAAATGGGGGTCAATGCGCTTCTTTTGGCGCTACAGAGCATTTAATTTGACCTTTTTGCACCGTAAATACGTCTTACACAAAAGTCAATTTTTAAAGTTTTTCCTCCAATATTTTTTGTTCAAATACATTATGGGAACAAAAACAGTCTTATTTCATCTTAAACAGACACATTAAAATTTGTGACAACGAAGAAATTTTCAAAATACTCCGCATGTTCAATTATTTGACCTATTTGCACTAAAACATTTTCATTTTTCTGGCATTAAAAATTTAACAAGCCAAAAAATCATTTGAAAGGAAGACATTTTACTGAATTTAAGAAGAATGGATAAAAATATCGCATATATTCAGAAAAGAAAATTAAAGGTGGGGGGGGGGGGTCTGTGATGTTAATTTTTAGATATTACTAAAATAGTGGTAATTTTAAGCTTAAATTAGGCCTATTTTTTTCTTGATTTTCTCAATATATTTGCTATATTTATCAAATATGATGATAGAATTCATGACAGTTTATTTAATAGATAATTTAGGACCAGTATAAAACAGTCCACTGCATAAAATAACTATGTGTGCAGACTGCATGTAAAAATAGGAATCCAAATTTAACATACTTTAAATACTTCGAAAGAGAAAAAAATGATCATTTTCTTCTAAAAAAAAAATCTTCCGCCACAAAATATAGTTAGTCACTTAATGCTTTTGGTATGGAATTTAATCATGGAGTTTTAACTGAATATAGTTAAATTGGCATTGTAGAATCCAAATTTATTGTAAGAATTAAAACGCAGAATTTTTGAAATATAGGTTAAGATAAAAGTCTGCTCGAAAGCTTAGGAACGAACCTCGTTAATAGGAACTTCTAAGTTCTTACATGTAACATGATAACAGAATTGCATGAAGTTCTCAGTGAAAAATGATAAAAAGTAGTTCGTCTCGTCAGGTCTGCTCTACTGGTAACATTTGCCGAAGATCTTACGTGGAATCATTCAACTGTGATTGGCTGAAACCCATAACAAAATTACAATAGAACATTTTGTAAAATTATAAAAGTGGATTGTTGAGTCACAAAACAACATAAGATTTCGGTCGTAAAATAAACATAAAATGGATCCGTTGCTTGTTTTGAAAAATAAGTACTTGAAATGTCTTGTAAACACATATGCGTCTCTTTACAGATCCGTATTTGTAGAACTTTTTGTAGACCGGTCATTGCTCTTTATCTTTACCCTTTTCGCTAAAGTTAATTGCCCAATGGCATATAATGAAAAAAGAAGGAAAATATACGTTTGAAGGTTAAAAAATAAATGTAGCAAACTTATGAGAATTCTGAGTTTGTTTTCTTTTGGAACCTATGGCACAAAAACAAGTTTAAACTAGCTGACCAATTAATTTGTACATAAACGTCATTGATTTAAAGCTCTCATAAAACGCATTCATTGTATTTATTATACATTACATCTACATTTCGAATTCAATTATTTAATATGAGCATCCTTCTCATTGAAGTTATTCCCCATCTGATTTTCATATTCATTGCATTTCATGTACTTAAAGAACTGCTGAAGAGAAAAGACTATTTTACTGCATTTCCCTTTCATAAAGCAAATATAGCCAAAACATACTAGCTATATTCAAAATTGAATACACACCTGCATTGTCTCCTGTTGTCATCTTTTCGTTTGTTGGAGTTTGCGTAATAACTGCTGTTGGTGAAGATTTATTCTTCGAACTGAGCACAGGTGTTTTTGAGACTGATTTAAACTGCATTGTTATCTTTGTTTTTGAGGCTGAAATTTTCTTTATATTCTTGTTTACTGTTGCTAATTTGAGAAAGTACAATATAGTTTTAACATCAAACGCATAAATCATCTTAGAGCGAGATTTACAAAGTTCAAAAAGTCATTGCATGTCATTGTAAATATACAAGTGCATAAATGATTGAATATTTAAATCAGCGGATGCGTTCAACGATTTGAATTTTCAATTTATTTTGACGAATGATTCCTTTTTCTTTATGTGCTTTGCTTGTAATAGTTTTATTTGATTACATGATTTGTATATTTACCATTATAAGAACAATATAAGACATATATATATATATATATATATATATATATATATATATATATATATATATATATATATATATATATATATATATATATATATATATATATATATATATATATATATATATATATATAACTGTTCTAAATGAAAAAGAAATCAAGTGGGTTGATATTACTTCGGTACTAGCTTGCAAATACGGATATATAGCTAATTGCTGTGGTAAAATTTATTTATTCATAATTGATATCATTAACTATGATAACTTACTTGATTGAAACACTAATATATAAATCAAGAAAACGGAGTTCATCTCAAAATTTAGGAATATCGATAATTACGCCATGAATATGATGCGTACAGGAATAATTCACTGTCATTTACAGACATGGCTGTGCAAGGAAACAAAAACAGAAATTGCATATTTGAGTCAAATGAAAATTTATGATTCCTGTTTTAGACCATACAATTATTTTGCAACAAATCATATAAAACAGAAATTAAACTAAAGCATTTGTTCATTAGCGAATTCAAAGTAATTGATAATGAAATCTTTTAATAATCATGATCTTTGTTTAGTCTGATAAGATAACAATATGGCTATAGGTAAAAAATCATTGAATATTCCTTTAAACATTATATGCTTCCTCCGCATTTGGGACAAATCAAACCGCATTTTAAAGCATTATTTAATATTTTTCGTTTGGCTTGACCCGAAATACCTTCATACTTTAGCTCTATATCTTCTCTGTTCTCTGTATGTTTGTTTGATTTTCTTTATGAATCAATTTTGATTAAGCTGTTAGAATATGCATTCGTGGGGATGTCAAAAGCAATGCTGTGGTGGTAAGTATACGAACAAAATTCGTATTCGTATGTGAAATCGGAAAATTAAATACAACGATGTTTGTAAACTTTGTATTTTGCATTTTGGTAAGCGATGATATGATCAAGATAATATGACATGTAACCATTTACATTGAATATGATTAAATGATTCTCTTTCTGGAGTTTTTTGTTTCTTTAGATGCATTTGTTTGATGTACAATGTACATACTCGAAGATGTATACTTATATACAATTCCCAACAAAAATATACTACAGTAAGCATTTTTATTATAGTAAAGTATAATCAACTGAGTATACACTTAATGCATCAATAATCTACTTTTATACTTTGATTTTGTATTTTGAAAGATAACGCAGAGTCTGACACATCTGTTTCATATTTGGATATTAAACTAGAAAAAGACGTTAATTTTAACCTACACGTAAAAACAGAATTCAACGATAAACGTGATGACTTTTCTTTCGTCAACTTCCCTTATTTATACAGCAAAATACCATATAACCTACATATGGAGTCTATATCTCCCAGCTGATTCGATGCGCAAAAGCATGCTCTACGTCCGAACAGTTTCTAAAAGGAGGCAGGCTATTAACCCTCCCCCCCCCCCAAAAAAAAAAAAAAAAAATTATGAAACAAGAATATTAACAGTCTCTTTTGGAGTCAATATTTAGCAAATTCAATGAACGATATAATGACCTTGTCAGCAAAAACAAACTTCCATAAAGTCAAATGTTGATTGACGTTTTTCATACAAATTGTTAGGTCATTATTTTCACACTAAATTCTCTTTGGTTTCTTCTGTTTGCTCGATCATGATATGGAGCACACGGCGGGTGTGATCTGTTCACACGGATGCTTACTCCTCCATCGTAATCGACCCCCCTCCCCCTTTGATGTTTTTAGAGGTTTATGTTTGCTATGCTCCTAATCTGTATTGCTTCAATGGACTTTTGAGCTTGATTACTGTACTTTATTTTCATATCTCACAATACTTTGAAACGTAACTAAATTAATTCTATGATTTACTATGAAACTTATACTAGAAGTTGGAGGTTAAGAGTATTGATATCCATTTAATGTAAAATCGATGACAACTGCGAAGGTAAAATCATACATTTATTTGATAAAAAAAAAACACATTTAAGATTCATTATGATATGAAATTAACATTTTGAATTTTATAGTAAAAATAGTCGTAGTTACCAAATTACAAACTTTCATCTACTATACTAAAATTAAGACTTTGGTAATTAAATTCACAAAAGGAGAACTTTGATACAGTAATACTTACTACAGTGCAGACCTGGGGTAATGGTAATGTGTAATGATAATGCATTGTAATCATTACAGTTTTTCAAAGTAATTGGGTGTAATGTGTAATGGATCCATCTTTCAATTACAAGTAATTGTAATGTAATGCATTACTTTCAAAAACTGTCAGTAAAGACCATTACTTTCAATTACATTTCAATTACATTATGTATTTTAATATCTTTCTATTACTGAAGCTTAAACAAAGCAAGGCCATTTAGAGTTTTTTTTTTTTTAATTTATAATGTTAAAGTTTTAACGAGAGTGGATCTTGATAATTAAAGACTTAAACTTCTTTGTCAAGTATATTCTTAGTTTCTACACACATAGTTTAGTTAAAAATCAAAACAAAAAATGGGGGTCAATATGCTTTTTTTGTACATTTAATATGACCTTTTTGCACTGAAATTTGTGTCTTCATCAATAATCACATATTTGACTTTTCCCTCCAATGTTTTTAACCAAATAAATCAAGGGACAAATTAAACAATTAGTATATTTTAAAAAAGACACATTAAAATTGTGACAGAGAAATTTTCAAATTGCTTCGCATAATCATTTACTTGACCTTTCTGCACTCATAAAATGTTATTTTTCTGGCATTAAAAATTTATCAAGCAAGAAAATTATCTTTAAGTCTTAAACTTTTGCTGAAATTAAGCAGATTCGTCAAACTTATCCTATATATTCAGAAAAGAAAATCAAATGTGGGGGTATAGGATGTAATTTTCAGAAATTCCTTAAAAAGTGTAAAAATTTTTGTTCAATTTGGTTCATTTTTTCCCTGGACTTTCAGAACATATTTACTATATTTGTCACAATATGATGAAAGAATTCATCAGAAATAATTGATATTTCAGAAAAGCATAAAACATTTCACTGCAAAAAATAGCTCTGTGTGCAACCAGCATGGAAAAATAGGAATCTAAACTTAACAGTACTGCATATATTTTAAAAGGGAAAAAATTATCATTTTCTTCTTAAGAAACTTCCGCCACAAAATATATTTCCTGGTTTAATCCTATTTGAATGGAATTTAATCGCGGTTTTTTAATTGGATATAGTTTATTTGCATTGCAGAATCCAGAATTAATCTTAGAATTTAAAAATGATGCAGAAATTTAGAAACAAAGGTCCAGACCAAAATCGCTCAAAAGCTCAGGATCGAACCTCCCTAAAATTAAAATCCTAGATCTTAACATTCTTAAAAAAAATGTTTATTAAATGGTGATTGATAGACATACTAAATGATTGTTTAAAAAGAAAAGTTCTTGACAAGACAGTTATAAAATCAATGGAAGAAATCCAGAAAATATATTAAAAGAAATCATACTGGTAATTATCACCTTTGGTTAATTTTGTTAAATTTATATTTTTATTGATTATGCCTGCTCGGCTTATTACATGTGCCGTTTAATTAATTTATTAATACATACTCATTTTACAATTATAGAATCATCTGTTAATCAAATATCACTTTACATAAAACGTATAGTACGAAATTTATCATTTATTTATTTATTTAACAAAAAGAAAAGAAAAGAGGAACTAATATCAGATACTGAACAAAACTACAACAATGAAAGTGTTCTGATCCACTTTCTTTGTCAACTGTAGATGTGTAAACTAGATGAACATGATAAATGAATCCAAAATCCAAATACCAATCTGAGTTATAGACCAGAGGGAAAGCATATTAACAGAACATAAAGTGTGAGAAAGTTAATTTATGGATATAAATTGTGTGGTCATAAAATTTGTGTTTTTCGCTTATAAAATGTAATGTGTAATGTAATTCATTACTTTAACAAAGTAATTGTAATTTAATTAATTACTTTTCTGAATGAGAGTAATGGTAATGGTAATTGTAATGGTAAAAAATCCAAAGCAATTGTAATTTAACTCATTACATCTCAAAGTAATTGACGCCAGGTCTGCTACAGTTGCCTATATTTATACTAGCATGCATTTTAAAACTGTTTAGTATAAGTCAGAGAGTCTAGCTTTTATCAATGTTCATTGACATAAAATAAAACATTTTACTTTTAAAAAGTATTTCTATAGCCTTGATGTATACATGTACGTATTTATCATTGATGCTTTTACCTTTTAAATTTCTAAGAATATTAAAGACTGCAAATAAAGATTCTGTCTGTTTATAAAAAATAAGACTGGCATGCACATATATGGTTAACTTGGACTTACCGTTTTTCTCAGATTGTGCAGGTTAGATTTATAAAGACCCCTTATTTTTGAGGAGCGTGAACACATATAAAGAATTCAACCTGAGAAGGAAAGACAAAGGAAAGAAGATGCCTTTGTTGGTAATTCATTTCCATAAAGAAGAGATATTTTTTTTTTCCTCTGATAAGTATCTTTTCATTTAAATTACAATTACTTTGTTAAAGTAATGAATTACATTACACATTACATTTTATAAGCGAAAAATACAAATTTTATGACCACACAATTTATATCCATAAATTAACTTTCTCACCTTTTATGTTCTGTTAATATGCTTTCCCTCTGGTCTATAACTCAGATTGGTATTTGGATTTTGGATTCATTTATCATGTTCATCTAGTTTACACATCTACAGTTGAACAAACATAGACAAAGGTTGTGAAAACAATTATCACAAGATTGTAGTACTAATCAATAAAACAATCACAAAAGCTATAAAGACCACAGCACAAACAACAAAAACACACAGATCAATAGCTCAAATCATTAGCCCAATCTAATTTTATATCATAAATAAATAAATAATAAATAAAACTTAAGGTTTTTATGTGATAAAATTATAACTTAATTGGCATATCAATTAAGGACCCTCTCTACACCAACTAAAGATATTTTTAAAGCAATGAAAATATTATATACATTAAATTGAAACATTTTGAGCTGATTCAAATCATTTTTAACCTTGGTTGCCTGTTGTTTTTTGTCAAATTATATTGATATTGGATAATAACCCATAAAACCAAAAAATATTTTCTCCTGTCAAGAATACAAAGGAAAACTATATTGGATGAAAGGGAAATCATTTATTGTTGTGTATTTCATTATATATAGTGAACAAATGTCAAATACAAACTTCTAAAAAGTAGAAAAACAGTTGTTTTTCAATTACAAAATATAACAAAATGTAGAATATATCAATTTACATTACCTTATACCAAAATCTATTGGCTTATTTGCTGAAAGATATAAAGTTTAATTTATCTACTTAAAATAATTTGCATGATTGCATGGGGAAGCCTTGTAAATAAGACAGAAAAAAAATTTCAAACATTGTTAAAAAAAATAAACACTCTCAAGGGACATAACTCATTTTTTAGCTGAAAAGTAATTTGCAACAGAACTCCAAATTTTTTTACACTTTGAAACACGCACTTTACCACCAACATTTTCAATGAATAAGTTTCTGATACCATCTTCTTGATGTCTTTGAAATGCTAGCTTCAAATGTGAAAAATTCAAACCAGAGGAAGCAATCTTATTAGCCATAAAATCAGATACAACCTTTTGATGAACTAAAACCTGCAAAGACTTGTAATTCTTTTCTTTACACAGTCTACGTGAATAATTCTGACAAACATATTCAAATGAGACACTGTGTTTGATAAGAGATTTATCTATAATATGATGACATTTTGCAAGTTTCTGTAAGTTTACAGAGTCATAAAGTGCACAATGAGCTTGACCGGCAGATTCCAATGCACATTCTCTCATCAGACTTTCCTGTGAAAAACTACCAGTATGTTGGTGTAAAAGATCTCTGAAAACATCTAAAGTGTCCACAAAGCCAACAACATTTGTAGATACATTCTTATACAATAGATTTTTCACAAGCAAAGGGAAATCAAAATTGTGTCCATTGTGCCCTAAAAGTACATTGTTTTTACTTGATGACAACCAAGAAGAAAAGTCTTCCAATGCACTTTGAAGATCAGTTGTCTGTAATACTTCTCCTCTCTTCATCAAAGTATTCTTCTTCAAATGGATTCCATGAACCAAAGTAGCCTTTGTTGAAATACTGCCAACAGGTTTTATGAACCTCTGAAACGTTTCATTCCCTCTAGCAGCCCCGATTTCTAGGATTTCACATGTTAGACCTATGATACCAACAAATTTGAAAAATGAAATATATTTTGGTTCAAATTTTCTTATAACTTTGAGTGAGAAATATATATCTGTAAAGAATTATTGTTTCAAAATAATAATAAATATGGTTCTTTACCTAACCCTGTGGTCTCTAAATCAAAGAAAATCCAAGTATAATCATCATCCATTAGAGGTGTTCTGGTTGGCAATGGAAGGGCGGGAGGAATCGATTCAATGTCTTGATTATTTTCTTCTTGTTCTATTTCAACTGATGTTTTGTAAGTTGTTCCTTCTCTCACTTCTTTACTTTCTTGATCTTGTGATGATGACTTCTTCAGATGAAACTTTCTCTTCTTGTATTTAGAACTTTGGTACCTTTCCTTTTCCAGGGCTCTTTTCCTATCCATTCTTTCTACTACCTTCTGTGTTTGGGAACCAGGTGAGAGACTCAGCTTCTTATTTACCTGAAAATAAAGATACAATAAATTTTGTAATATGTTACATACAATTTTCTATGGTATTATGCATAAAAAGTAATGTTTTAGCATTTATACATGTATTTGTATATCTTACCTCTGTTACATAACTTTTCCCAACATTTTTCTGGGCCACTGCTGCTGCCACTCTGAAGCATGTACTTTCAGAACCTGAGAGAAAAAGTGTCTTTGGATGCTTGTATGCAACACAGTTGTTGAAACTTTCACAAGCCTGAGTGGATCCTAAATGTGATAATTTCTGAACTTGCTGTATGTATGTTGAAATTATGTTTTCCAAATCTACTTTCAGTTCTTCACAAGTCAAATATCGACTATAGGGCAGGTTTTTTGGAACATAAGTATCAGGGTTCCTGCGATATTTACACCAAGTTCTGCATTCTGAGTGGTCCCCATACATGTGTGGCACAATGGCTCCCAATGATTTCCTCATTTCCTCTGGGTTCTTCTGGTGTTGGGCAAGAGCATAGGAAAAACACTTTTTCAAGTGAGCAATTGTTTTCCCCCTCAGTTGTGAATATTTCTTTACTCTCTGCAGGTCATATAATTTGTTGGTAAATGTTTTCTTTATATGGTTTCTGTCACTATATTTTGTAAGATCTTCACCACACACTTTTTTCGCTCTTGCTATTGTCGTACTATCTTCATCCATAACCAATTCACTGACACTGATGTTTTTATCGTTCATGTTCTTGATCATACCAACAATCATGTCAGTTTCCATTGATTTTGCTGATCCATCCCAATTTTTTCTGCCAAAAAATGTATTATACTGTATTTTTGCTGATGTGATCCAATTTTTATCACAAGGGCTTTTTATGATTTACTTTTTTTCTAATTTTTTTTTTTACCATCCCAATACTATAAAATACAGTGTATTTTATAAAATAATGGTGCTCAAATAGAAATAAACAAAATAAATTATGACAATCCCCTGTGGTGGAAATAGTAGTGATTATACATTATGGTAAAATATATGTTCTTAAAAATATATTTATAGTTTTACTAACCTACAGTCATGTGATGCAGGAGTAGTTCCCTTTTTCTCTGCATTATAACATATTCGACATTTCCTGCACCGTACATCATACTGCAGTACTTTGCCTGTATTTTCCCCTATCAAAACACTGTGACCTATATAAAAAGAATTTGGAAACACTTATAATGTATGACTCTTCAAAGATTATTTCAAGAAGCAAGGTATTTTATAATATAGTCATAAGTGTACTGTACCAAATGTTAGGCAAATGAGATATATTGGAAATATTTTTCTTTCATTACAGATAACTTGTAAAATCTCAAATATAGGATAAATGTTATTCATGTACAAACTAAAACACTTATTACCTGAAAAACTGTTGTATTTCCTGCCACTTGACCTTGTCTGCCATCCAGCATCAGCTGACACCCTAATGCCTCCATTACTATAAAAAAAATTAAAAAATGAAAATGTAAAAAGAGAAGGAAAACAAGTCAAATTCTATATGTCATATTTGCAGCTGAAAACATACAATGTGAAACACACATACGTAATTTAGCAGATAATATATTATACACGTGTATAGGTAAAGATAAAAAACATTACCCCTCATTCTTTTCAACCTCTTCCATGCATGCTTCAGTGCATGTCTTTGAGGCTATCGTCTCTATAGCTTTTCCAGATTCTCTGTCTCTTTTTTTCAAAGTTGTTGAAGTAACGCCAGGGATGTTCAATACAGCCAAAAGTAAAAGCAGGGCTGAAAAACTTATCCCACTGCTGGTCACACCTAGAAAGTACATGTATGAATAACAGAATAAATATATATAAATATATATAAATATATATATATATATATATATATATATATATATATATATATATATATATATATATATATATATATATATATATATATATATATATATATATATATATATATATATATATATATATATATATATATATATATATATATATATATATATATATTCGTTATTCGTTATTATCATCATCGTCCTCAAAATCTGAACAACTGTCATCAGACCATCCCTCGTCCGCGGCGAAAGTGCGAGAATAATCATGGTCTATACTAAAAAAATTATTTACATTAAAAAAAACTATACAATAAGTCACGATTTATCAACGATTTCTTTTCACCAATTATTAACTTTATAAAATAAGTTTGAAATATCTTTAGCGATTCATGATGTAGTTTTTGACTACTACCTTGGATGCACGATAGACACTTTGGCTTCTGCTGTTTGTGTTACTGTTGCTGTTCGGTTAGTACGTTTATATCGGCCGTTTTTAAATCTTCTTCTTACATTTCCCGCAATTTCGTCGGCCATCTTCAAGCTTCGATAGAAACGATGCGTTTTTTATATCTTCAAGTACTAGAGAGCGTAAAGGGGGATAACTGAATTTCTAAAATTAGCGATATGAGCAGATATTTTTTTTTCCGGAATATTGTCAATGGGCAGATCACTCTATTCCCTAAAAAACACTTTCAAACCGGAAGACTCTTCAGCGTGCAGTGTATAGAGGTTTCTTAACTTCCTCTAGAGAAGGACAATATGCCAAGCACAGAACAGGGATGTTTTTCTGATGCAAATTGAAATTTTAAAGATTATTATTGGTTTTTGATAGAAAAAATTAACATTAAATAGATCTTCATGATATATAAATATCATATAACATATGTTTATGCTGAAACAGCTTATTCTTTTTTTCCAAATCCAAATTGTATATTGACTTTACACACGGAAAGATAAACACATGCTGTTGATCCTAATTTTATTTTTAATGACGCAGCTCTGTTAAGGCTGCATAAAGGGGGCGGGGCCTAATTTATACGGGAAAAGTTTACTGTGACATCACACAAATATAGCAATTCCTCACAATAACAGAAAATGAAATAATTTGCGAATCTAAACTGCATAAGAGTAATGAACTACATCAAAACTTACCACTGCATTCATTTTTGTCGCTAGTTAAATCCCACACAGCAAGATATGAACAAGTCACTGATCGCAATGCACTTGTCGACATGACGTCATCATGGTAAAGTTTGACGCATTTTATGTGCAGTGAGAGGCGGATCAAGTAATTTTTTCACAGTGAAAAATGCATTTTATTATTAAACAGAATATTATTTGCAAATCTTAGGTAGACCATTAATACAAATCTGAAACGTTTGTTTAGTCCATTATTTAAAAAAATATCGAGAGAATGTATTGAATTAATTCTACCGTGTTTTTGTCTACAGGGTGTGCATGTTTCACGCCGAGGTGCCTCATTAAATCGCCTTTTCGCAAGGGCATACATTTGATAGATCTTGACCATTTTTTGAATACACATAATGGACTTATTCCTTAACTTGAAAAGTGCTGCTGCTTTCCTGAAATCGATAGCATAATTTGATAAATACATAAAATACTTGGTAAAGGTCACACATATTTCGACATTAGTCAGATAACTTGAAATTTAAACTAATAAAATACGAATTCTATTTAAAGCAGCAGCACTTTCCATAAACTACATGTTATGTAGAAACAATCTATTACTTTAATCTTTAATTTTAACTAGGGTATGCCCTTGCGATATTGAAATTTGTTTGTGACCTACATACAGTACACATTACATGCATTTATCACGTGACTATCAAATAACGTGACCAAACCAAATTCAGTACAGAGCGGGGAATACAATGTTATTTCAAAGAATGTTAAAGTCATAAGATAATATAGTACCTTTACAAAAATAAATTCAGTTTAAAAAGGTATGTATTTATGCACGTTTATATACTGTTGATTTCTTTGAAGTACGCCTTAACAATGCTGCGGAAGAGAACAGATACTTGTGCTGATTTCGCTTGCTGGTAGATTTTAAAACATGGAAATTTGTGCTTTAACGTTATTCCTTTATTAGGTCACATTATCACCTAAAACCAGCAACTGGAATATCATTTGTCATGAATACACTCACTTACTTGTACCTTATATATTTGGTTTCTATTCAAAAAGCATAATGGATAGACTTTTAAAATATGATCCATTGAAATTCAATGTGAATTATACACGTAATGCAGTCAACCCACAGTGCTTAGTATCATATAAATAAAACTGTAGAAAAATGGAAATATGCACACATCGGATTTGCTGTATTAAGATTCTAAACTTTTAAACAGATTTACTATCTATATCAGTTCTTAAGTTTAATATGAATACAAATCGTCAAAATATGGTTTTGAATAGGAATCTTATCAAACAGAGATGAATGTAAAAAACTTAAAAACACATTTCACCTAGTATAAGCTGTGAAAACATTATTATTTTCTATCAGAGGAAATGCATAGTTATGCAATCCAGAGCCAGTTCAAAATGTGCATTATTGTATAACTGTTTCTCCAAAGCAATTAAGGTCCACCTAAATTTCTTTGCAATGCTTTAAAGAAGATATTTTCTGGACCTATTAAAGTATATCATTATGAGTGCAAAATAATTAACTATGAAAATTAAAAAGATTGACATTCTTTCATTTTGAAAAGTTCTGCTAAAAATGTTTGCGATAAAAAATACTTCATGCTTCTAAAAGAATATTTTTATTATTTTGTTAATTAAAAAAAATATTTTTACATGTATGTTGCACATTTAAAGTAAATTTCCCAGGCTGTAAGATCATTGCTGACTGAAAAAACGTGAAGATAAGGCATGCTGATAAATCTTACAAATAAAGCAAAAATCACGAATAACAGGCAAAAATCCCAGTAACCCTATAAAACAAAGGCAGGATAAGGCTCCTAGGAAGAAGAAGTATTCCCGCCGACCGTCCACCAAGCAGTGAGCCCCCACACCAACCACACAAACAGAATCCATAGTCAAACAAAAACAATGCCTAAACACGTCATCTAAAACAGAAACAAACGATACGGCCCGACCGCAAAAAAGGTCAACACAACGACCAAAGATCCGTGGAATTACGAACAAAAATGAGTCAGCCAAAAACCCTGTATTATCAATCCACAAGCCAGCTGCCCAACCTTGCAAGCTAATATGTGAATAATGATAATCGAATCTAGTTGTAACTAATATATGTATTATCTTTCCTTTTTTAATCAAACAAAATTGGTGCATTTATACAGAGTCCAATATACTGTTTACCAGTAAACACTTTACTTTTCGTTACACAAGTTTTGGTCTGATCACCAACAAATCTTTTTCTCTTTGGATTTTTGTTAGTTCTCGATATTTTTTTTAATACTTGATGCTTCACCATAAAAGGTATCTTACACTGGTCTATATGCTACCGTAATTGCGTACAACAGAAAATTATTATGAAACCACAGAAATCTTTGTTGCATAGACACTGACACTTTTTAATTTCCAGCAAATTTTCTACACATAAGTTTTCCTCCTTTATTCTACCTAAGTTAAATGTTAAAACGTGTGTTATGTACAGAGTAAACAGATTAAGAAACGTTATTACCGATTTTTAATTCAGTTTTGGAGTATCGTGTGCATTAACAAAAACAAAACAGATGCTTATGGTTTGAAAAAAAATTAGTAACGGGTATCAGTTTTGTCAATATTTTATATTTCATGGCACTTTTGAGTTGCATGTTTTCATTGTTACTTAAATAAACGTCAGCATTTAAATATCCAGAGATGACACTCTTTGTGCAGTAGATATTGTTACAAATTTCAAATATTCAAATATATATGTTCATGCACATGTATTATACATGTAATATTCTCAAATAACAAAATAGAATGAAAGTTTGCAAATGGGTCATTGTAGTGGGTAATAAACATGATTTAAATGATATCAATATAAACAGGACAAGGTTCAAGATAATCAACTGAGGAATCCTCTCTGGTAGTGTGTGTAGATTTTTTCTCTGGAGCACTTGCTCTGATTCCACAGTAATGTCCACTTTCCTGAAGTGGTGTTGGTGTTTCAATGACACTAGCACATACGTACGGGGAAGCTTGGCGTCGATGCCTGCAACAGATATCATTTATTTGTACGTTTAGACAAAAGTCTGCAAGAAAGGGCATGCACATTGAAAGTCTAATGAAAACATTGCATGGTATTCATCTAGAATATTTGTACTAATCTTATACCTATTTTGTATCTTTAGTAAATTAATTGTGTTCCAGTTTATGGATACACCAAAGGTTTCCTACGTTCATGATTTATATAGCGTGTAATTTGTTTTCAAAGATAGCATAATAAAAGTATGTATTGTTTGAAAGGTTATTGAATTTGCTATCAAAATATCTTATCTACATTTTTTGTTGCTTTTCAAAAAATAATTGTAAATGAAAGGTAAATAAAGGTAAATAATTCATTCGTGAAGTTTTCTGAATTTCTTTCCTTGATGTTTTGTTTTTTGCTTCTGTGTAAATCAAAGGTTGAATGTTAAAACCGTATGCCAGATTTTAGATAAATTGTCTAATTGAAAAGTTACACTCATTTATATTTCAAAGTCACTTGTTTATTATTCTAATTTAAAATATCCATTTATAACTCCTTAAATTAACAAGATATCCAAAATATGAAAAACAGTTTCAAGAACACAAATTTGAGAAAAAGCGTGGTTAATTTTCAGAGAATTTAGTCCATAAATAAGCTGAATCCTTTGAAACAATACCACCAACAGTATGATCCTTTACAGTATGAAAACAAAATCCCATTAGACAATAAAATCTACCAAAGTTATAGATATATGACACCTTTGAGATTCAGCTTTGGATGCCTGTCACTTAGCCATATTTCCAATGCATATTCACAAAAAAGGAGGTTTTCTTCTCAATTAGATGCTTTTAATTAATAAAAAAAATATTCAAATCTGAATCAAAAAGATTTCCTGGCAAAATACCGAGAACTAAGTCCCGCTTCTATTTCATAATCAAAGTCACCTGTTAGATCTCCCTCTGTGCCGTTACACGGCTTATATGTATATATGTTTGTAATCTGTTTTGTGTTATTCCGTACTTTCAACAACTCAACTGGCGCTTCTGCCGCACCACCGTTTTACCATCATGTTTTTTTATTATTTAGAGCCACAATAGAGTGAGTTTATAATGCTAAATTAATCTAATGAACATTTTATTTATATTAATTCAGTTATGAAATATTTCTTTGTGTAAATTTAATTTTAAACTTGCAAAATTCAGTGTCAATGTCAGTGATGTGTATTCAGTCTTGTTTTGTTCTTGTTTTGTAACCTTTATCGTAATATCATCTTAAAGGACTTATCGCATGTTTCTAAATTATTTGAAATTAAAAGCGTAAAACGTTCCGTATGACCACAGTTTATAAATTTTGTTTTTTCACCGCGGATAAACTGCGGTGATTAACCAATAATTGACTCAAATGAAAACCCCTGAATTAAAAATTTAAGTTAATTTGATAGCGATCACGTGACCCTGTGACGTCAAAGGCGACAATGGCTTATCAGCTATTCACGATAATCTTACTAAAATATACGCGATACAACCTGATTTTTCTGCATTGTGAAAGACCAAATCACTGATTTTATCGATATGAAATTGAATATCCAACCTTATATTTCAGAATTGTCAGCAAGAAAAAATCTGAAAAATCTGTTAGCATTGCAAAAAATACCAGCGACGATATCGAAGGAGACGAGGCGAAGACAAAGAAACTCGCCATCACAATACAATTTGATTTGTCATCTTATCACACGTACATGTATTAATTTATTTGATTCGCAAATTCAATGTTGTATAACTTTGTTATTCTTCGTTTTAGCATAACATTAATCATTTATGTTTTGTAGAGGATGGCGGTCTTGAAAAATAACTTTCCGATCACGAAAATTGCCGTTATCGGAGCTGTACAGATTCTAAATGTTTCGAATAAAAAACGAAGATATCACAGAAATCTTATACCTTAGAACTAGTTCATGTTTCTATAGTAATTAAAAAGCACGCTAGGAATTCATTTTTTCAAAATTTTTCGTAATTAAGCTTCATTTGTCGTTGATAAATCCGTAAATAGTGTGCATATTCTCATCTCTCTATCACTGAATTGTCGTCTATGACTTCAGAGCAGTATTTCGCCGAAATGCGACTGAAATATGCTTAATGCCGTTTCTGAATTTCAACTCTAAATATCTCTTAAAATATGCTTTCAACAACGTGTATAGTATTCAGTATTTTAATAAACAAGGTTGAAGATGATATTTTTCATAAAATTACGATTTTTGAAAGATCATGCAATAAGTCCTTTAATGGCATCTATAATAAAATTCTGAAATGATGATTGAGGCGTCATACCCTCTCTAAATCTAGAGAACCTGTAGTTTAATTACTGATAACATCTATCCCAGCAGGCACGCAACGTTGTTTCAACGTTGAAAGTAGGTGGAATATAAGTTAAAACGTTGAGCAACTATAGTTCAACGTTGTTTCAACGTTGAATCCTCAAACTTTTTACAACGATGAAACAACGTTGAAGATGCAACATATTTTCAACGTTAAATGTTCGTCGATATTTTAACTTTGAAACAACGTTGAAGATTCAGATATTTTCAACGTTGAATGTTTGGTGTAATTTCAATGTTGAAACAACGTTGAAGATGCAGCATATTTTCAACGATGAATGTTCGTCGATATTTCAACGGTGAAGATTCAACGCTGAAGATTCAACATATTTTCAACATTAAATATTTGCTGTTATTTCAAGGTTGAAGCAATGTTAAAAATGCAGCATATTTTTTTAACTTTGAATGTTCGTTGATATTTTAACATTAAAACAACGTATTCTCAACGTTGAAAAGTGAGGAAAATTTCATGTTGAAACAACCGGCTAATGAGCACCTTGTTTTTCAATGTCAAAATAGTAAGGGTTATTTAACGCTTAATCAATTTAATTTTTTGCTATATATATGCATTGTTAGAAAATATCATGATTATTGATTTCATAATAAATGAAATGCATTATGAATTAATTATTCAAATTTCATTGAAAAGAATTGTGCTTACAGTACTGTAATAAAATGATTAATATGAGTTAGTATGAAGTATGACATCTACAATAAACTCTTCACTGTAATTGCATGTTTCGAAAAGGTTAATTTGTAAATTAATTGTGAATGCAGTGATTTTGCTTTAATGAAAAAATAAACTTTTTATGTTTAATGTAAGTAATATATATATATATATATATATATATATATATATATATATATATATATATATATATATATATATATATATATATATATATATATATATATATATATATATATATATATATATAAACTATAACATTTTTATCCAATACTTCATTGTAATTCCATGTTACTATAGAATTAATGGAAATGATAATTTATTCCATATTAATGTAATCTAATTAAAATTAGACTTCTTAGATCCGCCCGTATACTCTGCGCAGAATGTATACGGAGCGCATCTAAAAAGTCTGATTTTAATTAGATTTTGCTTTTGTTGCATTTATGAAAGAAAAAAAGTAAACCGTATTAGATATATTACTGTAATCTTTCTTATCACTAAATTTTAAATTATTAAGATAAACACATTACAAAAAGGTTTAACAATTCTCAGACTAACAATGAATCCCGGTCAGTTACATTACTTGAGATCCACTCCCAAATTTATCTTCAAGGCATCAGATAATTAAGGAGTAGTTGTAGCTTAGCTGGTCAGTTTCAGTGTCATAATAACCTTGTTATGCAATTTTCATGCTGGGCAGCTATACAGAAGTAGTTGATTGCAGCTTATCTAGGTAAAATTTGAATTCAACTGATAGACAAGAAGTGCGCGTCTTCTTGCTGTTAATATATGTATTTTACAAGCCATGCACAAGGATTAAGGCTGGATTATCAACTTCTACTCAGTAAGTATAATTTCCTTTTCATAGATTTAGAAGAAATTTTAGATTTTCTAGTACCCATACATCTTGATGTGTCCTTGAAATCGGAAAGTCAAAATTTTAAATAAATGCAGAAATGTTGATTTATGCATTTCATGGGACACTCAGTAGACATTTTATCAACTACTCACATCATTTTCTTTAATTTCAATCCCAGTAAAGCTATGGTAATTAAGAATAGTCCATTCAATATCGTCTGAACAATGAATATATATCCATCTGGAAGTAAGTAACATTCTTTATAAGTATATATCTCCAAAACGTAGATAATAGTACTTTAAGCGAATGTATATCCAAATATTCAAACCTATAAAAATGGGTTCGAGAACAATGGAGAGAACAAAAAATAAACAGGGGTACTAAAATGGTATCGTGGAGAGGAATAAGGCAAGTGTTCTTACATAAATGAACACTGGTACTGAAAAGTAAAAGTGTTGAAGCTATAGAGGAAAATTAAGTACTTAGTACTATACATTTACAAAAAATGTTCGCAATTGCGTGTCTGATGGCCGAAAGTTATGGACTACGGAATCCTAGGTCACCTGAATTCGGAAGTATTGAATGTATATCGAAATTGTTTTAGCACGGATTGGTTTCAGTTCTTTTAGATCATAGCATACGATATCCCAAACACTTGCAAATCCTTACGTTACTGCGCGTAGGGTGGTATCAATATACCTTCTTAGATCTTTTTGGATCTACTCAAAGCAAAAACCTGTTCCGGAACCCCATCAACGAATCACACTATTTTTCGGTTACATTACCGGAATGGCTTGTATGTAAGGGCTAGTTGAAACCAGTTAAAGTTGAGAGATAAATACAAGAAGCTTATCACCTTCTTGAGCGTTAAAGTCTTCCTGACTCTCATTTTTTGATCGCCAGTCATTCCGATTCAATCATAGGTATCCACATATATCGCAGATCGTCACCGTTTAGATACTTAGGCAGTTTTGTTTTAATGAAAACAATGTAGGTTTTCTAGAACAAGAGAATGTAAGCAATGTGTCTGCTTACTTTTATGAAGAGGATATTAGAACTCAATACATGTACCATTGCACTCTAACTCATTTTGGGGGAAGGGGTATACGTAAACATTAATACTAATGATTCAATCATTAGCATCATTTTTTAAAATAGAAATGTATATTCTTACTGATTTTTTGTGGAAATATTTGTAATGAACCAGAAGACTCAAAAGCTTTGCAGTCACACCCTGTAAAGAATTAAAACATATAAAAATTAGTAAGACGCATTTTGGTGCACTGTGAATATTTAAATGAAAAAAGGAATGCATTTTAAAATGAAGCTCATATTGCTGGCCTTTTCTGCATTTCAGAACATTCAATATATATTCAAGTCACAATACATGTATGTAACAGAATTATGGCATGATTTACTTTGATGGACATGAATGGACATATGAGCTATGCCTATGCTTTGGGATCTCACTTAGTCACTTATTTATATAAGCTCAAATAGATAAATAGCTTTGGCAAAAAATCTGAAAAAAAAAAAAAAAAAAAAAATCAACAGAGTCCATTAAAAACTCAACTAGCCAGAAGGCTTAAGTAAACTTTCTAAATCAAAGAGTGTCCGGCGTTCGTCTGTCTCTCTGATAGTCTCTATTCGTCATATGCCTGTCTGTGAACTCTCCACATTTTCAGCTTCACTGAGCCCATTTTAACTAACCTTGCCTCAAATCATTCTTTGGTGAAGGTAAGTAAGGTTTGTTCGAATAGAGAGTCATATGTCTATTTAATGAAAGCAAAAAGGATTTAAAAATACCATATCTTTAATTTCCTAACTGTACACATGAAATCCTTAATATGTTCATCTAAGGTGTTTTAAATTGTTCTATCACAGTTTATTTAAAATAACCAAATTAACTTTACAGATTTAACAATTTTAAATCTATATTAATGCTCAATGCAGAGAGGCGTACTATTAGCTTTTGAACTCTAAAGGTACTTTCAAGTTACTTTTCCTGAAACCTATGGTCAATTATTTAAAGAATTAATTTAATAGCTACCCACTTTATACCGTATAAAGTGGGTTGGGGTAGTTTACGCTTTATAAACCGCGTAGCGGTTTATAATAAAGCGTAAACTGTTCCAATCCAGTCTGTACCATATAAATTGGATAGCTATTACGTTCATTCCTTATGATTAATAATCATTCATTTAGTGTAAGAAAAAAAGATGATTACCCTTAAAATGACTTCAAATTGCACACAATGTAAATGTAACGTAAGGCGGATCGATACATTTTTGACGCAAGTCATTGTGACGTAGGCAACCCAATTTATACAACATAAAGTAATTTTTTTGTCCAATCAAATGGCGCGTTACAATCAGAATAGCAAAGTTTTTTTTTTTTTTCGTCCTTGTAATTTCTGCAAATAAATTAAACTATGCCACATTAAAAAAAAAAAAGAGGCATGGAATTGGGAGTGGGTATTCCGGAATCCATACATCCGTAAGTTTTTCTTTTAAAAAATCTTAAGAGCCTTCTTCCCATACAATCTTTATATTTCTTTGGTCTTAAAAGCTAGTTAACTGAACATAAGTGTCCATTCAAAATCCACTAACTCCTAGAATCTTGTATAGGAATATATATGGGTCAAAGATACACCAACAACTCATGTGTGATCTTGAATAAACAAGGTTTACTAGGTCTTTTCTTGGCCCATTGAATTTCTGAAAAATCAAAACTGCTCAGTTTTAGTTGAAAAAACATTAAATTTCACTTGGACCCTTCCTGACTGCATATCTTTAAAAATGACCTAAATCTCCTCGCTAATCTTAGTATTATGACGTCATGAATTGCGTCATTTTCCTCAAATCCTGAAAGGTCTTAAAATGGTCAAAATATAAGCCGTTTCTGCAATATTTTACATAGATCCAAACCTCTGATCCAAAATATTTTATTATACAATGAAAGAACTTTTACAGAAGAAAAAAATCATTTTTTCATCGAGGGGTGGGCTCATATTTAATTTTTTTGCTGAATGTACTGATATACACCCATTTTCTTTAAACGTCAAAAAGATTGCAATCTAACAACGCCTTTCTTCCAATACATGGACACTCAGAGGAAACTTTTTATAGGAAATGAAAGCACTACATGTACGTCTCTAATTTATATTGAGGATTGGAAACAACAATGGGACTTGGTCAGTAAATTGGGTCATTTTATGGATAAAGGGAATCTAGTTCTTTGCAATACCTTAACACTATTTTCTATATTTTGAATTTGATGAAACACACAGAACCTAGGTATATCCCCTAGCTATATATATATTATGCATAAAATTATACGAACATGTTGTTTTTATTCTTAATAACTGTAATCACATAATTCGAAAAATGTGAACATCTACACCTGTAAGACAAACAATTCAATCAAACAGCTCCAAAACCATTTTTATGATACGGTCAGATAGTACCACTGTGTAGTCATATCCCATTTCTGTATGTTTTGCCAGTTATTTGGATACAATTAGAGTGATTCACTAAAAACAATATCTTTATAGTTGTGTTGAAAGCTTCTTTCTGCATGTTTGCATATCAAAATAAAAATTGATTTCTTTCTGAAAGTGTTGAATTGAACACCCCCCCCCCCCCGAAGACATTTCTTTTAACACTCTACTTACAATAAACCCAAGCATATTAAATGCATAATCAGGAGAGTTGGACATAAATTTTAAGTCAGTATCATTATACTAATCTTTGATCTTAAAATAATGTAAACAATAGTATCAATAAAAAGACATTCAATCTTTCTTTGAGCCACGTTTTAGCTAGCTTTAAACACCCTTTAAGTAGCTTGGGATGGCTTAATTGTATTTTAATGAAAGTGTATATATTACTTGAAGATAGTATAAAGATCATTAAAGGCGATTTAAAGACCTTGAGCACAAAGGCTCTCTTTAATCGAAGATTAAAGGAAGTGTTTCATCTTGTTGAGGACCTAAAAACATAGCACGGTAAAGATACTATTTAATGTTAGGTAGTTCAGTCATCATTGAAAAGAATAGTATAAAAATAATTTACTTAATTTTCATCTTTGTTTTGCCAGTAAATATTCAGATTTAACAACAAGGATAACTGAAATTTGAGGATTCGATTAGCATACAAGCATACACAAAATTCCGACAAATCTAATTTTGAAAAAAAAAAGATATTAATTGATTAAACATTATTAAACATTATATTGTTTTAATTCAATTGGGAAATATATTTCAGTTTCACACTGTTCCATAACTAATCAGATTTATTTGAGTTTTATTTGTTTAGATTGTAATTTAAAAAGTCCCTGATTGTTTATTTTTTTTTAAAGCAAATTGAAGGATATTTGGCTATAAACTAATCAGAGTGTTTTAATATAGAGATACTTGTATCTCATTTTTTGCGACAATAATTAACTGTTCTTTTCATTTTTTATTATTTGCGCTGTGGTATTTTTTTGTTTGTGAGGAAGTGTTTGTTGCTTGTGCTGTAGCTTTTGTTGTTATACTCTTCATCAGTGTTGGTAGAGAGGCTTAAATGACAAATTAATTTAGTAATTATGTAGGAAATACAATGCTTATTTCGCTTCAGTGAGCAATGAGATACCGAGACAAATCCATCTTAGGTTGAATCCTTTCACTGTATGAATATATAGATTTATTAATTACAAAATTGTACTTTTTGCATGTATGAATGATTCGCTGGGGCAATGTGTCTTCTTATGCAACTTCTGATCTTCACCGCTACATGTCGATCTTTCATTAAATTAAGCGGATGGTTACACTGCCCTAGATCAGTTCCATTGGCTAAGCAGCGGTGTAAGAAAATGAGCATGGCAGAAGTTTTGAGATACTATGTTTAAAAGATCATCATGCCTATAAGGATAGATGATTGGACGATTTCCTGTATCCTATATAAAGTAAAATGTACAGCGCTGTACAATGGTCCGTATTTTTTAATTTTTTTTAAATTTTTTTTATTTTTTTTTTGTTTTGTTTTGTTTTTTTTTTTTTTTTTTTTTTTTTTTTTTTTTTTTTGAAAATGAATACTTTAGATATCTCAAAAGCAACCGGGAACATACCCTAGCTGTACTGCAAGCAGTGCACACATATGATTGCAAAAGAATTTTTTATCAACATTATCCAAACAAAAATTGCAAGACTATACTGGGTATTTAATTGCCTATGACATATGATGAAAAAAAAAAAGAAAAAAATCTGAAGTTAAGATATAAATGGATCAAAATTATGAGAATTCTCATATTTATTTTTGCAACCTATGGCACAAAAATCAAGTCTAAACTAGATGACAAATTATATGTAAGGTTTTGAATTTAAGGTCTCATAAAAAACGTATTCATTATATATCTTCACTCCTATATTTCAGATTCAATTAATCTCTATATAATCCTATCTTATTAATGTTATTTGCCCTCTTCCCGTATTTTCATATTTATAGCAAACTTAAGGCAGTTCATGAACTTAAAGAACTATTTTACTGGACTTTCCGTGCACAAAACGTATCAGACTTAACATATGATATTTAAAATTGAATACGTACCTCTATTCTCTACATGTGTCGTACTTTTGTTTGTTGAAGATTTCGTTGTAACTGCTGTTGACGGATCTTGATTCTTTGAACTGAGCACAAGTGTTTTTGAGACTGATTTATACCGCATTATTATCTTTGTTGTCTTTGACGGTGGCGTCTTCTTTAGATTCGTGTTCAATGTTGCTAATTTAAGAGAGAAAACCTTTACAATATGATTTATTACAAACACATCAATTATATTTGAGCGAAAAGCACAAATTTCACAAGACAATGCATGTTATTGTAAAAGTACAGGTGCATTTATGGTTTAAGATTTAATTCAGCAAATGTTTTTCAATGATTTGAAATTTCAGTTCATTTTTAAGAATGATTCTTTTTTCTTTATTTGTTTTGCTTGTTTTGATATAATTTTATTACATGCATATTAACCATTATCAGAACAATACAATATATATATCTATAAGTGTTCTAAATGAACCAAAAAAAAAAAAAAACAAAAACGAAACAAAAAATTATATATATATATATATATATATATATATATATATATATATATATATATATATATATATATATATATATATATATATATATATATATATATATATATATATATATGTATATATAAATCAGTGGTTGGATATCTCATTACATGTTTTGAAGACAATATATAATATGTAAAACACTGAAATTTAAAGGAATATAATTTTAGTGATAGACATTGATAGACATACGGTAAGGTTGAAAAAATGATGCATGGTAATAATAAACAGGAAATTAACATTGACATGAATTTCCGGTCTTAAAGGTTCTTTTTACAATCATGAATCTTATGCATGATGTCCGGCGTAAAGAAGAATCTTTACTTAATAAGAAAGGAGCATCACAAAATTTCCTGTGTTTTGCAATTAAAATTCTAAAAAAGATATGATTTTCTTTTAACAGAGCAAAATAAGTAAAACGTTTACGTTCATAGCTGTTTCGCAGACTTTGTGTTCAAAAATCATATTTTGACAATTAGTTATATCATTCTTTTAAAATTTATAGTATTCATATGCTACTTTATTTAGGATAGGTCACGGTAACCCAGTGGTTGGGCGCTCGCTTCTTGAGTGGATGGTCTGGGATAGATTCTCGACTCAGTGCCTCGTCAAACCAAAGACGTTTAACATAGGTAATAACTAGCCCCCTTCCCAAGCAACTGACATTTAAAGTGTAAGTCAAAGGTCTTTCGGAAATGGCCTATAAAACGTATGTGTTGGCACGATAAAGAAACCTCACTGCCAAGACCGAAAGCAAAATGCATAAGTCAATTTATTTTTATCTTCACTTACAGATGTTGACGTCTGTGAATGAGCGAAAAATTCTGTAACGGGACGTAAGCACCATAAACGATTGATATCGTTCAAATTCAATATCTAAAATTAATAAATCAAATATCCATAAACATTCATTATGTTTTATGAATAAGATACAGAAAATTAATTAAATGGACCCAGAAAACTGATCTCCCAGTTGCTGGTTTCAGGTAGACGATAAAACATATAATCAATGAGAAAATATCGTTAAAGCACTGTTACAACGCGAAATGTAATAACAACGCAAAATGTAATAAACCGGGATTATTGCATATTGCGTTATTACATTTTGCGTCGATATCAAACGCAGAATGTAATAACGCAAAATGTAACAACACACTTTTTAGAATTATTACATTTTGCGTTAATACATTTTGCCTCGTGATCAACGCAAAATGTAATAACGCAAAATGTAATAACACGATTTTTGGAATATTACATTTTGCGTTGTTACATTTTCCCTCGCGATCGAGCAAAATACAACAACGCAAAATGTAAAACCACATTTTTTGGTCAGTCAGGTTGAGAATAATTTTCAATTAAGAATCGAGTAGTGGAGGAAGAAAATAAACGGAAAGAAAGTAAAATAAAAGGAAAAATAAACATACGCTTATTTTTACATTATATCTGAATTCATCATATATTGGTTTCATTAGCCATTTAAAATCATTTTATATTCAAAGCATAGGTGTTGCAAAGTAGAAACGTGCGTGCACACGCGTGTTTGCGGGGGGGGGGGGGTATTTCGTTGATCAGTGTATCAGATTGCTTTTGCTTTTTCATAGGAACATGCACGAAATTTAGAAAAGAAATCTATTTATTTTTACTGGCAAGTATAAATATAACAGGAAGGGGGGTTCTTGAGAATATCACACTATTTTACAAATCATGCGCATTGCAGAAAATTGCAGCAAAAATAAAACTCTCACTCTCTCCAATATTAAAATGAATTTTTTCTGTATGCGCATAAAAATACAACGATCAACATACGAATTAACCCCTACTCCCCGCTTCTCCTTACCAGACACACAAACACACATGCACTCCTAATTTGCTACCATGCACGTCGTATATGTATATTAAGTGCTTTTAATGGACCCATGGTCAATCTTTGGTAATCAAGAATGTCAGTGATGGATATATAATACAGACTGATTCATAAACAGACATGTCAATCAAAGTTAAGTTAATGTTTTATAAGTATTCAATAAAAATGTCAGAAACAGAGTTTAAAAATATACAAATAGATTTAGTAATGTCCGTTAAAGCCGTAACGTTTGTCTAATAGTCATAGGTCTGTCTGTGTTGAAAACAATAAAAAAAATAATCATATTTGTTTTATCACATTTTGTTTTATTACATTTTGTGTTGTCCTTAACACAAAAAATAAGTAACGCAAAATGTAACTACTAAAAGTGTATTATTATATTTTGCGTTAATCCCAACGCAAAATGTAATAACGCAAACTGTAGTAATCCTAGTTTATTACATTTTGTGTTGTTATTACATTTCGCGTTGTAATAAAGCACCGACTGTCAAGATTTAAAATTCTACTGGCGAAGCAGAAACAGTACAAGGACCATTTTAATTTTAGGTAAACAGATTTTCAAAGAAAGACAATGTATACAGAATAAAGAAAATGAGTTTCTGCCATTCGTCACACTGGCAGGCTGAAACAATAAGCAACCAGCATTCAATTATCAATTTATATTAGCATAAAACAAACCAAAACAAGTGTATCACTATATCTTCTTCGTTGGAAGGCTAGGAGATAATACAAATTTAAGTAATTTTTCATTTTTTAAATACCTCGTTTAATGCTTTGTAATTGGTCTGTGAATTCCATGGGTGTTGTTTCCAATGTTGTTTTTTGGGACTTTGTTGCTTGTGTGGTGATCTTTCTTGTTTGTGCTGTGGTTTGAGTTGTATCTCTTGCGGTTTCTGTTGTTTGTGCAATTGCCTTTGTTGTTTGTGTGGCGGTCTTTGTTGTCACGCTCTTTGTTGATGCTGGTCGACTGACTTAAATGATAAATTAGTTTGGTAACCACAATGGAATTATATTTCCATTAACCAGGTTAGGCTATTAAAATACAAAGTGTCTTTAGTCTCCTCTACATGTGTACCTAACCATCTTAGGCTGAATCCTTTTGCTGTGCGACATTTCTCTTTCTGGACCTTTTTTGTTTCTTTATTTGCATGTAATTATGTACAATGTACATACTTGAAGAAATATACTGATATACAATTTCCCAAAAAAATTACTACAGTTAAGTCTTGTTTACTATAGCAAAGCATCGGCGACTATAGTATATACATGTACCTTAATACATTGTTAATCTAATTTTGTACTTTGTATTTTATAAGATATCCCAGAGTCTGACACATCTGATTCATATTTGGATATTTTACTAGAAACAGTCATTAATCTCAACCTAACAACAAAACCCTATTATAAGCGTGATGACTTAAACTTCTTTATCGTCTACACAGCACAGTTAAGGCTGCAGTAAGGAGGCGGGGCCTAATTTTTACGGGAAATGCTTACTATGACATCACACAAAAATATAAGTTCTTCAAATTACCACAAAATGAAATGATATGCTATTTTAAACTGTTGAATAGCTTTAAACTACATCAATACTAACTAGTGCATGCATTATTGTCGCTGGTTAAATCCCACACAGCAATATATAAACAATCCACTGATCGCAATGCACTTGTCAATGTGACGTCATATAGTAAAATTTGACGCAGTTTGTATGCAGTGAGAGGCGGATCAAGTTATATTTATACAATGAAAAATGTATTTTGTAATTAAATAAAATATAAATTGTAGATATATAAGAGGCATAACTTGGATGCGATGTCTATTTTATGATTTTATTCATATACTTCCCGTGCATTCCCTAGACAAGCGATACTGTCGTATATTTGTATGCAGATTCATTGAAGGCTACTAGAAGGGTCGTAATAAATCGATATATTGCAAGGGCATACCCTCAATGAATTATGACAAGCTTTTACAGACAAACTCAAGAAGTATGAAGATATTTGAATAGTGCTGCGAACCTGTTGAAATCTTGCAAATGACCAGCAAAATATTCAACATACGGTCTAACAAATGTAATTTTAGCAATTAGATAGTAGAATCTATATAGGTTCGCAGCACTTTTCACAAACTAAAAAGAGTGTTGAAAATAATTATATGTTAAACTTAGATTTTTAACTTGGTTATGCCCTTGCAATATTAGAATTTATAGATGACCTCAATACTTCAGGTATAATTGCTAAAATCACGTGACTGCCACATCACGTGACAAGTCTAAATAAGAAATCTAATCGTCTTCAACATGTAGTTTTCAACCACATTGCATTTGTCCGATAATAGTAAAGTCCTAAAAAGAAACGCCCATCCTTGTAAAGAATGCATTTTCTATCTAAAAAATTCGCCGATATTTCCACTTGGCACCTTAACTGTACTGCGTAGTTCCATTATTTATGTAGCAATAGACCATTATCACCTGCATATAGAGTTTGTCTCTCAGTTGATTCGTAGTGCAAGAGTATTCCCTATCTAAGAACAAATTCCAAAAAGAGGTAAGCTATTGACAAAATAAGTTGATGAAACAAAAACATCAACAGTCTCTTTCAAAACAAAATTTCGCAAATGCTATGGTCGATTCAATGACCTTGTCAAGAAATACAATCTATCATTTAGTCGAATGCTGACTGACATATTCCATACAAATTGCTAGGCCATTATTTTCGCACTGAATTGTTTACTTTTTTCCAGTTTGCCTAATAATGACAAGGCGCACACCGGGGTGTGACCAGTCGACGAGGGCTGTTTACTTCTCCATGGCACCTGATCAAACGTCTGATTTTTTTAGACGTCGAAATTTGCCCCGTAGTGGAATTGTTTCAATAGACTTTTGAGCTTGAAAACTGTTCGTTATCTTCATACTTCACGTATATAAAAAACTATGAGTTACTATCAGGGTTCTCCATGAGCTGTTTTACTGTGTCGACCCCGACACAGTAACGATTCAAATTTTATGCGTGCGACACAGTAAAAATTTTGCGACACAGTAAGATCTTTGATAATCAGAAAATCAGAACATAAATTCTCTCTAACTGAAACTGTAATCAAACAAACTTTCAATTTTAAAGGCAGAGCACTTAATTATCTCTTAATTAGAGCACTTTGTCTTGCTTCACTTTGCATAATCAATTATCTCCTAGACCCTCGCTGGACTTTACTCATGAAGGAACGCAGACAAATGCTTCCATGTAACCGTATAATTGCTAGTTGCATTTTTAAATATTATTTAGAAATTAAATTTTATTATTAATATATATCTTTATACTTAAGAACCACGTCTCTAGAATTATGTTGGCACTGTGAGTCAAATTAACATCGTACCGAAATCTTTTTATTGATGTAAATGTATTGTTGAAGAATTTAAAGGAACTTCTAAAAATTATTTTACTGTTCTAAAGTTTCTTTTTTGAAATTAGTGAATTCGATCAACTGACAAAAATCACGGCAAATTTACTTTTAAAGTGGGTAAGTAGATCGATTTTATCGACCAGAATTTCCTCTGCTCTTCAGAGCATGTGTAAAATATGAAGTTAAATATGCATTGTATATACAAAAATATCAAGATTTAATATTCACGTACAACTTGTAGACAGTGATACAAGTAAATTATTTAAGTTTTTTTTTTTATCGTATTTATTTTTTAAGTTGTGTGTTGGGGTGGTGGTGGTTACAGTTGGTTTGTCTAATAGTGCTTTGTACTTACATTATTGTATGGGAAATGTCTAATTGTTTTAAATATCCATTGCATTAATTAATCTTTTATTAAATATGTACAACCATACAATTTATATAACAAACTTGTGATTCAAAAAAGGTGTGAGCCTGTGTGTGTTTGTGTGTATTCTTTTGTAATTATAATGAATAGTGGTTCAGTTTCGAATTTGATCGCAAAAATACCGCCAATATTAGTGGTTCACTCAAAGTCTGCAACACAGTAAAATTTCAAATGATGGAGAACCCTGACTATGAATCTTACTCTAGAAGTATTTTGGAGGTTACGAGTTATTGTGAATTGTGTTAAATATATGTTAAATTTCAAATCGATGATAACTTCGTAAATAAAATAATATATCTTTGTCATAAAAAAAATCTCATTTAAGATTCATTAAGAAATGAAATTAACATTTTGAATTCTATAGTAATAATATCTAGAGTTTCCAAAGTACAAACATTGTTTTACTAGGGCCGTTCAAAAATTACGCAGACTTGTTGCATAGAAAAAAATATTTGACAACATAATTAATGAAAAAGTCATACATAATATAAAAGAATCTTTACTTATATGGTCCTCAAAATTCTATATCAAAATGTTGTCAATTGAGATCAATTTTTAGCGATTTATCAGGACATATCATGAAGTATCGGTGCAGTAAAATCTTCGTCGTCACGGGCATTACAAAAATGTGAGATTTCATTTTCTCAACATTTTTTCTCAGAGTTTGATACTGTACAGTTTGGGTTACCTTATCCACTCAGCACAAACATCCATGTACAATTTCTGGTCAAGCTTAAAACATATAAATATAGTATAGTATATTTTTTTATCGTTTTAAAACCCTTAACTGTCGAAATTTCTGAAATATTGTGTGACGTTGGTCACTCTCAATCACGTTATTAACAGTTCAGATAAAGTTTTCCTCGATGGTCTTCCTCCCGTCCCCTCCCGGACTGCCTTTTACTGAGGTCTAACTGTTTTGAATTCCACTTTGCTATATGTCGGGAATACCCTGGTTTATTACATGATTCATCAAGCATATTTTGGGTCTATATTGATGTTATCTAATATATTACATATAATTTGATAAAAGTATGTTGCTCCTTCAATTCAAGAGACATCATGTTTGTAGTTTGCAGTTGTTTTCATAGGAATCGCATCGGAGAAAAATAACTATATTTCCATTAGTACTTCAAATATAACTTCAAAAATATAAACACATAAAGACAGAACAATAAAAAGATTGAGTTTGACAAAATTGTCGAATAAAATCGCGAATTATAGAAAAAAAATTGAGTACAAATTTGGATTCTGCGCGTTCGTTTCTTCAAAATTTTTGTAGTGTTCCGTATACATCCATCAGCGATATCAAAACAGCAATAATTTTAAGAAAAATTAATCAAAATCCAAAAAATTTACTAAAATTTTATTGGAATCTTTAAGAAATATGTTTCTGTGAAAATGTATTACTATTTGACGTCCGAAAGAGTAAATAATAGCAGAGTCCACGTAATTTTTGAACGGCCCTCGGACTAATACTAAGACTTTGGTAGTTAAATTCATGACCATAGTAGAAACCCTGATACATTGATACTGACTACAGTAGCCTATATTTATACTGACCAGCATTTTAAAGCTGTTTTTATAGGTCATAAAGGTTTTTTTTTATATAAATTTTCATGGAAAAAAGTACTTTTAATAGCGTTAATGTATACTTGTAATTAATTCGTACACCTTCTTGAATTTCTAAAGACTGCAAATAAAGATTTTGCCTGTTTATCAGGGAAACAGCATGACATGCATGAATGCATTTAATTTTGTTTTATTTTTTCTCACATTGTGCAGGAAAGATTTGTAAAGACCACTTTTTTTCCTGATGAGTGTGACACAGCTAAAGAATTCAGCCTAAGAATGAAAGGCTGAGGAAAGAAAAGAACTTTGCTAGTAATTTCTTTCCATTAAAAAAGGAGATATTTTTCTCCTGTTATAAAATCTTATCATTTTTGTCCATCTACAAACGTAGGCAAAGGGTTTGAAAGATCACAAGATTGCAATAAATAAAACATTAATACTAACAATAAAGACTACTGACAAACAACAACAAAAACGCGCAGATCAACAGCGTAAATAATTAGCCAAAAACTTATTTTCACAGCAAGAGGTATCTATATACTAGAAGTAATTACTTATTTACATTTCAATTTATTTCTTTAGGGAAGAAACAATATACCAAACACATTACAGAGATTGTATTCTATTACAAATTGAGCATATACTTTCTTTAAATATTTAGTTATTTATTGCTATAAAAAGGATTAAATAGATTTTCATGATAAATAAAAATAATATAACACATACTAAAAAACTGATATTTTTTTTCAATCTAAATTTGTCCCAAATCCATGTATGTTGTTTTTACATATCCTGTCAATCCTAATTATACATATTTTTGTAATGAGAAATTCAAATCCTTGTACTGGTAGATTTTAGATGGAAATTTGTGCTTTAACGTTATTCCCATATTAGGTCACATTTTCACTTAAAACCTGAAACCAACAACATCATTTGTCATGAATACACTCAATTACATATACCTTAGATATTTGAATTTTATTCATAAAACTTAGTACATAGATTTTTAATAGATCATTCTTTCTGTGTAAATTATAATGCAATTAACCCATAAAAGCTTAGTTTCATATAGATAAGGTAGAAAAAATGGAAATATGCACACATCGGGTCTGCTGATTTAAGATTCCAAACTTTTATACTGATTTGATTCGGTTAACTATCTACATATGTTCTTTAGTTTAATATGACTGTAAATTGTCAAAATATGTTTTTGCAAAGAAATCCAACCGAACAAAGATGAAAATAAAAGACGTTAAGACACATTTCACCAACAACCTGTGAAAACATCATCATTGTCTATCAGAGCAAATGCGTAGTTATGTAATGCAGAGCCACTTGCATTATTGCAGTCTTATTTCTCTTAAGCAAATAGGTTTCAAATAAGATTAAAATTTCTTTGTAATGCTTTAAAGAAAATTTTGTATATTTTGGACCTATTAAAGTACATCAATATCAGGGCAAATTCATCACCAATGAAAATTAAAAAGATTAGTATTCTTTCATTTTGAATAATTATGCTAAAACATCAAATGTTTGGGAATAGATTTATACAATTCGCTTCTAAAAGTCTGTTTTTATTATTTTGAAAATTGAAAAAAATCAAAAGAAAAAAAAACAAAATAGATAAATAACTAAAAACAAAAAAACACCCCCCCCCCCCCAAAAAAAAATAAATAAAAAATAAAAACAAACTAACAAAACAAAACAATAGAAATAAAATTTGATAAATATTACAATTTCAGAAGAGATCATAAATAAAGAAGAGGGAAAAATAAATAAATAAATAAATAAATAAATAAATAAATAAATAAATAAAAAATTAAATAAATAAAAGAATAAATAAATAAATAAAATAAAAACCCAAACTCATGTAAATACGCAGGAGGAGCAAGTTTTTCCATCGACCGGGTCAACAAGCTCTAAGCCTTCAAACTGACCGACAAATAAAACTCATAGTCAAACTTTAACAAAGCAATGTCACAAGAAAATGCGGGAAATATGTCATCCAAACAGAACCCAACAATAGGCTTCACCTGCAAATAAGTTCAACACAACGACCACAGCTGACTCTGCAGAATACCGAACCGAAAAGAGACAGCCGAAAACCGATCATCAACTCTTCAGCCAGTTTCCAAACCCAGGAAGCTTATACATGAATTATGGTCATCGTAACTTATACTCTATGAAACAAATAAGTGCATTTATAAAGAGTCCAATATATTGTTTATCAATAAACACTTTATATAATTTCCTTTCACTACTTTGGGCTGTGTCGCCAACAAATTTATTTCCTGTGGGATTTTTGTTAGTTCTGGAACCAAAACTTATTTAATATTTTCAGGGATGTTTAATAGATAAAACTATGTAATAATATTTTTCCTTGTTCAGCTGTATATCAAATCAAAAAACCTATAGTACCCTCCGGTTTCACCGGTAGGGGACTAATAAGCAAAAAAAAAAAAAATATAGAACAAGAATTGCCCCCCCCCCCCCCATATGAGATACTACGGAAGTCATTTAGGTCATTTTATTTTTTTTTCTTTTTAATTCGTTCTATCAGTCTGCTTAATTCGTAACGAATTTAATCTACTAAATCAAATTTTCTATGTTAGATCAAATTTTAAATTTTCTTTAAATAACGAGTTAAATTCGTTTGGAAGAATTCTTAAATTTGTTACAACGAATTAAACTTGCTTAATCAAATGCAAACAAATAAGAAATAGTCATCAATAGGTCATTAATTGAATCCAGTATAATGAATTGTTGAATTTATTAAAACGAATAAAGTTGATTATGACAATGTCTTGAATGGTTTATATCTTATCTGTTTAAATGAATTCTTATTTCGTTAAACATTTTTTTTTTAATTTGATATAAGAAATTCAACAAATTTGTTATAATGAATTGAAAAACTGGTAGTTATAAGGAAAAAATGGATATAACGAATGAAATTCGTTTTAACACATTGGAAAATTCTTTATAACAAACTCAAAACTATTTTTAAAGGTCACGGTAGCTCACTTGGTAGAGCGCTCGCCCCGTGATCGGAAGATCGTGTGTTCGAATCACGGCCGTGACTGATCTAAGTCGATGAAAAATAGGTACCAACTGTTCCTTTGCTAAGCGCTCGGCAATCTGAAGTGAAAGTTGCTGGTCCTTCGGATAAGACATTAAAAATCGAGGCCTTGTGTCACGGTAGGCGTTTGCACGATAAAGAACCCTTACTGGTAATGGCCCTGAGTGCCGAGTAAAGGTCTAAATTGAAGCCCTTCACCGGTATATGGTAACACATGAGTGAGAAATTCTCGAATGGGACGTAAAACAAAATACACTCAATCAGTCAATCAATAAAAACTATTCTTAATAGATCCTAAATGGGCTTCCGTAAGATACACACTTTTACAATACATTATTTAGATTTGAAAGGGAAATTGATCAGGCTGCATTACGATTATTTTATGCAGCATAAAATTCAATACAAAAAACAACTCTTTATAACAATATTAAAAGAAATAGTTATATTTCAATGTACATTAGCAATATATTTCACATTTCTTTTGGCCATATCTGATCTGAATAGCTTCATGACCAACATAATAAGAATAAATTTAGGTCATTGTTCATTTTATAAATACCTTGTGTTTGTGCAATGGTCTCTGTTCTTTGTATGATGGTCTTTGTTGTCAAGCTCTTCGTTGATGCTGGCCGACTGACTTAAATGATAAATTAGTTTGGTTACCACCAAGAATTAAATCTTGATTTACTGAGTTACGCAGCTAGGTTAAGGCTGTCCGAAGGCTTAATATGCATTAAATATATACTATTTTATATTGAGCTATGTTTTGATGTCAATTTGTTATCTATGTATATATAAACAGTTAAGTTGTAAAGAAAGTTGAATAAGGTATTACAAAAAAGCATTTTTGTGATGTCACATGACTGTGTTGATCATGTGACGGACACTTATAAATTTTCTTAAATGTTGCACAAAAATCGCATCGGCACAAGTGAAAAACAAAATTATTGTGAACGGCTTGTTACATAAACCAATTAAACGTATTCTTGGGTATATATAAAGTGCTGGGGGCAAGTCTGAATTCTATTTCATAAGAAAATATTTCACGAGAAATTCAACTTACCCACAATACAAGGGGTCATTTTCCACTCTTAATCGCAATTTATACAAAATAGGATAAATTACATACAATCCCCCAGCAAAATTCAGTCAGAGGACATATTTCTCTAGTAGATTTACACAGAATATATTCAATTAATCCTTATTATTCACTTGTGCCAGTCTAATATATATAAGATTTATAAATTCTAACTCTGTTTACAGACATGTAAGGGGGGCATTTCACATTTTTTTTTAATTGTTTGAATACGTACATGTTAGACAAGAAAAAGTAATAATGATATTATACTGCAAATATTCACCATCATAACAGCCTTAAAACAACAATCCAGACACATGAATTAAACATCAACGTAAAAAAAATTCTACATGTGATGTTAAAGGAATGTAAATGTTATGACACTTTCCCCGTCATGTCAGCTCAAGTATGCAGTGACTTGACGTCATATGCCATTATGACGTCATATCTAGGTAGTTCAGAGAAGTTACTACGGCTGGTACACTGTGACATTCTTCGGACAGCCTTATCCTAGCCGCGTAAGATATTAAGAGTCATTCTCTGTAAGCATCAAAATGGGATGGAAATTGACTCACCGATTTTGTTGAAACTTGGTGAAATAATTACATTATAAGCACATTTTATAAAAATATTATTGGAAATGATGGATTGGTCTTGTTTCCATGGCAACAGGTTACCCATTTTTGCACATAGGTAGAAAATACTTATAAATGTCATTTCATCCGGTTAATGTATACTTAATTAATATAGGTGATAATTATTAATTTTTTTAGCAAAAATAATTTGTAATTTGTATTTTATATACAAGAAAGTTAAAAAAAAAAAATCTTGGACCTGCCGATAAATGCCAAAGGATTTAAAAAAGTGCTTTAAAAAGAAAGGGGGTCACATAACAGAATACAAAAACGCAGGTATTGGTGAAATATTTTGATGCCCTGAAATTTACCCTAAACAAGTATGAGGAACATAAAATAAATTCATTTTAAAGTTTCTCAAAATCTCTACATTTACACACAGTTTTGTCAAGAGTTATTTCCCCTTTCAGAAATCTTTTGTTAAAATCAAAGAAAATGAAAGTGAAAGTAGGAAGCAGAACACGACTTTGAGGAGTAGATTCTGTCTGGTTTTGATATTTTCAGTTTTTTTAACCAACTTTTGTAGTATTTTATATTACCCATAGTTGTGTTTGTTCAGGCCTTACTGTGTCTGAGAAATATACATGTATGTTAAAATGGTGATAAGCATGAAAATGGATTGCACCTATTCCTTCCTATATGTCACGCACTGCATCATTGCAAAAAAAGTGTTCAAAAACAAAATACATCAGTTACATGGACTTCAGAGCTACAAGTTGAATGGGATACATGTAATAAGGTTGTGATGCAGAATGATACCTGGCAGTAAAAAGATCACTAGGCAAGTACCAGTGAAAATTTTTACTTCTCTCAATATTTACTCAAACTCACACGTTTTGTAATAAGTTAATTAATAACAGGGTATGACTATTTAAAGTGAAGAAACATTGAAGTATCCAAAACATAATAATTACATGAATCTAATTATATCAATATTTTAATGTCTATTAGTATAGGTATACTTTTAACTATCTGTTGATGAAAATTACATGTATGTTGAAGCTATATATGGCGTATCTGAGCTAAAAAAATAATAATACAAGATTGAGTGTAGATGAACATAATATTTGTTATTTATGTTCAAATTAAAATTTTCACCTATTTTGAACCTGAATAACCTCAAGTTTCTATAGTTAAATTGACTTAGACTGTGTCTGATATTTAAATGCGGAGTCGGTAAATAAATCGGTTATTGTTTTAAATTTTTAATATCTATGTTACGCGATTGATTTAAATTGTGTAATTTACAGGAAAGTTCTATCTTTATATAAAATAATAAAACAAATAGAAGATCTTTTTAATTTTAGTTAGTCTATCTGATCTTATCAAAAATATCCCCTTTATGACTTTAACCTAAAGCATACCTGTAGTGTATATATGACAAAAGCTATTGAGTTTAGGCATAGTATCAGCTTTCTAAGTGTGTGCTTTAAAGGGTGGGGGATAAAAAGTTATTGCCATGCAAGGTATATCATTTTTTTTTCTTTTTTTTTTTATTTTATTTTTTTATATTTTTTTTTATTTTATTATTTTTTTTTTGATTTTACATATTAACCTCAGTAGACAGTATACAAATTTTAAATCACATCGCTAAACTGAACACGTGACAATATTGCAAGTTTTTTTTAGATTTCAGTTTGTGCAGGGCTTAAATTTGTAATGTTTTTGTTTTGTTTTGTTTTTTGAAAGGGGGGATGGTGCCCTTTCCTTTAGGAACTTATTGCATAAAAAAGTAAGAACTTTGAAATTTATCTCTTATCAAATTATTTAATTGCAGCAAAGAGAAAATAAAGTAATTATATATTAAGATTTTTTTATCATTACAACTACCGGTAAATACTCAGTAAAATTTAAGTCAAATAAAATGTGTTTACTTAACTGAAACAATATCAACGAATACAGTGGGGAAATATGGCAATTTCCAGTGGAGAAGAGTTCCTTTACATGCGTCCAGATGTTGAGTATATGTATAATGCCCATTGTTGAAATCTTGATTCATAAACAATGTTTACGTGCCCAAATTTTATTATTTTTATTTTTTTATTTTTTTTTTAAATTTTTATGTCATATTTTATGTGAACATCACATTATTCCATTTATTACAGACTTTATGTTATGGAAATTATTTTAAAGAAGCTTTCCAAATAGTTTTAGGAAAAAATGAACCTAAAAAAATATTTATGCTAATTGATCAAGGCCCTTTTTTTTAAAAAATTACATTGGGGGGGGGGGGGTACACTTTAGTGTGCCTCCACTTAAACCAAAGAAAAAATATTTCGGATATAGTTTCTCTGTCCTACATCGATGTACATTTGTACTAAAGGTAAATTTACACTCACTTTGAGTCAAAATGAGGTTGTCTATTTATTGAATTTCAAATACTTTCAGGGAGTTCACTCCCAGTGCGCCCCCTACGGACAGTTTTTTGGACCTCCTAAGAATGGTGGTGGACTGCCTTCTACCTAATAGCACCTCCCCGCAGCACAGGTAAGGCTAAAAAAAGGAGGCGGGGCCTAATTTGTACTGGAAATATTAACTATGACATCATACAAAACTAATATAACAATTATTAAAAAAACATAAAATGAAATGGTTTGCTAATTTAAACAGTAGGAAACCATCAAACTACATCAAAACTTACTATAATATGCTGTTTTGTCATTAGTAAAATCCTGTATAGAAAGGTATAAACAAGTCACTGATCGCAATGCACTTGTCGATGTGACGTCATTTCGTAAATCTTGACGCACTTTGTATCCAGTCAGAGGTAAGTAATATTTTCACAATGAAAAATGTGTATATTTTATAATTAAATAAAATATCATCTGCAGATATTTAAGATACCATTAACTTAAAATCAGTGTTTTTTTTATGATTTTATTCATATGTTTTCCGTACATTTCCTATTTAATTGATACCGCTGTATATTTGTATGCAAGTGCATGGGAGGGTAATGTAAGGGTCTCAATAAATCGATCTAGTTCAAGGACAAACACAAAATGGATCATATTAATCTTTTACAAATAATCTCTAGAAGTATTAAGGTATTTGAAAAGTGCTGCGATCCTGGTGAAATCTTGAAAATGAATTAGTAATATCTATTTTCTATGCCGTTGACCAGTCCAAAATTGAGTATGCGGTCATACAAAAACATGATTTTAACAATGAAATAGTGGAATGTGTATAGGATCGCAGCACTTTTCAGAAACTACAATGCATGTTGAAAATATTCAAGAACTTAACTTAGAATTTTAACTTGGTGATGCCCTTGCACTAGTGAAATTTATAGGTGACCTCAATACAGCAAGTATATGTGCTAAAAGCACCTGATTGCCACATCACGTGACAAGTATATATATATAATCTAATCGTCCTAAATATGTAGTTAATAACAATAATTACATAAGTCCGATACAAATCAAGTAATAAAAAGAATCGTCATCCTGATTAAGAATATATTTTTGAATTACAAAAATTGCCGATATTTCTATTGCGCACCTTAAATGCACTGTGCCCTAACACAAATCTTGGTTTGGCGCCTGAATGAGGAAGAAAAAAAAGTTTTAAGTTATATATTGAATTGCTATTGTCAATTTTAATGTGTATGATGATTAACAATTATGTCTTCGGCAGTTTCTTTGTACTTTACCTAAAATGTAAAGTGATGGAAGGGAGAAAGAAAAATGAGACACATGACAAATAATATATTCCCCTAGCATATTGGCAAAATGTGAGGGACATACCATATTCTTTCTGGGGGAAGGTATAATATGGAGTGGGTGTCAAAATTCATCTTTTCAACAAGAATTATTTTTAGATACATGTGGCAGGATTTTACACCATACATATGCTACTGCAACAAAACGGAAGCTTTTTTTATCAAAAGGCCTGTAACCATCCATTAAATAAATAATTCCAAACTTAATGAACAGCAAAAGATAATTTCCAAAAAATAAATAAATAAATAAAAATAAGTGGAGTCGAGGGGGACTATGTGCTTGTCCTACTATAAGTTCATGTTTAAACATGTATATCTATTTCAATGATAAAAGCATGTTACTTCAATAAGCAGTGAAAAGATTGGTCATGATTATATATAGGTAATTATTGCTTGTTTCCATGAAAACTGCACAGTGAAAAAAAAACAAAAAACAAAAAAAAAAAAAAAAAAAAAAAAAAAAAAAAAAAAAAAAACTATGCTGCAGTAATTCAGAAATGTGATCAGTTTAAGTATTCATCTGTATATGTTCCAGTAAATATATAAATAAAAAGTACAGTCAAACACTGAGGCTGTAGGTTTTGTATATTGATACATCAATAATTATAGGGATCATTCCTGAACTATTTGGTTGCCATAACAAACTTTTTTAAAAAACTTATTTTATTTTATTGAAGAAGAAATATAATCACGCAATAAGGCTATAGATTTTGTATATTGAAAATATCAATAATTACACGAGGATTTTCCTGAGCTATTGACTGGCATAACAACCTTTTTTTTTTTTTTTTTTTTTTTTTTTTTTGTAATTATGAATTTCTATTTAAATGAAAATGAAATACAAATTTAATTAATGTGATTTATTTTATTGAAAAAGAAAAATAATAATGCATGAAGCTACATGTATTATCATATTTGTTGTATACTTTTAATAGCAACCGTTATTAGGAAGTGATCCAGAACTATTTAGTTACCATAGCATCGTGATTCTTAGACGTATGAGTATTTTTTTTATGTAAGTGAAATGACAAATATAATGATTGTGATTTATTTTATTGAAGAACTTTAATCATGCACTTTTTTTAATGCAATAATTATGGTGATTGTGATTGTTCCTGAATTATTTGGTTGCCTAAGCAAAACGATAGTTGTTAAATTTATGATTTTTTTTTTAAATAATGTAAGTGAAATGACAGGGTTTATTAGTGTGATTTGTTTTACTAATGATTTTTAAAGCTCTAATGTACAAAAATGAGCCAAATGTTGAATCTACAAAATTAATCCAAATTCTCCATAGCAACCATTTTCGTTTTCAATTTATTTTATTTTAAGAAATAATACCTCTCTAGAAATTTATATTTTGTTAAATATAGGACGAACTTTTCAATAATGGAAGTTGTATGTTAGGGATTACCCGCGTGTTCTTGCTACTATGTTTAGAAAATACCAAAAATTGGCATTTTTTCAAATTTGTTTAATTTCCAAAAAATTGACACTTTTTACTGAAAGATGACTCTTTTATGAGCTACATGTACTACTGAATCAAATCATTGACTCTTAAATTGCAAAGTCTCTTTAGTTTCCTCTACCTGACCATCTTAGGCTGAATCCTTTCCCTGTGTAAAATCCATCAGAAACAAATGTGATCCTTATTAATCTACCCTTCACAGTCAACGAAAAAGGACCAAATTGACCACATCTGTGCATGGCGGTATAACAGCACGGATCCTTTTCTGCTATCTGGTCAAATACACTGCATTATTACGAGGGTGATCAAAAAGTTCGCGAACTATCTCTATATTTACAAAACCACAATTCAGATCAGAATGAAATTTGGCACACATATAGGCATACACATATTCTATAGATAGCAGGTGTTATATAATGTTTTGTTCCGTGCTTGTGACGTCATAATGTGAAAATGACGACAATATGTAGGTGACTTGTGACAAAAAGTGGTTGACTCAGTCGTACTGGAGCAAGGAACGGCTGTAAGTTTCACGTATATCTTTGAAATTCCCTTGCAGTAGAATATTATAATTTGTACAACGTTTATGAAGACAACAGACTTACCAGAAGTTCAATCATTAATTGGATTGTTTGTTTTAGTGAAAGCATGAGGATGGTTAAAAATGATAATTGTTCTGTTGACCAGAGAAAGCAAGCCGGGGAAAAGATGTGTCCTTAGTTGAGAAATTTGTTAGGAAAGATCGCCATGTTACAATTAGAAAAATAACTGAATATCTTAACGATAATATATTTCTTAAATCCCTAAAATGTCGTTTACTTTAGACGTTAAACATACGAGATATGATAAAAAGAGGTCGTCCATATTTTATCCACATTGGATAAACGACGCTCACTACACAGAGGACTCGGGTTTTGATGATCACAATGCTAATTCTTGGAAGGGATGTCCTTATCTACTCATCCTATTGCCGAGATTTGGCCATTTCTGACAGATAGACTTTTCTTGTTATAAAAAATTACTTGTATGGTAAGAAATATAAAACTCAGAAAAATCTTTTAGCTTCTGCGAACAGGACGCCACGGAGCATGTCAAGTGACCGACTGGATCACGTGATTCGCGCATGGCAGAACAATGGTACATGTAGATGTGCATAATAATTGGAGAGGACTACTTTGAAAAATAATTGGAGCTGGAATCTCATTTAATTTCTTTATAGGAAGTAATTAGATTAGTTCGCGAAAGTTTTGATCAACCCTCGTATTTACATCCTTTAAGATAATGAGAAAGTTTAATCTTTGCATATATAGCAAATATGCATGTATATTCAAAAATGCATTTGAAAAAAACACAACGTTTTTAAACGACCTTTGCCATTAAGAATGCATATATGACAGGAAAAAAAAATTACTAATTATGTCTTTATTTAGATTTTATTCACTAATTTTGTTTTTTAAAAATGAATTTAATTCAATCAAAATACCTAAATGTGACTTTTCGAATTAGCAACACAATGTTCAAATACAAAATATATGAAGACTATTACAATTTATCATGGAGTCATGATTATAATAAAGATAAATTCACTGATAACAAAACGGTAACCTATTACACTGATAAAATGTTGATACTTATAGAATAATTGGAGGTAATACAAGAGAATAAAATGGAAAAATTTATTATCACCTATGTCACTTCAAACATGTTTATAAAAACACGTAATATACATACTTACCTCCAAGAAATTAGAAGAGCAGAAGGAGAACTGATATCTAAAAATATCAAAAACGTCAAATGTAAAGTTAACGGTTGCTTCAGAATGTCCAGTATTCAGAATCCATGTGTAGTTGACGTTGTTTAAATAGTTGTCAGGGTAACCCGGGGAGGCAAGGCTTCCATTGTTCCCCGATATGTTCTCTATTACATTTTTACCATTACATCTGTAACCTTTAATTTCAAAATTTATTATTTAAATTCATATTTCAATATAAAATTAATAAATATAGCTAATCATTAAGATATAATACCTAGTTTAAGTTAATTATTCACATTTGATGTCACCAACTAAAATAACTTACGTGGTTGAAACACTAACATAAAAAACAAAAAAACGGTGCTCATCTTATGATTTGGTAACATCGATAATAATCCATGAATATATGATGTATGCAGAAATAATTCACTGAGATTCACAGACCTGGCGATGCAAGGAAATAAAAACAGGAATTACACATTCAAGTCAAATTAAAGTTCGTAATTCTTGTTTTAGATTTGACAATTATTTTACACCAACTCGTAACCGTCACGGTAGTTCAGTCGGTAGAGCGCTCGCTCCGTGATCGGAAGGTCGTGAGTTCACATCTCGGCCGCGACTGACCTAAGTCGATGAAAAATATGTAGCAACTGTTCCTTCGCCATGCGCTTGGCACTTTGAAGTGAAAGTTGCGGGTCCTTCGGATGAGACTTTAAAAACCGAGGTCCCGGGTCAAGGCAGGCGTTGGCACGATAAAGATCCTCACTGGTCAATGGCCCTGAGTGCCGAGTAAAGGTCAAAATTTGAAGCCCTTCACCAGTATTATGGTGACGTCTCTATATGAATGACATATTCTCGAATGGGACGTAAAACAACATACTATCAATCAATTACACCAACTCGTAAAAAACGAAAGTAAACTAAAGCCTTCATTCATTAGCTTAAGTTTTTAATAATAGATTCCTTGTATGATCATAAATTTTGTGTAGCTTGATAACATAACAATGTGGCTATAGGTCCAAAATCATTGAATATTCCTTTCATCATTATGTTTCCTTTTCATTTCATCGGTTTATTGATATTGTTCGTTCGGCTTGACCCAAATTACCTTTATTTTAGCCCTATCACAAGCTGTTCTCTGTATTGTTTGTCTAATTATCTTCGTGTGAATTAATTTTGATTTAGCTTTAAGACTGCCCATTGTTTGGATGATAAGTACATGAATATATATGAATGTGATATAGGAAAATAAAATAAGACGATGTTCACGGCTGAGATAAATATCACAGTGTACCAGCCGTTGTTACTTCTCTGAACCATCAAGATATGACATCATATCAGAATATGATGTCAAGTCACTGCAAACTTGAACTGTCTGAATTCTTGGTTAAAGTTTCTTTGTGCTGTTATGATGGTGATTATTTGCTATACAATATCGTTATTCCTTTCCCTTCCTGATAATGCACGTATTCAAACAATAACAAAAAATGAGTATGAAACGCTCCCCCTTCCACGTCCGTAAACAGAGTTAGAATTTATATATCATGCATATATTAGACGGGCACAAGTGATTAATAAAGATAAACTGAAGATATTCTATGTAAATCTACTAGAGAAGTATGTCCTCTAACTAAATTTTGCTAGGGAACTGTATGTAATTTATTCTATTTTTAATAAATTGCGACGAAGAGTGGAAAATGCCGCCTTGTATGTGGGTAAGTTGAATTTCGCGTAAAATATTTTCTTATAAAGTAAAATTCAGACTTTCCCCCAGCACTTTATATATACCCAAGAATCCGTTTAATTGACTTATATAACAAACTGTTCTCAATAATGTTGTTTTTCTCTTGTGCCGATGGGATTTTTGTACAATAATTAGGGAAATTTATAAGTATCCGTCACGTGATCAACCAGTCATGTGACATCGCAAATTTGCCTTTTCACAATACCTTATTAAACTCTCTTCACAAATTTACTGCACATTTATACACAAAAGTACAAATTGAAATCAAAATCTAGCTTAAAATATAATAGTGTATTTCTAATGCATATGAAGCCTTCGGACAGCCTTAACATAGCCGCGTTTGTAAACTTTGTTAACAAGACATGATGCCATTTACAGTGTTAAGTGTTTCTCTTACTGGACTTTATTTGTTTCTTTATATACATGTTTTTGATGTACAATGTACATACCTGAAGAAATATACTGATGTACAATTATACAATTTCTAACAAAAATTTACTGTATTTAACTATTATTTACTATATTAAACTATCGGCGACCATAGTATGTTAATCTACCTTTATACTATATGTACTTTGATTTTGTATTTTATAACATATCACAAAGTCTGATACCTCTGTTCCATATTTGTATACTTACTAGAAAAAGACATTAACCTTAACCTTACGACAAAATTTTATTTCTTTAATTTATAACTTTTTTATCGTCAACTTCCCTCATTTATGTGGCAATAAACCATTATCACCTGTATAAAGAGTTTGTCTCTCAGTTGATCCGATGCGCAAGAGTATGCTCTACGCACGAACAATTTCTAAAACGTGGTAAGCTATTGACAAATAAGTTGATGAAAGAGAAATATATACAGTCTCTTTAAAGTCAACATTTCGCACATACAATGGTCGATTCAATGACCTTGTCAGGAAATACATCATATGCATTTAAGTCGAATGCTGACTGACGTTTTCCATACAAATTGTTTGGCCATTATTTTCCCACTCAATTGTCTGAGTTTTTTTTTCCAGTTTGCTCTATCATAGCAAAGAAGCATACCGCGGGTTTGACCAGTCGACGAGGGAGGCTTACTTCTCCATGGCACCTGACCCCATATCTGATGTTTTCAAGGGCCAAGTTTGCTCTATGTTTGCATTGTATTACTGTTCGATATCTTTATATTTGATGGTACTTTGAAACTTATCTAAAACTATGAGTTACTATAAATCTTTCTCTAGAAGATTTCGGAATTTAAAAATATTGATATATCTGTTAAATTTCAAAACAATGATAACTTTGAATAATAAAATAAAATATCTATGTAATAAAAGAAAATCTCATGTTATATTTATTAAGAAATGAAATTAACATTATTAATTCTATAGTATAACTATCCAAAATATAGACTTTGATTTACTAATATCAAAACTTTTAGAGTTAATTTCACAATGGTAGAAAAACTGATACATTGATACTGACTTCAGTAGTAGTAGCCTATTTTAAACTGAATATCATTTTAAAACATTTTTTGTAAGTCCTAGATAATAATAACAGTAATAATAATAATAATAATAACATTTATTTATCCAGGATTACACAATTAGCATAAAGCTAGTTTTCATTGTGGTCCTGCATCAACACATATTTACAATCATATATGGGCATATAAAATTTACATCTAAATAAAAAAAAAAAATAAGATACAAGACTACAATCACATGACAGATATATACATGTAGAATCATATTTGTAACAATACACTCATAAATCGGCACATTCAATGAATTGAAAAGGAAATCTAGTTTATTTAAGTATTATTACATTTTATTATTTAGAGTTTTGTTTTTAAATAAATGCTCATGGACAAAATATAAAAGTTTTCCAAAACATTTTTAAGCGTTAATTTATGTAAACTAGTCATTGATGCTTATACCTTTCAAATTTCTAAAAATAAATACTGGAAATAAAGATTCTGCCTATTTATCTGACAAAAAAAATGGTATGCACAGATGTTGCTAATTTCTCAGATTGTGCAGGAAAGATTTATAAAGACCACTTTTTTTCCTGATTAGAGTGACACAGGCGAAGGATTCAGCCTAAGAGGAAACGCCTAAGGAGAAAGGGCTTTGCTAGTAATTTTTTTCCCTTAAAATCGAGATATATATTTCTTCTGAGATAATATTTTATCATTTCAGTCCATCAAAAAAAAAAAAAAACAAACAAACAAACAAGCAAAAAAAAAAAAAAAAAACAAAACAAATGGTGTGAAAACAAATTTTAATATCACTAGATCGCAGTATAAATCAATAAAACCTCCACACGAGCAATAAAGACCACTGCACAAACAACAAATACACACAGATCAAAAGCGCAAATAATTAGCCATAAACTGCTGTAAAATTGCATTATTTCCGTGGGGTCAAATTCTCGAGGTCTGAGGAAAAATATTGGTTTGTGGGGATTTGATTTCATTGTTAGAGAATGTTTAGTACGTTCACCGTTCACACACAAAGTGTTCTGCGTTCTCTCACAGTTCATTTACTTTGCGTTCTCCTTGCGTTTGGTCTTCACTCATCGTTCAGTCTTCATTGTCATTCGGAACTCCGAAATGAAAGGACTTATCTTTTTAAAGGGAGAAAGAACAGGCAAGTAAGGCTTTACTGATTTTGAAATTTAATAATAAACATATCGTGTTGAAAGAATAATTATTTTAGTAAAAATATAACTTCAATACTTTTTATTTTAAAACTTAACTGTGGTGTTATTTATTAAATTAATCTTAAAAATAATTGTTGTTGGAAGAATGTGTATTTAGTACGATGCTAAAGGAATAAATATCAATACGGCAACACATACTGCTGCAACATTTTATTATGTCAAAGATGACAAATCATTGATAGAGAGATGATATTCGAAGCCGCTTGATTAATCAACTGCTGCATACTAACCAAAATGCATGTATTCATTTCTAACACGTTTTTCAGTTACTATAGCTGAAATACATGTAAGAACCAGTTCTGAGAATTATAGATAGTATTACGGATTAAATATCTACGGAACGATGTGCATTTATAGCGTGTTTGAAAAAAAAAATGTAAATTGAAATACACTTCAAGAAAAAAAATGGTGGAGTTGGAAAGGTATGAGATTTTCTACTTCTTCACAAAGCAATCGTTGTTCAAAATACACGTGCCGACAGTGGTATTTGAAATTGGCATGGAGTTTGTATCAAATTCATGCGACTTAATCATTCCAAGTGTATATGTCCAATGTATTTATTTATTCATTTATTTACTTATTTTTTTTTTTATTGAGAAATGTTAAAATCTAGACATGATCCAAAAAGTATTTTAAACTTCTTGGAAATACAAGAACTTTGTCTTCGGCGTGCCGAGACTTTTACAGCTGCACAGTGTCAAATGATTTTGATTGAGAGGACTAGCATGTAGACTCCGTGTGAATTTGAAGCAGGAAAATAATAACAGATTATGATTTCCAAACAAATGCATTTGTTGATAAAGTATACGCTAATTTCACTGCCTGATATATTAAAAAAAATAAAACTTGGGAATTTTTGCTAGATACAGGTATACGTACATGCATTCGGGAGGGGGCTAAGACGAAATCTCTCTCTCTCTCTCTCTCTCTCTCTCTCTCTCTCTCTCTCTCTCTGTATACCCTAACAAAAAATACTATAGTTAACTATAGTAAATCAAAGTGTCAATGTTATCCTATAGTAAATCAAAGTGTCAAAGTTATCACTATAGTAAATCAAAGTGTCAAAATTATCACTATAGTAAAACAAAGTGTCAATGTTATCACTATAGTAACTCATAGCGTCAAAGTTATCACTATAGTAAATCAAAGTGTCAAAGTTATCACTATAGTAAATCAAAGAGTCAATGTAATCACTATAGTAAATCAAAGTGTCAAAGTTATCACTATAGTAAAACAAAGTGTCAATGTTATCACTATAGTAACTCATAGCGTCAAAGTTATCACTATAGTAAATCAAAGTGTCAAAGTAATCACTATAGTAAATCAAAGTGTCAATGTAATCACTATAGTAAATCAAAGTGTCAAAGTTATCACTATAGTAAATCAAAGTGTCAAAGTTATCACTATAGTAAAACAAAGTGTCAATGTTATCACTATAGTAAATCAAAGTTTTCAAAGTGATCACTATAGTGTCATAGTTATCACTATAGTTAACTATAGTTTTCATAGTGTCAAAGTTATCGCTATTATAGTTAACTATAGTTTTCATAGTGTCAAAGTTATCACTATAGTTAACTATAGTAAACTGTAGTTAACTATAGTATTTTTGTTGGGGTAGTTTGTCTTTTTATACAAAAGTATGAAAATATAATACTTAAATATCGATTTCTGGAATTCAGATATATAACAAATAATATGAATGCCTCTTTGTATTATCTTGTCCAATTGTAATCATGGGAAAGTTGGGAGTATGTCTAGAGTAGGAGTCTGCTCAATAAATCATCATAAAAATAGAAATGTCACATACATACATGTATATTATTGCATGAAAATTTTAGAACACATGTGTTTTTATACGACATATCCACAGACCTCTGTAAAATGTTTTTAATTGTGACATCTGTTTTTTTTAATTATTATTTTACGCAGAATTGCCTTTGTACGGAAATACATGAATGTTTGTAATTCATTCCATAAGTCGGTCATCTCTTCTAAAAAAGCTACAACAACTGAAGTGGGTTTATACTCCAGATAAGAATAAACATATCTTTTTTACAGAATAATTTTCTCTATCTTAACTACAGAGTTCGGTATCAATTACAACGCTTTACAGATATAAATCGTTTGTGACTAAACAGCTTAATTTAAACACAATATATATGTGCAGAAAATATTGTATGGAACATAATTACAGTAATGTTATATGCATACTTAATGTGCATGTATCATTTTTCTTGAGAAAATATGGGAACGTTTATTTATTTGTTAATTTCTTTCTTTATTTATTTATTCATCCGTCCATTCATTCACTTTTTTATTTAATTTTTATTGGAAGCATTCAGAACAAGAAAATTCCTACATGGTATGGTTATGTCGGCACTCCAAAATGAATGCATTTATAGGAGCTATATTTATGTGTGTTCTTCGTTCGCTCACCGTTCACTGTTTACCAACCGTTTACCAACTTGCGTTCAGCGTTCACATACCGTTCACTCACCGTTCACTCTGCGTTCTCTTACCGTTCAAGTGGGAAAGTAAAACATTTCAGGGACTGTAATAATGCATATTGAATTTAACATTTTGTGGTGGTCGTAAATTTGTGAGTCTCTCCATACCTCGAAAAAAACGAAAATTTAACCTTTACGAATATTAGTGATTTCACAGTAATTTTCACAGCACGAAGTTCTTATCTAATACAAGTTATAACTAAATTTACATTTAAATGTACTTCCTTCACATTACAGGTATGTTTTCTCTATTGCAAATTGAACATATACCTACTTTAAATATTCATTTATTGTTATAGGAAGGATTAGCATTTAATAAATTTTCATGATAAATAAAAGTGGTTTAAAAATGTTCACGCTGAAAAAGCTGATATCTGTTTCTCAAATGAAATATGTGGAGATAACGAACAGTATTCTAAATTTGTCCAAAATTCATGTATGTGGATTTTACGGACGGAAAGCTGAACATATCCTGGCGATCCTAATTATATTTTTTTTTGTAATGAGGAATTAAAGTTCTGAATTCGCTTCATGGTAGATAAATAAAACATGGAACTATTTTTGCTTTTTGCTTTAACTTTATTCCTTTATTAGGTCACATTTTCACTGGAAACCTGAAATCGGCAACTGGAATATCATTTGTCATGAATACACTCAATTACATGTACATATGTACCTAAGATATTTGGCTTTTATTAATAAAGCATAATGCATAGGTTTCAATAGATGTTCCATTGAAATTTCTGTGTGAACTGTAGAAATTAATCTACAAAGCTTAGTATCGTATAATGCAGCTATAGAAAATAGAAAAATGGACGAATCGGGTTTGCTGTATTAAACTTTTATACTGATTAATTCGGCTAATTTAGTTTAATATGATTATAAATTGTCATAATGTCAAATTATGTTTTTGAATAGGAATCCAACTGAACATTCTTGAATTTTTTTTATGTCCAGAATATTACAGTAACATCTTGTATTTACAATTTCTATAATTTTCTAGATTTCTGTTAATGTATGAATACACTGTAGATTGTATGCAAGAAAAAGAGTACAAAGAGACTGGGATAAGATAGGTGTTGGATACTCTCACTGGGACATTGTGTGTACACTAACAGACACCCTATTGTATGTAACTAATATGTTTAAATTCTTGCTGTAAGTTTGTACTTTTTAATTTTCATATAGTATAGTAAATAAATTGTTGTGAAGTTTAAACTGTGTGATTGAATTTTGCTAGCATTTCGGATTATTCTGACCCATAACACTCTAAAGCAATTAAGCTTCACCTTAATTTATTTGCAATGCTTTAAAGAAGATATTGTTCTTTCTGGACCTATTAAAGTAATATCAGTATCAGCGAAAAATCATCAACAATGAAAATCAAAAAGATTAGTATTCTTTAATTTTGAAAAGTTCTGCTAAAATGTTTACAATAGAAAATTTATACTTCATGCTTCTCAAATTATATTTTCATTATTTTATTAATTCCATATAAAATGTTTTTGTACTGCACATTTTAAAGGAAACTTGCCAGGTTCAAGAACATTAATATTACTGAGCGAAAAACGTGGAGATAAGGAATTATAGTGTTAAGTCTTGTTAATTCAGTAAAGAACAGGCAAAAAAAATCTACAAACCCTGTAAAGACAAGAGGCAGGCTGATTGGCTGATTAATTCTCCTGTAACATTTTTTTTTACTCATTTGGAAGATTCTGAAGTTTTCTTTTACCGTGTTTAAGATTTGTTTCCTTCATCCTCCGTATATTCGGTACTATGTGCCTCGCTGCGTTTATAAGGTCACTATAAAATAAGTTATACGACAGAAATATATGTACTTTATCAATTATTCTTGTTGATGTTGTATTAATTGTTAAACTATAAATACTCTACACTTTAGATATTGCATCAATGTACGGTATATATGTATATGAAAAGAGCATTCAAATTAGTTTATTACATTTTGTGTTTTAAATTGAATTGCTTGACGTTCACTGAATTTTGTGTACAAAAGTATTGTTTATATTTTTGTAAAACGATTGTTGAAAGTCTCATATGGGGGGGGGGGGGGGGGGAGCAAGAATAGCTGAAATCGAAACTACATGTATTATACATCAATCCTATCTAGTCCTGAAAAATCAATAGCATATGAGAGCTCATTCAAATTCATTTACCAAAATATTCTCAAGAAAATGAATAAGTCTAAATCTTCGAGTATACATTGTACAAAGGCTTTTCCGTAAGATGAATGAAATATATAAACAATATCTGGAAACTTTGGTCAATTATTAACATAATTGAAATAATTATATAGTCTATAAATAGCCCCTATATAATCTATGCAAACGCAAACGGTTCAAAATACTACATATTCACTGGATTTGATGCTGTATTCACCGGAGGGTCAGTGCGCGTGCAGTGGCATTGTGACGTCACAATCAATACCCCAACGTTGAAAAACAATATGGTTACAACAGCCGGAGGCAGCTGTGTATATGAGCAGGAAAAATGTTAGGCAAGTGTATCGCAGGATTATTTTACAAACATTTCGATGTCACAGACAGCGAAATGAAATCACGGAAGTTATAAGTTGTACGTAGTCTGTGCTTTTTTTTTTTTTTTTTTTTTTTTTTTTTTTTTTTTTTTTTTGATTTTTCTACGATAGAGGTTCGTTAATGAAAAAAGCTATCGTCATGCAGCCTTCAATGTCTTATTTATTCAAATCTTAACTAGGCTTCGCCTCGGTCAATATTGCTATTTTTCTGGTGAATAACAAGCCATATTCACCACCGAAAGAGTCCATAATTGTATAATATTGAATCAAACATTAATATCTTAGATATCTTATTATCTTAGATACTGTGCCAAAAAAATAGTTTTGATTGATTGGTTGGTTGTATGTTGTTTTACGTCCCGTTCGAGAATTTTTCACTCATACAGAGACGTCACCATATACCAATGAAGGGATACAAATTTAGACCTTTACTCGGTACTCAGGACCATTGAGCAGTGAGGGTTCTTCATTGTGCCAACGCCTCGGTTTTTAAAATCTCATCTGAAGGACCAACAAATTTCATTACCTATTTTTTATCGACAAAGGTCAGTCGCGGACGTGTTACGATCATGTAAAAAAAAAGTAAGAATATAAAAGTCAAAATTCCATAAAGTTTTACTCAGCTGATGACGTTTCATTCGTTGACAACGTAGAACGAATGTATAAATTCGAGAAAATATGTATTAGCTAACAAGGAAACATTTTCAAAAGTGTGCTATTTAGCTCTGTAGCACAGCTCAGGCTAAAATAAGGAGGCTGGGCATAAATATTTACAAAAACATCACAGAAATACCAATTCTCAAAATGAAATGATTTTCAATTTGTACTTTTGGAAAGCTTTAATTAAACCAAAACTTCCTATTGCCTGGCATTGTCGTAATGCTGATCGCAATGCACTTGTCAATGTGACCTCATATCGTATAATTTGACGCAGTTTTTATGCAGTGAGAGATCCAGATCAAGTAAAATTTTATACAATTAAAAAAGTACGTTGTTATCAAGATAGGAAATGATTTGCAGATATATAGAGACCGTTAGTTGGATGCAACGCCTATTTCATGAATTTATTCTTATATTTAAATCCCTATTCAAGTGATACTGTCGTATATAAGTATGCATGTTCATTGGTTATAATAGAAGGGTCTTGTAAATCGATATATTGCAACGGCATACCCTCAATTTATCATGACAAACTTTTACACCACATTAACAATGGCATGTCAAACGTTCCAATATTTGATCTTGTCCTTTTATATTATATAATTTTTCATTTGAATTGTATAATTGTATAATTCTTATTTGTTTTCTATAATTCTCTATTTGTTTTCTATAATTTTCCATTTGTATTCTTTAATTTTACATTTGATTCTTTAATTTTACATTTGAATTGTATATTTTTTTAATTGTATTGTATAATTTTACATTTGAATTGGATAATTCTTATTTGTATTCTATGATTTTCTATTTGTATTCTAAAATTTTCCATTTGAATTGTATGTTTTTATTTGCATTTTATTTTTTTTCTATTTGTATTATAAAAAAATTAGTTGTATGATAGAATTTTTATTTGTATTCTATATTTTCAATTTGCATTGTATAATTTCTTAATTGTATTGTATAATTGCTTATTTGTATTGTACAATTTCTTATTTGTATTATATAATTTTCATTTGCATTGCATCCGCGAGGATTGATTATTTGTTTCGCTACAAAGAATTTCATTGGTCAAGTTTTAACCTGTATTGTGTTGAAAACGAGCGAGATGTAAAAAGGGGTAACTAGCCTTTCATGGAAATCTTCAATTTTAAAAGGTTAATTTTGGAAAACGCCCCCCCCCCCCCCCCCCCACACACACACACACACACTACGTGCTTGTTGTCCAATCAGATTAATTATTTTCATGATCTCGTAAGACAGAATTTTATTTGTAAAATGATTTGGGATATATAACAATAAGATGAAGAAAATCTGCCCAAAATGGGTTATTGGTTGGTGGATTGGGGGTAGGAGATGGGGGGGGGGGTAGGTTTCTCCAGCCAAGGTCAAATTATTTATTTTTTCCCCAGTTAAAGTTTAAAGGGATGGATCATTTACTTGCCATCTGACAGCACCGTCCTCTTTGAATAAAATGCCCGTCCCTCAACATGCACGCAAATATACAGTATGTAGGAGTCCAGTTTGCTTTGAGCACCCGGAACATCTTTCTCCTTTTCAACACGAAAAACTTGACCAAAGAAATCCTTCATAACGAAACAAATAAACAAATCTTGGATACAATACAAATGAAAAATTATTCAATACAAGTAAGAAAATATACAATACAAATAAGAAATTATACAAATAAGAAATTATACAATACAAATAAGAAATTATACAATGTAAATGGAAAATGTAGAATACAAATAAATAATCAAACAATGCAAATGATTTTTTTACAATACAAAATGAAAATACAGAATGAAAATAAAAAATCATACAATTCAAATGGAAATTTATAGAATAGAAATGGAAAATAATTGAATACAAATAAGAATTATACAATAAAAATGGAAAATTATACAATATAAAACGAAAAGATCGAATATTGCCACATTTGACAGGCCAGAATTAACCCAAGAAGTATTAGTTATTTAAAAAGTGCTGTGAATCTGATGACATCTTGCAGAAAATCATTTCTATATTTAATGCAGTTGGCCAGCAAAATATTCAACATACGTCTTAAAATTGCAATTTTAGCAAGTAGTAGTAGAATCTAAATAAGTTCGCAGCATTTTTTACGAACTACAATGAATTATGTAAATATTTATCAATAAAACTTAGATTTTATAATTGTCATGTCTGCAAATTTTGGCCCATCAGAAAATATTTATACTGTTACTTTAAATAGGAACCCAAATTGAAACAATGGAGGTATCCGGGTCGACAACAAATTGTTGAAACGAAGAGAACACTGTAAAACGTCTGTTTAAGGGTACGTGTACTTGGTATCATAGGGGCGTTTGGAAATGACCTTGGTTGACAACAATGGATAACACGCATTTATTGGCTTGATAACTACCAGTAAATGTTCTCGTGAAGAAGTAATAATTCATCTGTTATTATCCGTAATGCCATGATATGGCCACATAGATTGGGGACTGGAATAATTCTGAATGCATCCGTAATGTGTGCGTTGCCAACAGAGCCTGTTTTCAGTGCAGAACCACTGAATAAACAGGATATCATAGACATTTGCTTTCTTTGAGAAAATTTTATCTCAAACTTGTGTGATTCAGAGCAATTTGAGGCACATAAACCTCTCAGACTTTTAGAGATGTAATACTCCAAGTAACAGTCTTGAATTTTCAGATAAGATCACATATATGATGATTACATCAGAAAAGTTTTCTCATATTGCTCTATAGGTGACATAAATGACATTGCAGTGTATACAGTCTTAATTTTAAATTGAAGGAATATGTATTCTCAAAACAACATGTTCAATTGTTCTCTATTCAGTTCTTATACAAAGTAAACACAAATATAGAACGTTGGTAAATATTTTGAATTTTACTTTGGAGTATCGTCAGTTTAAGAACAAAGTTAATATTAATTTCCTTTAATTTGACAGAATGACTTGGATGGAGAAAAATAATCACCTGTTATAATAAAATAAAATGTAGGATAAGACATATACCAACCACAAGTCTTGTGCTATTGGCAGAAACGTGTGCTCTGCCTCAGGTGTCTATAGCAGGGGAGAATACGTGTCTGTTGCAGGGACTCCCCTTTTCTATTTCTTTCTTTATGTTTCGGGATCTATCACATATCCGTTGCAATGTAAATAAATATCGTCATTCCCACAACCAGATATTGCACCTTTTATGACGTTAAAGATGTTATGAAAAAGGTGAAGATAACAAATAAAGATCAATCAATAAAAACCTTAACAATGCAAATCTGTGAACAGGGCATAAGCACCGACCCCTGGATTTTGTAGAGATGGTATCTGGTGCCTAGGAGGAGTAAGCATCTCCTGTTCACCATTCATACCCGCCAGGAGCATTATGTATTGATCAGACACGGAATAATCCGTACTCAAATTTAGAATAAAGACGAATGCCTTACAATTGGAATAAAATATGTTAGCAAAATATTATCCAATAATAGATATTATTACTAACAAGATTAATATAACATCCAAAGAAATGCTGACTTTAAACGATGTTGTTGAAATCTCTGTAACATAAAGTTATTTGTTTGTAGCTGCCTCGGTTTAAAGAACAATCGGACTCAGTTTGCTTTTCAGTATCAAAAAAGTGGCTGATGTAAACACTAAATGCAAGGGACAGTGGAATTCAACTACATATATAAGGAAAGCTGACGAATCAATTTTCCTAAATATCAAAATAGAATACTGGAGTACACTAAGAGATAGAATCCAGCAAGTACATGTTTAGATTGTGTTATTACATGCATTAAATAACCTCAATATAAGTTGGACTAGGTTCAATATAATCAACTGATGATTCCTCACTGGTGGAGACTTTAACATCTTTCTGCGAGGTACGTGCATTGATTTCACGGTAATGTTCATTTTCTTGAAGTGGTGTTACATTGACACTAGAATATAAGTATGGTGAAGCTCGATGTCGATGGCTGCAACAGATATCGATAATTTGAATATTTGAAGAATCTAGTCTACATGCTAGGGTATGCATATTTCACGTTTCATGGGAATCAGAAAAGTGCATTGCATTTACTTAGGATATTTGCACTAACCTTGTACTTATCTTGTGTCTTTATTAAATTAATTGTCTGTCAGTTTAAAATCAGAAAGCAAAATGTCCATGCAAACAGACATTTTGAACTATAAATCTCATGGTGCTCTTTTAACAGACATTTTATCTACTACTCACATCGTTGTTTTTAATTTCAATCCCAGTAAAGCTATGGTAATTAAGAATAGTCCATTCAATATCAACTGAACAATGAAAATGTATCCATCTGAAAGTAAGCAACATTCTAAGTCAGAAAAGCTCTTAAAAAACGTGAATGATAGTACTATAGGCGTACTTCCTCCCAGACCTAAAAAGGGATTTGAGAGGAATGGCGAGAACAAAAGAAAATGAAGATATTCTTGAGAACTAGATGCAATTACATGAAAAAATGAACATTGGTAGTGAAACGTCAAATAGGGAAATAATCGAGGAAAACATCGTTTTAGATCTTAAAAAAAAACCCACTTAGATTGCTCTCTTGCCAGGTCGCTGAAACCCATGGACTCCGGAAACCGAGGACCCTGGAATTCTTAAATGTGGAACGAATACCTCTTTCCTTCCTTTTCCTAGATTAATTTTGGTCCTTTTAAATCATAGTACAAAATATCCCAGATCCACAAAGAAAAAGCTTTTCAATAACTGTGACGAATGCAACACATTATGGATGGAGGAGTAATAAAGATCGTTGCTGAGACACATCGTTTTAGAGTCCGAAAGAATCCAATCTCCACGAGAGCAATCAGTGAGTTTAAAAATACACCACATGAAGTCTGTGACCTTCCTGAGCGATGAAGTTATCCTGACCCTCATTTTCAGTTGTTAATCATAAGATTACATTGTACTCAAAAATCGTGGACCCTCACCAGTTCGACATTTACACAGTTTAACAAGTCAAAAAACAATATAAAGTTGCAAAAATAAGTGGATGTAAGCTATATGCCTGTCTACTTCTCTAAACGGGAATATTAAAGAAATAATCCCCCATTCGTATCAGTGCACTTGCATTCTACAATGCAAACTTAATAACGATTTTTTCTCTCACTCTCTCCATTGAACTGTAACTCATTGTTTCATGTAGTGGAAAGGAATATACAGCAGTACGTAAGTTTTAACTTCCAATGATCTAATTATTGACATCATTTCTTTGAAATAAAAGACGATAATATATATTCTTACTGAATTTCTGTGGAAATATCATAAATGAACCAGAAGACTGGATATCGATGCATTCATATCCTTAAAACAAATTGAAACGAATGACTTTATACGAAAATAAGTTCAATAAAGATAATAAAAATATATTTATGTGCATTGGGAATATTTTTTTAACAAAAAAGAAGAATTACATATTTATTTCTAGTGTGTTAAAATATAGCTCATATTGATGCCCCTTTCTGAATTTCAGATGATTGAATGTATATTCAATATGTCAACTTCCATTTTGATCTAACAAAAAATGACAAACTGAAGCCTTGTTGTTTATAATTTTTTTTTTTAAAATTTCCCTCATATATTACAATGTGTATCTTAGCTTAGCAACTGTTTTCAGCTTTTTTCCGTTCTCATTAACACTTTGATTATCATGATATTATGAAGTAATAATTATAATTATCAATGAACCTTTTCCTTCGATCGAACGAATGAAAATGAATATTTAAGCTCAGAACTATTTAAACAGATATAATTTTTATAGTTCAATGTGATATAATTATGTAAATTATGTTTATGTATTATTACATATCATAGTCTACTTCTAAATGTTTTGGCAAAGTTTTCTTTTTTAATACATCCAAAATAATCCTGTATACATTATCTCTGTAGCTGTTTCCAGAAATCCTATCCACCTTTTATACTTATGTATCAATAAATAAATTTGAAAATTGTAGAATATGCATTCAATTCACCTTGATGTATTTCCAAATGCCGTTGGTTTGAGCACTGTATTTTTCATATTTTACTTTTAGTGCAGTATGTTTAACAGTTTGCCATTACATCATGTATATATTTATTTGTTATTTTGCATTTGAAAAGAACACGTTATTAAACTTAAAAGGGTACATTTGCAATTTTCTAAAATGAGTCCCCTTTAAATGGTTTTGAAATAGTGTTTTAGAATTAGGTTTAAGATTGATTCCCATAGTTTTTGTAATGAACAACCATTTGAAACTATATACTTTTGTGAGTATCATATGTTTACAATTTCTATCAGTTAAATTACCTTTTTACAAAAAGATCTACATGTATCATATATCTATATTTTAGAAAACTTGACAAATTACATGCATTTCGGAGATCATGATACCTCAAATGAACACTTAGTAAAAAAAAATAGTGTGTGTGTGTGTGTGGGTGGGTGTGTGTGTGTGTGAACAAACAATTTTATAACTATAACATAGCATTTTATTTTACGTCAGAGTCAGTATACTAATCTTTTACATTTTTTAGTTGATGTTTAATAATGGTATGCAATAAAACAATATTCATAGGGCAATTTACATCATATTCTTTGTTCAAAATTTCTATATAATGTTGATTTAAACTTAATACATGGTTTTATACAAATATTGCACTTTTATGAGGTCAATTCATAGATATACTGACTTCACAGAAAAAGCATATCGACTGTACACGAGGTTTCTCAGAAGTATATCAATGGATCACCAAATCAAAGGGCTACATTTTGTATTATTATTATTATTATTATCATCATTATTATTATCATTTTGAAACAAAAAGAGAAAATAAATCATTATTAGATTTTGTAAGCTTTAAAGACATTTCATCATTGTAGATGCATCTTTGGATTCTCCATAATGTTTTAAGTAACTCAATATAATATAATATAATATAATATAATATAATATAATATAATATAATATAATATAACAATATATTTTTGCATGTGATATCAAGAAAATCAAATTCATTGAATGGCACAGTAGATATTCATATTAAATACATACCTGTCATTTCTACTATTGTCATCTTGTTCGTCGGAGTCTGGGTAATAACTCTTGTTGGCTGATCTTTCTTCTTCCGATTTAACACATGAGTTTCTGAGACTGATTTATTCTGCATTCCCAATGTGGCTAATTTAAGAAAGAAAACAATAACATTATGGAAAATGACAAACAAGGACTGTACAGTAAAACATATTATTGGTTAAATATTATAATTGTTTGAAAAAAAAAGATATATAATATATAATAATAACATATAATGATAACATAAGATATACAATATAACGTCAGGTGTCTGTAGTTATAATTTCATTTTTATTCATGATTTTGTATTTGTATTGGACAGCATAATATGATTTCAAATATATATGTAATTGATACTAAGATATCTAAGAAGGGGCGTTTCAAATCCCCTTTTCATTACCGTGAAATGTGAAGATAACTAACAATAAGTGTTCTCGAAAGTCCATATATACAATACAAATTATGAGAAGAGTCAACATGGACCTCTGAAGAGGTATTGGTTTCGCTGAGGTCAATTATGGGACATCAAACAAATGATACTGTAAAATATTGATAATAGAGTAAGCTATTGTAATTTGCATGTACTATCCCAAAATAGTAAAAGCCGTTGGTTTGTGTACAATGTGTCTCTCTACAATTTAGTAATTGTAAACCAATCTAAAACACAATTGCCTTTTTTGCTGATTGTTATATAGATGACAATTTCAACAAAGAGTTGAAAACGTTTCTGTTTCTACTTGACTGCAGTCGTGTAACTGAAAGGGTGCCTCAGACTCTGATTGTCACCTTAAAAGTTGCTAAAACGTTGGAATAAAATCTCTCTCCAGGAACGCTAGAATTGCACTTTCAAATCTTAGATTTAAAATTTATTCAACAAATTTATAAAAACAATGAAACAAAATAGATTTATAAGGTAGAAAAAGTTGAAAAATTAAATAAATTTTACACATATTATCTGATTGGCAATAGTTTTATTCGAAAAGCAAACTTTGACAATTTGAAGGAATTCAAATCCTAAGAACAACATGCATGTATAATAGAATATAATTCAGTATCACATTATATGTAAGTACAGCTCTTATAACTTTAAAACATACTAACAAAGAGCACAATAAAGGAATAATTCTATGTTATGAAGATCAGTCATTATTGGAAAAAATCAGCGTTTGAATTATGACACAATCTCTAAACATTAATCACGTTTTTTCAGAAAACATTCAGATTTAACAACAAGCATAAACAAAAGTTAATGATTAGCAAACCATATATACGGAATTCAGGGAAATCTTTTTTTTTTTACATGTCAATAAAACATTAGATTGAACATTGACACATGTCAACGTACATTTGGAGAATCTAGAAAAAGTTCCCAGTGTTTCAAAATTAATCGAAAATATTTAAGATAAATATGATCAAGTTGCAAAAAACGTCCCCATATTGTATTTTAAAGACTATTTTATCTTAGAAAATGGAAGGAGGTTTGACTATAGACTTACCAGTTTATAGTTGTGAAATGGGTTTGAGACAAATAGCAAAGGGTAACTGCACTTAACGCTGGGTTTTGGGTCTTTTTTCGTCGCTTCTGTTGCTTTTATATCTTAATCTTATTTCACTTCTGTATATTTACGAATGAGTTCTGTCAATTTGGCACCAAAATTTGAATGTTAAAATGATTTTAGACTGTGATACAGTAAAATAATTCTGTTTTTTGTCCTTACTGTTTTCCAAATATAGAGAATTTACACTTACCTGCCCTTGATTAAACATTAGGTATGCATGAGAGGTGGAGCTAACATTGTAAGAATGACTCTAAAATTAGACTATATAAATAACAATAACATGTATAGAAGTACGAGATTACTCTTTCCCATCTCCCCCTTTATTCTGTATGGCACAAGTACACTATTTACAAAGGTTTCAAAACGAAATGAACAATATCAGCACGTACATGTAAGGAAAGAATACCTTGAATCGATACCTGACAATTCAACGTGTTCGAGCACAGTAACCTAGTTAGCACAAAACATGCTATCTTACAAGTCACGTGACGGAATTTAGCATTCACGGAGTTACATGAGATAAGAAATCATGAGGGGAATTATAATATTCAACATGTCATAGCCCTTGGTTACAAGAGAGAGGACGAATGTAAGAAGTAGCAGTTTTTTCTCTTTTAAACCATGAGCGCATGTTTGTCTATTAATCTCCTTTTGACACAACATTATTAATGCAAATATACAGCTACATGTACTTTTAAACGGAGAACAATAGACAAACATGCGACGACTATGCATAAAGTCAGTGAAAAAAGTGGGTGTCGTCATTATCGTACGGAGATTCAATTAATTGTGATGACCCCCACCCTTGAAAACAGCTTCGTACTTCGTACACACATACTTTTATTTAAATGTAATTACGTAAAGTTGTAGATTAGATGTTGACCCTTTCTGCAATTAAAAGAAAAATACTTGTTTTGAAAGATTATTTTGTCGCAATTTTAGCATGTCCCTAAGTGCAATCATCCTTTATGGTTCCCCGAGGAAAAATATAGTTTAATGGTATTCATTATATATCCAGTATTAACAGTAGAGGTATAACAAAAAAAATCAACATATAAATACCTAGCTGCTTTTTGCTATAATAACAAATTGTTGATTTCTCCGGTGTAATCTTATGCACTGCTGTTCTTTGCATTTTTGTTATTTCTGAGGTGATCTTTGTTGTCGAGTGGTTTTTGTTGTTTGTGGGGAATTCGGGCTTCTTTATTGTTTGTGTTTTAGCTATGGTTGTCACACTTTTTGTCAGTGTTGGTCGTTATTTTTTATGCACAGTTAATCTCGTTACACTAGGTAAAGAGAAAACATGAACTATAAAATCCTAGTCTTCCTTCTACCTGACCATCGTAGACTGAATCCCTTCGATGTGGCAAGTCCATCAGAATCAAATGAACATGATTTTAATTAAACTAGGGGCCGCAAATCGACCACATCTGTGCATAACAGTTTAAGATCATGGATCCTTTTCTGTTATCTGATAAAATATAAAGCATCATCATTTACAGTATTCTGAGAAAATTAAATAGGCATATAGTACAAATTAAATCTACATGTATTAACCTCAATCACATATCGTTTAATAGGTTTTTCTTGAACATGAATTAAATTCAAACAAGGTAGCAAAATCTGAGTCATTATTATAATGTTTGAATTCAAAATTGAAAACAATGATGATAATATAAACTAGAGTGTTCCAAATAACGCATGTGTCGCCTGCTTTAAATTTGTAGCTTCATTTGTAGCTTCCTTAAGGATGTAAATAAATCTAAGAGAGATTCAAAGATCTTCCAAAAGAGATTTCAGTCTGTCCTTAATTCAATCGTCAGTCTGCAGGATCCATTGTGGAATACCAATCCCGATGTTTTTTCATAGTATTTGAATATAAGTTTGTGTGGTAAATAAATATCATACAGTTTCAATGTACAGTACCATGAGCCCATAAACATATATACGACCGGTAGATGCTAATTATCGAAGCCCTGCCTCTAAAAATCAAAAGTACATGTAATAAGTGAAGGTTTGCCAACCGCTCTGATTTTCATTTTCATGCTTAAGAATCAGGTTTGCTGATTTATTTTCATCATATATTGTCATAATAAAGACAGACAGATAAATATGAACAAATGCACAATACACTAGAAATTAGAGATTTGAATTTGTGTAGAGATTAATTCACACATACTTGTAAATATATGCTGTAAGCTAAGTAATAATGTACTAACAAAACAGGAAAAAGAAAGATACAATATTGATATAATTGAACTTGAGGCGCTTTTATGTTTAAATTGCCTTATCATTCCTACAAAGTGAACAACCATTTAAAATCTACCACATGTTTTACACTGTAGAGATGTAAATTTATGTAGTACACTACTTTCATCAGTCTTCAGAAATACTTTAATTTGAGCGTTAGGCACAGGTGAACATAATCTGAATAAAAATAATTACACAGTAAATCTTAATATCAAATTACTTGAAATACGAGGATGCTTATTGTATACCAAAATATTAGTTATGAAAATCCAAGTCGGAATAGTTTGGTTTTTATTGTTTGAACTTAATATTTTTGTAAAAATCTCGGTCATTAAAGGTCGCAGATAATGCGTACGGACCAAGGTTAAAATGTCATGAACTTTACAATAAAGTGATCTGATTGAAATGATTATTTTCTTTTTAAAACGAGTCAAAGCTGAATAAAAATTTGAATTATCACAAATAAAGCGGTTATCGCCAATTTCTGATACCTTTAGTATCGCTTACTAAATAGACAATGAAAATATTAAGTGAAAACCTCAAGAAGTATGTTTCAAAAATTGACAGAAAAAGCGACGTCGGCCATCCGAACGGGACAGCGTCCAATAATACAATTAAGGTTAATATGGTTGAAACGTCGTCAAAAACAAAATATTTATTCAAACAACTTAAATTTATTGGAAAATATTTAGTCTAGTGATTTGTAATTGGTGTATACGATTTTTATAAAAATTTCGGAGACACTACAAGAAGTGGAAAACCACTGTTATTTGATGAAAATAGGATATATTCCTATTCATGACGTTGTTATAAATATAGCGATGTCGGGCTGGGCTGTGCATCCTGTGTTTACGAAGTGCTAATATTGATGACGCTCGTAAATTATTGTGTATTGTTTTGAATTTTAAAATTTAAATTAATTATAATCTATACATAAATATTATTGCACACATTTGGCAATATGGCATAATAAAAAAAAAAAATAGCGTGAGTCTATGAACATGCGATTAAAATTCAAAATTCATATTTCTGACGTTATCATGAAATAAGCGTCAGACTGGCCCGTGCGACTTGCATATACAAAGTATTTACCCCTATAATGTTCAGTAAATAGTGTGCATTGTTTGAATTTTTTGTACATTTACTCAGTCATGGTCTATATTGAGATATTATCGTACATGTTTGCCATTGCGGACTTTATAAAGAAAATTAAGCATTTGTCCACGAACTTTTTGGACAACCCTCGTATTAAAAACCTTTTTTGAATGCAACATGTAACATGGAAACGTGTTAAGTAGACAAATACATGTATGTCACTTTCAATTAATACCTCTGATGCATACATTTATTCTACTGAATACAAGTTCAAGGTAGAAAATGCAATGTAATCATCTCAGTCTCTTATCTTTTTTCTAAATAAAAGGAAAACAGCTTGTAGATAGAAATTGTACCTCTGGAGTCATTGTTTCCATGGATAACATTTATTGGGTATCCAGTCTCCTCCAAATCCTGGGTCATTGATATTGGCATTTCTAGTCCCATCCCTTTCCTTGATCTATCCAACTTTCTTGAACATTCATGAGCTCGTATAGGATGATCTTTTCTACAATGGGTGGCACATATCTTCTAAGCAAGAAACGAAGTACTTTTTCTGATTCTTTTCCAGATAATGATCCATAATCTGAATCAAGAATTCATTTTACTTTTAATAAAGGAATGAGGAAAAAACAGATGAAATGAATGAATTTCCAAACACTGAATAACTAATGTGGTACTATTATAACAATGAATGTACACATTTCTACATGTTGATTCAGATGAATGCATAAGCTTGACATGTGAATATTCTAAAATACGCCCTAATATTTTTTATAAATTTCTATGCATATTAAATCTGGATCTCTTTTTATTTAAAAAAAAAAAATGATAGATTGATAACATTGAAATTTCATTCAAGGAAGCTAACTAGAATAGGTGAGAGAATGTGTTCCCAGATCCTCATGAAAACCATTCAATCTAAAATCTTAGCACATTATACAAATGTTAGATTATTCATCGTCACTTACTGGGGAAAATATTACAAGCTTTACTTTAAAAAAGCTCATCTGTATTACTGTCATAATTCCAATCTACACCAGTTGTCTCTACAAGCTCCATCAAAGGTTCTTTCAATCTTTAATTAATTATTAATTCGTTCTCTTCGTGCTTTGAGCACATAAGGCCTGCACCGAGGACCTCCATCTCTGTCTGTTCGCTGACATCTGCTGTACCTTGCCCCAAGTCCATCCCTGTTCTTTCATTTTTTTTCTACTGACCGCCGCCATGTCTCCTTTGGTCGCCCTGTGTTTCGTTTCCCTGGTGGAGTCCATCTTAAGGCTACCCTCGGTATATCTGATGTTTCCATTCTCAAGACATGGCCAATCCATTTCCATCGTTTCTCTTTAATCTGGTCAGATATGGCAGCTGTTTGTGTTCTTTCATACAGCTCCTCATTACTGATCTTGTTCGGCCAGAATATCTTAAGTATTCTACGGAGACATCTTGTTTGGAAGGTGTTTAGTTTTTGAGTGATGTTATTTGTCACCTTCCAGGACTCACATCCATATAGGAGGACTCCAATGACATTTGTTTTAGATATCTTTATTTTTGTTTTGGTTCTGATAGTTGAAGATTTCCAGATGTTCCGTAAGTTGGCAAAGGTGGTACGGGCTTTTGCAATTCTATTTTCAACATCCAAGGTGGAATCTCCATTGGCTGTGATCTTGCTGCCAAGGTATATAAAATTGTCTACTTCTTCTATTATGTTGTTGTTTGCTGTAACTTCCCTTTCTATCTTTGTATTTATCTTCATTAGCTTTGTTTTGTTTACATTTATATTAAGTCCGATTTGTCCGCTATACTTGACCAGGTCATCAGTTTTGCTTTGGATATCCTTATATCGCTGTGCTAGTAAAGCGATGTCATCTGCAAAGTCAAGATCTTCTAGTGACTGTTGAAATGTCCAGGATATTCCTCTTTTAGCCTGACTGGTAGTGATTTTCATAAGCCAGTCTATGCAGAAAGTAAAGAGCAATGGTGAAAGCAGACATCCCTGTCGTACCCCCGTTTGGATTGGGAAGCTGTTTGTTAGTTCTGTGCCGCAGATCACCTTTGCCTGGAAGTCCTTGTATAGCATCTGATTGATGGAGATGATCTTGTTAGGAATATTTAATGCCATAATGTCTAAGGATCTTCCATAAAGCAGGACGATGTATACTGTCAAATGCTTTGGCAAAGTCGATGAAATTGGCAAACAGCGTTGCGTTCCATTCATTGCTCTGTTCCAAAATTTGCCTCAAGGAAAATATCTGGTCTGTGCATGATTTTCCTTTTCTGAATAACCGTTCACGGTAGCTCAGTCGGTAGAGCGCTTGCTCCGTGATCGGGAGGTCGTGAGTTCGAATCTCGGCCGCGACAGACCTAAGTCGATAAAAAATGGGTAGCAACTGTTCCTTCGCCATGCGCTCGGCACTTTGGAGTGAAAGTTGCGGGTCCTTCGGATGAGACCTTAAAAACCGAGGCCCCGTGTCACGGCAGGCGTTGGCACGATAAAGATCCCTCACTGCTCAATGGCCCTAAGTGCCGAGTAAAGGTCAAAATTTGAAGCCCTTCACAGGTATATGGTGACGTCTCTATATGAGTGAAAAATTCTCGAATGGGACGTAAAACAACATACAATCAATCAATCCTTTTCTGAATCCAGCTTGTTCTTTACGAAGGTATGGGTCTACCACTGAGGCCATTCTGTTTAAGATGACTCTGCTTAAGACTTTGCTGGTAACTGACAGCAACATAATTCCTCTCCAATTATTTGTTTCTGCTAAGTCACCTTTCTTGGGCAGCTTCACTATGAGACCAACCTTCCAATCATTTGGTGCTGTTTCTGTCTGCCAAATAGTTTGCAGGATATCTGTGAGAGGTCTGGGTATTAATACTTCCTCGGCTTTTGACATTTCTGCATGTACCTGATCGATGTCTGGGGCTTTCCCATTCTTAAGAAGTTTGATGGCCTGTTTTACTTCCTCTATTGTTGGTACGTTGGTATCGATGTCCAAAGTGTCTAAACCTTCACTTATTTCAGCTTGTTCTGTTGATGGAGATTCCTGGTTTAATACTCATTCAAAATGAACAATTCAACACCACACTTGTTGAAGCAGGAAAGTAAACACTGGGGTTGAAAAGGAAAAAGAAGGAAGAATGGATATCATCTAAGACCTGGGAAATGGTAGAACATAGACGCAAAACAAAGAAGAAAATACTAACAGCCAAGTCAGCAAGGCTAAAAGACCAGCTAAAAGAAACATACTCAATACAAGATAAAGAAGTTAAGAAAAGTGCAAGAAGGGACAAGAGGAATTATGTTGACAAGCTTGCACAAGATGAAGAAGATGCTGCCTCAAAACAAGACATGGGGACCTTATATCGCATCACAAAAACTCTTTCAATCTTTAAAAAATACTAAATACGTACCTATATATTTATATTGAAAAAGTCTAAAATATACCCCTGAGTAGGACAATCAACTAAGCTTAGCAGTCAGTAATCAATATAATTGTTATCAATGTTATTTGTCAATAGTTGAATACACATAGCCAGTGAATATAACAAAATTAGGAAGAAGATTTGGAAATGAATCTTGATACTAACTCCAAGAGTTTATGACTTTAACATGCCCCCATCCCCCAGTTTGTGAGCCACTTTTAAATTCTTTTTGAGATGATTAGATTAAAATTTATGATAATTTTTTTAATTGAAAATTCAATATGCAGCGTATTAAACATGATTTTTCATGGTTTGACTAAAAGAGATTGAACTTTTATTTGTTTTCTGCATTCATGATAGATATTTATTGAAAAAAATGGATTATGGCTCCAGACCTTTTTTTAATGAAACCAATTTTCATTGAGAAATAACTCTAAGTATCAATCAATAATTCAATTTTTTTTTTCATGTAAAAGACGAAAATACTTTTCTGATTTCATTACAGAAAGCAAGAGATTTTTGGGGGGGAAATGAATCTGGAAAAAAAGGTTGGATGACGACTATTTCTGCATTGTGGATATTAGTCTCACCCTGATCTATTTATGACCAAAATCAGCAAGGTCATTAACAACTACATGTATCAGAAATTGTATTAGAATACGCGATTATAAACTACAAATACAATAAATTAAACTACCTGATGCAGAATATATCAAATGCTGCTTGAGTGGCCTGACTTCTCTTCCCTGTTCAGAATATATCAAATTTAACAGGATGTTCGTACCAAGTCTATTCTTTCTTTCGTTCTCGATGTCTTTTAATATAAAGTAATAAAGTGCATGATGCACAATACATCTGATTCTTTGCCTTAATTCCCTGCTGACTCGACTGTCCAAGCAACTTGCCCAGATTTGTTTTGGTTTTGAAAATAAATTATTTCTCTTAAGTTTATTGGGTCATCAATCGGGCATCATTCTAATCATATTGAAGATGTCCGCTGAATTCGTAGATTCCTGCGCTTTGAATTGTTTTACCATTTTCTACAGAAAATGTCCATTGTTTGTTCCTAACAAAAACTTCATGTTTGACAGATGAAATTCATGTACAACTGACTGTTTAGTATCGCTAGTTTATATTCCGGCAGTTTCAAACGCTTTAATGAATCATAAGAGCTATCTCCCTGTGAACACAAAACCTTACCTTAAATTACACTGCCCGTGATATCTGTTTTTGCAAAGAAGGTCAAAGTAAACAAATTGTAGTGCTGGTATTTTTCATAATGTTTTATGACAAACACGCATGTGAGTTAAGGCTAGGTATAGACTTTCTATGCAAATGAGTAAATAAAAACCCATAAGATGTATATTTATTATTCGGAGAAAGTTTTGATTTATTTTCATATACATACTTTGTATCCTAGATTTGTTATAGCCTGTACACATTATGACGTCATTGTTCTTACCAAAAGGAGGTAATAAAACACGTCAACAAAACAGCTTCGGCGCAGGGGATTTCCCTATTTAATTTTACATAAAAATTTTATAATGCTATGAAGAATATTCTGTAGATTAATAAAACCGCCGCACAAATCCTAGGAATTTTCTCATTTGATCGGAATATGAGGAAACTTATACCGGACTGTACATTTTTACCCTGATTCAACTTAAAACTTTCCAAATAGTAATTAAACAACTGAGCTGTTGATATTTGTGCAGCAATACCAGCAATCCTTGGAATAATTTGCTTCTAAATATACCTTGTTTCAGTTAAATAAAATAAAGCATGCCCTTGCGCCGAAGTATATTTGTTGATGTCCTTTATAATCTTGTGTAGTAACATACAATGACGTCATAATATGATGTCATAATGTGTACTGGCTATCTCATGTTGTGGGTACCAAGTACATGTATGTATATATTAGACAATAAGTTTTAACTTTCTCTGTATAATAGAAATAATTCTTAGGCATTTTAATTAGTTAATTTGCATAGAAATGCCTATATCTAGCCTTAACTCACTTCCGCAGTGCACATGCTAAATACCATAGACTTACCTCTGAAATGTCACAAATATGCTGCATATCGGCACTATGAACTTTTTTGAAAAGTAAGTCAAAGGTCAAGGTCCACAGGTCGGTGACCATTGTAAATTCAAAATTCATAGTGCCAAGCAATATACATGTATGTGCAAAATATCAAATCCATATCTCTTATAGTTATCGAGATATAAGGTGTGACAGATGGACAGACAAACAGACAGACAAACGCCAGATAAAGTGATTCCTAAGTGTCGTGCTCTGCTGTGCATGGGTCACAAAGAGACCAAGGCTGATAATTTATCCTTGCACCATGACTTTACTAATGGATAACAACACCACTTTCTGTAAGTGTAATATGATAAAATTTTGACTTCAATTGAATGAACAGAGATATTTGTTGACAAAAATTGCCTACGTTATTAAAGTAAGCATATCAAAGCACGGATATTTATTTCTTACCTCCAAGAAATCATCAGTGCAGGAGGGGTACCAATATTTAACAATATCAAACATGTCAATTGTAAAGATACCGGTTGCTTTGTAATGTTCAGTATTCAGAATCCATGTGTTGTTGACGTTGTTTGAATGACTTTGCTAGGGTAACCAGGGGAGTTCAGGCTTCCTTAGATATCTAATAAGTTTTTTTTTTCTTTACATATAGCATCACATTTTCTCCCTTTACACCTGTTATCTTTAATTTAAAAAAAAAAGATGATTTATCATTTAAAGACCAATGCTAGATAAATTCATAGAGACATGTCATCATTAACTATGAAAATTTACCTGATTGAAACATTAACAAATGAAACAAGAACCAGAAGTAGATCTTACATTTTTGGTAATATTGATAATTATTCCGTGAACAAGGTGCATGCAGGAATATTCAAAAACATGGTTATGCAAGGATGCAACGGGAGTTGCTTACTTGTGTCAAATAAATATACGGGATTTTTTTCTTTTTCTTTATTTATTTTTTTTTTTCTTTAGAACAGATAACAAATATTTGTATAAATTCAAATCAAACGAAGAGAAGTAATGCAAGAATACATGATTGCTAATTAATTTCCTGTACGACAAGGTTTTCCTGAAATATATGGTCAGAGGCATATTTTCATCAAACATGTAGAACATGCTCACGAAGTATCTTTTTTAGAAATATTTAGTTCGATTTTCAATATTTTTCTATTAAAACTTGAACATACTTACTGTAAAATTCTATGATTGGTTTTGTTTTAAAAAGTAATTGCATTAAATAAATCCTCTTGATGGATTAAAACAACATACTATATGTTACTGCTTAAACAGATGATAGCTTTTGTTTTTAAATCTAAATTAGATCATATTCCCTGTCTGCTGATTTTAGACATGGAATGCTCAACGTATCCTGGCAATAATAATTTTTTACGGAAGAATGAAATGGATTTTTTTTTAAAAATAAAATATTCCTTGTGCTGCTTCTGCTTTGTAGGAAAATTTTAAATCTTCGACATTTTGTGCTTTGACGTGATTCCTTTATTACGTGAACATTTTTACAACAACCTGAATACAGCAATTGAGATGATTTGTCATGGACACACCTTATTAAAATGAATAAGATTGGATTGTAATCAATGATTAATTGACTGTATGTTTTAACGCCCAGTTTGATAATTTGTTACTCATTTAGAGATAAAACGTGCTTAAGGTTAAGTGTCACAAATTTTGCATCGCCGGAAACAAGAGGAATCCAAACTCAAGACCTCCCAATTACGAAGTGAGCTCCCTACCACTTTCGTACTACGACCAGTCTGCTTTTATTTATGTAGTGTAATTCATATATATATATATATATATATATATATATATATATATATATATATATATATATATATATATATATATATATATATATATATATATATATATATATATATATATATATATATATAATATTGATATATTCGAACTTCCACATTACATGAAATATGAAGATAACGAACAGTATTCAATCTCAAAAATTTAATAAAACGATACAAATTTGGAGCAGAGAAAACACGGACCTCAAAATTTAGAGGTGGGATCAGGTGCCATGGAGGAGTGAGCATCCCCTGCGGACCGGTCACATCCTTGTCATGATCGGGAAACATGTGATTAAAATAAAATCCATTTACAAATTCAATTATTTATAACAATGTTCATTTTCATTCCTACGTTGAAACCATGTATCCCTTTGAATTTGAAATAAAAGACAGGACAGAATCTAACACCTCTCTTTCATTTTTGGATATATTTGCTAAAAGAAAACGTTAATGGTAGGCTAACAACAAAACTTTATGATAAACGTCAACTTCCCTTACTTAAATGTAGCAATATGAATTATCATGATATGTAGTTAATGTCTCCCAGTCGATTCGATACGCAAGAGCATGCTCTACGTACGAAAAATTTCTAAAACGAGGCAAGCTATTGACAAACAATTTAATGAAAAAGGGGAATCAACAGGCTCGTTTAAAGTGAATATTTCGAAAATTATATGGTCAATACAATGACCTTGTCAGCAAATACAATCTATCGTAGACATGATTAAGTCGAACGAATTGTTTACGGATTTTCCGTTTGTCCGATTGTTGCGAGGAGCACACGGCTGGTGTGTCAGGTCGAGAGGGGATGCTTTCTCTTCCATGGCATCTGATATTTTGAGAGATCGGTGTTTGCTCTTCTCCCAATTCGTATTTGGTTCAATGGACTTTTGAGCTTGGTTACTGTTCGTTATCTCTATATTTCACAAGAATATTTGATTTCTGAATAATAAAATCATATGAACTTTTCCCATCTGTATTCATAACAAAAATTAGATTTGATGCATGTTTCAACTATAAAATAATAATTTTTTTGAAGATTAATGGTAGTTACATACCAAAAAGAGTTTTTGTCATACGCGGTTCTTTCAAATATGGCAATTTGAATGGAATGGAATTCAAGTCTTTTAATGGAATTGTCATCTATCTGCATTATTATTTAATGTTTTAATAAATATTGTAAATGATCATCAGCATTACACATGCACAGCGTTTGCTTGAACCAAGGAGGTAGTAGTATATTTGTTGCCTAAGGTATTCAATTCAAATACACATTTATTTTTAATTTTGTATATGACTTGTATATTTTGTATATGATACTCTAATGGTGTACTGGTGATAGAAAAGTTATTTTAAAAGATATAGTATGAAATATATGATAAAGAAATTATACTCACCGAGTAGATGTCAATAATCCAGCGTTATTTCTTTCCGCTTAAATGATGCAAAATCTTTTTTTTTTAAACATCAAGAAGAAAATGCTCATATATATTCTTTTCACCAGCAATCAAATTTTGGCCTAGATAAGCTGCAAACCACCAGGTCCGTAACGCGCTGGCCAGCAGGAAAATTGTCATTAAAGCTATCCAGTAAAGTCATGCGTTGGCTTTTAGTTTGTGAGTGGACCACAAATAGGATGCAAATATAAGCTTTGTAATTGAAAAGGGTGTCTTATTATTACTATTTATTTTTAAATTATATTGGGAATTTTGTATTGATAACATTCCTTTCAACTCAATAAAAATTAGAAAAAAAAAAGTAATTTTGAAAAAAATAATACCGAATATTTTTTTTTGGAACATCTTTTAAAAAATGCTTCATTTAAACTCTATCATCTAAAGATATTCTACAGTTTTTTTTTTTTTTTTTTTTTTTTTGTTGTTGTTGAGGGGGATGGGATGGAGGGAAATTCTCTTGCTATTAATCGGTTTGGTTATGAGTGATATGAATATATATATATATATTTTTTAAGGTAACATAACAAAATGTTTCAGCAATGTTTTATAAAAAATTTTAATCTTTAAAAGGAAAAATTATAGTCAATGATTTTTTTAACATCTTAACAAGATATCATGAAAAAGAACAAATGTAATTGCATTGATATTTGCATTAATATAAATGCTTTCAAAAAACATACTGAAAGTTTTTCTAGAGAATGTTGTATAAAAGATAAAATAAAATTGTTCCCTTATGGAAGAGAAAACATTTTGTTACATGTTTTAAAAACATTTTCACCAAATAGGCTGAAAATATTCAAATATTAAACTACAAGCAATATAAAGAAAACGTTCCTTCAAATGATTAAGAAGGTTTACATACAATACAAAAAAATTTGAGTTCCATCATCAGATTACGTGCTGGAAAACAATAAAGCAGCAGAATTAGAGCATTCTGCTTTACAGCATAACATTTGTTGTCTCTTAAACTGCTGTGCTATGTTGTTTAGGTATTTATAGGAAAGAGGATCGAACTAGGATGGAACCTCCACTTGGTTCTTGTGTTGAGGCTCTATGTACATCTCACAATTGGTACACAATACTCTCCGTATTGACGTGAGGTCTCCTTTCAAAAGCTTTGTCGTATATATTTTGTGGTAATTCCACATACATTCCTTCTTCTTGGATATCTTCATCTTGAAAATGTTCCAATGGAATACACTCATAAACATTGTCTACATTGGGTACTGTTTTAAGAGATATATGTCTGCTTGTATCTTTGTTGTCTCGCATATTTGATTTTCTAGCAGATCTATTTAAAAAAGAAAAAAAAGGAAGTCATGAATTTCGAAGTTTTTTTTCTGGTGATTTTGCACTTTTAATAATGTATCAAAATAGATCCAAAAAAGTTGGCTGATTATCTTCTCCAATAAAATGAACTTCAATTGCTAAATGAGGTACAATAAAAATACATTACAAGTATTAACAACACACGTTTATTACCTGTCTCTGTGACGTTTTACTATGTATATACCGACCACCACCAAAGTTATTTCAATTACACCAATCCCGGTTGCTAAGGAAACTGTAAACATTTTATTTAATGATGATCAATAAGTTTTGTGTGAGTTATTGGAGTGTAAATCATACAGACTTGCCACGTAGGCTTTTCGAAAGTAGTGCTAACGCGCTTCATGAAAAATATGCCTGCGTACAACATTTAAATATGTCTAAAAGCAGCAAAATACACTTTATAATTGAATTTCTTGCTGTCCTTTATCATTATATTTCAATCTTAAAACGTCTTAGTAATATCATTGTGATGTCAGTAAGCGCCTAGTTTCTCTATGTATATTTCTACGCGTAAGTATATATTAAACGAATATGCCATTCAAATCGATTTTATAGTTGGTTTTGGTTTTGTAAAAAAGAAATATGTTACTGGTTTTGTAAAAAAGAAATATGTTATTATTTTAAAAAATAATTATGAAGAAGAATAAATATGACGATTAATCATTATTTTACAGTTAAAAACAGGATTAGATACAATACCTATCTGGGTAGTAGTAAAAGGTGGAGGTTCACCTATAAGACACAAAAGGATAATTAATTAAAGCAAACAGTTGATGAGTTTCAAAGATCAGAGAGTAACATTCCTCTATAATTTACAAAATTAATTTGCATGGGCGTGATTTTAGGTCGTCTGAAAAAAGTAGTTAATTTTTATCATAGAAAAAATATCTTTAAAAAAAAAAGCGGATTAAAATATCTTTATGCAGACGTTTTTGAACAATTGTTGATGAGCACATAACAATTTGGTCGTAAATACAAATAGTAAATGGGGTGATTACAAATATAAAAAAGGGCTGATTTTTAAAGTGAATACTATAGATGTCGAATAAACATATCTGTCTTTTTAAAAATTAGATTTTGATTTTTTTTTTTTAATTTGTTGGGATGTGTAACGGTTTGGGCGGCCCATTGCTGCTTTTTCTCTGTAGTTAACTTAAGAATACAATTGTCAGACGGGAATACAATTGATATTTTGATATATAGTATGACACATACTGTACGTGTACTTAAATTGGTGTATTCAAAATTTAGCGCAATCACTGGGTATGGAGTTGTTGGCGTAATCATGAGTTAGTGCTACACATGTCCGTGCCGTGCATTGTATTTATAAATGATTTCTTAGCGGTATTCAATAATTAGCGCATCAGTTTCCGTGCAAAGCCGACAAAATATGAAGCCCACTTTTTAAGTACACATACAGTAATTAAAAACTTCAGAAAAGAGAACAAACATTTGAAGAATAAATATCAATGGAATATATACATTCTATAAAAATTTGAACCTGCAGTACTCAAAACTCACGTTACTACTACATATGATTACGTTTGCGCCGTTAATTGTAAGTTTTCATAAAATGCCTTTAAAATTGTGTTTGTACCTGTACTCCCTATAGTCGTTGTATTTTCGTTTGTTGGAATCTGTTTTGTTTCTTTTGTTGGCTGATCCATTTTCCCTAAGCTCTGCTCGAATGATTTGGTTTCGGTTTCTTGGGTTGATTTATTCAACCTTGTTATCTTTCTTAGATTGGTTGCCGCTGTTGCTAATTTAAGTATGATGAAAATGAACAGATACGACGGGCCATAGAACAATATTTAATTGATAAATTTAACCCTAAATTTAACACAAGAATATTTTTTGTTTGCATCATTGACTTTTTATGATATTTTGATCATTGATTGTAATTGTGTAAACGTATATTATTTACAGAACAAGTCTTTTTTTTTTTTTTTTTTTTTTTTTTTTTTTTTTTTTTTTTTTTAGTTATTTTGGCGCTTTCTTCGGACATTTTTTTACGCCAACTTCTGAAGTTGTCTTTTAACTATGACGACATAATAACGACGTAAGCATGTCATGTTGTCATTGTTATTGTCACTAATCAAAATCTACTGCATTAGATTACAAAGCAACATGTAATATTCGATGTGTCCCCTAAAATATAATGTTTGTTGAAATTAATTGTTTCGCATAGGCCTGCATTAATATTTGCACTCGAAATATATAGTAAATGAACAGTTTCATGTATACCCCGAACAGAAAACATGACCAAGAACTTAACCCAAACTTTACTAAAATAGACATAGACATGCAATATGGGGGATCTCTTTTGCGAAGAGTAGTCTTTTTGTGATTTATTTTTCGAAGGAAATTTTCATTGAGAAGCCGTTTTTTTTCTCCATTTCTGTCATCCCATACATAATAACTTCTGTTTCCTTTATTTTCTCTTCAATGTGGAACCTTCTTTTTCCTCTCTAGTCAATAACTTCAAGCTCCTACATGTATCTCCCACAATTTAGATAACGATGCTATGTATCTCATAAGAAATGGCAATAAAAGCTTATTCTGGGGAGTTGGTGCTGTGGGAATCAAACAGCTATAGTCTTTGTCATGCCCTGTTTGGATAACTAAAGTTATTGTTAAACTTGTGAAATCGTATGTTCGAAAATTAGGTATGACGGGGTGTGTGGAAACTTAGATCGTGATAGCTGGAGCCAGACACGAAATTTTATTCAAGAATAAAACTCTATTTAGTCGCCCGCATGGCGCTGTGGTAGAGCGTCTGCTCTGGAGTCGCGGAGTAAGGAGTTGATCCTTACATCGCGGGTTCGAATCCCACTGTGGGACGTGGAGACTGATCCTTCGGATGAGACCGTATAAACCGAGATCCCGTGTCGCATTAGGTGCTGGCACGAAAAAGATCCCTCACTGCTCAATGGCCCTGAGTGCCGAGCATGGGTCAAAATTTGCAGCTCTCCACCGGAGAAGTGGTGGTGTCTCCATATGAGTGAAAAATTCTCGAGAGGGACGTTTAACAACAAACAAAAACTCTATTTAAAGTAAATAGGGATCCAGTTGATGTTACAAAAGACTGCTCATTATCTTTTCTACAACGCATGGATATTTCTAAACAAAAAAAAAAGGGCGTGGGGTGGGGTGCGGTGGGGTACTAAAGTCCCGGATGATTCTAAGGTCATTAAAAACGAAATAAAGGCAATGTTAAGCAGTGTCCCTGCGCCTTTTCGGCCAAAGTTTTTTTTGTACTTATATGAGAAATCCCTTCCATCTCATTTCCCCCCAAAATTCCCTCTTTGCGCTTGATTTGTACATATAAAAATTGATGGAAGAAATTAAGAGGAATAATATATGTACATGTATAAATAAGAATTGGATACAGAGGGTATGTGACCGAAAGGAGCTTTGGAGCCAACTCCGTTCAAGAAATTTTGGAAATACTACAGAAACCCAAAATCAATTTTCTTGATTATTTCTTCCGTCTTACATTGCCAAGACCACAAATTAACAAAACCTGTTTTCATTAAATTGAATTTTCATGCTATAGATGTTGAAGTGTCTTGTTTGCGATTCCTAGACTTATAGAAAAAAAGCAGATTATGAGCACTACTAGGACAACTAACAGTAGCTATGTGCATTTTCATACATGTTTAACATTTATAATGATCACATTATAGGCACAGGTCACGTCTCTCTCGTGGATAATAGGGCACAATATTATAATCATATTTGCAACATCAGCATCGTTTACGTGTTTGTGAAAATTGCATCCAAAGTTACTATATGCATCATCAGCTTTCTGACTAAACCTCAGACTTAGTCAACCACAAAAACTTGGTTAATTCTTTTTCATCTTATTTTATTTTATTATTTATTATTTTTTTTTTGTCATGAGGTAAATGTTTTTCCCCATAAATATGCCCCACGACATTTGCTCAAAATGTAATTACCGTTCACGGTAGCTCAGTCGGTAGAGCGCTCGCTCCGTGATCGGGAGGTCGTGAGTTCGAATCTCGGCCGCGACAGACCTAAGTCGATAAAAAAATAGGTAGCAACTGTTCCTTCGCCATGCGCTCGGCACTTTGGAGTGAAAGTTGCGGGTCTTTCGGATGAGACCTTAAAAACCGAGGCCCCGTGTCACGGCAGGCGTTGGCACGATAAAGATCCCTCACTGCTCAATGGCCCTGAGTGCCGAGTAAAGGTCAAAATTTGAAGCCCTTCACCGGTATATGGTGACGTCTCTATATGAGTATAAATTCTCGAATGGGACGTAAAACAATATACAATCAATCAATCAAAATGTAATTAAAAAGTGGTAACCAAGCACGTGTATTTGCCAAAATGCATAAAGTTCAAAGAATTAACGTATTATCTGAAGACTGGATATAAAATTATATTCTCTTTTGTGATTGATAGAACATATAGATATATAGAATACATCAAGGTCATAACATTGTACAGCTCAGTGGTTTAAAAGAAATAATTGAGAAATATTTTATAAATGTGAATACTTGTAATTACTGAAACGTTGATAAGACTAATTTAATGTGTACCCTCGTGTATCATGGTGTTGTGTATGGTGTACACGTGTTTCCATCTTTGTTAAAATCGTTCAAAAACATAATGAGTCAAAACCATGTGTTTCTTTAAGACAATTGTATCATAAAACAAAAGATTTATGTGAAATATGAATAAAGCGAAGTTTTGACTACTCAACTGCACTGTAAAGCAAGAAAAGAACTGCAAAGTGTAAGTGCCAGAAAAGCAAAGGTTGTATCTATCGCTTAGTTGTTTTCGTCAACGTCAACAATGTCAATGTCACTCGACTTCTCTTCTTAGCGTGAAACTTGTAAACAACATTGAATTGGAGCAAGCTAAAGTGAGGAATAAGTTCTGATCATCTTTATTGAAGATTGTATCAAAATCCGCGGTCATCCGACATTTATATCCATGGAATTGTCACCATTGTAAATTCTTTAACTTTTCTGCGCATGTGTACAATAAAGAGGAAGAAGTGAAGCAATATTTTTGTGTTGGGGCAAACTAAAATTATTTTTACTTTTATTTTTTTCTCCACAAAAGTACATTTTTTAGGTTCTGAAACTTGTAATTTTCTGAAACGTAATATCTTCAAGAATTGAACAAAATTTGCATGTGTCATGCAAAAATTCTACTTTTGTCAATTTTCCCATTTTTCCGTCACATTGTCTCTTTAAAGCGATAGGAGCTGCATGTTTGAGAATTTTATTTTGCTGAAAAAATGTGTTGTGTTGACAAATCTGCATGGAACTTAAACCTTTATGATTAATTAGACTAAAATTAAGCATTAAATTTTTTCAGAAGAAAAAAAATTATACAAGGGAATGTATAGCAATATACAAGAATTCAATACTGTACAAGACGACAATAATGTAATTTTGCTTCAATCAAACCTTAAAATTAGTTTTTCCATCGCAAATATAAACAATAGATGAGTATAAAAGTTCTTTTTTTCAGTCATTGAAATAGTTAATAAAAATATCGCAACAAAAATTTCCAATATCAAAGTTGAAGCTCATATTGCTTTAGGAAAAGTATTCTCAAAATTCCTATTTTTTGTAACCATGGCAACACTGTTCATTTAAATAAGAGCAAATGAAACAAAGAAATATGTATATTAGTATACTCTACGTGCATACCAAGTATTACTTAAATCAGCGCAACCTATAAGAGAAAAATTATTTTCGGACAATCAGATAGCTGGAAAGCCAGCTGACGGACACTGTACCATTGCAATAACTCTTTCTATCAAAAAAATCTAAAAACTAATTTGCAGTGGAAGTATGATGTGTAAATTTGTTTGTATTTTTGAGAGGAAAAGGAGGAATAACGCATTTTTGGCAATTATGGGCCTCATTCGTTGCCACGGCAACCCTGATGTCATTTTAATCTGCATAATTTAAAAACGGTTAAACAGCAAGCAACCAGCATACATACATTATCAGTATAAAATCAGTATACCCAAAATCTGATCAAATCTTATTTTGACCCCCCCCCCCCCCCAAAAAAAAATCAATTGCATTAGCATGAACATATGTTTTACTGTTATTATTCATCGTAGAAATCGTTTTGCATTCAAATTCATATTATTACAGAACCACTCATAAAAATTAAGTGCATATGTTAAAGTGTGAAAAAAAATTCTTTATTACAGTACATTACGCTGAGTGCTTTTAATTTTTTTTAATCAAATTTTAGCCATCAAAGTTAACGTTGAATGAAATGTAAACATACCGGAATACTTGTTACCACGGTTTGTGTTATAGAAATTTGGTGTTAATTTCTGTGTTGTTGTTTTCAATGTTGTTCTTCTCTGCATCTTTGCTGTTTGTGTGGTGATCTTTGTTTTAAGTGTGGTGATCTTTGTCGTTAGTGTTGTGATTTTTGTTGTTTTTCTGGAAGTTTTTGTTGTTCGTGCATGGGTTTTTGTTGTTTTTGCCGTGGTCTTTGTTGTTTGTGTAGTTGTCTTTCTTGCCTGTGTGGTGGTCTTTATTGATGCTGGTCGACTGACTAAAATCATAAATTAGTTTGGAAATCAAAAGGAAAATATTTTTTGGTTCAACTAAGTTATTACAGCCAAGTTCTCGTTATTCATTTACCTGTCCATCTTAGTCTGAATCCTCTTGCTGTATGACGTTCATCAGAAACAAAAGAGATCCTTATTAATCTACCATTTACACTCAGAGAAAACGGACCAAATTGACCACATCTGTGCATTGCAATATAACAGCACGGATCCTTTTCTGTTATCTAATTAATAGACAACTGCTTCATGAACAACCTGCCATATTTTAATAAAGTTCATAGACATATATTAAACCAGCGTATCAAACTACAGCTACAGATTTCTTACCTCCAAGAAATCATCAGTGCAGGAGGAAAAACGATATTTAACAATATCAAAAACGTCAAATATAAAGTTAACAGTTGCTTTGTCATGTCCAGTATTCAGAATCCACGTGTAGTTGACGTTGTTTGGATAGTTATCAGGGTAACAGGGAGAGGCTAAACTTCCCTTGATACCTGATATGTCCTCTATTACATTTTTGACATTACATCCGTAACCTTTAATATCAAAATTGATTATTTTAATTAACATATCTTATCATTATCTGATTCCATATTTTTTAAATGTATACAGAAATTATATAATTATTCATAAAAACTTACATATTTGGAACACTAACATACAGAAGAAAAAAAGCAAGTACATCTTATAACTTAGTAATATCGAAATTATTCCATGTACATGGTACATGCAGGAATAATCAGAAACATTCACAAACATGGTTATACAAGGAAATTAAAACAGGAATTGCATATTGATGTCACATTAAAATGCTTGTTTCTAGGTTTAAAATGAAACGGAAATTTTTGCATAAATTCTGATCAAACAGAAGTAGATCAAAACATTCTTACATTATTCGAAATTATAGGTGATGATTTCTCTGTATGTTTCTATTTTTTTTTTTTTATCTTTTTGTTTGTTTGTTTACCGTCCCTTCGAGAATTCTTTAAACATAATGAAACGCATCCGCTTGCCTTGGAAGGCTGAAAATTTAGACCCGTATTCGGCACTTAGATTCTTTGAGCAGTAATCGATCTTTTTCGTGCCAGCACCTACTGCGACATGTGATCTCAGCTAATACGTTCTCATCCGATGGACTGGTCTCCCGCAGTGGGATTCGAACTCGCGACGTAAGGATCAAGTCCTTACTCCATAACTCTAGAACAAAGCTCTATCTACTGCACCACGCGGGCGTTGATATCTCTGAATGGTAATGATTTTCATGTAGTGTAAAACATAACAATATTGCTATTTGCAAATATTCATTGAACATTCCTTAAAACATTGCAAGCTTCCTCTACAATTGGGACAAATCAAAAAATGCATTTCGTGGCATTCTTGATATGGTTCATTCGACTTGTCTTTTAATATCTTTGATTTTAGACATACGTTATGTTATTAATATTTTTGCATTCTTTTCTTTTATTTATCTATTAGGGTAAATAGATCTTAATTTTTGCTATTATTTACATATTTTCAGTTTTATTTGATACATATATTTTCAGAAAGATTATGTTCGATTTCATTTTTTTAAGGGGGGGGGGGGGCTCTTGATATCTGACTTGTAAACAATCTTTAAACAAGAAAGGAAGAATGCTTTGTGAAATTAACCTTGTTTATAACGTAAAATAATAGTATTTTCTTTGAAATATTGTGAAAAAATAGCTTTGATTTTTTAGGATATGGAATGGTAAGGCTATAAATGTCTCTCTACATTCATATAGATCTGTTTAAAATGACCAAGCTATATACAATCAATGGTAATTTAAATTAATAATATTAATTAAAAATTAATAAAAAGATTACATTAAGAAAAGATATAATAAACGTTTAGACCCCAACATTTTGGTGTTATTTTGAACCTTCTGAAGACAATCATACAATATTTACACAAAATTTTATTATTTGGTTTATTTCCTTTTTACATTTTGCACTGTTAAAAGAAATTAACAAAATAGAATAAAACATATTAAAACGATTGGATAGAAAATCCTGAAAACTTTGTGTTTGAATTGTCAGTGCGGAGTGGCATTTCAAACTGGTAGATTACTTTTTTGAATATTAATTTTAATTACCAATTGACAACTACAGAACTGTAAAACCCTCATCAAATGTAAGAAATAATACTGTGGTAATAAAAATATTACAAAAAATATATGTGTGATATCCGGAAAGTTGAAATAAAATATTTTTTTTTGAAAATCTCCTACATTCTACAATATGCTATATCAAGATATGGCCAAGTTCAGATATGATACTATTACATGTACCAATTCAATTTTTTCTCTTTCTGGGCTTTTTTGTTTTCTTATATGTATGTTTTTAATATAAATACTCCAAGAACTATGTAGTTATACGTATCCTAAAAATGATGAACTAAAGTTAAGGTATTCAATGTATAAGGAATCGTTTTAAACTAGTTAAAAATACATTGCTAGATAACGATGAAAGTGAAATGAACCAAATTCACATGACTAATAACAAATAAGAAGCTGATCATTTTGCACCTGAAAAGTTTTTGAAGAGTTATCTGCCCTTGATGAAAAGAAGAAAATTTAAATTTTCTCAAAATATCTGTGGTAAATGATTCATTTTATTTCATGTTTTAATAAGAAGAGAGTCTATGCATATTTTCACCAAGAAATTTGTATGAAATTCACATTACTTTTTACAATATCTTGATAAAACATGCGCTGTCCATAGACGTCAATGTAAAATTTAAGGACTGGTGCAATTAATTGGACAGTACTCAAAATTTTGTAAATTCCTTTGGTGGGGTATGTTTATTTGATAACACCTTCAAAATGTTACCATGGTTAATCATTTCGGACCATTCATTTATTAGGTACAAAATATGGTCGTTATACATTGAATACCTTAACTACTGTACATGTTAAATCACATATTTTTCTGGGCTCAGATTTTCAAAGTATGAAGAGAAAATACTGGTTCTGGGGATTTGATTTCGTGGTTGTGAAAGTATTGAGTAGTTATGGATATGAAATATTTTCATTTCGTGGGGGACATGAATTCCTGGATCTCTTCATACCTTGAAAACAACGAAAATTAAACCTCCATGAAAATTAGTGACTTTACAGTATTGTTAACTATAGTAAACAATGGAGTTCCACAGTATACACCATAGTACGTCGACAATTTATTTTGATAGTTTGATTTACTATGATTCTTTAATTATTTAACGTCCCTTCGGGAATTTTCACATAGGTTGAGACGCCACAACTTGCCGGTAAAGGGCTGCAAATTTAGACATGTACTCAGCACTTAGAAACTTTAAACAGTGAGAAATTTTTTGGGTGCCAGCACCTACTGCGACATAGGATCTCGGTTTTTACGGTTTCATTCGAAGGAATGGTCTCCACGTCCCGCAGTGGGATTCGAACCCGCGACGTACGGAAAAACTCCTTATTCTGCGATTGTAGAGCAAACACTCTATCCACTGCGTCATGCAGTCAACAAGCAAATTCAAAAAATTGTGGTCCCCGGCTTTCGGTGTTTTAGTGGGTGGGAAGCCATTATTTATGGCATAACTGTCTTATTTGTGTGTCCTGTCTTATCTGTGCATTATACAAAAAGATATAAATTATTGAATCAATAACAGTTATAGCAAAGATTATAGCTTATCAAAACTATATCAATTTTCAAGATCAAGATCTTGGTCAAATGTCATAATAAAATCCAAAAGGTCTTGTCACAAGCAATGCACATGTGAAAAAAATATATCAAAAACAAGAGTATACAATCGGAAATGTCTTGAAACAGGTAATGTACATGTCAAATGCAAATGCCATATCTTCTTTCAATTAAAAGTTATTGGCAATGTTAAAATGTTTGAAAAGTAAAGTCAAACTTCAAGGTCAAGGTCATGGGATTAAAAATCATAGTACATTTTGAAATGCTTGACAGAGATAATGCACGTGTCAAATATGATTGCCCTATCTTTGCTCCTTCAAATGTTAACAACAGTGATTAAATGTTTGAAAAATAGATCAAACTTTAAGGTCAAAGTCACCGGATCAAATATCATATATCATATCTTATTCGGAAACATTTTGACACAGGTAATTCACTTGTTAAATATGAAAGCCTCTCTTATGTCATTCAAAAGTTATCACAAAGTTAATTTTTTTTTTAAATTAGGTCAAACATAAAGGTCAATGTCAAGGAGTCAAAAATTATAGCATGCTCAGAAACACCTTCTCAGATGCACTCGTCAAATATGAAAACCCTATCTATTTTCAATTAAACGTTATAAGCAAAGATACAAATTTCGAAAAGTAGGTCAAACTTCAAAGTCAAGGGGTCAAAAACCATAGTATGTTTTGGAAAGTTCTTGTCACAGGTAATGCACATGTCATATATGACAGCCTTATCTCTTCTCAATCAAAAGTTATAAGCAAAGATACAATTTTAGAAAAGTAGCCCAAACTTCAAGGTCAAGGTCACGGGGTCAAAAATCATAGTATATTTGGAAAGGTCTTGTCACAGGCAAAACACATATATATAATATGAAAGCCCCATCTTTTCTCATTCAAAAGTTATAATCAATTTAAAGTAATGTTAAAATTTTCGAAATGTAGGTCAAACCTCAAGGTCAGGGGTCAATAATCATAGTATATTTGAAAAGGTCTTTTCACAGGTAATGCACATATGAAATATGAAAGTCCTATCTCTTTTCATTTAAAAGTTATGACCAAGGTTAAAGTTTTTGTGACAGACAGACTGACAGCTAGCCAGACTGACAGACTGACAGACAGACGAATGAGATTTAATGTCCCCTCGCTTTCGCGAAAGCGGGGGAGAACAAAATGATACTTCGAAACTTTATTTTATATGTAATGTATTAAACTTTTATAAGGACCACTTTTTCTAATGATGGTGACACAGCAAAAGGATTCCAATGTTGTAGGAAAGGTAAAGGAAAGAAGAAAACGTTGCCGTAATATCTTTACTTAAAAAGAGATATATTTCTCCTATGATTTCCGAAGTATTTTAATAATAATAATCAAACCAACATAGTCAATGGGCATGACAACAAATACCACAGCAGAAGACCACCATACAAAACAACAAAACAAACACACGAGCAATAAAGACCACTGTACAAAGTCACACAAAAACATACATTATAAATCTTAGCTTAAGATCTACTTTAAAAGCAGGAGGTATTTATTTCATAGAATGTATTATTTAATACACATTTCAATTTACTTTATTTAGGGAAGAAACAATATGCTAAAAATAGTACATGGAAGTTTTTCTACTGCAATTTGAACATACGCTTATTTTAAATATTTGATGTGGGATTTTCGTAGAAAGGATTGGCACTAAAAAGGTTTACATGATAAATGAAAATACTGAACATATGTTTATGTCGAAACAGCTGATAATGTATTTATTTTTTCATATTTAAATTTCCTAAATTTCCTTGTCTGTTGATTTTACAAAGGGAAATCTAAACATATCCTGATGATTCTAATTATATGTTTAATGAGGAATTCAAATCATTGTGCTTATTCCGCTTTGCTGTTAAATTTAAAACATGGAAATGTATGCTTTAATGTTACTCTTTTATTAGGTCATATTTTCTCCTGAAACCTGAAACCGGCAATTAGAATGGAATTTGTCATGAACATACTCAGTTACTGTTATATATTTGTTTTTTCATGAAGTATTATGCTTAGGTTTGTAAATAGTGGAAACATTGGAATTTCCATGTTCCATATGAGTTTAAATAAGAATCCAGCTGAACAAAGGAGAAAATAAAAGACTTTAAGACACATTTCAACAATAATCTTTAAGACAAGAGGCCCATGGCCACAACACCCAACCAAATCACTTTGGCCCTGCAGTTCTGCATCATTATGTATTATTTTTGATCGTCTTTTGTGGCCCACCCTATATTCAGGGGTCATGATTTAAATAAAAATGATGGTTTACTTTAATATGATTCATCATAGATTTGCTGTTCTTCAGTAGAAGAGCTTTAAAGATTTTTCTCTATATAATCTATAATAGATTGTAGATCTATAATAGATTGTGGCCCCATCCTACCCCAGGGGACCATGGGCTGAAAAATTAATAATCTACATTGCTACAAGAAGCTTCCACATAAGAAGCAGCTTTTATGGTCCAACAGTTCTGAGGAAAATTTTTCTATATATTTTATTGCAAAAACTGATTTCCTGTCGTCGCCCTATCCTACCCCTGGGTTCACAATATGAATAATTTACTAATTTACAATATACACTACCTCATGAAGTTTTCATATAAATTTAATTTTTTCTGGGCCAGAAGTTTTTGAGAAGAAGATTCGTTAAGATAAATATCTCAATATAATCCTTGATTCTCTATCGTGGCTCACCCTACACCAAGGGGACATGATTTAATTTCCAGTCTACACTACACTACACTACAATACACAGGATACTTCTACATAAGTTACAACTTTTCGAGTTATTCTTGAGAAGAAAACTTTTCAAGAATTTTTCCTATATATTTCAATGTTAAACTTCGATCCCCTATTGTGACCGAAACCTACCCCCAAGGGAAATGATTTTAACAATTGAAAATCTATACTACCTCAGGAAGCTTCCACAAGTGTCCGTTTTCAAATGGTTCTTAAGAAGAATATTTTTTTTTTCAAAAAAAAAAAAAAAATTAATATTTCAATGTAAAATTTCGATTCCCTTTCGTCGACCCACCATACCATTTGGAAGCCATAATATGAGCAATTTAAAATTTACACTACCTAAAAAAACTTCCAACTTAGTGGTTCTTAAGAAGAAAATATTTTATTGATCCAAACATATTTTTGCCTTTTCTTGATTTTCTCCCCTTAGAAAGTGGCTTGGGCCTTCATTTTAAAAATTTAAAAAACCCTCTACCCAGGGATGCTTTGTGCAAACTTTGGTTAAAATTGGTTCAGTGGCTCTGTGGAGGAAGTTAAATAAGAAAGGTTTACAGACGGACAAAAAATCACTTGAGCTTTCAGCTCAGGTGAGCTAAAGAATTTGGCTATTAGAGCAAATGCGTTGTTATGCAATGCACAGACACTGCAATTGAGCAGTATTATCATATCTCTTTCTTAAAAGCAATAACACCTTATCTTTATTTCTTTTTTGCATTGTTATAAAAAGGATAGTATACTTTGTGAAGATAATTGTAGTACATCAGTATCAATGGAATGAAACAATGAAAATCAAAAAGATTAATATTCTTTCAACTTACAGAGTTCTGCTAAAACATCAAATATTTGCGATTAAATCTTTCCTATTGTGTACCTCTAAAGAATATTTTCATCATTTAGTAATGTTAAGATATTTTTTGTCCTGCACATTTTGAAGAAAAAAATCCCAAGACCATTTAGAGGGCCGTTCCAAAATTAAGCGGACTTGTTGCAGAGAAAAATATTTTGCAACAAAAACAAACAAGGATCTGTTATTCATTAGTTATCAAAATTTTATTTGTTAACATTAAATTGATATCAATTTTAGCGCTTACTTCGGACCTATTATGAATGAGTGTTTGTACTTCAATTTACCTTCAATCCAAGAAATTTTTACTCATATAGAAATGGTACCATATACCAGTGAAGGACTTCAAATTTAGACCTTTACTCAGCTTTTAGGCCACTGAGCATTGAGGGTTTTTTTATCGTGCCAAAACTCATCGTGACAAGGAATTTCTTTTTTAAAGGTCTCATCCGAAAGACCCCTAACTTATCGCCATTTTCACAGTATTTGTGCTAATTGTGTTGCACTTGGACCAAAAAATAAAAAGTCAAACAGCACATTATTGACATGTTTTCTAGAAAGTTCAATACCTATGCAAATGAGTCCCAAATTTTTTTTTATATAAGCATTCTTACGAAAAAAGTTATGCGAAGTCAAATTTTGGGCGAGACCTTGTGTTGCGGACACTACATTACACCTGTTATGTCTAAAATAAAATATTTAGGATAGTTATTTATTCCAAACTTCTTGCGGGTTTCGATTATGTACCTAATTACAGTGAAATAAAAGAAAAATCTTATGGTTCCCTTTGAAAACAAAAATTTTATTCACATTAATGACTTGCTAATTTTTTTGCCTAATTTATCTCCCTCCCTTAAGTTTATCTACCTTTACAATCGCACATAAGACCTATATAATTATCATGTGAAAATTAAATTGAATACTTCTAAATTTCAAATACATTTGTCATAACACCCTGGATATCTTCGTTTGTATCTTGTCTAGCTTTGAAAATGCATAGCATTTTTGTTGAGGACACTACAAGTAACCAAAAGAATAATCTTTTGTCATTTTTATAAAAATAATTGTTGATAAATGTTCATTTCCAGGCTGAATTATATACCACAGGATCAACTCTTGAAAATGTACCATATAAAAAGATGCAGAATGTGGTTTATTGAGATGAAAATAACCACATAACAAGGACCATTAATTATTTCTTGATGTATAATTGTTTTGCAGTTTTAAAAAATGTCTATGATTTTACTTATTTTAATACAATTAAAGAAGTTATAACAAATAGTTTTATAGGTAAATTCAATGAATTAAAGAATTTACTGAGGCATCCATAATTTTTTTCAGTATTGAAATTGTTGCGGACACTACAATATATTGAAATATTGCTATATGACACCATATTTGGTTTTAATGGAGTAAACTGAAAATCTTAATCTCTAACTAGTTCTGTATGTACAGTAAATGGTGTTATATTATAGGGAAATAAAAAAGGCTAGTCAAAAATGGCTATCCGGCCTGGAAAATGAAACCCATATATATACCAGTAAGTTTGAAGTGTTATCTTGTACAAAAATCACCATTTGTTATCTTAATCCAGTTAACTAATTGTATTATCAAAGGAGCAAAATATCAGAGAAGTGTTTTACATTTCAAAAATATTTAATGAAATAAAAAGTGAAAATAATAAATGAAAGTGGTTTATAGTTATTACTGTAGTGTCCGCAAGACAACTGTATTAATTAGAACTAGACTTATTAATTAACAATTAACATCTTGATATATTCTTTAGTTTCCACTTATTCAGTTTTAAATACCACATGAAAATTAAATTTCAATATATAACATAAGACTGACAATTGAAAGATTTTGAATATTATGTATAAACAAGTCGTTATGGGTGTTATTCAAAGTATGAAGTTATAGTTCCACCAAGTTTTGTAACCTTACATATTTGTATTGAATATTTGGACAATTATAGTGATGATCAATTGAAATCATGTTACATTTCTTTGAAGAAACTGTGAATTTAAAAAGCTGTTGCGGACTCTACAGCGTTGCGGACTCTACAAAACACAATATATTTGCCAGAATTCCAAGCAACACTGAGCTAAAGTCTAATATTTTTTGCCTCTTATATGTAAAATAAAAGAAATATAATTCATAATGCATTCCAGAATAAGCACGTGTTGCGGACACTACAGAATTTTGGGACATTTTTATGCCAGTAAGAAGAAAAATGTGTCATTTTCTAAAGTTTCGAAGAATCCACTCAAACTTTTCTTTATTGTTTCATTTATCATTTAACTCTAATTTTAAAATGAACCCAAAGTAAGAGTAATGCATTAACATATATTTTTTTAAACTGCAAGTTCAAACAGTAGAATTTTATTAAATTTCATAATGTATCTGCATTTTCACATATCTAAACATTATTTCGCTAATATTTTGTTGATTTACATACAGTAAATTGCATATAAAAGAGGGATAATTTCACAGTGATTTGACATCTATATCCAAGAGTTTCTATTGTAAATCTCTTGAAACAAAAACTGGAAAACAAAGCCATTTTTCAGCTGCAACAGCATAACGCAAAATATACCCCATATTTTAGGTAGTAAATCTTTAATATTTTTATTGTCTAGAACATGGGAGTGTTATATATCATTTAACTTGTTAGGGGTACCATTTTGTCATAATTTGGTCATAATTGTTAAGGGTTTAATCATATATTTTGATGCTGAGTGCATTATAACATAAGTGAGTATGAAAAAACACAAATACTGTGAAAATGGCGTATATTTCTAATGGCAGGCTCTTGGCGAAGAACCAGTCACCACCTAAGTTTACGTCTTAGATTTGATGCATCTTGGCAAACGCCATACAGCTAGACAGGACCTACAGTGCCTAGAACATTCTACTTATCAACTTGAACAGTGAGCAAATGCTGAGTGAACGGTGAGAGAACGGTGTGAGAAAGCTGAACGCAACTTGCTGAACAGTGAGTAAACGGTAAACGGTGAACCGTGAGCGAACACAGGAAGCATGACCTGAAGATGAACAATTTGTTCGAAATGTCTCTGATTTTTTCGTTGTATCGTATGTATTGTAATGTATTTTATTGTCAGGAACCAAAAAAGACAGATAAATCTAAAAAAAAAAAATACGTAGCCGGTTTGAATCCTACTGCGGGACGTGGAGAGTGGTCCTTCGGATGAGACCGTATAAACTGAGATCCCATGTCGCAGTAGGTGCTCAAAGATCTAAAGTGCTGAGTACTGATCTAAAGGACAAGGTGCGTTTGGTGCAAATTCGGCCCCGTGTCAAAATTAAATAATATTTCTCAAAACTGTTTGAGAGAGTATATATTTTCATGAAATTATCATTATATGCATGTACAAAGCTTTATTTTTGTTTTATATAAACGTAAAGGTAGCATAGTGTACGATAACGTTGCGATATTTTGACGTTGCTTTATGCGACGTCAAGAACAAGAATTTAACGTCATGTTTTAAAATAAATCCAGCTTACATGTATATCTTATTATGTACGTTAATTAAATCTAATTTTCATAAACGTACATTTCGATGTATTGGTATACATGTGATAGCATATCATGCTTTCTAAATTATTTTTCATAATTAAAGACTAATCTTTAAATCAATTGGTATAGTTGGCTTTGAAAATTTTTGAATCAAAAGGGGAAAAAAGGGGTGTACATTTACAGTACATTGTCACTTTCGCGCCTCGCATTGGCACAAGCAAAGTTATTGGCTTTGTGAACTTGACGAACCGTAATTACCAAGCTTTATAAAAGGATTTAAAGACCGTTAGACTTTTTCTTGGATTTTGATTGCAGGTGTTATAAAGAAATTGATTTAGTGTGTAATACTATGTCAGTATGCCTCGCAAGATTTTGGTCTTCCTGCTTATCTGCATCATATTTTCAAAAAAAAAAAAAATATTTTTGCTGTCCAGAGGCAGAGCCCATCCTTTAAAAGAGGAATTCAGTCGAACCTTCGTTTATTCTTTTCTTTCAGCAGTTTCGAAAACATTCCAACATCGAAGTTATCAGTTATTAATATCTTTTTTTTAAATGCAGCTTGTTCCGACATGAATATATTATGATCTACGGGTTATTGAACAGACAGCATGTTTTAACGATGTTTCATACGAATTAACCTATACATCTTCACAATTGCAAAGTTTTCTGATATCGTTTCTCTTCAAACCTTCTTAAATAGGAAGGATTTCACAATTAAAACCTTGACATTGTGAAGATGTATAGGTTAATGCGTAGATTACCCACAATCTTGGTCTCTTAACGATGTTTAAGAGACTTTCACATTAATTCATCCCCGCAGTAGACAAGGAGCAAAAGGTACTACCTGGTTCGTAGAGGATTTCGCGGAAAAGAAAAAAAAATACTAGTACTTAACGGTAAAGAAGAATTTTTCGCGGAAAAGCAATGTCGACTCGCGGAAAAATGTAACAGCGCAATTGAGGAATTTTCCTGTGATTTTTCCCAGAAAAGGGAGTGAGGTGTTCCATACCAACTCAAAAAAAAAAAAAAAAAAAGATTGACCCGAAGGAGAAAACCTTATTGAAAAAAAAAGAAATCTAACCCAAACCTGAAAAACCTATTTTGAAAGGGGGGATGTCACTTTTCCTTCCTACCTATCTTACAAACTTTACAAAGTTTTCTTAACCCTTCCCCCTTCATATTTTTGGTATTTTACTACATGAATTTTATACAAGTGGTGGGTGTGTTGGATTGGGGTCCGGATACCCCCCCCCCTTCTCTGCGGATTCCTTACTACTTCCTCTAATAATACCTAATTGTCCATACCTTTGAGACGACAACCTATGCAAGCGTGTGTTTTAAGGAAGCTCTAAACACAATTAGGAAAAAAACATTTTTTAGAGTTTGAGAACATTTTATCATATAAAGGTGTACATTATGAGCTAATTTAGTTCATTTCAAGGATAAAGTGCCTGCCTTAAATTATTTCCCCAGGAAAATTGTTCAAAGACAATCAAGTGTTAGTGAACAGATTTCATTGTTGTTTACTTATATCGGTAATCAATATGTAAATACTGTATTCAATTACTTTATCTTGGTCAAATATAATGTTAAGAATACCTCAATTTAATATTGTGAACCTAAGTTAAGCCTTGAAAGTAGATGGCCTTTTGTTCATAACAAACAGAAAGCCAACATTAATTTTATTTTGTTATTCGGGGGAAAGGAAGCAGACAGTACAGTTGATATTTTTACATGCTTTATGGGGTGAGGGGGGTGGGGGAAATCTATTCAATGAGAACTTTGATTACATGAAATATTTATAGTTCCTGTATCACATATTGAAGGCGTAGAAATTAAAGCAAAGTAGTTCTACATTCAGTCTATTGAAAATTAATTAAATGTATATTTTCAAGATGACAAAAATTAAAAAAAGTAAAAAAAAAGTTGTAGTGAGAAAAGTATCCTTATGTTCATCGTGTTAATGAAATTACAAGTAAAACTTTACCATTTACACATGTAGGAGGTAGAATAAGATTTTTTCGTAAATGCATTTATTAAATAAATCATTTTCTATGTTCTATGACACCCTGTTTTTATTTTATTTCAATTTTCCCCTCCAGTTGAAATGATTAACAAGAATAAAATCAGCTATATTTTCTACTACCACTGCATTACATGTACGAGCCTCGTTCGAGAATATTTCACTTATGCACAGATATCAGTGGATATATACTTATCATTTCTTAGTTGTTTAAGTAAACAAGTCAGAATATAAGTTTTGCATTTGAACGCAGATAGGCAATACTTTTTTGGATATTAATACAGAAGGATAACAAGCAAACGATGTGATTCTGGACAATCAAAGGAAATAACTTTTTTATCCTCTGCCATTCGTTACATCTATATTATGTTTCTATATACAATTCGTATAGGTCTGTCGATCTACAGTAATTTTGGGTAAGAAAAGCCAACTTTGAAGTTGGAAAGTTGGTTTTTCTAGTTTTGATCTTGGCTTTTCTAACTTTGAAGTTGGTAATTCCAACTTAAAAATTGTTGGTTATTCCAACTTTAAGGTAGCTTTTCCAACTTTAAAGCTGGCTTTTCAAATTTTAAATTGATTTGACCGATTTTAAAGGTGGAAAAGCCAAGATTAAAGTTGAAAAAGCCATTTTTAAAGTTGGAATTACCAACTGTAAAATTAAAAAAATAAAAAAAACTTAAGAGTATAAATTCTACGCAGCTCTGTTAAGGCTGCGTAAAGTGGGCGGGGCCTGATTTATACGGGAAATGTCTACAGTGACATCACACAAATATAGCAATTCCTCAAAACAACAGAAAATGAAATAATTTGCAGTTTTAAACTGCATAAGAGTGATGAACTACATAAAAACTTACCACTGCATTCATTTTTGTCGCTAGTTAAATCCCACACAGCAAGGTATAAACAAGCCACTGATCGCAATGCACTTGTCGACATGACGTCATCATGGTAAAATTTGACGCATTTTATGTGCAGTGAGAGGCGGATCAAGTTATTTTTCCACAGTGAAAAATGCATTTTATTATTAAACAGAATATAATTTGCAAATATTAGGTAGACCATTTTTACAAATTTGAAACCTTTGTTTAGTGCCATTATTCAAAAACTCTCGAGAGAATGTATTGAATTAATTCTACCGTGTTTTTAAGTACAGGGTGTGCATGTTTCACTCCGAGGTGCCTCATTAAATCGCCTTTTCGCAAGGGCATACACTTAATAGATCTTGACCATTTTTTGAATATGCATAACGGAAACATTCTTTAACTTGAAAAATGCTGCTGCTTTCCTGAAATCGAGAGCATTACTAAATAAATAAATAAAATACATGGTAAAGGTCAAACTTATTTCGACTATAGCCAAATAACTTGAAATTTAAACTAATAAAATGCGAATTCTATTTAGAGCAGCAGCACTTTTCATAAACTACAAGTTATGTAGATACAATTTATTACTGAAATTTTTAGTTATAACTAGGGTATGCCCTTGCGATATTAAAATTTGTTTATGACCTACATACAGTACAGATTACTATACATGCATTTATCACGTGACTGTCAAATAACGTGACCAAATCAAATTCCGTACCGAGCGGGGTATACAATGTTATTTCAATTAAAATTAAAGTCATGTGATAATACAGTAGCTTTACAAAAATTAATTCAGTTTAAAATGGTATGTATTTATGCACGTTTATATTCCGTTGATTTATTCGTAGTACGCCTTAAAAGTCCTGCGTAGCTTTAAAGTTGGAATTTCCAACATCAAAGTTGGAATTATTAATTTGAAATTTCTCACTAAAAATATATTACGTGGCACTTATACCTTCTTTATGTTTTGCAGTCATAATCTTTTTTTTTCTATCTCAAGTTCACTTAAGTCTACGTGCCTGTCCTGTCAATCAAAATTATTTGACACTGTGTTTCAGTGAAAATCTCGTGACGCCGAAGGCGAAGCAATATTTTTCCCAAGTTCATATAGCTTGATATATTTTCTTAGTTCTTTCTAGATCTGATTCCAACATTTCTCAAAAATACTTGGACATAAACACTTGGTATGATCCAGACGCATGAATTTAATTAACAATTAATGAACTCTTTCCACCCTGGTACGTGTATGTTGAACGATGATTGCTAAATAACTTTCTTAGATACATGTATATTTTGAGGCTGCCTTTTTTTTTTTTTGAATGAAATTTATAGACTTCTTGTTTATTTAAGAAATAAACAACGTTAAAAAGTTCTCTGGGAAAATGAATTTGGTCGGTCATGTGATCAAATCCTGTGAAGCCCGAAGGGCTTCTCAGAAGATTTGATCACGTACCAACCAAGTTCATTTCCCGGTGAACTTTTTAACATTGTTGTTTATTACTTATATTTACATTTGAGACGAATATTCTGAATAGAACTGCATTTATTACACGAACGGTCCGCCGTATTGCTATCACAGGACGAAAGACCATCTTTAAGCAATCGGTTAATGGTGGCTTAATAGTAGCTTAATGGTGGCTTATAGAAGTTAATTCCTTTAAGCCACCATAAAGCTGTAGCTTCTAGGTGCTTAATGTCCAAACTTCATTAAACTACCATTAAGCCACCTTTAAGCTGCAGCTTAATGGTGGCTTAATGTCCAAACTTAATTAAACCACCTTAACGCATCCAGTATCAAGTCTCTAAACTAACTTGTTAAGTTTAAAGTTGTTTCAATATCACTTTCGCAAATTCTTATTCAATTCATAACTTTTTCTCGCTATTTCTAACATTTTTGTCAATGCGAATAAACTCGGGAACTGAGAACAGCTTCACCAAATGCCTTAAAATTTTTGCTACCTAAAATCAGTTTGTTTGAATACTTGTTTAAAAAAAAATTATCCATAAATACATAATATGTATTAATTTTCTTTAAAAAAAAACACGTATTTTTCTTTTGTGTTTGGAGAGCCACGTTCCACTGCCGAAATTTTGTAATTAGAGTCACTTTCTTCTGTAATATCTCTAAGTCTCTTAATTTTTTTTTGGGTAGAGAAATGTGTAAGATATAAATATATATATATAGGTATAGATTATAATTGTCAATCATATAATTACTTCATGAATAATTTGAATTAATTCGTGGTTAAGTGCCATTACTTTTTTCTTTCTTTTAAAATACTGCAGAAGTAAGAATTTATTTAAAATAATGCAGAAGTAAGAATTTATTTAAAATAATGCAAAAGTAAGAATTGATCAAAATATAGTCGGTCTTCAATGATTGTTATTTCAAAATCAATTTTCAGAAGAATAGCCGATTAGATGAAACAATTAAACATGACATCTGACCAGATTTATACACATTGAGAAGCGGGGTAAGATAAGCAGTGTACAGTATATCTACTGGTTAGACAATAGACCTTAATTAGGTGTCCCCACCAGTCCCCGGTCAGCTAACAGGAAACTATACACGGGAACATACAGTGACAGATTTTGATGATCTATTATTTTTTACAAAACTTAAAATTTATGCAAGCATATAACAAATTAGAAATTATGATTGTAGACAAAAAGACAATTATTTTGATACCCATAATGATATAAAAAGAATAAAAACTGAAGATGATATGTTAAAAAAAAATTGTAATTTAAATGTTACGCAAAGATTGTCAATTAAATTGCAAAAAAATCGTAAATATCTGCAGCATATTTATGAGAACTATAAATATAATATGGTTTTTTTTTTCATCGTTTTCTTTCGATGATACATTCACTTTTAATAACAAAATGTTGTTACATCTGTTGAATTTCAATCTTTTCATGATTATAAATCTGCGAATAACAGAACGAGGAATTCAGTTACTTGAAATCAAAAAGTTGTTTCACACCATCACATCGAACTCCGGTCCACGTTTAAGAAATATGAACGTAATATAAAGCTTAATAAAAAAATTTAAAAAAAAAAATATATAAGTATAATTATTCGTATTATTGATTAATAAATATAATGGAAAATAAAATTACAGGTACAGGTACCAGTCACAACAAGTTTTGTTAAAAATAAAGGTTTTATATTTCACTTCAATGTCAACAGTTTCGATAGCTCAGTGGTTAAAGCGTTGGTCCTCCACTCTAAAGGTCGTGGGATCGAATCCTGCTGGCAGTTTTTTTTTTCATTTTTTTTAAATTTCCTTTCTTTTACATTATTTTCGCCGAATTAACAAATGTATATACTCGACATTTATAATTTTTGTGAAGAAATCATTTTAGAAATAATACTTAACCCATAAAAGCAGTTTTATCGACTGCGTAATGGTGACTTAGTGGTGGCCTAAAGGTGGATTAATGGTAGCTTAATGGAGTTTGGACATTAAGCATCTATAAGTCTGGCTTAATGGTGACTCAAAGATTGTTTATAAGCTACCTTTAAGCACCTATAAGCCACCATTAAGTTACCTTTAAGCACCCATTAAGGACTTTGAAATGGCTTAATGGTAACTTAATGGTGGTGTATTTATTACTTAAAGGTAGCTTAAAGGTGCTTAATGGTGACTTAAAGACAACCATTAAACCATCATTCAGGACCTATAAGCCACCATTAAGCCAAACTTAAAGGGATTGTTTCATCTTGTGTATGTTGTGACGCGCAATGACCTAGAAGCTGTTTGGTCTTGAGAGTTCGCCTCGCTCCAACATTTGAATACTTACATTGATGTTCAGCAGTCCAGTTCAGGAAATATCTGTTCATAATGAAAAAAACAATGATCGCTACTGGGAATAATCTTACTATTATTGTATGAGTTCTTTATACATGAAGTCAAAAGCGGTGCTATCGTCTTCAGTTTACATACCTTCAAAGGAATTTCGGGTTTAAAAGGTAAGCGTGATTTTTAGGCTAATTAGAAACATTCTTCACACCGAAGGAAGATCTAATGATCATTTTTGAACGAGAAAAATATATGTTTCAATAATTTTATCTTTTTCATCGCTTTAACGGCTCAGAAGTTCCGAAACCAGTGTCACTGTGACAGAAATATGTAGACAAGATATCGTCTCGCTGTGTAATAAGGTCACGCCATGACCAATGACCCCCTAATAAGTTCATACAGAATTAAACATATTTTCTCTTCAATAGGTTCATCTAAGAAAAATATTTGCAAATGTAAATAATGTTACTTTAATGATAGTGCAAGCACTGAGTAAGTGACTGATTCAGAAAAAGGGGGAGGGGCACTACTCTTCATTAGATCGAACTGCAAACATATATAGTTACAGTGGAGGAGAGGATTTTTTTCTCTTTGACCTTAAACTAAGACTATATGTAAAGTAGAAAAAACTTATCCCCTTTCATCTTCGCCAAAAATTTGCTTTTTTCGTGTATTACAATTTTAATAAACATTTTTCCAACTACACCTTCAATGTACATTATACCGTAAATATTTAATCAATAATGTTATCAATAATTCTCGGAACTAGTTCTTACATGTATTTCTATAGTACATGATTGATTGATTGTTGTTTTACGTCCCGTTCGAGAATTTTTCACTTATATAGATACTTCACCATATACCGGTGAAAGGCTTCAAATTTAGACCTTTACGCGGCACTCAGGCCCAGGGCTATTAAGCAGTGAGGATTCTTTATCGTGCCAATGCCTACCGTGACATGGGGCTTAGGTTTTGTGTACGCAATTTCTCACATGGACTTTCGGGACTTATACAGAACTTAAACCTTATGCGTTTTTCCCTTTTGATGACTCACTTACGGTTGGGAAAAAATGTCAATTTCATGATTTTTTTAAAGGCTTGTTTTGTCCGCAGATCTTCTCAGTAACGTCCCTAGATAAGAACATGACACTTTTAGGTATGGAATGACTCCTTGATTTAAAGATGCCTGAAAGAAGACTGTGAGGACCAGAACAAGGTCTGCCCAAAGAAACCCCAGCAGCCTAGCAGATAGGTCATCGGCTTCAGTGGCTTTATGGATTTGCAATCCTTGTATTAGTTTGTTGACTCCAGCTTTTTAGATGTTTATGGTACCCATTTCAGGAAATGTTTCAGGACTCATTGATTTTATGTTATCCACTGGGTCCTAGGAATTGAACACAGACGAGAGCTTGTTATTGAAGATTGTGGCTTTGGTAGTAGGGTCCGAATATGTGAGTCCGTCGTATGCTCTAGAGATTTCAGTGTGCAACTCCTGTACTATCCTTGTTCTTGCTATTTATGAAGCCCCGGAATCACTTGGGTTAAATGTTCAGTCTGGTAATATGATGTTGTTTAAGCAGTCATTATATGCCTTCTTACATACGTCTCTACTTTGGGCTTTTAATTGTTGGTATTTTCTTTTTTTCCTGGGTTGCTTTGTTGTTTTTGCCTTGTTGAATTTTCTCTTCTTTCTCTATGATATGGACTTTACCTAAAGATTTATCCAGGGTTGGGTAAATCTGCTACTTGTCATTTTTGATTCTACAGATGAATCCAAGATTTTGCTAAGTGTGGAACTGATAAATTTTCACATTTCCTTTCTCGACGATGAGAGGTCGTAAGTGATTTAAAAAAAAGTTTTCTGATGTCTTTAAACTCTAGACTTTATTTTGTTTTCGTCGGCTCTATTCCATAGATAGATCTTTTGTTTTTCAGGTTTCCCTCGTTATGCAACAACTGGTGATGCAATAAGGACTCCATCATGATCTAAAAAGCCATGTATAGTGTGCATCGGTTGATCAGACTGGCGATTGGATAGGAATATATCCAATGTTTTATCTCGATGAGTTTAGTAGGTCACCATTTGCTCTAGACCACAGTTCTGTAAGGTGTCAAGAAATTTCATGTTGATTGTCTGATAATCTCATTAATCTTGTGGGAATTGGGCACCATAAGGGAGTGGGGAGCCGTTTGAGGAACATCTGTAACGGATCCCTTTATAATTAGCATTAGTCATTATTTGTTTTTGAGACTGCGCCAGGTATCCCAACCATCAAAAGATTATTATATCATTGAGAAAAAAAAAACCATTTCTTTGATATGTTTTGCTTTCATTCATTGTTAATGCTTGATAAAGTACTCGTATATGCCAAATTTCACTGAAAGAAGTTCATTAGAAAGAAGAATTGACACATTGTCTTGATAATTTTCAGACAGTCCTCGTATGTGAATTATGATCATTGTAACCAATAAAATATTTCCATAACAATTAAACAAGTAAGTGTATTTATATAAAGCAAAAATTATTGTTTATCAGTAATCAATTTATATTTCACATAACTAGCTCTGTTGTTGCTTTTCCCCAAGAGATTTTCGTCAGTTCTAGAACCAGAACCTAAGAATAGCTTTTTTTTTAAAAGTTATGTTTATATTTAATATTTCCGGATGTTTAAATGACAGAATAATGTAGAAACCTGTTTTTCTCTTCAAGCAGTATTGGAACGATGCAGATCAAATGAGAAAAAGATGAAAGAAAATTTAGAAAAAGGACATTTTTCAAGAACAGTTAAGGTACCAACATTCATAATAAATTATTTAGATTTGAAAAGGAAATTTATTAGACTCAATTACGAACATTTAATGCAGCAAAAATCACACCCTACTTAAGATAATTTCCTTCTTAAAATATAACGAGTAAAAGTTATATTACATACATTCATTTGGTAATTTACATAAAATCTCTCTCTCTCTCTCTCTCTCTCTCTCTCTCTCTCTCTCTCTCTCTCTCTATATATATATATATATATATATATATATATATATATATATTTGAAGATAGTTTTAAATATATTTGATTCAGATAGAATTATTGGATTCAAGCGGATGTCCAGAAATCGAAATATTATATTTCTATCGTAAAACGATATCAAATAAAGAAAAGGACTACAATTATACGTCAATCATGATCATTTTACCTGCAGAGTACCTCGATCAAAAGCTTTGCTACTTAGAATAAAACACATTCGACTCCATGTTGTAGCCGCCTAAGTATATCAATTGTTTTCCATCTCAATCTACTCACCCTTCTTGATGAGTGCGCAATAGATGATCACAATCAAGTGTGAAGACGGTCATCCCAGGTGCTACCCGGGTAAGCCGGATCGTCATAATCAAGTATGTTTAATACAAATAACTGCAGTATTCCACAAAATAGGAATTTTTGTTTGAAAATTATATAAATCATATGATATAAATCATATGAGACATACACTGTAATGTACGTAATAAATGTCAAATATGTATTAAAATTGAAATAGACAGCACAAATTTGGTCCGTAAAGTATAATTTTATCGAATTCTTGCAACGATATACAATGTTTACTTCAGGTTTTCGATGATTTTTTAACATCGGACAGAAAAACTTTGAGAAGAAAGAAAATTAGAAAATTCAAGTTTTATATGTGATATCCGAATTATTTACAAAGTATAGCTAAGGATCCATAATTCTGAACAGGCATCGAAATTAAGCATAATTTAGTATAATATTATTTGAATATAATTCACTTTACGTTGAAAGAATCTGGCCTTGTACGGGTACACATTGCATAAGATTCTTTTTTTTTTCTTACACATGCTTTACAATCTATATAAAAATTGCTAATCATTTATTTACTAGAAAAAAAATCTGTACATGAATTAACCTCATTTATTTTTCTAAAGAACATGTACATAATCTCACGTTCATGTACACAGTAAGCAAATAAGAAACGCAATTATCAATTTTAAATTCAGTTTTGGAGTATCATGTGTACGAGAGTACTTTTAAAAAATACATAGTTAGCTCTGGCTTGAAAAAAAGCCTAAAGTGACAGGATTACAATATTGTCCTCTTTGTTTGTTTCAGGGCACTTTTGAGTTGTATTCTTTCATTATTGTCATAAGAAACATTACCATTCCCATATCCAGACAATACACCACTTGTTCAGTAGAAATTCTTTCAAATTTCAAACTTTTAAGTTTATATGTTAATGTACATATATTATGATATTCTCAAATAACAAAATGGTTTGGAAGAGGGGAAATGCGTCATTGTAGGGATATTAAAGTATAAATTAAATGACATCAGTATAAATATGACTGGGTTCAAGATAACCAGCTGAGGAATACTCTGTTGGAACATTTTTCTCTGGAGCACTTGTTCTGATTCCATAGTAATGTCCACTTTCCTGAAGTGGTGTTGGTGTTTCAATGACAGCACATACGTACGGGGAAGCTCGACGTCGATGCCTGCAACAGATATAGTTAATTTGTTCGTTTAGACAAAAGTCCATAGGAAAGGAAACCAATATTGAAAGTCTAACAAAAACATTGCATTACATTCACCAAGGATATTTTTACTAATCTTATACGCTATTTCGTATGTGTAGTAAATCAATTTTGTGCCAGTTTAAGGATACACCAAAGGTTTCCTAAGGTCTGAAGTTATTTTAGCGTGAAATTCATTTCATATAAAAGACAGCATAATAAAGTATATATTATTTGACTTGAACTTCCCTTATGCAGCACTATACCATTATCATCTGCATACGAAGTTTATATCTCAGTTGATTCGATATGCAAAAACAATTTTAACGTATAAACAATTTCTAAAATGAGGTAAAAATAAGAATATCAACAGTCTCTGTTAAAGTCATCATTTTGTAAGTTCTATCATCGATACAATGACGTTTTTCATACTAATTGTTAGGCCATTATTTACACACTGAATGGTCTACGGATTGTTCCGATAACATCCGATTATGACAAGGAACCAATGGCGGGCAGGAGGTATTCTCTCCTCAATGGCACCAGATCCCACCTCTGATGTTTAAGGGGTCCGTGTTTGCTCTGTTCTTGATATGTATTGTTTAAATGGACTTTTTAGCTTGAACACTGTTCGTTATCTCCATACATATCATTGAAAAAGTGTTAAATTTGCTATCTAAATGTCTTATTTTAATTTTTTTTTTTTGTTGCTTATTAAACAATAATTCTAAATGTAAGCTAAAACATAGTATGTTAATAATTCATTTATGAACTTTTCTGTATTTCTTTCCTCGAAATTGTTTGTTTGTTTGTTTGTTTGTTTGTTTGTTTGTTTTTTTTTTTGTTTTTGTTTTTGTTTTGTTTTGTTTTTTTTTTTTGCCTCAGTGTAAATCAAGGGATTCATTCAAAAGTTACACTCAATTGTACATCAAAGCTACTAGTTTATTAGCCTACTTAAAAATATCCATTAATTAAATCAACAAGAACTCAAAAATCCGATATACAGTTTCGTAAACACATACATGAGATACTTTGGCCAATTGTCAGAGAATTTGATTCATGAATGAAGTGGCTAAATCCTTTGAAATGATACTTTACAGTATAATTATATAAATCAGAATCCAATCAGACAATGAAATATGCCAATGTTATAGATATATGAAACCTTGGTAATTCAGCTTTGGATGCCTGTCACTTAGCCATATTTTGCATATTCACGAAAACTGGTTTCTTACTAGATGCTTTTAATTAATAAAAACATGCTCAAATCTGAATCAAAAAGATTTCTTGCCAAATGGCAAGAGCTAAGCCCTACCTCCTATTTTACAGTCATAGTGACCTGTTAGATTTCCCTCTTTAAATCTAGAGACCCTGTAGATTAATTACTGATAACATCTATATTGCTTGTGAAGAGTTCCCCAAGTGGTCAAAGTGATTTATTGTATCTTTCATGAGCAGGCAATCACAGATCAAATCAGAAGCTTCAATAACGGAATATTCACATGTGGTAGTGTTTATGTTTCAAATTGTTAAGTAATAAGAAAACCATTTCATAATAAGCGAAAAAAATGTTTGGTGTATCCTTGAAATCGAAAAGTAATATTTAAATAAAAGCTGGCATTTTGAATTATGAATTTCATGGGGCACTTTCAATAGACATTTTTTTCAACTACTCACATCATTTTCTTCAATTTCCATCCCAATAAAGCTATGATACGTAAGAATAATCCATTCAATATCGTCTGAACAATAAATATGTATCCATCTGAAAGTAAACAACATTTTATATTAGAATTTCTTTCCAAAACGTGAATGATAGTACTATAGGCGAACTTGTACCCAACCTACAAAAATTGGTTCGAGAACAATTGGGAGAACAATTGTGGGAAGGTGGAGTTCAAGCGCTCTTACATAAAAAAATGAACATTGCTAGTTAAACGCCAAAGTCTGTGAGCAATAGAAGAAAATTAAATACTAAGTGCTCAAAACTTAAAAAAAGTCCGGAATTGCGTGTCTGATGGCCGAAACCTAGGTAATATAGAAACCTAGAACCCATGAATTTGTAAGTATTGAACGTATATCGAAATTGTTTTCAATCATTTCTTTGATTAAAAAAAATGTATATTCTTACTGATATTTTGTGGGAATATTGAAAATGTACCAGCAGACTCGAAGCCATTGAAGTCACACCATGTAACAAATCAAATCATTTGGGAATGATTTCACATGAAAATTAGTACGATGTATTTTTGTGCGTTGTGAATATTTGAATAAATAAATGCATGCACGTGTATTTGTAGTGTTTTAAAATACAGCTCATATTGCTGCCCCTCTCTGAATTTCTGAACTTTCAATGTACATACATGTGCGTTACAATATCACGGCATGATTTACTATGATGGACATGAATGGGCATATGAGCTCTTCCTATGCTTTGTAATTTAAATTAGTCATTTATTTTTATAAGCTCAAATACATAAATAGCTTAGACAAAAATTCTACAAAAGCTCAATAGCATCCATTATAGACTAAGCTAGGCAGAAGGCTTAAGCGAGCTTTCTCAATCAAAGAGTGACCGGCGTTTGTCTGTCTGTCTGTCTATCTGATTGTCTCTATTCGTCATATGCCTCTGTAAACTATTAGAATTTTCAGCTTCACTGAGTCCATTTTAAATAAACTTGCCTCATATATTGGTGAAGGTAAGTCAAGTTCGTTCAAATAGAGAATCATAATTATGTCATCTTTTTATTTAACGCAAAAGGATTTAAATATTCCATCTCTTTAATTTCTTACAGAATTTGTTTATTCAACATTCCAAATTAACATTACAGATTTCACATTTTTAAACCTATGTTAATGTTCTAATTTCAAGACATGTGTATTATTAGCTTGTAAAATCTAAAGATACACTTAAGTGGCTTCTCCTGAAACCTATAGTAAATCATTTTCATAGCTAAAATATTTTTTGTACTTGTTATTTTTGCAAATGAATTAAAGTATGCCATCAAGCAGTCTCCAAATAACTTAACATACTTGAGGTATGAAAAGGGGAGTGGGTATTCCGGAATCCATACATCCGTAAGTTTTTCTTTTTGAAATATCTTATGAGCCTTCTTCCGATCAAAACCTTTATATTTCTTTGCTCTTTAAAGCTAGTAAACTGAACTTGTGTCCACTTCATATCCATTAATATCACTCCTAAATTTTTGTGAAGAAAAATATATTTGAGTCATAGTTACATCAACAACTCATGTTTGATCATGAATGAACAAGGTTCACTTAGGGTCTCTTCTGGCCCTGTGAATTTCTGAAAAATCAAAACTGCTCAGTTTTAGTTGATAATGCTTTAAATTTCACTTTGACCCTTGGTGACTGCGCATTTATTTAAAATGACGTAATTTTCTCGATAGTCCATGTAATTTGACCTTCATGAATTGCATCAGTATCCTCATGATCAACTCCTGAAAATTTCTCCAGTATTTTGTATAGACTCCAAACCCTGATCTAAAATTCAATTATATAATGAAAGAACTGTTTCAGAAGATTATAATCCATGCATTATTTTTGAGATTGAACGATAGGTTCATCTTTTACTTTTGGCTGAAGGTACTCAAATAAAGCCATTTTCTTCTAAATTCAAGAACATTGCAATCAAACAAAGCCTATGTGTCTTTTAATACGTGGACTCTCAAAGGAAACTTTTTTATGTATTAGTCTCTACTTTATGATGTATGAAAAGGGACATTAGGACTTGGTCAGTTAATTGCTACATGTATATGGGCAGGGCTATTTTATGGATAAAGCGACCCTAGCTCCTTGCAATACCCTACCACTATTTCTTCTTGATTTAAACCCCACCCCTTTTCCGAGTAGATTAAACACAGAACCTTGGTACATCCCTTTAACAATATATATAATGCATAAAATTATTCGAACATTTTGCTTTTATACTTTATCATTTTTATCGAAGGTAATTCGATAATTCAAATAAATGTGAACATCTAAGACAAACAATTCAATCAAATGGCTCCAAAACCATTTTTGATACGATCAGATAGAACCACTGAATAGCCATATCCCAGTACTATATGTTTTGCCAGAGAAATTTTCATACAATCAAATTTAAACACTAAAAACAATATCTTCATAGTTGTGTTGAACGCTTTTTTCTGCATGTTAACATATCAAGAAATTAATTTCTTTCGGAAAGTGATGAATTGAAGTGTGTCCCACTGGAAGACCTTTCTTTTAACAATGTATTTACAAATATCCACGAGCATATTAAATATATAATTACTCAGGAGAATTGGGTATCATTGCTTAATTAAGTCAGTATTTTTTTTATTTTAAAATGATGTTAACTCTAATATCAATAAAAAGACTTTCAATTGACATGGAACATTTCAATCATACCATTTTAAAAACATTTTAAGACTGTAGGAAATAAAACGATTACTTTCATACCCTTTGTGTTATACCTGAAGGCGTGTTTGAAAAAATTCAAAAAACTTTAATGATAGGCAAAAATATTGAAACTATTTCGCACGCAAAAACCTTATATCTACGGCATAGTTATGAAACTATAACTTGTTTAATTTTACATGTTATACATACGGAAAGATTTAAGCGCAGATTATCCATATGCAGGAATATTTTACAATCTTTGATGTTTCAAAGCCTGATTGCAACGGATAAAATGTTTCTATCCCCTTATACAAAGAATTGTAATTATAAGCGATTAACTAATTTGACACTGGTATGAGAATTGTTAATCAATAACTAATGATTTGAAGGCAGAAATCGAGAGTCAGAATGCTTAGTTCTTTGACTTTTTGCATTCAGTTTGTAACGTATTACTGTAACAATTTAGTGTCTAAGCTTTAATCTATTCCCGTAGACATCACATAATCGTACGTGTTATTATCCTTTAATGAGAAGGATAAGTATTTTTCATTTCAAACACATACATGTTTTACTGGTAAATACTGGAATTCCATCGACTTATTCCTTTGCTACACTTACATGTACATACTAAGATCAATAATTTAGTTGTTTCGGATTTACCTTCGTATACTTTACACAATACTAAATACATAATATATATGTACATGTACGTGAACGTAATCATATTTTTATGTCAGTGAATCTTATCATTTTTACAATACATCTGAATGCATGAATGATTCGCTGGGGCAAAGTGTCCTTTTTTGTAATTATCTGCTATGGTCATTGGTCTAGAAATAAGCATAACCCCACACTGTGACGATGATAAACAATTTACTTTTTTCCATTGTTTAAATAACATTTTCAAGCAACTTCTGATCTTCAAAGCTAGATACATGCATTTTGTAAAATTAAGCGGATAATTACACTGTCCTAGATCAGTTCAAATGGCTAAACAGCCGTGCTATCTTTAAGAAATATGAACATGACGGAAAGTTTTGTCATCTCCATTGAGAGATGACACATTTTCTTTGAAATCCGGAAGTGAAGTTCAAGTGTAAGCCGCCATTGATCATGTTGATAAGCTGTTGGTCTGGCAATGATACGAATTTAAATATAAAGGTGTAACAAAACTGCTTAAAGAATGAACGTTCTAGGATTTGCCTTGTTATCAGTAAACAAAATGGGCCAATTTTAAGTAAAGCTACACAGGACTCAATAAAGATAAAAGATTAAGCATCGCTTAGGTACACATGCACTGTGTAGTTATCTAGGCTAGATATTACATAAACGATGGTCAGCGCGCGTGATCAAAATGCACACAAATGTGACATATTGAATTCGACCAAGGGATGGATCCAAGACTTTAAAGAATGAAGAGATCATGGTGAAAAATTACATAATTACTCGCATTAAATGCAGCATTTAAATAAATGGCGAAAAAATTACTTTTAGTCATTCGATAATAACTGCCATATGTAAAATAAAAAGAACTTATTTAACAAATGTATTTCAAAGAAAGGAAACCTTACATTGTAGGATTTAAAACCAAAGTATTTAAGCAGAGATTTATGAAAACCTCTCTGATTTAAGTAACAGCAAGCATAGGATTAAAGATCATTAACAATCATTGTGAGTATTTTAAAGGATGACTGCACTACATGTATATAGATTCTTTATCTTCTTTAGAAAATTAAATTCCATAGTAACAAGATTTTTACCCCTGCAAATAAGTTTAAGGAAAAGATTTTCTTTACCTGGTTCGGTTTAGTTGCATTATTTTCACTTTTCTATGCAATTTTTCTCAGTAACACGTACATGTACTTGTAATATATTTAGATTTCATACTAAAATCTGGGCAGGATGCAGAAGGGTATGATGCAGGAGTATCTCATTTTCCATTTGATATCCCCAGTCGCTTAATAGCCGAGTCACTTAGGAGGATACTGTTGAAAATGTTCATTGAAAGGCCGCTTCCCCCTCCCATCCGCACCTCCCAATCCCTCATCCCCGGCGGCCAACACACATTTTTCTTTGCAGTATAGTCAAATCGTCCCATGGGAATGTCTTAATAAAGTCTGTTTGTAAAAAAAAGTTTTAATCCCCCGCTCTCTCGACGAATTAAGATTTTTTAGTTTGGAAACCTCCTTTATTTCTTGATAAAGTTTGCTCAAATAAGTTGTCGTTTTTATGCCATCCCCCCCCCCCATTTTTTTTTTCAAAGCGATACTACTGCCTGTAATAGCTAAGAAAAAATGTTACATTCCACTGTTAATTCTGTGACATTAACGAAGCCAAAGAGATGATATTTCAGGGTTTCTGGAAAGCCAAACTTGTGAGATGCTATGTATAAAAAATCATCATGCCTATAAGGGTTGTTGATTGGACGAATTCCTGTATCTGAAGACTTTCCAATAAGCTCTTACACATTCAGTAAGCACTTTAAAGTGGTTCGTGGTTTGTTTTGAAAATGAATAGTTTAGTTGTCTCAGAAACACATTAATTTGCGTCGCTTTATTTAAATTTGGATTCGTTGCTGTGTTTTACTCGTATCAATTCATACATTTCAATTCAAATATTTAAAAAAGAGATTAACCGTGTCCCTGCCTCATTAAACAGAAAAGAAAACATTAACCAGTACCAAACCCCTAGTTGTACTGCAAGAAGTGTACACAGGTGATTGCAGAAGAATTTTTTTAATGGAAACGAAAGACTGGTTTCTTCAGCCCATTGTCATTTTTTGGTAAAATTTATCCAAACAATAATTCTAAAACTATATTGTTTATTGCCTTTAGACATATGATGAAAAAAAGAAAAAAGGAAAAGGAAAAAAAAAAACAATGTTCTTAAAGTTAAGATATGAATGGATCACAATTATGAGAATTCCAAGAAAAAAAAAATTCAAGTCTTAACTAACAGACAAATTAATTCGTAAAGTCATTGATTTTAATGTCTCATTCAATCTTACTCATTGTATATCTATATTTTGAATTCAATTATTTATATAAATTCCCTTTTAATTGACATTATTGCCCCCTTCCTATATTTTCATATTGATAGTATACTTATGGCATTTCATTAACTTAAAGAACTACTGAAGAGAAAAGACAGCTTTACTGTATTTCCCATAGGATATTCAAATTTGAATACGTATCAATTTTCTCTACTTTTGTCGTCTTTTCGTTCATTGGAGTTTGCATAATAACTGATGTTGATGGATCTTGATTCTTCAATCTAAGCACACGTGTTTTTGACACTGATTTATACTGCATTGTTATCTTTGTTGTCTTTGAGGCTGATGTTTTCTTTAGGCTCGTGTTCAAGGTTGCTAATTTCAGAGAGAAAACAGAAAACGTGTACAGTATGGTTTATAACAAACGCATCAATTATATTCGAACGAAATTCACAAGGTTCACAAAGATAGTGTATGCCATTTTAAATGTACAAGTACACCAATGGTTTAAATTTTAATTTAACAAATCCATCCAATGATTTGAATTTTAAGTTCATTTTTAAGAATGTTTTTTTTTTACATGTATTTGTTTGATATAGTTTTATTATATGCATATTTACCATTATCAGAACAATACGAGATATATTCATAACAGTTTTATTGGTATTTTAACGACAAATCTTGAATCGCATGCATGATGTATTCTGAATAGTAGAAGCTTTACTTAATTAGAAGTGTCCCATGATTCAATTTCCTGAATATCACTATTTTTGCTGTTATGCACTGACAATTCTAAAAAGATATCATTTTCTTACAAGAGATGAAAAAAGTAAAACATATCTGTTTTGAAGGCTTTGTATTCAAAAACACATATTTTGACAATTTTTAAGTATATTATTCCATAAAATTTGTTGCATTCATATGACACTTTTCATTCTTATAGGTCACGGTATCCCAGTGTTTGGGAGCTCTCTTTTCGACCCAGTGTCTCGTCAAACATAAGACATTTAACATAGGAAGTTTCTAATCCCCCCCCTTCCCAAGCGACTGACATTTAAAATGTAAGTCACGGGTCTTTCGGAAATGGCCTATAAAACGTTTGCGTTGACACGATATCGAACCCCTACTGCTGCGACCGAAAGCAAAATGCATGTCAAATTTTTTGGTCTTCAGTCTCTAAATGAGCGAAAAAGTTCTAGAATGGGACGTAGCACCCAGAAAAATACTTATATTTTTCGAGTGATTTTATTCAAATTCAATATTTAGAATTATTAAATTAACTATCCATATACATGTATTATGTTTTATGAATTAGATACAGGAATTTTATTTAATGTGAGCCTGAAAACTGATCTCCCACTTGCTGGTTTCAGATAGTCGATAAAAAAAGTATAACCAAAGAGGAAATATCATTAGAGCACGAACTATCAAGATTTAAAATTCTACTGGCAAAGCAGAGAACAGTACAAAGATCATTTCAATTTTAAGTAATCAGATTGCCAAAGAAAAAAATGAGCTGCCATTCATCATATTGGCAGGCTTGAGCAACATGCAACAAGCATTCATTTACGTGTATCATTATTAGCATGAAAAAACAAAATTTGGTAATGTCTACTTTTGAAAACAAAAATCAGTCGTATTAACCTAAAATACGTTATATAGTTCGGGATTACTAGATTTATTCACTGGAAAAATCTATTTTGAATTCATATAACTAAGAACCAATACAAGGACACCGCAAAGCGGAGCATCTGCTTGCAAAAGAACACCTTTACCCCCTGTAAATCATTACTTCAGTTACACACTCACTCAATCTCCCACACTCTCACAAGCGCATTTTATATACCCTTCAACTTCGTTAAAGGGGGATAATAAAAAATTAAATAACTTTTCATTTTATAAATACCTCGTATTGTGCTTTGAAATTGGGTCGTGAGTTCCTCTGGTGTTGTTTTCAGTGTTGTTTTCTGCGACTTTGTTGCTTGTGTGGTGACCTTTCTTGTTTGTGCAGTTGTTTTCGATGTATCTCCGGTGGTCTTTGTTGATTGTGCAATTTTCTCTGGCGTTTGTATGGTGGTCTCTGTTGTCACACTCTTCGCTGTTGCTGGTTGACTGACTTTAATGATAAATTATTTTGGTAACCACTATAGTTTTATATCTCGATTAACAAAGTTAAGACATTAGATTGCAAAGCTTCTTTAATTTTCACTACCTGTCCATCTAAGGCTGAATACTTTCGCCGTGTTAAATTCACCAGAAACAAATGTGATCCTTATTAATCTACCCTTCACCTTCTGAGAAAACGGATCGAAACGACCGCATATGTGCATGGCAGTATAACAACACGGATCCTTTTCTGTTATCTGATCAAATGGAACTCATTATCATTTGTAGCTTTAATATACTTAGAGTTCAATATAAGTATATATAGCAAATATGCATCGATGTTCACAAAAGCAAAACCACAATGTTTTTAAACATCCCTTCCCAAAACGAAGGCATAAATGACAGATGAAAAAATACCTATTATTTCCTCATTTAGATTTTATTCATTAGTCTTCTCCTTTCCTTGAAAAATGAATTTAATTCAGTCAAATTATGTGATTTTCAGAATAGGCAACACAATGTTCAAATGCAAAATTGATGAAGACGATATCACTATATTGGAGTCGTGATAAATTCACGGATAACAAACTTCTACCTACTAAACTGATGAAATATTGACATCGATAAAAAAAAGAATTGGAGATAATAAACAAGTTATAAAATGGGAAAAATTATCAACACCTAAGTCACTTCATACAAATGTATAAAAAACGCCTGCATACTTACCTCTAAGAAATCATCCGAGCAAGAGAAGTACCAATATTTATAAATATCGAAAATGTCGAATATAAAGATAACGGTTGCATCAGAATGTCCAGTATTCAGAATCCATGTATAGTTGACGTTGTTTAGATAGTTGCCAGGGTAACCCGGGGAGGTAAGACTTCAATTATTCCCTGATATGTTCTCTATTGTAACATTTTTAGCATTACATCCGTAACCTTTAATTTCAAAATTTATTGTTTAAATTAATATAATATAATATTAATCAATATAACTATTCATTTAAAAATGATAACAGTTTTAAATTAATTATTCATATTTGATATCATTAATTATGATAACTTACGTAGTTGATTCACTAACATAACAAAGAAGAAAACGGTGTTCATTCTATATCAGTAATACCGAGAATTATTCCATGAAAATGATGAATGCAGGAATAATTCACAGAATTCATAGACATGGCTATCTAAGGAAATAAAAAAAGGAATTAAACATTTAAGTAAAGTTATAGTTCGTAATTCTTATTTTAGATTTGACAATTGTTTACCCCAATACGTATAAAACAAAACTTTTATTTGTTTGTTTGCTGTTTAACGTCCCTCACGAGAATGTTTCACTCATATGGAGAAGCCACCACTTGCCGGTGGAGGGCGGTAAATTTAAACAAACGCTCTAACTACTGCGACACGCGGACGACTTAAACGTAAATTTTAAAAAAGGGAAACTAAAGCATTTATTCATAAGCAGAAGTTATTGATAATGAATTCTTTGTATGATCATGATTTTTTTAGTCTGATAACATACCAATATGGCTAAAGGTCCAAAATTATTGAATATTCCTTTAAACAATATATGTTTCCACCACATTTAAGTCGTATCATTTATATTGTTCGTTTGGTTCGACCCGAAATACCTTTATTTTAGCCCAATGTCTTCAGCTGTTCTCTGTATTGTTTGTTTGATAATTATCTTTGTTTGAACTAATTTTGATTTAAGTATAAGAATGTGCATTCTTGGGGATGTCAGAAGCAATATTATGGTGGTAAGTATATGGTATGTTATGAATGTGATGATATCATAAGAAAATGATATAACACTATGTTTGTAAACTTTGTATTCTGCAATTTGGTAGCGATGAAATGATCAAGTTAATAAGACACGATGCCAATTACAGTGATTAAATGTTTCTCTTTCTGGACTTTTTATTTAAATTATATGCATGTTTTGGATGTACAATGTACATACTTGAAGAAATATACTGATATACAGTTCTTGTAATAAAACTTACTAAAGTTATTGTTCTACTATAGTAAGGCATAGTCGAAAATAGTATATACCTTAATGCTTTGTAAATCAAGTTTTATACTTTGCCTTTGTATTTTAAAAGATATCCCAGAGTATGACACATTTTATTCATATTTTGATATTTTACTAGAAAAGAATCCTACTCTAGAAATTTTTGGAGGTAAGGAGCATTTTAATTGTTCAATTGCAAATCGATGATAACTTCGAAAATAAAATAATTTATCTATGTAATTAAAATAACTTCATTAACGATTCATTAAGAAATAAAATTAAGAAAGAAAATTAAGAAATAAAATTCACATTTTGAATTCTATAGTAGATATATCCCTAGTGACCAAAGTACAAACTTTAATTTGTTTATTTTAAGACTTTGCTAATTAAATTCACAATAAAATGAAGTAGAAACCCTGAAAGGTTCTACACTAGCCTAAATATATATATATATATATATATATATATAACGTTTTACAATTTGCGTTGTCGTTTTTCTTTCTTTAAATATTTATTGCCGGACACTGTGATAATTATATAATTCATTATACATTTTGGATATAGATGTATATATATATATATATATATTTTATAAATTAACATGGAAAATAAGTCGTGTTTGTTTTCAAAAGTATTTTTAAAGCGTTAATGTATATTTGTCATTGATGTTTCTGTCTTTCGAATTTCTAAGCATAAAGACTGCAAATAAAGTTTCTGCCTGTTTATCAAGAAAAAAGACTGACATGCACAGATGTGGTTAATTTTACCTTTAATTCTCAGATTGCACTGTGCAACAATATATTCGAGAAGTGGTGTAAATCAGATGTGGATACTAAAAAATTCCAAGGAACTTTTGGAAAATTTGAAATCACAAGATTTTACCAAAATCTACAGCTTAAAATCTTACTACTTTTCAACTTTATACACAACCATTCCCCACAATAAATTAAAGTCCAGGCTTTTTGATTTCATTGTTAGCTGCTTTTTCAATAAAATCGGAACTCGTAAATTTACTTACCTTGTCATTGGTCATTTGCAAAATTATTTTGCTTAAAAACATTCTGATTGTACACACAAGTACTCTGAAGTTGACATTAAAAAGATGCTTGAGTTTCTGATTGACATATCTATGTGGTTTTTGGAGACCAGGTCTTCCAACAATCTATTGGAATTCCCATGGGTACCAATTGCAACCCGTTATTAGCAGACTTTTTTTGTATTCATATGAAGCAGAATTTGTCCAAAATCTTACACGTGAAAAGAAGAAAACGCTTGCTGTGGCCTTCAGTTCGACATTTAGATATGTCGACAGCGTATTGTTAATTAACAATGGTTATTTCCATTCTTATGTCGATACGATATATCCCGGTGAGCTTGAGATAAAAGATACCACAGAGTCTGACACATTTGTTTCATATTTGGATATTTTACTTGAAAGAAACGTTAATGGTAATCTTACAACCAAGCTTTATGATAAACGTGATGACTTTTCAATCGTCAACTTCCCTTACTTATGCAGCAATATACCTTCATCACCTGCATACGGGGTTTATATCTCTCAGTTGATTCGATACGCAAGAGTATGCTCTACGTATGTACAATTTCTAAAACGAGGTAAATTATTGACAAACAAGTTGATGAAACAAGAATATTAGCAGTCTCGTTTAAAGTCATCATTTCGTAAGTTCTATGGTCGGTATTATGACCTTGTCAGCATACAATTTATCACTGAGTCAAATGCTGACTGACGTTTTTCATACTAATTGTTAGGCCATTAAAGAATGAAATTATCGACAGATTTTTCCGTTATTTCCCGATCATGACAAGGAGTACACGGCGGGTGTGACCAGTCAGCAGGGATGCTCACTCCTCCATGACACCTGATCCCACCTCTGATGTTTTAGAGGTCCGTGTCTGCTCTGTTCCTATTTTGTTATGTTTAATGGACTTTTGAACTTGAATACTGTTCGTTATCTCCATATATTTCATTGTGCAGGGAAGATTTATAAAAACAACTTTTTTTCTGACGAGTGTGACACAGGCAAAGGATTCAGCCTAAGAAGAAACGACAAAGGAAAAGAGGACTTTGACTGTAATCTTCTTCTTTAAAAAAGAGATATACTTCTCCTGTTATTAGTATTTCATCATTTTAGTCCATAGACATACACCATAGACAAAGGATGTAAAAACAAATATCACAAGATCGCAATCTAAATCAATAAAGCAACCAAACCAACTATAAAGACTACTGCAGAAACAACAGAAACACGCAGATCAACAGAGCAAATCCTTAGTCAAAAACTAATTTTTACAGCACGATGTATTTGTATAATAAGAATTAGTAATTAATTTACTTATCAATTTACTTCCTTATAACAATATGTGAAACACATTACAGGTATCTATTGCAAATTGAACATATACTTACATGTACTTTAAATATTTATTTATTTATTTTTGTTTAAGAAAAGAATAGCATTAAATAGATTTTCATGATAAATGTAACACATGTAATGCTGAAACAGGTGATATATTTTTTTTTAAATCCAAATTTGTCAAAATTTCATGTATGTTGATTTACGGACGGAAAGCTAAACATTTCCTGGTGATCCAAATTATTTTTGTTAAGAAAACAAACGACGCTTCGCTGGTAGATTTTAAAACATGGAAAATTGTGCTTTAGTGTAATTTTTTATGTCTCGTTTTCACCTGATACCTGTAGCCAGCAACTGGATATCATTTGTCATGAATACACTCATGTTTCTAAGATATATTGTTTTCATTCAAGAAGCATAATGCATAGATTTTTAATAGAGGATCCACTGAATGTTCTCTATGAATTATAATGCAATTAGCCCACGAAGCTTAGTATCATATAGATACAACTGTAGAAAACATGGAAATTTGTACACATCGGGTTTGTTGTATTAAGATTATAAACTTTCATACAGGTGTAATACAGCTAACTATCTATATATGTTCTTTAGTTTTATATGACTATAATTTAAAGAAATATGTTTTTAAATAAAAATCCAACCGCATAGAGATAAAATTAAAAGAATTTAGGACACAGTTCACTAACAACCTGTGAAAACGTTATCATTGTCTATCAGAGCAGAGTTATGTAATACAGAACTAAAAAAAATTGTATAATTGTATACATGTAATTGTCTCTCTAAAGCAATTAAGATTCACCTTCATTTCTTGGCATACTATATGGAAGATTTTGTTCCTTCTGGATCTATTAAAGTATATCAGTATCAGCGCAAAATCACCAACAAAAAACTTATGTAAGATTGACAGTCTTTCATTTTGAAAAGTTCTGCTAAAAATAGTTGTGATAGAAACGTTTATACTTCATGCTTCTAAAAGTATATTTCCATTATTTTATGAATTCAAAATAAAAAAAAATATTTGAACTGCACATTTTGAAGGAAACTTCCCAGGTTGCAAGAACGTAACTGAACGAAAAACCTGGAGATAAGGAAATATAGGGAAAATTTTGCAAAGCAAGTATAGATCACAAATAATGAACAGCCAAAAAAAAAACATAAACCCTGTAAAGACCAAAGAAAGGATGAGGCACCCAGTAGGAATAAGTATCCCAATGGACTGGCCCACCAAGCCGTGAGTACCTACGCTGACCAAGTTAACGGAATCCATAGTGAAACAACAAATAATACCCCAGGCATTAGCGGTAGACATGTCGAACAAAACAGAAAACAGCGATGTAGCTAAGATGTGAAATATAATCATGCAAACTAGTTGTAACTAATCTAATCTTACCTTAATAATGAAACAAATAGCTGCATTTATAACAATTCCAAAATATTGTTTACCAGTGAACACTTTATATTTATTTCACTAGTACTACTTTTGGCCAGTTCACCAACAAATCTTTTTCCCTTTGGATCTTTGTTACTTCTGGAATGAGCCATTAATATGAACCTGTTTAATATTTAAGGATATTTATTTGTGAGAACCGATAGAATTATATAAAAACCTGTTTTCGCCTCCAGTTGTATGTGTACGAATCAAATCAAGGCAGGATTAAGAAAAAATGATATTGATTCCTTTTATTTAAGTAATGAAGCTTATTTTAATCTATGTTATATGATATAACATAACTTGGGGCAGTTTACGCTTTGTACTTTTTTGGTAATTTTTAAAGTTAGTCAATTTAGGACATTGGAAAGGATCCTGGTTATTGTGTAGAATTTTTCAAGAACTCTTGAGTAGGTTTAATTGTACTAAACAGGCTATATTCTGGATTGTTTAACCAACCAAGCCAACCTTCTTTTTTAGATTTAGTCAAATCGGTGTTTTTGCAATTCTCAATGCATTTCCTATGTAAAATGTTGATAAAAGGGACCTACATAATTTTTCACCATAATATTTCTCCAAAGCCCACTGATTTCATATAGTTTTTGTATTATATACATTATTGTATCTTTATTTCCTATGACTTCTAGATATTTTGGCTGAAAATGTATATATAGAAACACGACAAGAACATACCGTCATCGATCTTTATTTTTGAGTTACTTCCCTTAACAGTTATAATTACATATTATTCATAATGGTCAAGAGAGTCAGACTGGTTGATTGATTCTACATGTATCATGTAATTGACTAAATTGATTGAAACACATTGCCATAAAAATATTGGCATGGATTTATTTCAATTTTTATTCGTAGTTAATGCTACCTAGCAATTGATCTCAGTCGGTCTACCTTTCAGTGTTGTCACATCTTTGCCCTTCCCAGCATACTGAGCATAACTATGATAAATGACGACCTGTTGGCTCTTTGTCCCCTGAATACAATGTACAACATAGCCATAACTACTTTTCTTTCTTGCTGTATAGATGATTCTACCCGTTGAAGGAAGTACACGTGCTTTTGTTTACGTCTGTAAACATACGCTTTATTGGTTTTCACCGCTTAGAGAATTCTACACGGGAGATCACTCACAATCACTATTTCATAAGTGAAAAAACCCATGTATTAAACCTTTTTTCTCCGGAAAACCTTGACTTGCCAATGTCCTTAAGTTAGCCCACTCTGATTCTGATAGAACTTGACCTATACAAATGTGCATGTGTAAACACGGCTACATTAAGATAGAAATTGTTGTTTAAAAAACATGTAAATCCTATGAGACATATACTGTAGATAATATCGAAGCATGTATCTATATTTGGATGTTTGACATTTTTATGTATGATGACATTTTAAAAGAAACTAGCCTCCATTTACCCTCCCGTTTTTCATAAAACAAAATGCATGCAAACATCTCTAAGGCGGCACGACTTTGGAGAACGATATAAAACGTGACTGTGATTACTGTGAGCACTTTTGAAGAATGTTTACCGGGTAGAACTCACATGACTATTTAAAATTATTAATTCCACAGGTGGCTTCAACAAAGGTCACACAGGTAAATTGTTTTCGTTTGCTATAGCAAAACATTGAACTTTTCATACATTTTTGATATCTTAAGTACAAGTCTAATGTTGTACAAATTTTCTACTTTCACAAAAGGTTAATAAATGTAAACCTGGGTCGAGGCCTCTGCTGTTGGACTATTAGTCCCCGAGGGTCTCTACAGCCCAATAACTTAGTACCAGCTTGAAAATACGTATATATTAATTGCTGTGGTAAAATTTAGATTTTTTAATTCTAAATTAAGGATTATCTCCCTAATGCATATCTCTGGTCCTTCGACGTATTTGGCTCCAGTCTTTTGGCACCTTTTTTCAGCTCTTCAAAGTTTTTTTTATCAAATTATTTTAGATTTCCAACGTTTCGGCTTGAGCATCACTGAAGAGATATAATTTGCCGAAATGCGCATCTGGTGCATGAAGATTGGTACCGTGTATAGTTTACATATGCGTCTTTTGTCTTTGTCAAAGTTTTGTACACGGTTAGGCTGACAAAAAACAAAGGCTTTGAAGTCATTTCCCGCATTTGATTTACTATAGAAAATCACAAATGTCGGTTGATCCCAACCACATTGTTTGACTTTACTTTTTGTATAAACATGAATTTCAGCGCTATAATTTGTTGAAACTATAGGTTTAGATATCAAGTAATGATGCAAGTTGAAAAAATTATGCTTCGTTTGAATCTTCATTTTTTCACCTTTTTTTCCGGTGCCCATTAGTGCACTTATTCCTTCAACTCTCGAAACGCACCACTAATTCAATTTTACCTGCCTTAGCTTCATGGACTGGAAAGTGTTGAATGTATACGTAATATAAACTATGCCTTGCAAAGCCTCTTCTCGGAACCAAGGATTAATGAGAAAAAGGTTAATACTTTTCAAAGAGAAATATTCACCTCGTTGTTGTTAAGTTCACTTTCACTTAATATCTGTTCTAAAACAGTTTGTGACACATACATCTCTCCGATCGCTGGCAGTGCAAGATAATCTTGAATGATTTCTAGCAATGATCTGGAATTTCCTGGTTAAATCATATGATGATGCTTCGTCACAAACTTAATCTTACACTCCTCGATATGCTACTTCAGTGCCTAGAACAGAACTTTAATGTGAAATAAAGAAAACTTTATTGTATAAATACTGCAACTTTTGGAATTTTAGAAAAAAAACCTGCACAAGAATTTACCACCTTTATTTTTCTAAGGAAAATGTCTTAAATCTCCAACTCATGTACAGAGTAAACAAAGTGAAGACGTTATTACCAATTTTAACTTCAGTTTTGGAGTGTCGTGTTAACGAGTGTATCTAAAAATATATTGTTAGGTCTGATTTAAAAAAAAAAAACCTAAAGTGACAGATTAAAAGTATTGTCTTTTAATTTTTGTTTCAGGGCACGTTTGAGTACTTGGTAGCGTACATTTATTGTTGGCTTAACAAACATTATATATCCCATATTCAAATAAAACACTTGTCCAGTAGAAAGTGTTACAAATGTCAAACATATAACTTAATATGTTGAATGTACATGAATCATAATAATTTCAAATAACAAAATAGAATGGAAGAGGGAAAATCCGTCAAGGTAAGAACTGTGAAAGCATAAATTAAATGACATCAATATAAACAGGACTAGGTTCAACATAATCACTTGAGGAATTCTCACTGGTGGTGAGTATAACATTTTCCTCTGGACCACTTGCTCTGATTCCATAGTAATGTTCACTTTCTTGAAGTGATGTTTCAATGAAACTAGCACATACGTACGGGGACGCTCGACGTCGATGTCTGCAACAGATATCGATAATTTAAATGTTTAGATGAAAAAATCCACAGGAAAGGACATGTATATTATATATTTTATGACAACAGTAAATTATACATCGCATTTACTAAGACTATTTGAACATACATTGAACGTTATTTTGTATCTTAGGCAATTTATTTGAGTGTCAGTTTAAAATCAAAAAGAAATATTGTACGCTTCCAATAGACGTTTCAACTATAACTCACATTATTTTCTTTAATTTTATTTTAAGTAAAGCTATGGTTATTAAAAATAGTCCATTCAAAGTAATCTGAACAAGGAATATGTATCCATCTGAAAATAAGCAATGTTTTAGATCAGAATATCAAATCATTTCAAAACTTGAAGGATAGAATCATAGACATTTGAACATCCCAGCAACAATAACATTGACAGCAATGGGTAGACCAAAAGAATGAGAGTAATTAAATGACATGATTCAGGGGTGGTATGCAAATGCACTTATAATAATGAGTGAACAAGTGTAACTTAATGGAAAAGTGGGGGAGCAATAGAGGACGATATGTATTATTCTAGACTCTAAAATACCGCTCTTAATTGCGCACCATCGCACCTTGCTGGCCAGAACCCATAGACTTCAAAACCCGGCGGCACTAGCACCCGCGGACCACTTCTTTTAAATTTGAACTTATATCTAAATCGTTCTGCATACATAAGTTTCAGATCATTTTTGATCAAAATTACATATGTATCAAGCATTAGTAATTCTTTTCATTAATCCATGACATAGCAACAAAGCAAAATCCTGTTCCCCAGCAACAAGATATACATGTAGGATTTTATGATCATATTCTTGAAAAGAGTTAGCTACTCTACTAGCCAGTGGCTACTTTAAAAACTCAGTAAATTTGATGCCATGAGCATTACAATCAAAACATAAACCTGAAAAATGTACAAACAGTCGAAATAGACAAGATGTAAGGCCCTACATCAGCGATTTTTTTACTAACAAAAGCAGCGAGAGAAAGAGCAAAGTTGATGCTGGAATAGACTACCAAAGAAAGAAGCCTAATATGTCGCAAAAGAGAAGGATCAAATACATCACACAAGAAGAGCCTGAAAAAGAATGCAAATTTAGAAATAAAAACTCAGAAAAAAGGACAAATGTCATTTAAATAAGATTCAACATGTTGCTCACGTCTTCTTGCAATAACTGTCATCAATTTCCCATAAGGCTGTCCTAGGAAAACAGAAAAAGAAAACTAATAAATGACAAACTCATTTTCGGTGAAACTTGCAAGAAGATTGCAAGCAACTGCCAATTTAAGTTTAAGCATTTATGTACCATTGTAGTCGCGGGTTTTTCCATGTGTGGAAAGTTAACATAAATAAAGCACTGTTACTTCGAAGACAGTACTTCATGTCACCATCTCCTGACAGAATCCAATATCTGTTAGAGAGATGACAGCCGTTGTACAACGACCTGAGAAGATAAGTACCTTTTCTCGAGTTCATCCAGGGACTACCTGTCAAACTTAGCAAGAACATTTTTCAGAATACCTTTTAATCATCGAGAATCTATTGAAAGATCCCAAAGCAAATAAAGAGAAATAATCAGTTTTCATCTTGTAGAATCTATTTAACAATGAATGCTGTATCTGTAACTTGGATTAAAAACTCCGACCGATGATGTCACAAGTGTTCAACAAATAACTTGAGAATTGATTATGATGTGTAACGAGAATTTGGCTAAGACGGCATGTTAAAAAGACACGTAAAAGGAAGGTTTAGAAGCAAATACTGTAAATATTCTAAGTGATTCATATGGATTAAAAGTTTGTTTAACAGGTGTGCTGATTTATTTTCATCGACCATATCTTCTAATGGAGAAAGTCAGCTACTTATGTATCCTGGTCAGCCCTTCCTCTGTCATTCGTAACAAAATAATGCAAAAGAACAACACTAAGTTGGATACTTCAAAACATAATATTTGTACAGATCGAAAGCTTTCGAGAATTTCCCGAGAAGTGATTTGCATGCTTCCTTAACATACCCGCGAACTCCACATATGCAAATTTTTAGGAATCCATCTGATACTTAAATATTTCTCTTGACAAATGTCCAGATAAAAGACTTTTGGCCTCCTGGGGTTTGGATGTCCAGAAGTTCTTGGTACCGGCTGGCGGCATCAGGGGCATGCTAGCAATCTAAGAATTCTTCTAAAGTCTTGATTTATAAGTATATCTCGTCCTCCATGCCCTTAAACACCCCCATCTCCCCATTATGTCATTTAAATACCCATCCTCATTCCTATGCCCTTTATTGGTGTATATACCTATAAACTTTAATCGTTGACTTAATTTCTTCGAAATATAATCGTAAATTCTTACTGAATTTTTGTGGAAATATCGTAAATGAATTGGAAGACTCGGAAATAGTACAGTCATAACCTGTAGTAAAAAGAAACATATAGTAGTGAGTTCATGTAAAAATGACTATACCCCGATTCTAAATGTTACAACAAATAAAAGTCCGAAAAATATTATCTTTAGATTTGTTTCCAATAATCCTACATGAATGTTCTTTTTTTCTATATCAAGCAATAATTCTATTCTGGAAAATGTAGAGTAGCATTTAACCTCCATCCATACTTTTTTCAAATACCTTTGCTTTAAACGTTATGAATATTATATTCTACTTTACAGTTTCTTACATATGGTGCCACACATTAATAATCTTATAATTTCGATATTTTAAATTAAAATAAAACACCGTATTCACCTTAGTAAATGATCACACTTGCCGTTTTTCATTGAAAATCATATTCACTTTTAATTGATTAAAAATTGGTTAAAAATATCTTTATAGATTTGTGCCTTTTAGGTAAGAACCCGCTATTTGCAAATGTAAACTTCCATAAGTGCGAAATATAAACTAATATACCTTTCGGAAACACTAAATATACTTTAACAAAATGTGAATCTATAAGACGTCTATATCCTTGAATACTTTATAATTTCATAAATACATTCAAAAAGGGATGCTCACTCCTTCTGAGCACCTGTTCCCACCTCTGGAAATTTCCAGGGGTCTGTGCTGTATGCCCTGTTCACAGATTTTTCTTGTTGAAAGATGTTTATTTTTTCAGATCGATCATTGTTCGTTATCTTCACCCTTCTCATTATCAAGGTGAAAATAATATCTCCAGTGAACACATATAAAAAAGAAAACCAATGAACAAAACGCCTATGCATAGAGTCATAGAGACTTTAAAAATGTATAAATGATATTTAGAATTAAATTCGCACCTGTATTCTCTACAGTTGTCATATTTGCGTCTGTTGAAGTTTGGATAGTAACCTTTGTTTGCTGATCTTTTTTCTTTGAATGAAGTAAAAATCTCTCTGATATTGGTTCATAGTGCATTGTTCTTTTTGGTGTCATTGAAGGTAATGTTTCTTTTCGATTTGCATCCTGTGTTGCTAATATGAGAGGAAAAAAAACAAATATGTTTGAAACAAGCATCGCGATCAACCAAAGATAAATGTATAAGATTCATAAAAGCATTATATGAAATCGTCAATGTACAAGTTTATGATGAGTACTATGGGAATGTGGTCTGAAGTTTTAAAATGTATACAAACAATATCATAAGTCTGTGATCAAAACATTTAATTTTCTCTGAGTGTAATCTCATGAAAATCTCATGATATGATATATATATATATATATATATATATATATATATATATATATATATATATATATATATATATATATATATATATATATATATATATATATATATATATATATATATATATATATATATATATATATATATATATATAAATAAATATATATATATATATATAATTTCAATGTCACTTTTGTGTAAACTCAAGCATATAAGTACACACAGAGAAACTCAAACCTTTAATTTCTATCGTACTTACTTAAATATGTCTTTGTGACAAGTCTGTGTGATTTACATGCAAATTTAATTCACAACGCTACAAAATATCCCCAAGTAACTCTGAGTGGCGGAACTTTGTGCACTTAGGGTAGGTACATAGTGTCGCCAGTAACAAAATGTGCATGTTTTACTTTTCGGCCAGCAACAATATGTGCCGATGAATAACGCGGTGAGGCTATGTGGATGTTGTCGGTCGTCGACGACAGTATGTTCAAAACGACAATATATATATTGTCACAAGTATATTTATCTGTCATAATTTAAAAATGATGTCTATAATAATACACAATAACAAAGATATTAAAATTCTAGAGTACAATTCAGTCATATATTTAAATACCTGTTGTACAAATCATCTACGCAAAGTTAATCCGTCCTTGTACACATTGTATATAAATAACATACGCACCTGTATTTTCTACATTTGTCATATTTTCGTTGGTTGAAGTCTGGGTTTTCACTGCTGTTTGCTGATCTTTTTTCTTCGAATGGAGCGCAATTCTTTCTGAGATTGAGTCATCCTGCATTGTTATCTTTGTTGTCATTGACGATAATGTTTTCTTTGGATATGTATGCAGTGTTGCTAATTTGAGAAATTGAACATTCTATTCATGGGACACATTTAAATCATATCACTTAAAAAAATATCCAAAACGCCTATACACAGAGTCAAACGGACTTTATATAAAATGTACAAATGATTTTTAAAATTAGATGCGTACCTGTATTCACTACACCTGTCATATTTTCGTCTGTTGAAGTTTGGATAATAGTTTTTGTTTGCTGTTTTCTTTTCTTTGAATGAAGTAAAAGTCTCTCTGATTTTCGTTCATACTGTATTGCTTTTTTTGGTGACATTGAAGGTAATGTTTTTATTAGAATTGTTTCCCTTTTTGCTAATAAGAGAAAGAAAAAAAAAAACATTTACAATATGTTTTAAATATACATCTCTATCATATTTGAACAAAATTAAATCTAAAATATTCACAAACGCTTTATATCATATAGTAAATGTACAATTACATATGGAGTACTATGTTAATGATGTCAGAAGTTTTCAAAATGTAAAAATTAATATCGTAAGTTTGTGATCAAAGCGTTGAATTTTCTTGAATGGACATTTAATCTCATGAAAATATAACATATTTTTCGATTTGAATAACATTTTTGTATAAACTCAAGTAAATTAGCACTCAAGAGAAACTCAAACTTTTGCGTTATATCGCACTTACTGAAATATGCCTTTGTGGCAAATCCGTGTGATTGACACACAAATTAAACCCACAAAGCTACAAAAAATCCCGAAGTTGATCTAAATGTGTAGCGGTAAAATGTACAATAAGGGTAGGCACATATTAATTGTCGCCAGCGACAAAATGTACATGTATAATTTTTTCAACCAGTCACAATTTGTGAAAATGGATGACAATTCGTGGAGTGAGGTTAGGTGCATATTGTTACCGACGACTATATAGACACCGCGACAATGTGTATCGAAGTAAACTTGTCTGTCATAATTGAAAACTGTATAATAAAACGTAATAAAAAGACATTCAAATTCAAGACTACATTTCAATAATATTTTCTTTTAAAATAATGGTGTAAAAATCTTCTACGGAAAGTCAATCGGAATTTGAATACACGGAATATAAACTATATACGCACCTGTATTTTCTACAGTTGCCATATGTTCGTTCGTTGAAGTTTTGGTATTAACTGCTGTTCGCTGATCTTTTTTCTTCGAATTGAGCTCGAGTCCTTCTGAGATTGAGTCCTGCTGCAGAGTTATCTTTGTTGTCATTGACAATGTTTTCTTTGGATTTGTATTCAGTGTTGCTAATTTGAGAAAGGAAACAACTGCAATATGGTTCATAACAAACACCTCGTTTATCTTTCACAAAATCATATCTACAAGATTCATAAAAATATTGCATGATAAAATAAATGTACACATGCATAAAGAGACTTCCACAGTTATGTTAAGAAGTTCGAATTTTCGTAAATGTATCTAAAATACATGCATAGAGCTAGTTTGGACCTGAGCTTTTAACCTATGGCCATAATTACAATTTGCGTTGATGTTTCTATAAGCTACTTGTATCTATTACATTTTACTGTGTTGTCATATGACTTGGTTGTTTATCACGTGACTATCAATCATAAGTTTGTCATGAGTTATACATAATTTGCATCGATCGGGTGATTAACTGTTGGAATTGTTATTATCTTCTTGTACAAATAACTTTTGTTAGGGAAATGCTTTCCGTCTTACAAGGTCTTAAATTAGGGAAAAGGCAATCAAAATGCGCATGTGCAGTGAATGAACTTCTTTTCAACTCAAAATTTTGGTTAGATTGTCTAGTTCCCGACAAATAATTCGTCTGTTGACTATTACGAGTAAGATATGGTAATATATTACTCAGACTTTTAAGCACAATTTATTTCGGGGACAACTGCTCTTTAATGGTACAAAATACATGGAAATAGCACTTATTTCTCCTAGTGATTACGTGGCGCAGGCGCCCGCGTGGCGCTGTGGTTAGAGCGTTCGCTCTAGAGTCGCGGAGTAAGGAGTTGATCCTTACGTCGCGGGTTCGAATCCCACTGCGGGACGTGGGGACCGCTCCTTCGAATGAGACCGTATAAACCAAGGTCCCGTGTCGCAGTAGGTGCTGGCACGAAAAAAATCCCTCACTGTACAATGGCCCTCAGTGCCGAGTATAGGTCAACATTTGTAGCCCTCCACCGGCAAGTGGTGGCATCTCCATTTGAGTGAAAAATTCTCGAGAGGGACGTTAAACAACAAACAATCAATCAATCTCCTAGTGATTATAATAGATTACGCGTCAGCTAGGCAATTTTGTTAAAACGGCAATGAAATGCAAATAAAACCTTTTTTATCCTTCGACATTTTTTATATTAATAATCTTCGTTTGATTATCAAGGAATGCTTACTCCTATTACCTCTGGGTTTCCAGGGGTCAGTTTTTTCGTTTATCGGTAAAATCTGAAAGTTTCATTCAATAAGTTTAACTATCAGGAGAACCGAGAACTGATCAACTTTTCTTGACAATTTGGTGTAAATTTTGATGTACTGTTCATATTTCATGAAAAGCCAAACCGTTCCAAGGTTGTTTTTTTTTCGATTGGATTATATCTGGTTTTTATTTTCATTGGTTCTCTATTTTATTTTTATACAGTGTTCAAAATATATCGAGCACAATAACCTGTAACTTGTAGGCTGAATTTATAAGAAAGTTTAACTTTTTTTTTTCATTTTGTACCACTATCGTCTCAACTAAAAATATTAGTTTTAAATTAAGTTTGCAGATTGCAATTTAAGCACACTGCTGAAGATTCATTGTACTAATCAGAGTAGTATGTTGATATGAAAATCCGACTCTCATTTAGAGAATTCCCGAATTTAGAAAGCAGTAGATATGGGTAGATTATGAGTATTTGTTACTTGCACTACTGATACATGTATGCCATTTTGTTTCAACAGAAAATATAAATGTGACTGTCCCAGAAAACTTCAAGACAGCAGCAAAACATGTGTACTTTGTGATTTATATAAGTTGGGGTAATATTTTTAAAAGAAAGAATTATGACGTAAAGTAACACTTTTCATAATTCTGCATTTAAATACAACATCTGAAACCCACATCTGTTAGAAAAAAATATGTTAAAGGAATAAAATTTCACAAATATATGCAATGAAATAACATTCAGTGTTCATGGTAGGGATAAATCATTTTGTATGAAAACTTCCTTTGCAGTCAACGTCTACATAAGTTCGATAAAAGATTAGGCTATTAATAATACATATATAAAAAAAACTTTGCAAGTACCTCTATTCTCCACAGTTGTCATCTTTTCGTTTGTAGTCAGGATTATAAATTCGGTTGGCTCATCTTTATCCTTGGAGTTGAGAAAAAAGGTTTTTGAGATTGATTTATGCTGTATTGGTATCTTTGTTGTCATTGATATTAAAGCTTTCTTTAGATTTTTATCCAATGCTGCTATTTTGAGAGAAAAAACAATTTAAACAAACTCCTAGAATGGGATCCTAAAGGATCTTACGCAGCTCTGTTAAGGCTGCATAAAGTGGGCGGGGCCTAATTTATACGGGAAATGTCTACAGTGACATCACACAAATATAGGAATTCCTCAAAACAACAGAAAATGAAATAATCTGCAGTTTTGAACTGCATAAGAGTGATGAACTACATCAAAACTTACCACTGCATTCATTTTTGTCGCTAGTTAAATCCTACACATCAAGATATAAACAAGTCACTGATCGCAATGCACTTGTCGACATGACGTCATCATGGTAAAATTTGACGCATTTTATGTGCAGTGAGAGGCGGATCAAGTTATTTTTCCACAGTGAAAAACGCATTTTATTGTTAAACGGAATATTATTTGCAAATCTTAGGTAGACCATTATTACAAATCTGAAACCTTTGTTTAGTGCCATAATTTAAAAACTATCGAGAGAATGTATTGAATTAATTCTATTGTTTTTTATGTACAGGGTATGCATGTTTCACTCCGAGGTGCCTCATTAAATCGCCTTTTCGCAAGGGCATACACTTAATAGATCTTGACCATTTTTTGAATATGCATAACGGAAACATTCCTTAACTTGAAAAGTGCTGCTGCTTTCCTGAAATCGAGAGCATTACTAAATAAATAAATAAAATACATGGTAAAGGTCACACATATTTCGACTATAGCAAAATAACTTGAAATTTAAACTAATAAAACGCGAATTCTATTTAAAGCAGCAGCACTTTTCATAAACTACAAGTTATGTAGATACAATTTATTACTGAAATTTTTAATTATAACTAGGGTATGCCCTTGCGATATTGAAATTTGTTTATGACCTACATACAGTACACATTACATGCATTTATCACGTGACTGTCAAATAACGTGACCAAACCAAATTCAGTACAGAACGGGGTATTCAATGCTATTTCAATTAAAATTAAAGTCATGTGATAATATAGTAGCTTTGCAAAAATTAATTCAGTTTAAAATGGTATGTATTTCTGCACGTTTATATTCCGTTGATTTATTCGTAGTACGCCTTAACAGTCCTGCGTAAAAGCAATTCATAATTTCTTAAAAGAACGGTGCATCAAGGGTCTACATAGTTAAGTCAAGAACATCTTAAGCTTTGAAAAGTATTCAAGACGTACAATGATACTAAGAGCTACGTGTATGATTTGATTTGAATTTATAGCTTTGTAGACAAATACAGCCAATTTGTGTAGATGGTTCAATTAACTATATATTTACATATTTATTGTGAAGTCCCATGACTTTGTTGACCAAGTGACTGTCATTTAGTTGTTTTATATGTGTCGTACAGAATTCTCTTCGGTGTAAATGTTTATCATAGGTTATTATTATACAAGCCCTATTACATAAATCATATCATCTTATGTAATTGTACCTGAAAACTGGGCAAAGAAAATGGTGATAACGAACGGTAATCGAGCTCAAAGGTCCATTGAAACAATACAAATCGGGAGAAGCAGAAATTGAGAAATCGGGAAACACAGAACTCTAGAAAAAAAACATCAGAAGTTGGATCTGGTACCATGGAGGAAGAAACATCCCCTGTCGACCGCTTACACCCGCCGTATGCTCGTTGTCACAATAGGGCGAACGGAAATATTCGTAGACAATTCAGTGTGTAAATAGCAGCCTAACAAGTGGTGTGAAAAACGTCAGACAACATTCGACTTGTATAGATTGTATTTGCTGACAAGGTCATTGTTTCGAGCATAGAACCATAGAAATGATGACTTTAAAGGAGACTATTGATATCCTTGTTTCATCAACATTTTTGTCAATAGTTTGCCTAGTCTTAGAAATTGTTCGTACGTGGGGCATGCTCTTGCGTATCGAATCAATTGGGTCAATTGGGAGATATAAATAATATATGCAGATGAAAAGGGAATATTGCTACATAAGTATGGGAAGTTAACGATTGAAAAGTTTATGTCATAAAGTTTTGTTGATATGTTACCATTAACGTCTTTTTCTAGTAGAATATTTAAATATGAAGCAGATGTGTCAAACTCTGTGGTATCTTTTATTTCAATATAACTGGGATATATCGAGTCTACATATGTAACTAACGTCGATATATCTAAATGTCGAGTTGAATGCCACGGCAAGTATCGTATTCTCATGTAGAAGTTTTTGAATACATCTGTTTCATATGAGTACAAAAATAGGTCTGCTAATAACGGGGTGCAATTGGTACCCCCATGGAAATTCAAACTGATTGTTGGAAGACATGATCTCAAAAAAAAAAAAAAAACTACATAGATATTGTCAATCAGAAACTCAAGGATCTTTTTAATATCTACTTCAGAGTACTTGTGTTTACAATCAAACTGTTTTTTTTTAAATAAAATAATTTTGATATGACCAATGACAGGGTTGGTAAATTTGCAAGTTCCATTTTTATTGAAAAAGCAGCTGTCTATAATGTCAAAAAGCCTATATTTTAATTTATCGTGTGTAATGGCTGTATAAAGTATTGAAAAGTCATACGTTTTGATGTTATTGATTTTGTTAAAATTTTGTGATTTTAAATTTCTTAAAAGCTCCTTGGAGTTTTTAAGTATCCTCTTCCGATTTACACCACTTCTTGAATATATTGTTGTATAATGAAGAGGATTGGTACAACATTTACTGCAATCTGCTATTTATCTTTTTGTAAGGATTCTTATGACGTTTAGGATTCCAGTAAAGGTATAGTTATTTAAATTCATTGTCATTGTTGAGAATATTGAAAAAAATAAAACTGACATATGATTTTGAAGGATTTCCTCCTTAGAAAAGGGGCTGTGAGTATAAGTTGGACTACCATTTGCAGAAATAAATCCCAGTTCCTCTAATGATGCACTTAAAAGAGTGAGCCTTACAAAGACTATATTGTTACCTTTCCATGCAAGATTTACTTAGAGATTAAACGTTATGCTATTTTTTCATTTCCGCGTTGAATGTGCTAATGTCATAAAGAGCAATGAGACAAAGTATAGTATTTATTATATTATATATTATACTATATTATATTGAGGAAGGTCTAAATACTGTCTCCAACTAAATCTGTCCTGAAATTTCATTTTGTGCTGTGCAAACAGTTGTTCTAAACTGATATACGAAAAAATAAAAATCCGTCTTTTGATAAAGAAATAAGTGAATTAACTGTATCTTAAATATAAAGATTTTATTGTGTAGAAAAGAAACAGTATCAGTTAGAGATGATATAATATATACTATAAATTAACACAATTAACACAATTAATTTCTTGCATATAAATTAATTTTGGAACTATAACAAAATATTCTCTTGAACAAGTACTGGGATCGAAACCACTCGAGTTGAGTAGTGTTTTTGGAATTTCTATATCCAGTGTTCAGTACGACTGAATAGTTAATGTTGATCAAAGTCATTAAAAAAATAGACGTCTTTTTTACATCGTGTTGTCATGAACACGGGGCAAAACAATATGTAACATATGCTGTCATTAGCACAGATGTTTTTAACTACATGTGTATTAAAAAACTTTTCCGAATTGAACTGTTAAAATTGAAATACAGAGATAGTAATGTCTCGTAGATACCTTGTTTTGTGCTATAATAAGCTTTTGTTTTCTGTGGTGTAGTTTTAAATGATGTTGTTCTTTGCGTCTTTGTTGTTTGTTTTGTGGTCTTTTTTGTCACGCTCTTTGTCAGTGTTGGTAGATTGACTGAAATGATAAAGTAGTTGGTAATCATAAATTAAATATATTTCGTTTCATTAAGTCAAAAAATAGTATTTGGAAAAGTCTGCTTCTTTCCTCTACCTGTCCATTTTAGATTAAATCCTTTTGCTGTGCGATATCCATCGGAAACAAATGTGATCCTTATTAATCTACCCTTCACCTTCTGAGAAAATGGGCCAAAACGACCACATCTATTCAAGGCAGTATAACAGCACGGATCCTTTTCTGTTATCTGATATAAAGTACAAGATTATCATTTACATACTTTAGTATTCGGTGAATGTTTATGTGAACATTTCAGACTCATATACATTTTTGCATTTAAAAATATTTATAATCAAAAACCCTCTGACGACTTTCTACTTTTATTGGTTAAGAATAGAAAGGTAGCCGTTGAACTTAAAACTATGACAACATCAAAAAATGAAAACAAATTGAAAGAATTTCATAGAAATTTCTACATTTTATAAACATAGCAACATTATTTACTAAAATTAAAAAAACCGATAGACAGAGTTATGTATCTAAATATTGTCTACTTGTGTAAACAGTTTTATTAACATCAGATCAAACCTGAAGGAGGAAAATATCTCAGAAATTTTTAATTTTAGTAGTATGGCAACATCGTTCATCATCATAAAACAAAAATTACACATATCTTTGTATCTTTGCGTGGTTTATTTGTGTAGAAAATAAAATTGAAATCGAACGAAAACTGTAGGAGGAGTAGAGTTTTAAAAGCTTTTCAAAAAAAAAAAAAAATAAGTAACCATATCAACACCGTTCATAGAACCAAAAACCGACATCTAGGTGAAATATACCTTTGTGACAAGTTATTTCGTAATGAGATCAAAACTGTATGAATAAAAGCAATTTTAAAAGAATTTAACATAAAAACATGTTTAGTAAATATGGCGATATCATTTATGGAAATCAATATACACACAGATATATATGGTGGTTATAAGCAGTAAAGCACTTGTTTATCATTTATTCTGTTTTGAGATTCCCACTTTATAGAAGAAATAAATTCATTTTATTAAATGTAAATGAGACAAGAGAAATTATCAAGTGATATCGAACATGTTCTTAAGTTTTAATTGAACACAATATGATTCAATCAATTAAGGTTGCAAAATGTGATTTTTTTTTTTTTTTTTCATTACAACAATGTTGGAATAAAACACTTGAATGAAGAAAAGAAAAAAAAAGTGCTGATTTATTTGCTCTATAAACACAAAATTCCAGGGAGATATTTCTTTCTAAACTGATATTTTGATTATTTGAAATAGCATATTCAGGTATCATTATTATAATAATGTGAATAATTCTTTTTAATATTTACGCCATTTGTTTGAATTTTGAGAATTCCGCATGAATTCCTGATTAAAAATAAATTCATGAATAAAAATACAACCTAATAAATGTACCGCAACCTATTATACTGAAATACTGTTGACAACAATGGAATAATGGGAAATATTTAAAGGGTAATATTTACTTCCACTAAATGCTTCTTACGTTAATTCTTATGAAAATTATATAGCTGTCAACTGGATCAATAACTACAATTGACTTCAAAGGTAATTAGATCTAGTTTTTGTAGCCTCTGTAATTCCAAAAAAGAAGTTTTAAAAAGTTATTTTTACCAAGGCTCTTCCTATATAACGTTCCAAATGATAACACAGTGTCTTAATACTTTAATCAACTTTATATGAAAACCTTTAAGAAAGATATGGACGACATTCCATGCTTTGTAGTTGAATATGGAATTCATTTCACTGGCAAACTTTTTTTTACATTTTCATGAAGCATGTTAAGCAAGTTATTTAGTTTTTCTACAGTTTTGCAACTTTAATATCCCGTATAGCACATCAAAGTAAACATTACTTTGTTTAAATAAAGTGGTGAAAGTGATTGTTATCTGCGTTATATCCAACAAGCACATCAAATTCTGCATACCGATATCGTACCTCCAAAAAGTCATCAGTGCAGGGGTAGTGCTTATGTCTAACAATATCAAAAAAGTCAAATGTAAGAATAACGGTTGCGTTGGGGTGTCCAGTATTCAGAATCCATGTGTAGTTGACGTTGTTTGGATAGTTTCCAGGGTAACCAGGGGAGGTCAAACTTCCCTTTCTTTCGGATAAGTTCTTCATCACATTTTTTCCATCACATCCTTCACCATTAATTTTAGAATTAATTATGAAAACTAAAGAAACTGATCATTTACTGAAACCTTATATAAATTGATTTGTATAGAAATGATATTATTTACTGCGAAAACTTACGTGGTAGAAACACTAACACATATACAAAGAAAAGGGAGCACATCTTTTATATAAGTGATCTGTAAACATGGCGTGCGTAAAAATAATTGAAAACAGAGATGTAAGGAAATTAAAACAGGAATTACATATTTTTGACGTATTCTTGTAAAAATTTGTTTTAAAGTGAGAGTGTTTGATGTTTACGAGACAGCATCTGTTGTAACCAAATCATCAGAAATAGAAAACTATTAATTATTTTTGCATCAAATTATATCAGGCGGAAGTAAGCTAAAACATTTGTTAGGATATTTGACATATAAAATAAAATTAATTCATGTCAGTATGATTTTGTATTGATTTCCATGTAGTTTGATGATGCCCCAATATAGAAGTAGGCGTACTTTGATTGTATATTCCTCTAGACATTAAATGTCTATGCTGCTTAGAAATTCAATTCATCATTCTTTTAATTCTTACTCTCTACTAGGTCTTTTTCACGTGAGAAAGAATGTTCCTGTTATGATCATAATATTAGCTTATTTATTCTTTTGAAACTCAATGTTTCAATAATACTGACGTAAGGTACAATAAAAGCCAGACACATTTATTCACGAATTTATTTGAAGAGAAACGAAACAGGTTTGAAAGAATCTAGGAAGTAAATAACTGAATAAAAATGACTTTATATGATATCTATATATACTGATATGGAAAACGCCTTTATTTCCACACACTATTGCGGAAATTCAATTAATATTTAAAACATCAATGTTCCTGGTTGTATTTCATGAAACTGGGTGAGAACCAATGATAGATAAAATTATAATCAATAAAATCTGGCGGCTTTTCTTTTTATGAGAATACTACTCCTTTTATGAAATATATAATTATGAAAAGTGTGAGGTCTAATTAAATTACTCATAGAGAAAGGTTAAATGTGTTTGATCATTTTGGATATTAGATGCATTTGATGTCTGATAGCTCCTGGTAAGTTTCCTTGCCATACTGATTATAATGCCTCAAACACTTAAATGTGTTCCTTGGTTGTCATGTTTTTGTTTTTTAACTCAACCTGTTGCTTTGATAAAATACCCCAAACTAATGCAATTAAGGTCATAGTTAATTATAGTAAAGCCAAACTTATCGACATTTCTACATTAAATTTAAAGACAATGTTTTACCCAAAATGATTGGTTACAATTTCAAAAATCAGTAATCAATACAAATAGACTTAGTAATACCGCCTTCAGTTTAATATTATTGCCTAATTGTAAGAATACGATAAGAATTGATTAATCTCTTTTTAAACATTTTGTATTTTCCTATTTTTTTTTAATTTCAAATTCCCTGAATATTTTATATTTCTTCAGTAAGGTTTACTTTATAAAAAATAAAAATCATGCTAACATGAATTATTGATTTAACATGATAATTGTATGTCCTGCTTTTAAAACAGGTGTTTAATTATTAATAATTCCAATTGATATAAAATATTTTTAAAGTACAGGATATGACGTATAAGTATAAGAATTAATGGCAGGAGAGTGGCATTATAAGTATTGCAGCGTTAGGCTATCTTCATTTTGAGTGGCAAAATGAGAGGCAAACATCTGCTATCCTTGAGTATTAAGTATACAAACTGGTTTTATCTATCTTATTGTGGCATATCATAGTGTATTATTAGATTTAAAAACAATCTATCCATCTGCTTTTTACATCGGGGGGCTTTCGCAAATTTTATTGGTTTTTCCAAACTTCAAATCTCATCCGTTAATTTTTAATGAGAATTGATGAATTGATTACTAGGTTTCCATAGATTTATTTGAAAACAGATGCTGTATCAGAAATTAAGGGTTTTTTTTATCAAAAATACTAGGGGTTTTTTTTTTTCTTTTTTTTTAATAAATGTACAAGTGGCTGGATACTCCTTGAAATCTGATGGATTCTTCTTCAATGTTAACTAGGAACAATCATTTTCAAGTTCACATATTTTTAAGTACTTTGCACTGATATTGAGGATCAACAGATATGTAGTCAAACTAAAAGACGCGGATGGAAACATAACACACGACTCTGATGGAGAAATAATTGAATGTTTTAATATTCTTATTAATTGCACGTGACAAATGAAGAATACATCTTTGGATTTAGAAGTTTCTGTTGAACAAACTTATAGTTTGCTATAAAAGAAACGAAATCTAAGGTACTTCAAAATACTATATTTTTATTTGATTAGTAAGATATGAATAATTTTCTTTACTATTACATGTACATGTATTCATTTTTCAGTAATACAAAAGACTCGTTAAAAAAACACTGTAAATGAGGAATTCCTTTTTTTTATTCTTTACCTCAAATACGAGATTGGATTATGGCAATGTTTAAAGTTGAATATTATATATATATATATATATATATATATATATATATATATATATATATATATATATATATATATATATATATATATATATATATATATATATATTTTTTTTTTTTTTTTCTTTTTTTCTTTTTTTCAGGGGGAAGCTTAAAATCCACAGGGTAAGAAGTTAAGAGACATTCTCTGTAATGACTTGAACTTTTATATAGGAGCTGTGGCACACATAGTCTCAGAATTTCTCCAAACTCTTTATGATAAAAGTCTTTGATACCGCTTACTCAAATCAGGCAAAATTGGTTGCTACGTGTCAAGATTACCATAGCAACATGTCCTAAAGATTGAAAAATGGCATTTTTCAACATGTTCAGAGTCCCACAGTTAACGTTTGCAGCAAATCAAACAAGTGATCATGACTGTTTCTGAAAGTTGAAGGCCTGATGTCTTAAATGCATGATAAAAATATTTGGTAAATCAAATATTACATGCGTTACTATGGAAACAAAGTATTCAAAAGTAATAATTTTGTTCATTTAATTTTATGAAGTCATACACTTAAGGATAAAGACAATTATAGGTTGAAATGCAAGCAAATAATAGACAAGAGATCCTTGTAAGATATACCAAGGACGAAATATGATATTTCTTTTAGGTTGGCAATGGTTGCCATGGTTTTAATACCACGAAAGGATTTTAAATTTACTCTCTTAGTGTTTTAATCTTATCCTATCTTTTCAAAAAGCATATTTCTATATAACTGATGATCATTTTTTAAAAGGCGTTGGTGTGACCCTAATTTTCACATTTCAAAAAAATTAAATTCAGTTCTTTAAATAGTGCATTGCTATGGAAATAAGGCGAAAAACATGCATAAAAATCTGAAAAATAGTCTGTTTCCTTGGATACGTACCCTTGTATGTAGAATCCCAAAACTTTAATGATTGATATATATGGACAACTAACCCAACTTTCAATTTTGACTACCACCCAATCTCTAACTGGATGCAAAAAACTGGCACATTGGGTTTAATATTGACATCAAATTAATAAAATCGAACATTTTCCCTTCATGGTAACCATAGCAACAGTGTTGTATTTTTCAACAAACTTTATCAATATATGATATTCAACGTTACCAGATAAGTACTATTCAAGGTTAGTCAAATAATATGTTCCTTGATTAAAAGGCAAGTAAATTCCTGAAGCAGCAAAAAAAAATATCACTTTAAACAACTAGTACGTTGTTTCCATGGTTTCCACTGCAAAGAAACGATTAATCCCAATTTTTCTTGTGTTTTCAGTGTTTCAAAGTCCTAAGGATGTATATGTGCCAGTCATGAATTTTATTGTTTTTCCTCAAGATAGTAGCATTAACCATATCATAGCAACAGACATTGCATGGTAACACTGTGTTACCATGGCAACCATGAAAGTTAGTTTTAGATTAATATTGCCAATACCTGATTACTTAAGGTCAAATATTTTTTATTTTTTGTTTTTCTTAAGTTGTTGATTGAGTTTGATCATGTAACATCTATCATTTGTGAATATTGAGCATTTTTCAGCATCTAAAATGTATTCCAAATGTACCCATGGTTACCACTTACTTAGAGATAAGTTCTAATAGTTTCTTTATAGCATAGGTTGCAACAAGGTGTCATGTTTTTGGGAGAATAGTTTGTTTGTTTTTCTTAGTCTTTATAAAGGCTTAATAAAGATTCAAAGTAGCTGAAAATCTCAATTTTTTCAACTTTTCTGGCTGTTACCATGGCAACCAAGACACATAGCAACAAAATTTTATTTGATATATGTTTCTGGTGTCAAGTTGTAATAATAGGCAAAATTGCATCTAAATCGGTGACCATGCGTGGCAAAGAAGTTTAAGTGGTTACAGAGAATCGCTATTAACTTTTCTATAATCATCACAGTTTAATTAGATATATTTTCTTCAAAAAACATCCCTATCTTAATTAAACTGCCCATTTATCAGCAATTTAATAATTTTAAAATCCGAGTTTCTGTATGAAGGCATATACACGTTACATAAAAATTAAGCACTTTAAAAATTTAAAGCCTTTTAAACTATGAATAAAAGAGCATTGTTTTTTAAGATATGAGTTTTACATGTAGCCTATTCAGTAGGCAAACAAACAGTTCTCACCTTAATTACTTATCCATTTCTGACATGACATGTTGACATGACATTAATTTCTTATACACTTTCTCTTTTAAAAGTCATAAAATGCCATCCCATCTTCTACTGTAGGAATGAATTTTTAGGTCGTTCTCAACAGAGAAAAAAAATCCTGTTGTTCCTTTAGTAGTTTGTAGGACAGTCTGTCTTTCTAACATTGATTCTTTTCCGGCTTTAATTTAACAAAACATTACTTAGGATAAGATACTTTAATTTACTATGTAACACTTCGATACTTTATATGGACAAATTTTAGATCATAATGAAATTTTACTTTTGAACCTTTTTTTCTCTTGCCGAGTGTAAACAAAAATTTTATATTTTTTTTTAAATTCTGGTTATGATAAAGCATAATTTTGCAGTCAAATGAGGCTATACAATATTTATTGCTTAAAAATATCCGAAGAAATGTAAAACATTAAGTAATGGTAATGTTCTTTTTTAGAATACATCCTGTCATGGGAAATAACTTGACAACTCGACGCCATGTATTAACTTGTGAACATCCAAACCTGAAGTATTTCTGCGTTGTGTGTGAAAAAGGCCTTTGTAGCTATTGTAGATTAAGACACATCATAGACATAAATACGGAATTCCATAAAATTCTGAAATTTGAAGAGGAAAAGTGTTCTCATCAGGACAAAGAATATTACTGCAATGCATGCGACCGAGGTATCTGCTCTTTGTGCAAAGTCATACACGCCGTGGACAAAGAATTTCATAATATTGTACAAATAGAAAGATCGATATGTACACATCAAAATAAGGATTATTATTGTAATGCATGCGATCAAGGCCTCTGCGATGGATGTAAAGAGAGACATGTAGGAGAATATGCTACAAAGTCTCATTTTGTTATAAGAGTTGAAAATTTGTTTAAATGTGCTCATCAGAACAAGGCATATTACTGCAACCATTGCGACCGAAAGATGTGTGTCCCATGTAAGAAGAACCACGTTGTTTGCCAGTTCACTAAATCACATGAAGTAGTACCATCTGAAGAATATAAATCTATTCAATGTACTCATGAGAGGAAAGATTATTTTTGTAGAACTTGTGATAAGGGACTGTGCATACCATGTAAAATAGAACATGTTGTTAACATGGACACAGCATCTCATGAAGTTGTTCGGTGTGAAGACTTGTTTAAGTGTATTCATGGAGGTATAGATTATTATTGCAAAACATGTGACCGAGGTCTTTGTGTACATTGCTCAACCAAACACCTCAGTGGGCACTATACCTCATCCCATCGTCTTATAAAATTTAGAGATCTATATCAGTGCATTCATCAAAGAAAAGATTATTTTTGCAATAATTGTGACTTATGTCTTTGTGAGCCATGCAAAGATGAACACTTGGTAATGCAGAGTACAAAATCCCATGATGTTATACGATTAGACCTTGTGTTTAAGTGTACCCATCAACAGAAAGATTATTACTGTAATACATGTGATCGAGGATTCTGTTTCAAATGTAGAAAGAACCATGTCGTAGATCTTGACACTAGATTTCATGATGTCACCGTTCATAAAGAACGGTCTGGAGAGATAACTGAAGACGAAGTATGCAAGATACACTCAGGCGTTAGATATGAAATGTGGTGCGTGTCATGTAGTATTCCAATTTGTTTGAAATGTAAAGGACACTGGACACATGATCTACTAGAGATAAGGACAGGCTATGATATGCTAAGACAAGAATACGAGGATAGAATAGTTAATATCAGAAGTGGGATTCTCCCATACTGTCAGGCTATGTTAACAGGAAGAAACCCCATTATCAGTAGAGAAAAGAAAGATTGTAAGAGGGAAATTTTTTACATCTACAATGATATGATCATCAAGGCTGAGGCACTAAAACGTCAGATAGATATGGTATTACCTAGGGTAATAAGGCAATTTTCACTTTGCAAATTACAACAAAATAAAGTAATGAACAGTCTTGCTATACACAAATTAGAGAACAGTTGTGGACTCTTGATAAACAGGCCGGTGCAATTCCTCCTATTCCTTAAGAAACACTCTGTAGTCAAGGTAAAGAACTTTTCCAATATATTTAAACAAGTATGCTTTTCTGACAAAATCAACCAAAAAGATGTCAGTGATTTATTGCTTGAAATAAAAATTCCAGAGACAGGGAAAAGACAAATCGGAAACGAGCAGCTGTTCAAACTTATGGAAACAGCCATCTTACGGAAAGCTTTCTTAGTGAATGGTATTAGCTGTAGTTACCACATTTCCTGTCTTTCATCGAACCAGCTTTGTGTCAGTGATAATAACAAACTCGTTTTCACAGACATCAGTAGTAACATTTTACATCAGCTGAGCGATATAGAAAGTGGAAGGCAAGTACATGCAGCGACCAACAAAGGTGATTTGATTTATATAGACAAGTATTATGATATCAAGAAACTATATACAGTAGATTATACAACGAGTTCATTACTTAAAACATCGGAACCATGGAGACCATGGTGTCTCCACAGTTCACTTCTAACTGAAGACCTGCTAGTATTGATGAGAAAGCGGAATGAAGATGTATTTGATTATACAAAAGCCAAAGTTACCCGGATCAAGGGTACAGGAGAACACATCCAGACTATCCAATACCAAAGAAAAGGAATTAAACTGTACAGTCGCCCTGTATGCATCACTGAGAACAGTAATGGAGACGTTATTGTGTCTGATTATGACTGCGGTGTGGTTGTGACAGATTATGGTGGGCGATATCGTTTTTCTTATACTGGTCCTCCATTGGGATCACAATTATTACCACAAGGAATCTGTACAGACTCCCTCTCCAATATTCTTGTGTCTGATCGTCACACCTTCGAAATCCAACTGATTGATAAAGACGGCAGCTTTCTTCTATCGCTGCAAACATCAAAACAAGGTATAGGAAGACCATGGAGCCTGACCTATGATTACAAAAATCAGCTTCTTTGGATTGGGTCGAATTTTAACAACAGAGTGTGTGCATATAGATACATAGAACAACAGGACTATATCAAAGGTAATGATACGTACTGTAGATTCGAAACAGAATGATATATGCATTTTAAGGCATTCAAATATGGGATCATTGCGTGGGAAAGTAATTATTATTTATTTGGATAGGTACTACTACTTTAGCTTTCAAATGACCAAAATGCTGGCAAAAAAAAATCCCTCTCGATCTATTTATGGTCATTATTTCCGAGTCAGGTGTTTTGTTACTCTACTGGAAATTAGTGGTGTCCAAAATAAAGAAAATATTTTTCGAAGGGATATGTAGCAAAGAAGCAACAACAATTTACAAGCTTTGACACATATTTATGTTGCAAAAAATAGGGATTTATTTAATGAATGTGCAACACTTCTTCTGAAATTACAAAAAACGCTACTGCGAAAAAAATAAGGAGTTCAGGGAACAAGGTTTTTGTATAAAAAAAAAAGTGACTAATTGCACATCTAAAACCTTGATCCACATTTATAGGATACCACCAATTATATTCCAAAAGATGAGTTGACTACTGCAAAAAGAAATGTACATGTAAGAGGAGTTCAGGAAACGAGGTATTTGTAGAAAAATGTCATTTATTGATCCCAAATCACCCTAAGGGTGAAAAGTGAAAATTCCAAAACCTTATTGCACATCTAAAGGACGCTCCCAATCAAATTCCAAAATATGAATGGGTTATTGCAAAAAATGTAAGAGAAGTTCAGGGAACCAGTTTTTATGAAGAAAAAATGGCGTTTCTTTCTGCAATCGCCCCAGGCTGAAAATTGAAATTCCGAAACCTTATTGCAAATCTACAGGACAGCACTACTCATACGCCAAAAGATGAGTTGGCTACCGCGAAAAATGTAATAAGAGTTCAGGGAACAGGATTATTTTGTAGAAAAAACGATATTTTTTATCCCCAATCGTCCAAGGGTGAAGCAGAAATTCCAAAACCTTATTGCACATTTATAAGACACCACCAATCATATTCCAAAAGATGAGTTTTTTGCAGAAAAAAAATTGTACCCCAATCGCCCCCTTGCTGAAAATGTAATTTCTGAAACCTTGTTGCACATCGACATGACATTCCCAATCACATTCCAAAATACGAAGTTTGGCTTCTGTGAAATATCTAAGAAGAGTTCAGAAAATCAGGATTTTGAAGAGAAACACTTTTTGACCTTCAATTGGCACCCAAAGGTGAAATAAAAATTTTAAAATCATTTTGATCATGTTAAAGGCACCACTTATCATATTCCAAAACATTAGTTGGCTACTGCTTAAAACGTAAAAGTAATCTGAGAGAAGAAGAAAAAGTGTCAGACGGACTGACAGGAATAGCAAAAATAAACCCTAACTTACTTTAGAAATTGCGAGTATTATAATCATAAATCAGTATTGTGTACCAACAAATAAATAAATATATGTATATTTCTAATTATTAACTTTCTTTCTATGAGCTAATTATGGCACATGCTTATAAATAAAGATGGTTTGCGATTTGTTTTTAATTCCAAGATTCCCAGGAAGACATATCCAAAAGGTAATTACAGTAAATTACTGCAAAACATTACTCCTCCTGTATGTCAGTAAGTTGTTTCGTAATATTAAGAATATGAGAATCTGAAATTAGTGAATAGCTATAGAAATCCTAAGATGAAAAAATAAGTAGATGTTTTGATAAGAAAAGAAAGATGGAATGTAAAACTATTTTATACATTATATGCTCTGTCTTATGAAAATTTAGAGAAAAATATTTTAATGACTGATTTTCTTTGTAGGTTGATGATCTTCAGACTGAGAATTTGTGTCAAGTTCCTGAAACTAAAATTTCCTCTTTGTTATTAGGCGATTAGTGACATGTGGAAGAGGAAAATGTAACTTTCGATACACTTTATGATGACAGGAAGTCATGTTCATCATGTGTACTCTCGTAAAAAATACAAAATTGGATGTAAGTCCCTTTGATGAAATGGCCAGAAAATAATAACGTATTGGTAAACTGTGTAAAAGGACAAAGGACACGTTTAAGAGATCAGATGAACCATCGGATGCATGTGGGTTTAGTTCTTAACATAGTTAATAATGAGCGATATGTACATATTCTGAAATAAATCATTTGGAACTTGAATTTTTCTCTCAATTCATTTGAAGAATGACTTACAATTTAAACTTCAGTTTATTAACAATTACTTTTTAGCGGTATACATATTCTGAAATAAATCATGTGGCCTTTGTATTTTTCCCTGGAGTCTTCTGCAGAATAATTTTTAAAAACTGAGCTTCAGTTCAGCGCTTAATATACATTATAATTAATAATTATATGTACATACATTTGTATTTTGAAATAATCATGAGACACTTGAATTTCTCTATGAATTCATCTGCAGAATGACTTAAAAAATTTACTTTATTACATTTTAAAAGTCGGGTTCTGGAAGCAAAATTTAAATTTGGCCTGAAAGTGTAATTTTTGCATGTTTTGACTATGTTGTGTAACTGATCATGCATGTTCAGGCCTGTTGAAATTTAACTTTCTCTTGATAAAAATATCACTGTTTATGGTATGTACGTCGAATTTCGTTTTTATAACTGTATGATCGTATGCTTACAATTGTTATCCCCATGCTCAAGCAATGTTGCGCTTCCTTATCAAGCTAGATCTTAATAGATTTTCACGCAGACTGCATTAATATTTAACATAATTTGTTTGTTTGTTTGTTTGTTGTTGTTTTTTTTTTAATTTAAGAACTGGGGATTTAGTTAACAAAGTACAATTCAAACAATTCAGCTCATTTAATGTCAACCATTCAAGTACTCATATGCTGTAATAATTAAAAATGATAAGTGTTATGCACCTCAGTAAAATTTATTGGACATAACTAAGCCAGCGATTCCAGTTCCACTGTGAACATAGAGTTTTGTTTGTTTACTGATATTTCATATTGGTTTCAAGAATGATACATTTTTATAACATAGAACAACTACAGTTTCTGTAGAAGTCTAGATCTTCTGTTATTTTTGTGTCATTTCTCTGATTCAGCATTGTTCAATGGACCTTCTTTGATCACTCTGGGCTAACTCTTGGAGGATTTAGACGACCTAGTAGATACGTAGAAAGCATACACTTTGCCTGCATTAAGCCTGCTTTTTCAGACTGTTTCTAGTTTGTATCCTATAAAAAACACAGATGAATTGTCAGTTACAAATATCCATTCCACTGGATAAAAAAAAGTCAGTCAACGAGCGTTCAACCAGTTTTAACATTAATTTCAATACTTTTTTCCGCAATCTGGGTGTCATGAACATAGATACATGTACGACATCTCGGAAATGCTTTTTTTTCTTCCTGGTTCCGTAAAGCGTACATAGTCTAAACTATATTTAGAAATTAAAAAAAAAAGATCTATTTATGGAATACACGAAGGCTATTCGAAAATTATTGAGACATTTAATTTTACACTATAAAGAGATAAATTCCTGAAAATCGTCAAAATTTTATCAAGAAAACAATAATTAATAGTGTAAAATTTCTATTTAATAGGATCATTAGATAAGTCCCGGTGAAATTCTAAACTCGCATATGTCCATTGTCATGGAGCAGCATCACACGGTTATTTTAATGACACGCCAGATGTACACTTTACGCGTATAACTTTTCTCGTGTTAAATTAGTAACTCTTCTTTCCTGTCATCATTTATAATTATATTATAAAAATTAAACACTCTCTTTTCTTAAAAATTCTTTTAAAAAAATATAATTGTGTTGTTGCTGCCTAAATGTAATATTACATGAAGTGTCAAGTACTGTTTGACAAGTATCATGCAGTGCCGAATCAACGTTATTTATTCCATAAAAATTGATGGTCATCCGGCGCCTTTGTTTTCACTCTGGTTGATTAAATTGTAAGCAAAAAAAAAAATACCAATAAAAAAAAATTGAAATGTTTTGTCGAATTGTTATTGCTTTAGCAGGTCGTTTATTCTGGACAGGAGGTCTCCAAAACGCTACACAAAATTTAGGTATCCTCACTGTTCCGCCTTGACATCAAAATCCATTTTGCTGTCGTAATCAGATTTCTATACCGTGATGAAAATCATTCATGATCTCCGTATTTCTGGTCCAAATTCTATTTAAATTCTATTCTGTATAAAAAGAAGTAAAAATTAACATTGAAAAATTATTTACATAATTTGAAAAAATACCCACTTAAGGTCAGACTCACGTTCCTCAATAATATATAATTTTCCCAAGAATTTGTCACTGAAGTATTGCCATTTTAACAAGTTTCCTCACAAAAAATTGAGATACCTTACCAAGCATTTGTGCAAGATACCAGTGGGTGGGGTATCCTATAATCCTTTTCGTAATCTTTTGAATTTCCAGTATAACAATTTTTGGTGTACTTATCATTTAATACATTTTGAAAACAATTTAGAAATCATAAGAGAATGACAATTATGAATAATGTTTGATATATTATGAAGATATGTTAAACAGATATTTGAGGATCGTGTCGTCAGACCTTAATACGGCTCAAGGGAACTTAGTACATGTTCTAAGTAGTTACTGATTTTCATTAACTGATTTTGTGACTGTGCCGAGTAACCCTACTATCCACACATTGATATAAAGTAGAAAAGAGAAAAGAAAATATTTGTTAAACAATTCTTGCTTTTATTTATTTTTAGTGTTTATTAAACATATGTACTAAATTCCACCAAAAGGCGTTCATTAGAAAGAAATATAAATGTCTCGATAATTTCCGAACCAGTCTTCGTAACTATGCTTCATGCCTCTAAATGCTTATATATAGATTAAAGCTGAACTACGACTCGTAAATAGGCATACGCCATTTTCGATATTACTATCTACGATATCAGCACCGGGGTATACTCTTCGCATTCGTTACACTTGACTGCTTTATTGTCACAGGTATCGGCGTGGAATGCGACCCGTGCTCGTACTGGTTATCTTGCATTACCTTTGTTTACAATTTATTGCAGTTACGTATATTTGTGTTTGTTTGTATACTGCACTGACCTGTGCAACTATTGAATGTCTCTTTGGTATCTTACTCTCCTGCATTAGAAGTACACAGTTACTTTTTTTGTCGCTACCGAGTGCTGTATAGTATAGACGTCCGTCTAGACCGGTGACAATTGACTACACTGAACAGTGGCTAAGTGAGCGGCTCTATATATAGGGGCCCTCAGATATAGCGAGAGTCCAATCGAATATGGCGGACAGATTCTTTTTACGAAGCGTAGATAGCGTAAATAGAAGTACATGTAAGAATATGGTACTGTTTCGGTACATATCTTGCCCTGTATTTTTCTAAAATATGGAAGTGATGTAAGAAGTAAATCTCATCATTTCTGAATCATTGAAATTCCATGCAGTAAGAACATACAAATTGTTTTTGCAAATGACCTCCAAAATGCTAATTGTGACTTCATGAACCTGTGCAGAAGACATAAATTTTCAGTGGACTTTTCCTTCAAATGATGAAATGCCTTTGGAACACGATGCAGAAACATTTTGTATTATTCACCTTACTGATTTAGACCATGTAATTTTTAAATCCTTGAGAAGTACTATAATAAATGAATGTAAACAATGCTTCCATCTTACAGTAGCACTTATATTCTGTTAAATTCCACTTTGTTAACATTGGACCTAAAGATAAAAATGCTGAAGATTACTGAGAATAGTTATTCAAAATAATTATATAATATTTATTTACACTTTCAAGTATTTCCTATTTCATAAGAAAACCATATAAAAAATGTACATATTGTTGTTGAATCCCTGAAAAGACAATGGTCAAATGAATGTATTTAAACACAACGTTTATCAGCTAGATCATTGATATGCATTTAAAGACCAGCAATTGGGTATAAAAGCAACCAATCGGTGAAAATGGTTGAGGATATGAATTTTCTGGTCACATTTAGATTGCAGCACTTATTTTGTAAAAATCAAGATTCAGCTATTTTATTATCATTTCAAAATTGTTATGCCAGTTCCTCTCATCACTGGGCATTTATTTTACATATAAATACTTTTAAAATTTTTAATTTTGGCTTCAAAAAATTGAAGCAGGGCTGATTTTGTATTTCAAACTAGAGATTGGCAGTTTGTGGGCGTGATTTTTATTTGTTATTGTTTACACCGGATGTTGACTCACTCACATTGCATAGGCATGCTTGTGTAGTGATGGCGCCAAAATGAACCCATAATGTGTATTGGTACATGTTATTCTCTGTTAAAAGGAATAAATTATTTAGATTTACTCACATTTATTAGTAAATCCATTGTATTTCAACATGTTCCATTTAATATGAATAGTTTGTGAAGAAAAATAATTCCCACAATCACAATACTGTTCAGTCTGAGTGAGAGAGAAAACTCAGTTTAGGTAACCATCCCCAGTGTTAGTCCTGAAATAACTCATCCCTCTGATCCAAAACAAATATTTTCACTCCAAAGTGTTCCTTACATTATGTCAAAACTGAAAACTCAGTAATACTACATGTATAATGTCTCCTGAATAATCCTTCAATACACATGTTCGTCTAGTTTCATTGCACTCTGACCTGCTCAGCATTTGAAAGGTACAGAAAGGATCATCTTAATAAATATTGAATTAGAAAACCAAGGCATAACTATTAAATTTGTATCAGAACTATAAATTACATACTTTCAAAATATAATGATGAGTACTATAACTTCTATTGTTTTATTGTGAGTTATTGTTAACGTTATTATAAAGACCCTTTCTGTGCCTCGCAGGCAGAGCACATTGGTAGAAAAATGCGGGAAAGCATTCCCGAATCATCACCTTGAACTTCAGTTATATTACTCCCACAGGTGGCCCATGTATTGAATGTTGTCGGGATTGGGAAACCAGCCTCTTACACATTTTATTACACAATCTGACATTATGTCTCTGCGATGCCACACTAAATTCCTGAACCTTGGGTCTTGTTCTGATGCCCTTCTTTTTTTCTGAACATATCTAGGGTGGTTCCAGATATCTCTATGATACATCATAGTCCAAAATCTTTTGCAGTGGAGGATTTAAAGGTGGGGGGGGGCGCACCTGCCCACCCACCCCTAAAACTGTCAAAGTTCGCGTAAATCATAGTTTCGTCAAGAAAATGAAAAAATGTCTACTTGGTAGACCTCATTTTTACCTTACAAAATCTCTAGAATCCAGGAGCTTCCGGGGGCTTCGCCCCCTGGGCCCCCACCAGGGCTTCGCCCTGGACGCACTCAAGGCGGTCCCCGGACCCCCTGCCTACTTTCTGCGCCCCCTAACTTCAATTCCTTGATCCGCGCCTGTTTCGTACTTTTCTTTACGTAAATTTCTGTTTCTCCTATGTTTTAGGTGAGGGTCAGTTTCCCACCACATCTGCCTATTTACTTCATCAGTGATACATGGTCTACAGTAACAATATATACACTCTGAACTATTAGGTTCCTGTTGAATTCTGAAAGGTTCATTTACGAAATCATCGTTGTCATTTATTTCTTCTTCATGTTCTGGTGAATCAGTCTGCTTCTCAACATTCACTAAAGAGTTACTATCAGAAATTACTGCAGAATCAAAATCCCAATCAAAGTGATTGAAAACACCTCTTATATTTTCTGATAATCACTCAATTGCATTAAAACCCGCCGCTTGCTTGCCATTTTTAGATTTCAGATACTGCTGTCAAAGTTTTCGCGCGTAAATGTCAAGTTACTCTAATTTAATGCCCATTAGCAACTTTAGCCAGTGCAGATGCCACATAATATGGGAGGGGGACATAGAGGAAAAGTATACTAACAGTAATCAGTAAATTAGTAAATAAATATAATTTTTGAAATTTTTATTTTGCCATACATTTTTCACTTTCTCTTGTTCAGCAGGATGGGAAGATGGAGGAATTACATGACCAAAAATTTAAATGTTAAATGTCATTTAAAAATTATTTGAAAGATGATTGTTTTTTGGATTTTCTTTTTCTGAAATTCCCCTGTTTTCCCCAGAAACCATTTCATGGGGGATAGGATGGATAAGCCTTATATTCACCAAAGTTTCAAATATCAGGACTGCATCACTTTTGATCTGGAGGGGGATACTGAGCTCTATGAAAGAAATTTTTATCATTAATCATTCATCCTTTTAGTTATTTGCAAATAAGAGTAAATCATAGAACAACTTTTTTAAAATTCGGATTCAGAATTAAACAAATGACTTGAAAAAGTACAGTTCTATTGCATAAAATAATGCCCTCATGCCCCTTTAAAAAATGGACAGTGCCCAGAATTCTCCAAATTAAATTTGATTCTCCATAACTACCTTGTTGTATTTTCTTCCTTCTAAAATCTAATATGGATTCTGATTCAAAAAGAAAAAACGCCCACCATCATTCAAATTATCTATACCGGGGGATTAGCAAAGAAAGGCTTCAATATTATCATTACTAAGTAGTGTCAGGGAAATATTAGAGGGGCAGTTAAATCATCCAGTGAACAATGGAGATATAATTGAAAATGCACTTACTGCATTCTTGGAAAAGCATAGGGACAAACAGGGTGAGACAAACAATGAAAATATGAATTTCAACATCTATGTCCAAGTACAGGAAAAAGACAAAATTCACAGCCTGTTGTGGTCATCATCACCTTATTTACCCAACAATGAGTACCTAATCAACAGAAGAGTCATGCAGGGATTTGCATGCAGTGGTATGTTACCAGTGCACTACATGAGACTCTCCAAGGGGGTCAACATTGGAGTGATTAACCAAAAACACAGAGAGCAGTGCTTACAAAAAATCTACCCACATGTTGAAGAAGAATGCAAAGAGAGTATTGAGTTGGCACAATTGGGGGGGGGGGGGGGGGAGTAGAATGTGAAGAAGATGATGGAATCACTATTACACGCCATGGATGGAGAAAAAATGCACAAGACTCCAGCATTGTTGACATTGGCGAAAAACACATCGTGTCATAAAATGTGAACAGGTCACCAAACAAGAGGACCATGTCTCTCAAAGACATGAAAAGATTGGAACAGAAAGAATTTCTTGATGAGTAAGCTTCAGATGTAAATTTACATATTCACGATCAAAACTTGTCAATTAATAAATTGGTGGAAAACAAAGGAAAACATTATCAATCAAAATGATTCCTGACATGGTATTAAACCAATAAAGGAAAAAATGAAAAAGGTGTCCAGCGGACTAGCATATTCAAAAGGTAAAACCTGGTCAGAACATCTTGAAGACAAAGTCGAGCCAGTGGCAACACACTGTCATTGGGCATTGCGAAACTGTGATCAAGACCCAGAGAAATTAAAGAAACTTTTATTGAACACAATGGAACACTACAAAGGAAACCACTGTGATTCTCATTCCTCTTCGAGATGTAAAATGGACAAAAACTATGAACCTTCCAGAGTTGTTTCGGTTGACAAAGTTTCTGAAAAACTATTACGCAGTGTTATTGTCAGCTCAAATTTGTAGAAGTATCTTGAAGATTACGTTTTAGCAAAAGACACGTACTATGTGGAAAGCTTCAATAACACCATGAACATTTTCCAAGACAAAAGGATAGCTTTTGGAGATCAGAAATACAGAGCCAGATCCTATTTAGCTGTTTGTCACTGGAATGAGAATGTAGACAGAGAGTATACCTCTGTATGGAACCCAAGAAGACCCGATGCTCCCAAAGTTCCTAGGGGAAAAAGTGTACAAAGCCCCAACATATACATATAGAGATAATATCTGGAAGAGACAAATAGCTGCTCTGTTTTAACGAGCATAAAATAGAATAGATTCAAAGTGTTCAAAACCAATTCATAATAACTGGTAGATACTGTGAAGGATATTAAAGGTTTAAAAACATTGGAATTAAATAAACCAAGGCAATAACACACTAAACAAAATATGCTGATATGATTTACTATTGTTTTGAATTAATTTTTAATGTTTGTTTACATCATATATACATATTGATTTTTTTTTTATTCTAAGCACTAATGTTGAGCATAAACATCAAACAGTGAAAGCTGGACTGAAAGTTGATTAAATTTGTAAGCTGAGTTGAAATTCAATGTGAAAGCATGAAATTGTGTGTATCTTATAACTTGTGTATTTACCTAATATATAAATATATTGTTCATTTTTAACTTCATTATTTTGGTTTTGTTTTTATTCCAGTTTATACATGCATATCTATAATAGTTGTGATAATGCATGTGCCGCTCTCTGCTCTACAAATATTGTCTGCTACAGAGCACGTGTTAAAACAGACAACAATTCTGCTGCTGCTCTGATAACAGTGGTAAGCTCCGCCCCTCTTGCCTTATATGCTTATGTGTAAATTTTTCTAGGTCACTCTCGGCCCTTAAATCGAAAGTAGAAATAGATTCTTTAGTTGGAAATCACAGTGTAATGTTGCGAGAACGAAAATTGTGACTATGCACAACAAGACAACAGATGATCCACTTCTACGTAACTGCCGACCAAATTGGCCAGAATGGACGTGTATGGGGGCCAACATATGTGGACTCTGCAGCACCACGCTCTGGTTCTTTGTTCTACTGCCCCAAGTCTGGAAGAACTTCCGCCAAAAATCGGTCCTGGGTCTCAGTGTTCTGTGGGGAACTGCAAATTTTACGGCATCACTGATTAACCTCTGCTTTGTCTACGGATATGCCGAAATTCCCCTATACGGCAAAATTAATTCTATCTATATGCCTATTTTGGAGTTCAGTATTCTCGTTCAGTTTTGGATATATGGGGATCAGTACGATAAGAAACATAAAATTGCGTACCTTGTTGCCTGTTTATGTGTCTGGACAACACTTATATCTCTTAACCTGGGACTGAAATTATTTCCTTATATTCAATGGATTGCTATAGGTTTATGGTGTGTTGAGACTTTTCCACAGGTATGGTAAATACTAATTAATGAAGCTTGACATTGTGAAATCTTTCTCCTTAGATCTGTTGTAATCATGCATTTATTTTCTTTTTTTTAGGTTTTTCTCAATTTTAAGTTAAGATCAACCTCTGGACAATCTACAAGGTCCGTAATCATTGCCTCCATCGGCAAAATGACGGATTTCATGTCCACGTACGGCCTAGTTCTACCAATTCAATATGTCGTCATGACGTATTTTTCCAGCAGCGTAAATTACGTCAACGCTATTCAAGTTATCTGGTTCTATGGCAGAAAGCCAATTCAGAAAAATGAGGACATGGCTGGCAACATCCGGTACAAAGAGTTCACAGTCAACAATGAGCAAGACCCAAGCACAGAGGGGGACGCTCTATGTTCAGCTAAATATATTCAACCAAATCTTACATACAGATCTAGAAGAACAGTTCGATACTTCTTGATTGCGATGTTTACAAGTTTTCTTTGTCTTTTCGCATATGGCATTATTTGGGCATCTAAATCCTTCTATGCCATTTTTGCCCCTATTACTCTTGTTTCTGTGACAGGATTCGCTTTCTTTTGGTATAGACGTACCTGGAAATCTGAATCGGTAATCTGAGTTCATTATACATTCTTTAATCAAGAAATAACAGTTCATATTTATTGAGTTCAATTTTATGTCTAAGCTAAGATATGACACAAACAGGGGAATATGCTTTGTCTTGAGCTATTTGAAATAAAATATCATTTTTGAAATATATTTTCTTTAGTTTTTTTTTTTTTTTTTTTTTTTTCAATATTTAAAATATTTGATTTCATTTTCAACATAAGAGAAGTTCTTGTTTAATTATCTTATTAAGGGACGCGTCATAATTGTTCATCAGGTGCGTGTTTTAGAGCCACACTTTGATGGTTTGGATATGAACATATTACAATGTACATTATATTTCTAAATATAATACTTTCATGTTAATTAGTTGAATCCGATTCGTCACGTAACATCATTGCCCTCTGAATGATAAAACTAAGCCCATCAGCGTGATAGACCATAGCTTCAGTCAACATTGGTTAACCACGAGTGATATTTCAAAAGAATATTGACTGTGCAGACTTTATGCGTGCAAGGTTCAATGTTAAATGTTTTTGTATAAAACATTCAATATTATGTAAAAATATTGCATGTTGTTGATTGTAACACTGAAAATTCTAATCCCCAAGCAAAACGATTGTCAACCCCGGTTCAACTATATGCAATTTTTATCAAATGTTGACTCAAGTTTTGAAATCTTATACACTCTGGATACATACATGTATTACAACTGAGATTTTTTAACACACCTAAAGTCATACAAACTGTGCATAATGAGGAGTCGCTTATAACTTTGATAGAGGACTTAAAAGGGTTTAATTTGATCACATATGATATGAGAGTCGTTAAAAACTTAATGGCTTTTCTGCATTTCTACAAGATATTTTTTTTCAAAAGCATTTGGTATCTGGATCGTACATGTACAATAACTATATAAAACTCACAGATTCAGGCAACTTCAACTCAAAGTATTTATTTGATGCATTTGTACAGTTATAAACTCAAGTATATACTTGAAGAGGAATTAACCTTTGTATTCATCATACTCATCAGAGGATATCTATATAAACACTTTATTCGTGTTTGAAGAACGCTAACTACAAAGCCTCTTGCATTTAAGAGTAAACAAATTTAATCGTTAATCTTTTTGAAATGTAAATCAATTATCTGCTTTCTAAGAGGCTCACAAAGATGCATTAAAATAAATATTTACACTGAGAGAAATACACATACATGCATAACTTTATTTGTTTTGCCATTACAAATGCAAATGATTTTTTTTTCCTAATCGCATTTTTCTTTGCAGAAAAAAGCAAATCTTTTGAAGTTTAACAAGTATTCACAATACGTTTTTATACTAAAGTGTTAAAAATTTTAAGGTTTTCACACTACATAAGTTCCAGGTCAATATTACAATAACTCCAGATCAATGAAAATTGATTCACACAGAAGGATTCATTTGCTATTAATTAACAGACTTGTCGAAATCCGTCGGTCCTGTCGGCAAGGCCGATAAAAATTTGTCTGGACCGACAACTTTTAAGAAAACGTCGGTCCAGATGACCGTTTGAAAAAAATCGAGCGTGATGCAAATTTAATAAAGGTCGGGATCGGGATGCGCAGCTGAAGGTCACAAACACAGAAAAAATGGCCGCGTACGCGGCGTGTTGACGATAGCCAATTAAATTTGTTATAGCAAAGTCATAAAACATGTCATTTGTGTCTTTTATTAAAGACTTTCTATCCCAAGGAAGGAAACTTGTAAGATTAAAGGCTGCTGAAAATAATCCAGGGCATTTTGGTGCTGTTATTCATATGACTTTCACAGCGTCAAAATAAGGTACATGTATCTGGTCTGACAAAACGTTGACTGGTCCGACAGAACATTTGACTTTGTCAGACCAAATGTCTGACAATGATTTTAAAATTTCGACAAGTCTGAATTAAATTATGAATATTCCAATCACAGTGTTTATTTCAAATTGATATACAGTGATATTTATTTACAAAAGATATACACATATAAAAATAGAAAACAAAACAAAGGCAGGTTGGCAAATTGCTCTATAAACATACTCCAATATATAGTTCTACTTAACTTTTTAGTTACAAGAGTAAATAAAACATTTATTATGCTTTTGAATTATTTAAGTCATAAATCTTCCATCAGAATGGTTTGTCAAACATTTTTCCATGTCTTGATTAGGATTGTCTGACTTCTCTCTCTCTCTCTCTCTCTCTCTCTCTCTCTCTCTCTCTCTCTACGGTTTCCTCGACAAAATGCACAGCAGCAGCAGACAGCCGATGGTTCGGATATCAGGTGTGTTCCTGTTGTTGAGATTGATTTCATCTGAAAAAAGTATGATAAGATGCAAATCACTCAGTTCTTCCAGACAACTTCAGGGAAAATGTCAAGTGGAGTAATTATCGATTCTATTGTGTATTTGATAAAGTCGCGAATACAGAGACAAAGCGAACTAGATTACAAGCTACAGATATCAACAATTTTGCAAGTCAAATATATGTATCGTGATTGAGTATCATGGACGTTTTTTAAACGGAAATTCAAACATCTGAAAAGTGAAAGCTTAATTATAAACAATAATATTTTAATTAAATAACAGTTGCCCTAAAATCAGAAATACAACGATCTTCATGTGTTTGGTTTCAAACTTGTTTTTATCGAAGAAGTGCAAATCACTGATATCATTAGAAGTGTTAAACCTACCTCGAGAGACACATTTGAAATCGAACTCTAGGTATTTGTAGATACCATAACATGGGTCTGCTCCAAACATCTCATTCTCTACTGTAATAGTGCAGCTCTGACGGCCATTACAAAGCTTCTGCATGACTTGGAGCGATGTTGGAGCTCTGCAGTTTGTGTTGTTGTGTAGGCGCTCAATGCTGTAAGGATGGCGACATTTTTCTCTCGATGTTCTTCCAAAATTAGCCTCCGTCATGTAAATCAGAAAGCCATTACGGCAATTTATTATGTGTGTCTTCTGCTCACATATGATACCAGATTCTAAAAAAATATAACGTGATTTACATTTTTTAATGATCTGAATATAATTAGTAATAAATGGAAACAGTATTTCAAAAATGATGTTACTAGACTAGTATATACTGAATTAATTATCAAACCTACTGAATTTTGAGGTAATGTTCAGAAAACAAATTGCATCAACAACAGATGCTACTGCAAGATGCACACGTATTCAATATTAAACATATTATATAAAAAACGTTTTGAATGTTCATGACAGAAAGCATTCTTTATAATTTTTTGACTTTATACAGTTTCAAACAGCATACAACGTGTTACTTGAATAGCATACACGTAAAATACAATTATTTACAATTTAATTAAGCGTTATCACACGGTACCCATTTCATATGGCTTACGAATATACAAATGGCTTTGTTATCATTTCTTCTTATCTAACGTTTAAAATGTCTTTCATTTTTTTTTTAAATACAATTGTTATAGATGTTTACACAAATATAAATGGTGCAGGTTTCTTTTTTAAATATTCACCAAATTCACAGTGAACTTCTTTTCCGATGTCATCGTAGAAACGAGTTACGCATGCGCCACAATAATCCGGAACACATTGGCTGTTTGGCTTCGATTCACAAAGAGTGATGGATCCATTGTAAATGCAAGGATCAGTGCAGTTAGTGTATACGTGTTTTCCTGGCGGACACTTTGCTTTGAAAAAAAAAGAATACATTGACATTATGATTGAGCAAACAATTTTATTATACATGTATTACAATTTTTCTGTTTTCTTTTAAATTTGCTTAACTTACGTTGTGCTATGAGGTATCCCGCACAGAATACCGCCATGGATAGAAGAAAACCTTGCATAGGTAGTGCTCGGATATCCATATGTAAAATTAAGTAATTCAGTCACAGGTGAAGCAGAATGGGATATTTGGTATGGACCCACACCTGGCGAGAAATTTTCAGTAAAGAAAGTAAGATAGAATATATATATATATATATATATATATATATATATATATATATATATATATATATATATATATATATATATATATATATATATATATATATATATATATATATATATATATATATATATATCTGTGTGTATGTGTGTGTGTGAGAGAGAGAGGGGGGGAGAGGGTAACCGTTTTCTGATTAACAAAGGCGATAAGAAATCGATTTACTTCTAACTTAAATGTAGTTGTATGAAATATATGGAGAAAACGAACAGTATTCAAGCTCAAAAGTCCATTAAACAATACAAAATAGGACCAGAGCAAACACGGACCTCCAAAACATCAGAGGTGGGGTCAGGTGCCATGGAGGAGTGAGCATCCCCTGCCGAGCAGTCACACCCGCCGTGTGCTCCTTGTCATGATCGGGAAATAACGGGAAAATCCGTCGACAATTAAGTGTGTAATTAATGGCCTAACAATTAGTTTGAAAAACGTCAGTCAGCATTTGACTTAATGATAAATTGTACTTGCTGACAAGGTCATTGTATCGACCATAGAACTTACAAAATTATGACTTTGAACGAGACTGCTGATATTCTTGTTTCATTAACTTGTTTGTCCTTAATTTACCTCGTTTTAGAAATTGTACATACTAGAGCATGCTCTTGCGTATCGAATTAACTGAGAGATATAAACCCCGTACGCAGGTGATGAAGGTATATTGCTGCATAAATGAGAGAAGTTGACGATTGAAAAGTTAAAGTCATCACGTTTATCATAAAGCTTGGTTTTTAGATTACCATTAACGTCTTTTTCAAGTAAAATATCCAAATATGAAACAGATGTGTCAGACTCTGTGGTATCTTTTATCTCAAGCTCACCGGGATATATCGTATCGACATAAGAATGGAAATAACCATTGTTAATTGACAATACGTCGTCGATATATCAAAATGTCGAGTTGAAGGCCACAGCAAGTGTTTTCTTTTCACGTATAAGATTTTGGACAAATTCTGCTTCATATGAACACAAAAAAAGGTCTGCTAATAACGGGGCGCAATTGGTACCTATGGGAATTCCAATAGATTGTTGGAAGACCTGGTCTCAAAAAACCACATAGATGTTGTCAATCAGAAACTCAAGCATCTTTTTAATGTCAACTTCAAAGTACTTGTGTGTACAATCAGAATGTTTTTTAACAGAATAATTTTGCAAATGATCTATGACAAGGTAAGTAAATTTACGAGTTCCATTTTTATTGAAAAAGCAGCTGTCAATAATATCAAAAAGCCTGGACCCATTTTTTATAAGTCATCTGTTTGAAAGATTTTTTTTAAAGAAGTATAAAGGTTAATTGGTTCTTCCTGAATCCGTCATGGTAGCCGAACCTTTCATTGGTATTTTTGACGTCTCATATGAATGTAAAATTATAGGAAGGGATGTGAAACATTAAACGATCAATCACTCAAGTAATTGGCTCTTTCATCAATATAACATACGGATCGATAAGGCAATAATTTACATTCTTACACGCACTTGTAATTAAGAACTATTGATAAACAAAATGTATTTCTTTTTTAGATGGGGATGAACAGTTGTAATCATTGCAGAAACTTTTTTTACATTTTGAACAGTAAAATACTGTAATTTATCCGTTGAATAAAAACGATATTTTCACAGGTGTTATATATCAGTGAAAATAACAAAAAGTTTTATTTTCGCAATGACTGTGAAAATGACAATTTGCTGCAGCACTCCCAAGTTGCCTTCTTTTCATGAAAAATGATAAGAAAAATACTCCCTATAAACAGCTAAGGTAAAAAAAAAAAATATGCATCCTCACAGTACTCTAAAACAGTTTATATTTTTTTCAAATATTATTTAGATCCATGCTTACAATTTTCAAGCTCAGAATTGCTTAGGATCCTATCACACTCTCTCATTTCATGCTACATTTTACCCAAGAATTCCAACTCGTAGTTCAATCGCACGGTTCTCATATTGAATTTGCCATCAATCGCCCAATTTTATGTCATATTTGCAGGAAAACCCTGGTACATTCGTATTGATTCTAAGGACTCTCGCAGTAGTTCTTAGGACACCTGTAGGAACTCGTAGTACACTCGCAGTGTCGCAAGTACTAGAAAGTTCTGCGAGACTCACAACATTTCGAAGATTTACTAAGAAAATGGGTACCAGTGGCAGTGCGAGTGCTGTGCGATAGTCTTGAATATTTAAGAATATTTAAGAATCGTAGTGTGGACATAACTGTTCTGAACATGCTCATAACAGTTGCAGAGTTTGGCGATTTGCTGCAAATGAACACGAAGAAGGAAGATATCTTAGGGATCAAGCAGTATTAAATATTGATACATTTTTACTTACACAGAAAATTGCTCGTTGAAGAAATGTGTTGATGTCATTTCATAAAGCTTTACGAGTTGATCTTACAATCTTACCTTATTCAGTCATTCACAATACCAAACTGTGGTATAAAAAAGATAACAATTGAGGAAACACCCGACTAACGGCAAACAATCTGGATCGATAAACGTGTTGCAATGCGTTGCATTGCTTTCTGCAGGTTGATTTAAATACTCGTTTTCTGAAAATGTTTGGAAAGACCTCACCAACTGTTCTAGATACTTTACTGGTATTTTTGTCTGAATTATTTAAAGAGTGTAAGTAGATCCAAGGCTACAAGATACCATAAATATCAATTATATTATTATATTATTTTTATACTATCGGTGATTGAGAAAATAAATTTCATGCCGCCCAAGTGTATAAAATTTTGACCAGCCTAAATACGAACGAATAACGTAACCTTTGAAAATGTATATTTTCCAAACAAATTTAGAAATGTATTGTCGGATTAACATATGTCATGATTACTCTTACTTGTACATAATTGATGTAACTGATGTTCTTCCACTGTGATATATAAATTCTATATATGTATGGATTGTATTTACCTGTAAGAGGTAAGTCTCTTGCTTCAACAGAAATCTGAATCTGAATTAGACATCAATGAAACAGCTTGATAACAGTCATTATTTTTTCTTTATGTCAATTGCAGTACTTAGTTATATGTGGAGAGAGAGAGAGATATACAGAGAGACAGACCGACAGAGAGAGAGAGGGCATTTGCAATTCAATGTGCAAAGAGAGACAATGATTTCTTGCAATCTTCTAATAGTCTTTTGTAATACCATTTTACACAGTTTCTTTGGATAAAAGTTAAAGAAAAAGTCGAACCATTTATACGAGGATCGTTCAATAAATTATGCAAAACGTCATCTAAAACTCAGCAAAGGACGTAAAACAGATTTTAAATATTTTCAAGTATTCCCTGTTACCCTTTACACATATCTTAAGTCTTTGTACCTATGACCAGAAAACCTCAGCATACTCATCTTTAGGTATGTCCCAAAGACACTGATGAATAGCACTTCCTATGACAAATCTGAAAATGTACAGTCTTCCGTTGATTGTTTTCATGCATTTTTGGAATAAAAAGATCTCACAGTGGCTGAAACTAACGAATATGGGTGATGGCAAAGCTCTGTAAACTTTCCTTTCTTCAAAATTTTATTTATTTCTCTATAATCATTTACAGCAGCGTTGTCAGGTACAGGAAAATTACCCTGGGGCCGGTATTTGGACTTCCTTTGCAGAGAATCTGCATAACTCTCCTTAGTGTAATTTTATCATAAAATTTACCATTGATGGTCCTTCCTTTTGGGATTATGTACATGTTTTACATGAACTCTTGGAGAAGAAAACTAATAAAACATGTTTGGAGCCCTTGCTTTACAACAATAGGACGACATCTCTCTCTCCGATTCCACATTTTATCTTCTTTTTGTAGAAAATATTTGTTTTTAAATAGACCATTGACACATTTAACACTTGTTTTCTTTTAGGCATTTGTAAGGAAATAAGGCAACTATCTGATAAAAATTTTATTACATTAATTTCCTTCGTCAGAACTCTATAAATTGTTGTAATGATGAAATGTTTAGTGTCTTAGCAATGTCTATCAATGTAAATCTGGCATTTTCAGATATCACGTTGCTCACAGCATTGATATTTTTTGGTGTCCCTACAGATTTCGATCGACTAGTTTGACTGCTATGTTTATACTCTCCTTTCTTACTTTTGAATTTCTCAATCCATCTGAAAACTATACAGCGTCAAGGACTAGTCTTTCCAAATATAAAAATCATATCTTTAATATGAGTTCTTCGGCGATTTTTGTAATGAAGCACAGTTTTTGCATATACGCTCTCATTATCATCTTCTTGACAGAGATAATTAGCATTTTTCATCTCAGTGTAGTGACCAAGCTTACTTTACAAGTAAGGTTCTTTGCGAGGACAATAAGAAAAATCATGGGGTTTTCTAAGATAAAGAGTTCTTTGTTCTTTAATAGAACTTTTCAATTGTGAAAAAGTGAAATTAAATGCTTCTACATTCATTATGATAAACTGTATGTTGCATATTTATTGAAGGACCCTCGTAGATTCACATTTATTTGGAGTTAAAAGCTTTTAAGATAAAACATTTCATTTTGGTTACTAAACTGTATTCACAAGTCAATTAAAAAACCAAAAGTATTTTGTTCTTTTTGTTTTGTTCATTATTTTTTTTAATTAGAAATGGTACTAGTATTTGTTTTAGAATGAAATGTTATTTAAATCCATACATTTGATCTTAATAAATAAAATGCAAACCTCGTAGGATTATCCTACTTTAACTTTTCTTTGCAAAAAAAAAAAATATCTTTCAATCTTAAGCAAACATTCATAATACTTCTTTATTTAAGCTTTGAGATATCAATAGATTGTCAAAGCATAGAAGTTGCAGATCAATAATGCAATTATAATTTAATAAGAGTTAATGAAAAGAAACTCCTAGTTATTTATATATGTATTTTTCAATAATACACAGCGATAGCATATTTATGTACAGAGTATGTATGCATCTAAAAACAACAATTAAACAAATATAACAGATTTGTACATTGGAATTAAGTCTTAAACATGCATTTAGAATTAAAATAAATTTAGTATGTTTTTATTTTGTTTTAGTCATGTAGTCATAATCATATATTTCCATCCGACTGGTTAACCATATATTTTTGTTTGATCTCTCTCTCTCTCTCTCTCTCTCTCTCTCTCTCTCTCTCTCTCTCTGTTTAAGGTTTCTTCGATAAAATGTACAACAGCAGTAGACCGCCCATGATACTGATATCAGGTGCATTCCTGTTGCTGTGACTGAGTTCATCTGAAAGAAAATATCACGATAATATAGATCACATCACAACATAAAGGAAGATGTCTGGTGAAATTGATTCCATTGCGTGTTTCATAAAGTCGTCAATTAAGAGACAATTAAGTCACTGTACATCCCTTTTTTCGCCAGAACTTTGTATTCGCGTATATACGCGAGAAGGCATATATTTATTAGCATAAGATATATACAGCAATAACCAGCATTCGTGAAAAATTTGACTCACTTATAAATACCAAATAACTATCTCACGAAAATAAAGTGCAGCGAAGCTTTGGTGATCGACAGTATATGCTGCATTTGTCGATGTGTTTACACGACAAAAACATATACAAATGGGTATCATACACTGTAGATAAAAAAGCAAATTCAAACCTCTAAAATCTCGAAAGACTTAACAGCATTCAGAATATTTGTCAGTGATACACTTTGAATAATTTTTACGTGTTTGTTTTCAAACTTGTTTTCATTATATACACATTTAAAGGATTGTGTGGGAAAAACTGACAGTATTTCCTAATAGAAATGTCAAACCTACCTCGAGAGACACACTTGAAATCGAACTCTAGGTATTTGTAGATGCCATAACATGGGTCTGCTCCAAACATCTCATTCTCTACTGTAATAGTGCAGCTCTGGCGGCCATTACAAAGCTTCTGCATGACCTGGAGCGATGTTGGAGCTTTGCAGTTTGTGTTGTTGTGTAGGCGCTCAATGTCGTAAGGATGACGACAACTCTCTTTAGATGTTCTTCCAAAATTAGCCTCCGTCATGTAAATCAGGAGGCCATTACGGCAACTTATTGTATGTGTCTTCTGCTCACATATGATACCAGATTCTAATACAAAAACAAGCGTGGTTTAGTTTTTGAAATAACTTAAATGTAGTCAGTAATAAATGGAAACCGGCAGTATTTGAAAAGAAATACAAACAAGTATTAGATTCTTTAAAATGTATTGCAGTACTTCTCATACAATTGTAATAATATCTTCATACAACAAAAACCTTTCGTCCCAACTTCCTTTAAAGTTCTACTGTATTTTTCTTGAAACTCTATACTGAATTTCGGGCCGGGTTATGTTAAGGAATGAATCAACAAAAAAGTCACTTGTATAAAGCACGCACTATTTACGTCATTTTTTCAATGGTTACTTGAGAAGGCCTTTTAAATGGAACATTCATTATTAATATCATATACTTTTTCAAACCACAGATATTTTCAATTTTTCTTTAACATTCATATCATGAGAAGCATAACACATACATGTAACTATATGTAATGTTCAAGCAATAGCATTTTACTAGACCCATTTAGCTTAATTATGTAAGTATTTCTTCATGTCTAAAGTTAGAACTGTTTTGCATGGTTTAACGCTGGTTATAAATGTTTAAAGAAATAGTAATTGGTTTAAAATGTTATACTCACCAATCTCACAGTGTACTTCAGTTTTGTTGTCGTCGTAGAAACGAGTGACGCATGCTCCACAGTAGTCTGGAACACATTGACTGTTCGGCTTTGACTGACAAACTGTGATGGATCCATTGTAAATGCAAGGGTTTGTGCAGTTGGTGAATACGTGTTTTCCTGGGGGACACTCTGATACGAGATAAATAAGAATACATTTATATCATAGCTAAGTAGGACTTCTTTCTTTTTTTTTCGTCTTTCCTTTGGTATTTAAAATTGTTTAACGTACCTTGTGTTATTAGGTTTCCTGTACAGAATAATGCTACGGATAGAAGTAAGACTTGGATAGGTAGTGTCCGGAAATCCATTGTACGTAAATAGTTTTCCAGTCACTAATAATGAAATAGATGTGAAAACTTGGTATGGATCAACATCCACAAATACGTCTATAGTGAACAGTTCGAAAGAGTATTATGTGCATTATTGCAACAATAATAGAATAATTAATGTTTTCTGATTAAAATTATTTAGCATATAAATGATTTTTATTTGTAGTTCTCGATATTATGTTAAAAGCATTTTCATCAATGAAAAAGGTGTGTTTATGAAACAAGGATGCCCCCGTGTGGCAGCTCAAGGCGAAGGTTAATTTGTTCAAATTCAGGTCAAAGTCAACAGTTCAAAAAATGTTGATACACAAAGAAAGGTCTTGTCACAAGGAATAAACATGTGAAATATGATTGCCCTAATACTAACCATTCAGTAAATATTGCTAAGAATTAAGATTTTCAAAAAGAATGTCATACTTCAAGTTCAATGTCATGAGGACGAAAAAATAAGGATACCAAAGGAAAAGTCTTGTCGCACAGAATGCATAAATGAAATAGGAAAGCCCAGCAGCAACCGTTCAAAAGTTATAGGAAAGGTTAAAGTTTCTTTTTTTCAAATGTAGGCAACCTCCAAGGTCAAGTTCATGAGGTCAAAAAAATGTTGGTACCCTAGAAAAGGGCTTGTCAAAAGAAATACCCGTGATATATGAAAGATTTAGCACCACCATTCAAATGTTATGGCCGAGATTAGGTTTTCAAAAGGAGGTAAAACTCCAAGGTCAAGGTAGAAAGGTATAAAATGTTGGTACCCAAGGGAAGGTCTGGACACATGGAATACGCATGTAAAATATAAAAGCCCAACCGTTCAAAAGTTATTAGCAAAGATTAAAGTTAAGTAATTTTTTTTTTTTAAAAAACTAGGTTAAACTCCAAGGTGTAGGTCAAGAGATAAAATTTGTTGGTACCAAACGAAAGGTCTTGTCAAATGAAATACACATGTGAAAGCCCTAGCAACAACCATTCAAAAGCTATGGGCAAGGGTAAAGTTTTGCGGGCAAACAGACGAACAGATTAACAGACAAACAGAAAGCTAGACAGATGGACAGACGGGCAGAGAGACCAAAAACTATATGCTTCAGAGTCTTTTTTTACGGGGGCATAGAAATACATAAAATCTTTACAACTGTCGAACATACTGCAAATACTGTAGATTCCTTATTTTTCGCGAGTACTTATTTTCGCGAAATGACTCTTTGACGTCAAATCGCGAGAACAATAATTCGCGAGTGGACGGTTGATCAAGAGATTTTACATTAATTTCATGACCATAAAAATAAAAGCGAGTAATTTTATTTCGCGAGTGGTGCTTCTCGCGTAATTACGCGATAATTAATTCCTCGCGTATATTTAGGAATCTACAGTATATTGTGTTGTGCTTAAAAATTAGTCTTTAAGAAGATTGTAATGATCGTTTCTAGTAAATGCATTTCAGTTTCAATTTATATTTTGCATTATTCTCCGTTTTACTTCTATGAAGATGAGCTATGACATCATTAAATCCGGCCAACATTTTTTATCAAAAGTAAAAAAAGAAGTTTTAATCTTTGATTCCTACTTTCATGTACTCCTGAAAAAATATGCATTTGATAAACTACAAATGTACGATAACATTTAAAGCACATACAAGCAATTTTTTTGTATATACATGACTATTCCTTCTTTCAAGTGCATTGAAACACAAGAAGAGGCTTTTCGAAAACAAGATGTATTTTTTTTAATAATTTCTTCTGCACCATTCAGTAGATTTGGTGCATTTTAAAGTTGTAAAGAAATATGTCAGTTTGAAATAAGCGTAATATATCTTCATAAAGGTTACAATGTTGACCTTATAATCTTACCTTAAACGATTATTTAGAATCTCAAACTGTGATAAAGACAAAGATAGCAATTAGGGAAGCACCCAACAAACGCTTAACAGCCTTGACCGATAAATGTGCAGCAATGCAACGCTGCATTGCTTTGTGCAAGTTGATTTAAATACCTGTTTTCTGAAAATGTTGAGAAATACCTCAGGTCCTTTTTATAAACTTTAATAGTCATTTTATTAATTATCTATTTTAACAAGTTAAGAAGACACAAAGTTACCAATATATAATGGATAAAACAAATGCATGCAACCTTTTATTTTATTCATCATCATGCAGTGTTATTTATTTTTGATATTTAAATGTTAAACGACGTTACAATGATACTTGCTACATGGTGCCTCACAAATGTGGATTGAAGCCTTCCTTAACATATAGCTGCGTTTTGCAGCGTTCGGAAAAAGATGAGAGTGGAAGGGTAGATGCTATGGTGTTTGCAAGGTGTTCCTTTGTAAATGTTTGTTTAAAAAAAATAACCCAAATTGACTTCAAAAATTGTTATTTCATTGGTTGAAATTACTTTGGCTAGATAAAAGAAAAGTAAAAATATCTTTTGCAGATACACATGACATTTAATAGACACTATACGACTATTGCAAAACTGTACCATAAAACTGTGGCTATCAGAAGTGTGATGGACGGGATAGGGATGAAAAGCACTAAGTGACTATTAGGCAACGTGTTGCACATTTTACTTGATATCATTTGAGAGACAGGGTCACTATAACTGTTGCATCCTCTCTGACCACCATCGTTAAACGTCAAACTTTCATCAGCGCTCAGAAGTTGCGCAATCAGCTTCTGGAAATTAGTTTTCGTGCAAAAGGGTCATTTGAGGGTGCTTTGTTGAAATAAAGACATTTGCAAATTCGACTAAAATAGGCAAAACGCAATTTAGATTAACTCACGTCAATGATACAGATGTCGTTTTTGCAGATGAACAAACTGAGTGAGAGATTTGCAAACAATGCCATTGTATCGACCATAGGTTTTCGAAATGTTGACTTGAGACGAGACCGTTGACATCCCTGTATCGTTAACCTTTTTGTCACTAGCTTGCCTCGTTTTAGAAATTGTTTGTATGCAGAGCTTGCTCTTGCGTATCGAATCAACTGGGAGACAAAAACTCCATGTGCAGGTGAAAATGGTATATTACTACATAAATAAGCTGATGATAGAAAAGTTGAAGTCATCATCACTTTTGTCATAAGGTAATACATAGCTATATCATGTTTTACAGTTTTATATAGTTATGTAAATCCACAATATTTGACTTGATAAAATTCACGCAAAAACCATTGCGGCGTAACAACTGTGGATATGAAAACGATATCCTATGAGCTATATCCACTGACCGTTGTATAAAGAAGTAAACGTGTGTGTGTGTGTGAAAGGGAGAGAGGGGGGGGGGGAGAGGCAGAATCTTGTAATGGTTTATTGCACTTACATATTGTCTCTTTTAACTAAAAGCATGGCGGTATTGGTTCTTGGGATTAAAAGGAAAAGAGAAAGTTGCGCGTGACTTCATATATTGTAAGGTAAATACAATCTCTTGACATAGAATTCAATTTATTGCATTTGGGTAACTGATTCACAAGTCAATAAACAAACCACTTTTTAAGTTAAGTGGTTTCAATAATATAACGACCCATACTCCGTATACCAATAAAAGATCACTGCAAGATCTCGACACAAACACTAGTTTAAAACCTTACTTATTATATGCAAAACATAGATAAATTTAAATATATATATATAAGCATGAGAGATGACACATGTCCCAGTGTACAAGAAACATGTACTTTAACTGCAAAATATTGTATAAAGGACTATATATAGAGACAGCAATAGTTTCAGACAATGTATTGGAAAATTGCCAAAATGGCAATTGTCAAACCACAGATCAACACAAACCACTCGGAATTTTTCCCCATTTAATTTGAAAACAGGCTAGAAAAGAAAATTTTAAATGTCTCTATAATGTTAAGAAAGTCTATAGAGGAAAAAAAATGAATGGTATTTATCTCTATTAAAATCAATAACTTACAGAATTCGGTTTTGATTTCACCACTCTGAATCCTAACTAATTACAGAAAACAAAATATATCAGGATTAATCTTTATATTTTCTAAAATGTCTGAAAGGAGAGTGGAAAGAAATTGACTCAAAATCTTTTCCCTGTCCCTGAAATTTATATTGGCACATGTACTACAATCTTGAACCTTTAGGCGGTAGTCTAGTTTCTGATATCTTTGGTAATTGCAACTAACAGTTATTTCAGAGATGCACATGCTACCAATATCTTGTAAACAATTCTTTAACATTGTAATTCTATAGTAATCTGGGTTATTTTTAGCTATAGAATTCTAGGTCTGGAATCAAGTCAGATATGAAGAAATTTCAGTTTAATGTGGACACAACCAAACATGTTCGGTTTGGTTGGGTATTTAACCGAGCAAAAATTCCTTGACAAGCAAAGTCATCAGACGTAATTTTTGAGGGAACACAACGTTAAAAGTTAGCTTTGTTTTTTAGAGTATACTTAATATCGGCAAAATTAGGGGGAGGGGTCACGCTCCACCCCCGTGGGTTCCTATTGCAATGAATCAGTGCATGTGCATTATCTATATTAAGCTTCGAAAAAGGCCAGGGAGAGTTAAGTCAAGCTTCCCTGTTTTATTTATTTTATTTTTATAAAGGAAGTTATAACGAATTCTCGGAATCTAAAGAAAAAGCAAAAGTTAACGTGAATGTCCGGTAAGGGGTTTACTTAATCGATGGGATCTGGAAAAGGATGAATTTCTTGAAACTCTTCCTTTAAGGCTATGATATTAATTTTTGACGACGATGCAAAATTTATAGTTTTAGATATCTGTTCTTGCAGCTTTGTTACTTTTGACTCTTTTTTACATATGAAACTGAAAGATATTTCATCCACAAGACTCTCTTTTTGTTTCATTCTTCTGACAGAACGTATAATGGTATAAGCTTTCCCGTCCGTCCGTATGTCTGTCTGTTAGTTGTTTTCGTGTCCTGGCCCTATCTTCTACATAGCTGTGAGGCCTAGGACATCAAACGTTGTCATTCAGTTGATGCATCTTGGGGTTAGGTATGTTGCAGTCTAAGAGTAAGTTACGTACCTTATACGCAGCAATGTTAAGGCTTCCCGAAGCTTTAAATGCATTCAAAACACAACACTGCACTGTAAGGTCGATTTTTATTTGTAAATTATGTACTTAAGTACGGCCAATTTACATAGAGGGTTCTCTAGGCTATATTTAAACGTATTTTTTACGATATCACATGACCTCCTTGATCACGTGACGGTCATTTCTACTTTCATGAAGTGTTTCACATAAATCGATTCGGCGCAGCTGATTAACACAATTATTTTTTTTTATTTTTTTTTTTTTTTTTTTTTTTTTGGTCACATAATTAAACTCGTCGAATCCTTGTGAACCCGAAATGAGCTTGGGAAAAGTTATACTTTTACCCTGGTACAAAATATTTCACAATAAATTCAACTTACCGACAAATTTGAGGGTATTTTACACTCAATATCGTCATCTTTATTAAAACAAAGCCATCACACATTTTTCCCAAGCAAGATTCAGTCAGAGGGGAAACTCATCTTACAGATCTCATAAAAAGATTTCAAATAAATCCACATTAATCACCTGCGCCAGGCTCTTTTATACACATAATAATTTAATTCTAGTTGTAGCGCTGTATTTGATTGGATTAAAAAAATACTTTATATCGTATAAAATCGGTTGTCTACGTCACAATGGCTTGCGTCAAAAACGTATCGATCCGCCTGACGTTATATTCAAATTTTGTACAAATTGAAGTCATTGTTATGGACAATCATCTTTTTTTTCTTACACCAAATTAATGAAAATTAAATTATAAGGAATGAGTTTAATAGCTACCCAATTTATACGGTATAAACTGGGTTGGAACAGTTTACGCTTTTTTATAAACCGCTTCGCGGTTTATAAAGCGTAAATTGCCCCAACCCAGTTTATACCGTATGAAATGGGTAGCTATTAAATTCATTCCTTAATTATAAATTCTACTTCTATCCAAATGTATAGAAAAGGGTAAATGTCAAACATATATTTCCGTATATATTTTGAACACGCTGACTTTTAAACAAGAGTAATAAAGCAATGTTATATAAAATATTCGGATATATTAAGATTTTTAAAAAAGATTAAACACGTTTATATTTACACTAACTTTCGGACACTTTATATGCAGATTGAAATAAGGTGTTAAGTTTATGACACTCTCCCCATCATAACAGCTCAAGTTTGCAGTGACTTGACGTCATTTTTAATTATGACGTCATACATTTGTAGTTCAGAGAAGCTTAACGTACCTGCGTATTAATATATAGCCTCTTATCGAATTTTAGTCATAGTTTGATTGGATCATAACTTGCACACTGTTAGACGTCGGACAAATAAACCATGAGTTTTGTTTTACGTATCTTTTCTTTGACGTTATCATTATACAGAATTACAGGTATTATATATATAGGATCTCCCATGATTTGTAGTTGGATATGATTTTTATCCAACGAGTTGTGTGTTTTTTTATCCCCGAGCCTTGGCGAATGGGATAAAAACACACAACGAGTTGGATAAAAGTCATATCCAACTACAAATCATGGGAGATTCTTTTTATCCCATGTTAAATACTTCACATCCAATGTTTTACACTGTTTTATATAGGACACCACTTTATTTTACTTCATCACTCTAACGCAAAACCATTGTGACGTCACGACTGCACTTAACTGTGGAATATGAAAAATTTATCCAATGAGTCATATCCACGGGATAAAGGGGTAAACATGGGATAAATAATTTTTATTTCAATATCAGTCTTTCTACTTCTAACTTGATGAAAAGGGTAGGGAAAAAGTACGAGAAACCTATTTAAAATAGTAGTACAAAAGTAAGAAAAGAAAAGATCGAGGGTTTATGGGCCTCCTAAACTGTGTGCATAAATTTTGAAAGATTTGTAAATAAATGACAAAAGATTGCAAGTTTGAACAAAGAAGAGTGGGTTTCCTTGAGGCCCCCACTAGGTGGTGCCTGCAGTGATGGGGTCCAGGTGTGCCATTGCACCTGGAAGCTGGTGAATTTTTAGCATTTCAAATACCTAAAGTTGAATGTCCAAGAAAGAATATTTACAGTACATTATTCTGAATTTTCAACATTTGAAATGCTGATTTCATGATCTGCTCTCCTGGTTTATAAATTAGAGGTGATTTTATCTAACAAGTGCTGTGCTTTTTATCCAAAGCTCTATATAATTGTTATATGTATCACGTGGCCTTCAGCTCGACATTTAGATATATCGAAGACGTATTATCAATTAATAATAGTTACTTCCATCCATATGTCGATTCGATATATTCCAGTGAACTTGAAATAAAAGAAACATCTGTTTTATATTTGGATATGTTAATAGAAAAGGACGTTAATGGTTATCTAACAACAAAACTTTATTATAAACGTGATGACGTAAACTTTTCTATCGTCAACTTCCATTACTTATGTAGCAGTATACACATATCACCTGTATATGGGGTTTATGTCTCCCAGTTGATTCGATACGCAAGAGCAGATCTACCTACGATCAATTTTTAAAACGAGGCAAGCTAATAACCAACAAGTTGATGAAACAAGGATATCAACAGTCTCGTTTGAAGTCAGCATTTCGCAAGTTCTGTGGTCGATACAGTGACCTTATCAGCAAATACAATCTATCATATTGATTTTTCATACTAATTGTTAGGGCATTATTTACACACTGAAAATTCTATGGATGTTCCCGTTTACCCGATCATGACAAGGAACACAATTGATTGGTATGTTTATATTTTGCAGTTAACTGTCAAGTTATATTATTAGACAAACCTTGTAGATTAAGTGAAAGTTCAAACTTAGTTTTGATTATGGCGACAATGAAGAATGAACTTGTGTGACATCTGCTCTGGAAAATTATCGATGTCTGATTTCTCATGCATGTTTCAATGGTTTTCTTATTTTTTTTTTCTTGTCTATTGAAATTGAAATAAATTATAGTTATGTAATGTAGTTTCCTGATCAAGATAAACAGAATGTTTCTAACGTTGAACTTCCTTCTTAGTCTCCCTGTGTACTTAAATAATTATCTTTAAAACCCGTAATGATTTCATGCAGAAACAATAGCAGCAGTTAAATGAAGCAATATAGAGGAGAATCTGTGAACCAAAATATATATTAGCAACCGCAATCATTTTAGAAAATCTTTACCCAAGAAACTTGGAAAGACAGTTACACATCAATATATTATGGTACGAAATACCTTTAGATGGAAAAATGAAATTAATAAGAAAATTCTCCTTCCTGTCTCCATGGCAACAGTGAAAAGTTTGCCCCCACCAATTTCTATTTTAATGCACTGTTTAGAAATCAGTTTGAATTGATGCAAGAAATATTTCTTCAATATCTTTAAAAAGAATTGACTGGGCAGTTACTAAGAAAAAATAGTATTTAAAACTTTTGAATTCCCTGTTTCCATGGCAATGGTGCCCATTTTGAAAATTTTGAATGTTGCATGCACATCTAGACTTAGTGATTATTAACACTGAAGTGTCATTAAAATTGTTCAAGTCCAAGCCATGCATGTGTGATAACTCCTGCGGACAAAAATAACAATGTCTTACTAACGTTCACTGATATGAGGGTTGACCCAAAATAACAATGTCTTACTAACGTTCACTGATATGAGGGTTGACCCAAAATAACAATGTCTTACTAACGTTCACTGATATGAGGGTTGACCCAAAATAACAATGTCTTACTAACGTTCACTGATATGAGGGTTGACCCAAAATAACAATGTCTTACTAACGTTCACTGATATGAGGGTTGACCCAAAATAACAATGTCTTACTAACGTTCACTGATATGAGAGTTGACCCAAAATAACAATGTCTTACTAACGTTCACTGATATGAGGGTTGACCCAAAATAACAATGTCTTACTAACGTTCACTGATGTGAGGGTTGACCCAAAATAACAATGTCTTACTAACGTTCACTGATATGAGGGTTGACCCAAAATAACAATGTCTTACTAACGTTCACTGATATGAGGGTTGACCCTAAATAACAATGTCTTACTAACGTTCACTGACATGAGGGTTGACCCTAAAGTAATGTCACAATTCTAAAGACATGAGATCGTTAAAAATCGAAAATTATCAACAAAACCTTATATACTAATACTTCTATTTTATTTTACTTTTGTCTTAAAGTTTCATTCAGATATATGCAATACTTTTTTAAAATAAAAATAAACACAAGGTTAGGTTTCGTTTTTCGCAGCGCGGCAAAAATGTTAGATAGTACTAGTACTCTAATGAAGTTACTTTTCGGCACTCATTTTCAGGTTCATCCATAGATATTTAAATCTCTAATATATATGTATGTGTTTTATTTCATGTACACTTCCAATCTGAACTACAGCGTCTATTAAAAAATATATATATTTTGACTTTCCGAAGTGCATTTGCATATCCCCTAGCGTAGTAGCTAGAAGAAACGTAGAATGCTTACCATCCACGCACATTCTTCTTCCAAGCGTCTGTCCATCTTTTGGACTTCCATTTACCTAGGTATTTTTTGCAACTTTTGTATCTTTATGGTGTTAATTATTCCGTTCCTTAGACGCCAAGTCTGGCGATAAGCCAGGTTTTCAACCTTTTCAACACTTCAACTGAGGAAGTAGAAAGTGAGTGGAAAATCAGTCAACCTCTTACGTCACTTACTCTTGGACCTGACGATATATAAAATCTATGCAAAAGGAATAAAAATATAGAAATAACATATGGGCAATTTTCAAATAATTTTAATAACTTGTTGGTTACAACTCAAAACAAGATGCTTCATAGCAAAATGGCAGTTAAGATTATTAAATAGATGCGTTTAGAAGGTTATAAAACTTTTCGGATGAAAAAAAATGATTGCCGAAAAGTCATAACGACGTCGGTAATAGACAAATCATATCATTGTGTTTAGCCCAATTTTTTAAAAAGTGTTATAAATAACTGATTGAAATTTCAAGGCAAAAGTAAAACTGAACAAGATGTGTTTTTGAAACACTGAGGCCCATGTATAGCAGCTTATGGCGAAGGTGAAAGTTTATTAAATGCAAATCAAACTCCGAGGTCAAGGTCAAGGGATTAAAAATGTTGGTACCCAAAGAAAGGTCTTGTCTCAAGGAATATAGCTGTAAAGTATGAAAGCGTTCAAAAGTTATGGTGAAGGTTAGTTTATCGAAAGTAAGTCAAACGTCGAAGTCAAGCTCAATGGTCAAAATTATTGGTGTCCAAGGGAAGTTCCTATCCCAAAAATACACGTTAAATATAAAAACTCCAGCATCAACTATTCCAAAGTTATGACCAAGGTTAAAGTTTGTCAAAAGTAGGTCAAACTCAAAGGTCAAGAACAAAATGGGAAAACTGTTGGTCTTGTCACAAGAAATACACATGTGAAATATTATGCCCCAGCACCAACTGTTAAATGTTATGGACAAGGTCAAAGTTTTTCCAAATTAAAGTAAGTCAAACTCCAGGGTCAAGGTCAAAGGGTCAAAATTGTTGGTACCCAAGGATATGTTTTCTCACAAGGAATACAAAGGTGAAGTTTGAAATCCCTAGCACTAAGTGTTCAAAAGTTATGACCAAGGTTAAAGTTTGGTAAAATTTGGTCAAAGTAGGTCAAACTCCAAGGTCAAGAGGTCAAATATGTTGGTACCCAAAGAAAGGTCTTGTCACAAGGAATACACATGTAAAATATGAAAGGAATAGCTCCAACCCATCAAAAGTTATTGGCAATGTTTAAGTTTTTGCGGACAAACAGACAGACAGAAAGACGGACGGACAGGGCAAAAGCTATATACCTCGATTCTTTGATTACGTGGGCATAAAAAAGATAGGGTATTAGTAGGTAAAGGTTTGTTTATTACATTGCTTTATTAATTATAAGGATTTTAAAGCAATTGTGAAGAAACTTTGGAATCAACCATTGTACAACGGAATCTTATCTTCATTTCTTGGTGTATTATTATTTTTCAAATCGGTTTAGCTCACCTGAACCAGAGGTTCAAGTGAACTATTCCGATCAACTGTCGACCATCTGATTTTGCATCTGTTCTTTTTTCACATTTTTAACTTCTGCTCCAGAACAACTTTACCAACTTCAAACAAACTTACCATAAAGCATCCCTGAGTAACATATTCAAGTTTGTTCAAATAAAGGTCATGTTTTTTAAAGGGGAGATAATCCAAAAAAAGAAAAAGAAATATAGTGTGGACGTCTCACATTGTAAAAAATCCTCCGAAGAACCACAAGGCCAAGAAAGATGAGATATTTGTGAAAGTTCCGGACATAATGTAGATTCAAGTTTGTTCGAATCATGGTCCCGTGGTGAGGATGGAGTCACATTTGGGAAATCAAAGTTTTAAAATTGGGATATATAGGAAAACAAGAGGCCAATGGGTCACAACACTCACCTGAGTCACTCTTACCCTGCTGTTCTTCATCAGCAGATTTAAAAAAAAAAAATCCTGTTTAACTTCATAAAAATTTTGACTCCACATTGTGGACCAAAATCTAGCCCTAAAGGGACTACGATTTCATCAAAGTTGAAATCACACGACACTGGGATGCTTCAGTATCAATATGACATGGCCCTATACAGTTCTTGAAACATTTTACCCTGTATATTGTTAGGCATTATCTCCATATTTCATGAAGAATGTGGATCTCTGATTTTAGTCAAGCTCTTCCCCAAGGGTACAAAATTAAAAAAAAAATAAATCCAAACAACTAAGGAACCTTTTGTTTATTATCATTATTTAGTGTGGACTTGCTCCTCATGAAAAGACTTCCTTGTAAAACTTCTATCACCTTTTGTAGCCTAAACCCGGATTTGAACAAACTTGAAATTACATATTTAGTCATATCAATATGATTGTATATTCCCATGTAATACTTTCCTATTGTGGCCCCAACCTAACCTCAGGGTTCATGGTTTGAACAAATTCAAGTCTACACTACGCGAGGATACTTCCATATTGATATGACTAGTCCTGGTTTTGCTGTTCTCGAGAATAAAATTTTTACAGACATTCTTATGTAAAAATGTGTTCGACTTCTGTGGCCCCACACTACCCCCAGGAGTCACAATTTGAATAATCTAGAATCCACACTACCCGAGGATGCTTCCATAAAAATTTGACTAATCAGGACTTTGCTGTTCTTGAGAAGATTTTTAAAGATTGTTTCCTATATATTCCTATGTAAAACTTTGAGCGCCTGTTGTGGCCCTATTCTAAGCACAGGGGTCATGATTTGAAGACATTCAAATCTAACATTACGTAATGAAACTTTCACAAAAGTCTTTTCAGCCCCAGTGGTTCCTAAGAAGATTTTTGAAAGTTGCTATTAAATTTTCACTAATTCGTTAATTATCTACCCTCGAAAGAGGGCATGGTCCTTCATTTGAACAATCTGGAATCCCCTTCACCTAGGGATGCTTAGTGGTACGTTTGGTTGAAATTGGCCCAGTGGTTCTGGAGAAGTAGAAAATGTGAACAGATTACAGACGACAGACTAACGGACAGCAAGATGGGCACTGGACACATTTCGATCAGAAAAGCTCACTTAATTGAGCCTGTGAATAAGGTGATAAGAGATTTCCTTTTCTTTTTTTTTAAATTGGTGTGGTGCAAGTACTTTCATTATACTGTGCTTGCATATTTACACCTAGCTACGGCCTTTAGTGATGTTGCCAGATTTCTGGAAAGGGGTATGAGTGGGGAACGGGAGGGGGGGGGGGGCTGGAAGAGATACCCCCTACTCTGAGCCAGAAAATTGTATAAGCATTGAAATCTTATTTTTGGATGTCGTCGGTCGTATAAAAGCACTTGAAGGTGCCGATAAAATGATTACCGCGCGTTAGCGTATATAGTTCCTATTGTGTATTCTACAGCGTCCTGACAAGATTTCGTGTGTGTTATAGACAGTTGAATGTTGTACATTTCCACAGGATTCTATAAAGAAATTACACTGAATGTAAATATACTGTTCAAAAAAGATCTTAGTGACACATTAATTAGTTGAATGATGTATTGATAATAAAGAAATGTGATAAACAATAGGTCTACAATCTAAATGTCATAACGACACAAAAATTTTACAATCATAGACAGTTCAAGGTCATAAAATATCAATGTCTGCCATGCCCATTACTGACACTAATGATAGCTTAAAACGTCATCACAATGGACCCAAATGAGTGTATTAAAAACTGTATGTGAATGCTTTCCCACACTATATGTAGAGCTTTAGTGAGTTGTTGCAATCTGGGGATGCGGTTGTCTTTAGCGGTTATGCATGTCTATCCAAACAGGATGCTGTGGCTTTGCAAGAATGCATTGTCAAACGAGCTGTATGTGGCTGCATGTGTATTCTCAGATTGAAATGTGGCTATAGAATGCTGCATTAATGGAAAGACATGTGCAGGTAGGGCATCGTTAGACGACGTCAATGTGGAACATTGATGAAAATTAGGCAAACCAATGAAACAATCTTGCACTGCTGATGTTACGCGTGGTCTACCATATTTTTTGCGATCATTTGTTGTACTATGCTGTTGGCATCTTTTTTATAGGTTAGACATTGTGCAACATTAAAACCTCTTGCAACTGTAGACGCCGGTACGTGTACTTCCAGTCGCCAATTTTCTTTTTGCGATATGCATCATTCAGATGCTGCATGTTTAAATAGCGCCAATTTTCAGAAAAATCAGAACCAAAAAATCGAAAACCTCAACTTTGTACCTGAATGATGTAAATCAGAAACCAACAAAAGTGTTAAAAAGACCAAATTTTAGCATTTTGCAAAATCAGGTCTTTTTGTCTGCGAGTTTTGTACATGTAGAATGGTAACAGTAGCGTTAACAACTAGTGCTAATTGTAACGGGAACCGTTACAGATGTTCCCCAAACGGCTCCCCAATCCCTTATGATGCCCCATTCCCTACAAGCTTCAATAAATTAGACAATACTTTTGTAATATAGATGGACACTTTATTTTTAAGGGTATTTCATTGGAAAACTACTCCGATATAGCCATATGGGTATTAGCCAATCAAATTTCAGCGCGTGTGCTTGCACATGTTTTCTTCATTTTTCACATTAATTATCTTATATTGTCTCACAATACATACATTTGTTTTAAATATTAAAGAATTTCATTGAAAAATAAGAGAGATGTACCCTTTAAGTATTAGCCAATCAAAATTCAGCATACGCGCATGCATGGCCTTGCATTCAATTTTGAGAGTATCATAATGTAGGAGCTCTATGTGCCTATCCCTGTCATAAATTTCATCCTGTTTTGTTGAAAACAAAGGGAGTTATAGACATTTAAAGTTTCAACCAATCAGATTGCAGCACACCTGCATGCGCGTGTTTTCAAGAAATTTCCTATATAACGTGTTGTAGCACCTTATAATATATACTTAATATATTCTAATTTTCAAAGTATTTTGTCAAAAAACAAGGAAATTATTGAGATTTTTGTATCAGCCAATCAGAGAAGAGCGCACGTGCATGCGCGTGAGTTCACGCTAATTTGACCATGTTATCTTGTCTAGACTACTAATATATCTTTATATTTTGAGTTTCAAAGCAATTCATCAAGAAATATAAAAGTTACGGCTTCATCAAGTATATCAGTCATTTCACTCATTGCACGCGTGCGCACGTGCATGCATGTGCACGCAAAATGACCTTCGTTCCGAACACCTACACAACATGCCTATTAACCCTAAAAAGGTTTCATGTCAATCGGATGAGTGGTTCTATGAGAACACTCCCGGACAAAAAAGTACCGGAGAAGAAAGTAGAAAAAAAGAATAATAATAATAATAACTAGAAACTCATTACTAGTAATGAGAAGGTCTTCCATTATACTACTTCCTGTTTGCATCAACATGTCTTTTCCAACGTCGGTATTAGCCTAAAATTTATTTAGAAACAAAATAACTTAAAAAATTACTTTTTTGCTTCGTTTACTGTCACGACCGGAAGTAATGACGACACACGATCTTTACACGATGCAAATGAACTGATGACTGACTATAAGTCCTGAAAGTTTTAGACTTCAGTCTATTATTGTTGCCGAACAAATGTGAGAACAAATTCTAATTTTGAGGGCAGGAAAACACACGACCGGAAGTGAACTGAATAAAAATCTCTGAATTTTCTCTTGACTTTTGCAGTATCTACAACATATGTAAAAACATTTCAAATACTTATATATAAGTGATATTTATGAGAAAGTTAAACCACGAAATAACGTAGTTTATCTCTTAAAACCGGAAGTTTAAAGTTTTTGTTTCCGATAGAATCTAACATATTTCAAAACAGCGAAAGAGAAACAATAAAGTGATGCAAGTTTTAATTTTAAAAAGAAAAGTTGAAATTTTTGATTTCTTTGATCACTTCCTGTGACGACCGGAAGTGACGGATTACGCGTTTAACCCTTTATGTTTTGCCTACTCACAATGGTTTATTACTCCTATAAGTTTAGTGTCTTAATCTCATGGGAAAATTAAAAATTCTTATTATGTAGTTTTTCTCTTATAACCGGAAGTTGTCGTTTTTTGTTTCCGGTGGGACCAACACATATCGTAACTGTGAAAAAGATACAATTATATGATGCAAGTCTTATTCCAAAAGAGAAAAGTTGAAATTTTTGATTTCTTTGATCACTTCCTGTGACGACCGGAAGTGACGCCTGACGCTCTTAACCCAAATGGTTTTGTCTACTCCTCAAGGTCTAATACTCCTGTAAGTTTGGTGTCATAATCTCTTACAGTTTCTGAGATCTCACTCTGACAAGTTTTCATTTTGCGGACATTTAATCGCGCGACCGGAAGTGAATTTTACAAAGATATTTGACGTTACTCTAGACATTTGCAGTCTTGATAACATATTCAAAAATCAGTTCAAATACATTGTCTATAAAAAATATTTATGGGAAAGTAAAATACTCAAATTATGCAGTTTTTCGCTTATAACCGGAAGTTGTCGTTTTTGTTTCCGGTGGGACCAACATATTTCGAAACTACAAATAAGATGCAATAAAGTGATGCAAAAAAAGATTCAAAAAAGAAAAGTTGAAATTTTCGATTTCTTTGATCACTTCCTGTGACGACCGGAAGTGACGGCTGACGCTCTTAACCCAAATGGATTTGCCTACTCCTCAAGATCTATTACTCATATAAGTTTGGTGTCTTAATCTCTTACCGTTTCTGAGATATGACTCGGACAAAATATTTCTGAAAAAGACGGAAATCGGACATATCTGACGACCGGAAGTGAATTTTGAAAAAAATGAAAGTTACTTTTGTAGGTATTTTTATTTTCTATTATCCCTGAAAATTTCAAGAAAATCCGTCCAGCCATCTCTGAGAAATCGTCCGAAAAGAAAAGGGGAAAAAAATAATAATAATAAAAAGAACTAGAAACTCATTACTAGTAATGAGAAGGTCTTCCGTTATACTACTTCCTGTTTGCATCAA